>NC_056625.2:63497655-64193033 GCF_002870075.4 Lactuca sativa | reverse complement strand
CTAATATTCACAAGTGAATATATTATGTAATATTCACATGTGATATACCATGTAATACTATGTAATATTCAGATATGAAAATATTATCTAATATTCATAAGTGAATATACCATCTAATATTCACAAGTGAATATACTATGTAATTCACAAGTGAATGCATCGTCTAATATTTAAATATGAATATACTATGTTTATTATATTCTATATTCATATATGAATGATATTTAAATTGTAAAAAAAAAAATTAATCATAGTTTTTATTAATAAGTGAATAACGAATGTACTGTAGTAAAAATCTGATTCATTTTTATTCACTTATAAATTACGATAGCTGAAAATATAAAAAAAAATATTTTATCTTAAAACTATATCAATATGGATGTCTATTTGTAGAGAATAAAAAATCATGAATTTTGGTATATTTAAAATCATTTTTCGATAAAAATAGCTTCTTAAAAATTAAAAAAACGAAAAAAAAAATATGTTTTTATATATTAAGGTAATGACTAGCATAGTTTAAGGAAACATGTTTTGCTGGAAAACACATGTCTATTCTTTTCTCATTTCTGCTGGTACGACGGAGGCTTTTGCGACAAAAATAAATGAGCGGTTGAGAAAAAAAAAGTTAAGCATACATTTTATTCATAAGTAAATAACGAATATATTGTAATAAAAATATGATAAATTTTTATTCACTTATGAATAACAAGAGCTGAAACTTTAAAAAAATTATTTTATATTAAAACCATATCAATATGGATGACTATTTATAGAGAATAAAAATTATGAATTTTGATATATTTAAAATAATTTTTCGACAAAAAATAGCTTTCTAAAATTAAAAATAAAAACAAAAACAAAATGTTTTTGTGTATATTAAGTAATGATTAACATAGTTAAGAAAACATGTTTGGTTGGAAAACACATGTTTATCCGTTATCAATTTCCGTCGGTACACATAAATGTTTGCGGCAAAATAAATGTGTCGCTGAGAATGATTCCTACATTCTCAACTTTATTTTCTCCATTGAACCCTTCTCTCTCTCTCTCTCTCTGTATATATATATATATATATATATATATATATATATATATATATATATATATATATATGACGAAAGCTGATGTAAAAAATATATTTTAAGTAAGAAAACTTTATTGCGTGTTATATCAATATATGAACGATACTCCAACTTTATTTTCTCAATTGAACCTTCTCTCTCTCTCTCTCTCTCTCTCTCTCTCTCTATATATATATATATATATATATATATATATATATATTATATATATATATATATATATATATATATATATATATATATATATATATATATATATATGACGAAAGCTGGTGTAAAAAATATATTTTAAGTAAGAAAACTTTATTACATGTTATATCCATATATGAACGATACTCCAACTTTATTTTCTCAATTGAACCCTCCTCTGTCTCTATCTCTCTCTCTCTCTCTCTCTCTCTATATATATATATATATATATATATATATATATATATATATATATATATATATATATATATATATATATATATATGTCGAAAGCTGATGTAAAAAAAAATATATTTGAAGTAAGAAAACTGATGTAGAAATATATATATATATATATATATATATATATATATATATATATATATATATATATATATATATATAGGTAGGTTCAAATGTTTCATATATCTATTGTATTCTAGAATGCACCAACAAAAATAATAGTAATTATATGTATATTAAATGATATCCATACTAATAATTCCTTAAATTCGTCATTAATATTAATAATAATATTCTTTCAGAATGAATTTGTATCAAGAAGAATGAGAGTGTATTCTAGTAGAATGAGAATGTATTCTAGTAGAATACATACTTGTTCTTCATATTCTATTCAACTTTATTGTATTTTAAGTGAATGAGTAGTGAAACAAAAAACGAGCCCATACATAAAAAGCTAGATGTGAATTTATTCAAAAAGAATGTTATTTCTGACATTAATGACAAATTTGATTAATTTCCATAAAAAGATAATTATAATTATTGATATCATTTAATATACATACAATTATTGAAATCATTTAATATCTATCTTTATTTAATTAAATAATTATTTAAAGTTAATAAATTTATGTTGGTGCATTTTAGCACACAATAAATGTAAGAAACACATTAACCTATCCGTATATATATATATATATATATATATATATATATATATATAATATATATATATATATTAGGCGAATGTCCGTGCGTTGTGCAGAAACACCTATATAGGTTAAATCTTTACAAATATATGTTTTTTTAAATATAGCAATAATGTTGCTGTTAAATTTGATATAATAATTCGTATACTAAATTAATATAATATATTGATTATTTTGAATTATATGATAATATATACATCTATTATAACTGTATAATCTCAACCGTTTGAATGACTTTTACCCGCGAGTTACTCATGAATAAAATTAAATATTATGACCTAATGTTATTTATAGTTTTTGTTATTGTTATTTAATTTTTTAAAATTTATTTTCTTAACATTTTAATTATTTAAAACATCAGACATTGTTTTTTGATTTTAAAAGTAACAATATAATAATTTATATAGAGTTATTTTTAACTATTGTTATTGTAAGTTATTTTAAGCTATTTTTCTGAAAACTTTTAACACCATAAATTTCAAATACGCCCGAAGGTGTACTCGAATCCCTCAAACCAAGGCTCTGATACCAACTTGTAACACCATAAATTTCAAAACAATTTTTCGCATTTTATAAAAACACAAATCATTTAACATTCATAAAACATTAATGTTTGAAACTCAATCCATGCTATATAAAATTCCCAAGATCTGATAACATAAAAATCTCGTGTGTGTGTGTGTGTACTGATCAAGCCGGCGCCTTCCCACGGTCATCACTAGTACCTGAAACAAATAACACCAACACTGTAAGCACAAAGCTTAGTGAGTTCCCCAAAATACCACACATAACACATATTAGCCACTCAAGGCTATAACTCTGTGGGTCCGTGGACCCTACTCTGTGAACCCTCTGGTTCTAACTCTATGAACCTTCCGGTTCCAACTCTATAAACATGCACAGCATAAATCACATAGAAATAATGCAGTACAACACATAACATACATATAGTATACAAATACTCTGTCACATAACTCTGATTACCTACTCAAGGTAAAGTATAGTGAGAAGACTCACCTCGCGTATCTCGATAACTCGCAAATCCCGGAAATCACTCACGCTCGATCCCCCGAGCTATAATCCTCCTATAACACAATATATCTCTAATTAACACTTTCACAACTAAGGTTGACTACCCCTATCAAGTTAACACTTGGTCAACTCTGGTCAACGATCAACTTTGACCGGACTCGGCGAGTGCACTAAAGCGACTCGGTGAGTCTATACGTGTTCACTGACTCCCTAGGATCCTCTCTTGACACGTCGAGTACTTCCCTGACTCGACGAGTTCCACCTGGCATGAATCGCGGGGCCACCACGACTCAACTCGCCGAGTCTCAAGAACAACTCGGTGAGTTCCAGCTTGACTTAGTCCACCCGTCAACCCTCTCTGACTCTCCCTGACTCACTGAGTCAACCCCTTAACTCATCAAGACCACTCGTTGAGTGGTTATGGACAATCTTCATGCTACTCGTCGAGTCTGTTCTTCGGACTCGGCGAGTCTATGCCATGCATGAACTCAAACTCACTCCTGAGGTCAGATCCGTTCCAATAACTCATAGATCCAGTCCTTCCAAGCACATACATCACGTAAAGTTATAATCTTGGTGCTCATGCAAAGGTCCAAAGGCCTTATTTGATGATATGGTCTCTATAATGCTATTCTAAGCTCATGGCCTCCATTAACACTCAAAAAGCTTGAGGGAAAAGAGTCTCTGGACCTCTTTGGGTCCAGATCTAAAGCACCAACACAAGAAGAGGCCAATTACTCCATGGATCATTCAAGAAAGAAACCTTAACTCTAAGATTTACACCAAGGACTAAGAAAGGAACGAATGGTTACCTCAAATGAAGTCTCTGTGTAACGACCCAATTTTCATGACCAAAAATTTTTGTTTAAAAGCGTTACTTTAGAAAATATTAATAACCAAAAACATCGTTTGATCAACCATAACATAAAGTGAACCATGTCCGAAAACCAAAACATACAACTAATCAGAATATCAGAGTATCAGTCCCAATGAAGCTCGTAAATGCGGAAATCGGAGAGTGTGTGTGTGTGTCATGCTGCTACCGCGCCGGCTCCTTTCCCCTCGCTGAGGAGGTACCTGAAACCAAAACTGAAAACTGTAAGCACGAAGCTTAGTGAGTTCCCCCATAATACCACATCCAATGCAAACATATAACAACCAATGTTCAGCTAGGAGTTACGGGCCTTGCCCACGCTCGGGAAGATACGGGCTCTGCCCACACTTCGCTAGCCGGGAGATACGGGCCTCGCCCACACTTGTGAAGATACGGGCCCTGCCCACACTTCGCTATCTGGGAGATACGGGCCTAGCCCACACTCCAACCTCGGAGAGATACGGGCCCTGCCCACACTCAACCGCTAACCTATAACATACAAGTATCACGCAGACAACAAGTATAAGCAACTCTATCATATTAACACATATAACATACTTGGCTAAACCCAGAGATACGGGCTCGGCCCACACTCTAGTACTAGCATCTCGTCTACGCGGGTCGGCCTTGGTGCCTTAGACCCGTTCCTACTGGAAAGGAAACTCACCTCGAAATAGCTGCTGGTCTGTGTGGGAATTGATCGCCTACTACTGCTGCTGCTGCTCCGGAAACCCTCCGCCTGCAATTCCCACAATATACTCAATCAAACACTGCTCGCTGACCTTTGGGTAAAATGACCATTTTACCCCTGACCTTGCCCTAAGCCAAAGCCAGATTCAACTTTCAGTTGACCCGACTCGCCGAGTTGGCTTTCCAACTCGCCGAGTCCTTACCCAAACGACTGCCCTGAAACCCGATCCTACCCGTTGAGTTAGGCGACGACTCGACGGGTTCACCTTCTTAACCAATATTCAAGTCCTTCATCCTACTCGCTGAGTTGTATGAACAACTCGCCGAGTTCATCTTCATCCGAAGAACACTCATGCTAAGACTCGCCGAGTTGTATAAACAGCTCGGCGAGTCCGTTCTTGATCTAAGGAGATTGCCTAGAACTCGCCGAGTCAAGGCATTGACTCGCCGAGTACCTCCATAGATGAGTTAAGCTTCCGACTCACTGAGTCACACCCCGTGACTCACTGCTCACTCGACACTACGAAAAGGGGACAAACTCGGAGACTCGCGAACAGACTCGCCGAGTCGTTGCCATGCACCTACTGAATACACGGATTTGCTCGATTCCAGTCCATGCCATTCATAGATCTGGACTTCTAGGACACTAATCACACGTAAAGTTTCCAACTTTACGTGTGGATATTCACCAATATGGATTTTAGGGCTCAAAATGTCTCAAAAGGGTAGATCTAGGGCTAACAAGCAACATGGGGCCATAAAGCTAACAGTTCTGAGCTCCTGGAGCTCAATCTTGCCTAGATCCAGAGGCCAAACATCTTATTACGACATATAATGCACATACAAGCTTGGGGATTTGACCAAGAAGGACCCAATTGAAGTATTAAGCATAGAATCATGGGGAAAACGGGTTATACCTCAAGGAACTGCTGGAAGAACACAAATAATGCCTGGATGGCTTCCCTTCTTCTGGATCTACTTCCTTCCTCCTTCCAAACCTTCAAAAACACACACACTAACCTCAAACTCTCAAAGAATAGCTTAGAACGAGAGATACAGGGCTTTAAGGGTCAATGGGGGCCGGCTTGGGGCTGATAAGTCCTTTAAATAGGGTGCAAACCCCTGAAACTAAGGGTTTCATCCAACAGCTATGACTCGCCGAGTCGCCAACTTAAACGTGTCCTGGGTCCCGCATCCACTCGGTGAGTCGGACCTATGACTCGCCGAGTCCAAGGCTAAAAGAAAGGAAATACTTAAATAACATTTATGTACCAGGAACCGGGCGCTACAAATCTCCCCCACTTATTTTAGACTTCGCCCTCAAAGTCTGCTGCTCGATCCTGAAACAGCTCGGGATAATGCTCCGTCATCTCGTCCACCGGCTCCCAAGTCCATTCCGAACCCTTGCGGTGCTGCCATTGCACCTTCACTAGCTTCACCTTCTTGTTCCTCAAATCCTTTGACTTCCTGTCGAGGATTGCGACTGGGCGCTCAATATAATTCAGGCTGTCATCAACCTGAATATCCTCCAAAGGTACTACTGCAGAATCGTCCACTAGGCACTTTCGCAACTGAGAAACATGGAAAGTGTTGTGGATCTGGCTAAGCTCGGCTGGCAGATCCAGCCTATACGCTACCTTGCCCACCCGGGCTGCAACCCTGAACGGTCCGATGAATCGCGGGCCCAACTTGCCCCGCTTCCTGAATCGAATGACGCCTTTCCACGGCGACACCTTCAGGAGAACCATATCCCCGACCTGGAACTCTAAATCGGATCGACGCTTGTCGGCATAACTTTTCTGCCGACTCTGAGCAGTCTGAAGCCTGCTCCGGACCTGCTGGATCCTCTCGGTCGTCTTGAGCACCACTTCGGTGCTCCCCATGACCCTCTGGCCAACTTCACCCCAGCATATCGAGGTCCTACACCTCCGCCCGTACAACATCTCGAAGGGAGGGCGGTCGATACTCGCGTGATAGCTGTTGTGGTAGGAGAACTCGGCCAGGGGAAGATAGGTATCCCAGCTACCACCGAAATCTAGCACGCACGCCCGCAGCATATCCTCCAGAGTCTGGATGGTCACCTCGCTCTGGCCATCCGTCTGCGGGTGAAAGGCGGTGCTAAAATGCAGACGAGTGCCCAACTCGTCATGGAATTTCTTCCAAAATCTGGAAGTGAAACGCACATCCCTATCCGAGATCACCGATACTGGCACCCCATGCCGTGCCACAATCTCCCTGATATAGATGTCGGCCAATTTCTCGGCCGATATGCTCTCCTGAATCGGAATAAAGTGAGCACTCTTGGTCAATCTATCCACGATGACCCAAATCGAATCCACTCCACGTGCGGTCCTGGGAAGCTTCGTGATAAAATCCATCGTGATATCTTCCCATTTCCACAGTGGAATATCCAACGGCTGCATCTTGTCATGCGGTCTCTGATGTTCGGCCTTGACCTTCCTGCAGGTCAAACACCGCTCGACGTACCATGCCACATCCCGCTTCATGCAGGGCCACCAGTAATCCAGACGAAGATCCCTATACATCTTCGTCGCCCCGGGATGAATAGAGAATCGGGAGTTGTGCGCCTCCTCCATCAAAATCTGGCGCACGCCTCCGTGATATGGCACCCACACCCTACGGTGTAGTGTCAATAGTCCTCGGCTATCATAATCAAAGGAGGAAACCTGAACCACCACGCGCTCGCTCTTCCGATGCTCCTCCTTGATAGCCTCCTGTTGAGCCTCCTGAATCTGCCCCAACAGGGGAGTCACCACGGTCATCCTCAAGCAGACGTCCCTGATCGGCGCCGCCTTGCGGCTAAGCGCATCGGCCACCACATTGGCCTTTCCCGGGTGGTAAAGGATCTCGCAATCATAATCCTTTACCACATCCAACCACCGACGCTGCCTCATGTTCAGATTCGGCTGATCCATGAGGTACCTCAAACTCTTGTGGTCCGTGTAGATGGTACATCGAACCCCGTAGAGGTAATGTCGCCAAAGCTTGAGGGCAAATACCACCGCCCCCAACTCCAAATCGTGCGTCGGGTAGTTCGCCTCGTGAGGCTTGAGCTGCCTCGAAGCGTAGGCAATGACATGCCCCCTCTGCATCAGTACCGCGCCCAACCCAGAAATGGACGCATCACAATAAACCACAAAATCCTCTACGCCCTCTGGCAGGGCTAAGATCGGCGCCTCACACAATCTCTGTCTCAGCGTCTCAAATGCAGCCTGCTGCTCGGGCTGTTACAATTCTCCCCCACTAGAACTAGACTCCGCCCTCGAAGTCTCGCTCTGCAAATAACTCCGGATGCTGCTCACGCATCTCATGCTCCGGCTCCCAGGTCATCTCGGACCCCTTCCGATGCTGCCACTGAACCAAAACCAAGGGTACCTCCTTGTTCCTTAGAACCTTGATTTTCTGTTCTCTGATTGCCACTGGTCTCTCAGCATAATTCAGGCTCGCATCCACCTGAATATCCTCTAATGGAACCACTGCCGACTCATCGGCTATACACTTCCGTAGTTGCGACACATGGAAAGTGTCGTGAATCTGCCCCAACTCTGCTGGCAAATCCACACGATAGGCTACCCGGCCTACCCTCGCGATCACTCGGAATGGACCAATATATCGGGGCCCCAACTTGCCCTTCTTCCTGAATTGAATCACTCCTTTCCAAGGAGAGACCTTCAAGAGTACAAGGTTGCCGACCTGAAACTCAAGCTCGGACCGGCGTCTGTCTGCATAACTCTTCTGACGACTCTGAGCGGTCAACAACCTCTGCCTGACCTGCTGGATCTGCTCTGTCGTCTGAAGCACGATCTATGTACAGCCCATCACACACTGTCCAACCTCTCCCCAACAAATGGGGGTCCGACATCTCCTCCCATACAACAGCTCAAAGGGCGGCATACCAATGCTCGAATGATGGCTGTTGTTGTAGGAAAACTCCGCCAAGGGCAAGTACGTATCCCAACTCCCCCCGAAATCCAGCACACATGCCCGGAGCATGTCCTCGAGCGTCTGAATCGTCCGCTCACTCTTCCCGTCCGTCTGGGGGTGATATGCGGTACTAAAATGCAGCCTAGTACCCAACTCCTCATGAAACTTCTTCCAGAATCTAGAAGTGAAACGTACATCCCGGTCTGATACAATCGATATCGGCACCCCATGTCGAGATACCACTTCCCTCACATACATCTCTACTAACTTCTCTGCGGAAGAACTCTCGCTGATAGCAAGAAAGTGAGCGCTCTTCGTCAAACTGTCCACAATCACCCAAATTGCATCAACTCCTCTGGCAGTCCTTGGCAATTTGGTGATAAAATCCATGGTGATATGTTCCCACTTCCATTCGGGAATCTCCAACGGCTGCAACTTACCATGCGGTCTCTGGTGCTCAGCTTTAACCCTACAACAGGTTAAGCACCTCTCAACAAACCACGCAACATCCCTCTTCATACAGGGCCACCAATACTCCCTCCTCAGGTCCAAATACATCTTAGTGGCCCCAGGGTGGATCGAAAATTTAGACCGATGAGTTTCTTCCATCAAAATGGTACGCGTTCCTCCCACAAACGGCACCCAGATACGCCCCTGGAATGTCATAAGCCCCGACCATCGGTAACGAACTCTGAAATCAATCTAACCACTCGCTCTTTCTTCTGCATCTCAGGTTGCATAGCCTCGACCTGTGCCCCACGAATGGCGTCCAACACTGGAGCTATCACGGTCAATCTCAAACATACATCCCGCAGCGGGGTGCTCTCCACCCTGCGGCTCAGTGCGTTGGCTACAACATTAGCCTTGCCTGGGTGGTACAGGATCTTACAATCATAATCCTTGACCACATCCAACCACCTTCTCTGTCGCATATTTAGGTTGGGCTGATCCATCAAATACTTCAAACTCTTATGGTCCGTGTATATCGTACACCGAACCCCATACAGGTAGTGACGCCAAATCTTGAGGGTGAACACCACTGCCCCCAACTCTAGATCATGGGTGGGATATCTCGTCTCATGAGGCTTCAGCTGCCTCGATGCATATGCTATCACATGCCCTCTCTGCATCAGCACCGCCCCCAACCCCAAAATCGATGCATCACAGTATACCACAAAGTCCTCCATCCCTTCTGGGAGGGCTAACACCGGGGCTTCGCATAACCTTTGGCGAAGCGTCTCAAAGGAGGCCTGCTACTCGGGGCCCCATGAAAAAGCGATACCCTTTCGGGTCAACCTGGTGAGTGGCACTGCGATTTTAGAGAAATCCTTGATAAATCTCCGATAATAACCCGCCAACCCTAAGAAACTCCTGATCTCGGAAGGTGACCTCAGCACCTCCCAACTCATCACCGCCTCAACTTTGGCCTGGTCGACCAATATCCCTTTCTGGTTAACGAGATGACCCAGGAACTGGACCTCTCGCAACCAGAAATCACACTTGGAGAATTTGGCATAAAGCCTCTCCGATCTCAGAACTCCGAGGATCTCCCTCAAATGCTCCTCATGCTGCTCTCTAGATCTCGAATATACCAAAATGTCGTCGATGAATACAATCACCGACCGATCCAGCCCTGCACACTCGGTTCATGAGATCCATGAACACTGTCGGGGCATTGGTGAGCCCGAAAGGCATCACTACAAACTCGTAATGCCCATAACGCGTCCAGAACGCTGTTTTCTGGACGTCCTCATCTCGCACCCTCACCTGATGATATCCCGATCTCAAATCGATCTTGGAGAACCAAGATGCTCCATGTAGCTGATCGAACAAATCATCGATCCTCGGCAACGGGTAACGGTTCTTGACCGTCAGCTTGTTCAACTCCCGGTAATCAATGCACATCCGGTGTGAACCATCCTTCTTCTTGACAAACAGAATAGGCGCTCCCCACGGCGATCTGCTCGGCCGAATAAACCCCTTCCCTAGCAGCTCCTGAAGCTGCGAGGATAACTCTTGCATCTCTGGAGGTGCAAGGCGATAAGGCACCTTAGCGATAGGCGTGGCCCCCGAAACCAAATCGATACTGAACTCCACTTGCCTCATAGGAGGCACACCCGGCAACTCCTCAGGAAATACATCCGGGAACTCACGCACTATCGGAACCTCCTCAACTGACCTCGGTCTCTCAGAATCCACCCGCGTATCCATCACATACGCCACAAAACCCTTACAGCCCTGCTGTAGACACTGCCTCGCCCTAGCGGCCGAACAAAACGCTGATCCAGAACGTGTACCCTTGCCGTACACCGTAAGAACTCTCCCACTAGGGTCTCGTATGTGATGGGTTTTGGTCATAAGACATCCTATGTGCTCATACAAACCCTAATGCTTGGATCTAGGTTTCTCTATTGTACATGCTTTGAATCCAAGACTATAAACCCTAATTCTAGCATATGGAAATCAATATTAACATATAATTAGGTTTATGATATTACCTTGATTGTTATGTAGCAATAACAATCCCAATTCCTCCTTGAATTGACTTTGGAAGGCTTAGAGTCACAAGTGTCACTCCTCTAATGGATCACAAACACCATAAGCAAGAGGATGAAGAGGAGAGAGGATGGAGGCTGCCCAAAACGTGTTCTAAACCTAGAAAAGAAGTTCCCCACGTTTTTGAGCCTTAAGGGTTCTATATATAGTGAGGCTATTAAGGTTATCTAACAAGGAAACCCTAATTTGGTTGCTTAAGCCCTAAGCAACCCATAGACTCCTTTAATCAAGCCCTTGGACGATTTCCTTATGGGCTTCCCATAAGAATTCGTCCAACCCTTGATACAAGGCAATCCATGGCCCAAATTGCAATTATCTTATAATTACAATTCCAGTCCCTTAAGTTTAATTAATCTCTTTTAGTCACAAAACTAATTACCAATTAATTATTGACTAATATTAATTAAACAATATGATTTCTCCTTTAATATATTATTCCCATAATATATTAATAAATCATATTTAATCCTTTCTCTCCATAATTCATCCTATCAAGTTGCTTTGGTGAAGGCAACCCAAAAGGACCATGCACCATTGGGTCAAGTACATACCAAAATAGTTATGGACTTAGACACTAATCCAACAGTCTCCCACTTGGATAAGTCTAATAACTATTCTGCGTATGACTTCAGATCCTGATCTGCAATCGTAGCTTTCCAAAGCCACTATCAACTCTGATCCTATCAGATACGCGTGTCCTTAGATAAGGGATCATATATTCCTCCATTCTGGATATCATATGAGACATGATTTCAAATCGTTCTCTTTGTACTATATCTCGACTTCTGATTTATGACGACTGACTAATTGAACAAATCAAATTAGCCCTAGCCCGGCCGAGCATTTACGTTTGTCATCACTAAATCATCGAGGGGCCCAAAGATATCGCTTTTATTCTACTTTGGATAAAAGGAACGGATAAACTTTGATACAATGCTTGCTTGCACTCACTCACCGAATTACACACAACAATATGTTTTATAACACCAAGTTACTAGTGCGTTTACATATTATTAATGTGCAACCGATTTGCAAGATACAACTCACACATCTCGGTTTCAAGAATATAAGATGTTATCGTCTCACTAATCACTCGTGATACAATTCATGGAGTGATCCAAGTGAGCATGGGTTTAATCCAATGCTCAAATCATATTCATAAGCACTCATGAACGTTGTAGCAAACATTAGCTTATGTCTAATGCTCTTTAGACAATCCACACACCAATTCACGACAGTCTTCATTGATATCTACTTCCAACATTTGAACGACTGTGGCCCGTTCAAATAATTCGATTATTCTTAATAAATTCAATTATTCTGGAAGTCAAAACATGCAAATGTGAAACACAAGAATAACACTAATCCCATATGGCCTCAGACCTTTGAGTATAAATAAAACACCTTTTATTTATCACCATATCGATTACTCATTATTTGTAATTTCGGGTAATCAACTTCTTACTTGAATTATTACACTTGTCCCATGCTCTTAGCATGCACACAATGTTTACCTATGGTTCTTACTTTGTGAAATAGACCAAATTGAGCACATTTCCAATCATTCTCATTTCACAACTCCAAATCCTTTTTCATAAGTGAAAGAATATCAAATTCTTGCTAATTATAGAATATGCTAGATTCTAACATTGTATGCAACGATCCTTTCGTAATGTCACTGCACCAAAGTCACAAAGACTATTGCCAATGATATTACAAAGTCCTCTATCAGACATTATTACAAGACAATTCCTTAGATATGATGTCTCTCACTCAAAGTACATTCCTTTGAACATCCTTTTGCATAAAAGTTTCTAATCTAGACATAGATTTCAATATTCAATTCCCAATATGGACACGCTTCCATATTTTCCATATGAAAACTCATTCTTAATAGAATCTTATCTATTCGTAATGATGTCGATATGGTCCATCCAATATGGAAACATTTCCATAATTTCCATATGACAACTCATTCTTAATAGAATCCTTTCTATTCATAATAATGTCGATATGATCCATCCAATACCATGCTTCCAACTACTCACAAGCGACCAATCCTCGTCAAGCTTTGGATTGTCCTTTGATAGTTGTTTAATTATTTTAGTCAAAACCGATTCTTGTCCTTTTTCCCTCTAAATGCGCTAGACATTTGGAAAATTTTAGAATGGTCAAATATTAAAGCATTTGCAATCGATCCTATACCCAAAGCGTATGGGACATGACGCATAATGTTTTATTTGTTATGTTCTCAAAATTCGAATTGTGAAGAGGAATGCCATAATCATAATCGAAATTTTAAGAACACACTATGTACCCTTGACTAAATTTATTAACATTTCTCAACCTAATCCTTTAGATTTGAAATGAAGCATAATATTCTCTCCCTTAATTATAGCAAAACAACTTTACAACCCTTACGACTTTGCAAGGTATAACTCTTGTTTCTATAATTAATATTGCCAACTTGCAATTCGTGCCTTAATAATCATACAATCATAACATTTATGCTCCCACTATCATGATGATTATTATAAAACATAACACTTATGCTCCCACTAGCTTTGACATGTATTCAGAAACAACTTAACTTTCAAAAAAACAATGCTTATTGAACTTCTTAAGTTCATGTTTCTAATACTTAGTGCTTTGATACTCTTTTATTAAGGCTTCTTGAACTTATACACCTTTGCCTTAGATAGTTCATATGTGTGTGTAAACAATTGCCAAACCTTACAATTCAAATTATGGAAAGGGATACCGTAACCATAATCGAATTCGACAATGCAATTTTACAATCACTATCTTCTTAAAATCTTTCTTAGTGAAAGCATTTCCTCACAATCATTTTCATGAAGGAGGAAATCTTATGATACTTAGATTTAAACGGTGTATTTGTTCCTATCCATGTGAATTTGTCAAAACCAAAGTTTATGACAAATTCAAACTCATATGGACCGAACTTTCTTAATCTTGATTTCTTGCCTTATGGTAGCACAGCTGCCCACCATGTCTTCCAAGTAGTTAAGCAACTCACTCTTTCCTATCAATGTACCTTTCATTGATTAAGGTGCTTTGCCTTTTATGCGTTCAAAATGAGAACTCATAGAACTCACATGCATAATTAACTCGATTGGATTGGCACAGAAACAAAATAATGTCAACACGATAGGTTGTAAACCTCAACTCGTGTGCTAGTGATGATCGATAAGGTCTATTTGATTTGTTCTTGAAACCTTTCAAGACCATTAAGACTCCCACTGACTCCTTGACATATAAGATTCTCTTGTCAAAACATTTCTTGGCAAACAAATATTCAAGAGTTAGTGTAGCTTTTATCAAAACTCTTCATAAATTGGTCCTAGTTGGTCTTTGTCTTTATCCAAGACATCACAACTTTCCACATTTGATGAATGTTATAAACCTTTAATACTTTTCACTCAATGTCACAATCTTAACTTTTAGACTTGTTATTGGAACGAAGTATGATTGACTTCTTGATTTAACCATTTCTCCAATCCTTGATTCCTCTTCTTAAACATACAATTGTACCAAGACTCACTTAGAGGATCAATTGAGATATGGTTCTTAATCATTAAGACCTATCATATAGCATAAAAGGTGCTCTCCCTTCTTCTTAGAATGGAGAAACTTTTATCTTTCTGCCTACTTGATTCTTCTTATTCGTTCTGCTATTGATTTAAACTTTTTCAATCAATTCAGAATTACACTTAATCTTATACGTATAATCATATTTACTAAACCTTTAGTAAATCATGACGAATATCTTTGTTACTCTTATGGTGGACTTTGATCAACACACAACTTTGTGTACTCGATCTCCTAATCCTTCACTTGACACTTTGTCAATGAATTAGTCTAATTTCCAAATATGAAATTTCTCATTCATCATGCAACCAAGTTGCGTGATTCCAAATTTCTGTCCAATTGAAACTTTGGGCGATGAGAAACTCTCCCTACTTGGTAAATTCTCGACTTTCCATAAATGACATAATAAGAACCAAATCCATTATTGTTAATAATAGAAACATTTTAACATCAATTTTTCATACACGCCATTGCAAGGATAAATAAATAAAATTTAAAATCAAAATTTATTTTATTGCGGAAAAATTTGTCCTTACAATGCAATTCATTGAAAACTTGTGCTAATACATCTTTCTTAGCAATCTGACTCTAACTCTAAGTAGTAGCTTAAGAATCTAATCTTCGAGAAATGCGATCGAAATCCATTCCTTCACGGTCAGATTTTGCTCACTTCTTCCCTTAAGCTTCCTTTCTTTTCTTCGATCCTACAAAACATCAATTGTAATCTTATCACAGTATGTATTAAGAATCTAGAATAGAAGCTTAAAAGAGTTAGTCAATGGATTTTACCTAAAACAGAGCCATACGTTTCGACTCTCCCATCTCTTAGATCTCTTAGGTAAATAGGTCAGCTTCGTTTCCAATGCCCCTTCTCTTGGAAATAAAAGCAAATCGACTCTTTTGGAACAGCACATGGAACTACTTCAGACATTGCATTTCTCTTATGATCAAACTTTTCGATCATATCATGTCTTTCATCGCCATTGTCTATATCCATAGAGGTCTTGAAGGCAGATTCACCAATCAACTTTGCTTTTCCATTGCGCCAAACCATTGCTGATTCAGCAGCAATAAGCATATAGGTGAGATCTATAAGGGTCACGTCGTGGTTCATCATATAGTACTCTCTTACGAACTCACTATATGAGTAAGGAAGTGACTGAAGAACCCAATCAACAGCCATTTCCTCACAGACAACGGATCCCAACATTCTTAACCTATCAATGTGTGACTTCATCCCTAGGACGTGTGCACACACCGACTTTCCTTCTTTATGTTTACTTGCCAAAAGGGCTTGAGTGATCTTGAACTTTTCAAGCCTTCGAACTTGTGGGTTAGGGAGAATAATTGGAGGAGGTGGAGGAAGTGAAGTATGATCTCTTGTTCCTCGATCGAATCGTGGAATATCATCTTCATGTGGAATACTTATTCCACGGGATTTGAGAAGACCATAGTTGTCAAACATTGACATCTACAAAACGGGAGAAAAACAAATTCAAGTTAGTTGATTGAATGAGTCCTTAGTAAATCACCCAAATAAAATACTAAGGCTAGGACCCAACACAATATTCTACAACTCAGGAGAGGGATGCCGTAACCCTAATTGCAGAATATTTGAAGGTAAGTGAATGACGATTCACTAATTTCCACCACAAAAAACGAAAAAGAAATTTAAGTTTTTAATCTATGAAAACTCCTAGATCCTTTGAGATTCATTGAACTTTCAATGGCATGTTTAAATCTCGATATGCCCTTCTTGTTTGTGACTGGGATGCCGAGGATCACAAAGCGGGTGTGAATAACCATGCAAACTTACATGGTGCCCTCACATGTTATAGTCACCTATTCGATGTACCGGTAAACCACACACGCTCCACCGAACTATGATAAACATTGAGTCACCCTTTGCTACCTTTTCTTAGAACCATTTAGTGTGCCGGTAAACCACACACGCTCCACTAACGTCTTCGCAATGGCACAAAGTGTAATTTCATGGAATTGCATCAATTCACTTTTGCCTAAGTAACTAAGATTGGGAATTTTATGAAAACATTTAGTTACTTTTATACTTCATTATACTTATAATGGAAGGTTTCGTCCTATCCTACCAGTTCGGCTAACGACCCTCCACTAGTCAAGAGTGCGGTGGGTAAGAGTGGATACCCATTCAATCGCCATTTTATAGACAATTTTTCTTAAACACCCCTTATAGACCAGCTTCGTGAATGAGGCCTACTAACGGTAAGACTGACTTTTACTCATACATATATATAATGTTAGACTTTTAATGTTACATATAGTATAGGGTATATTTTACACTTTTAAAATACTAGGTGGTCAAATTTAATAATTATACCTTTAATTCAATTAAATTGTAAACCAAAACTTTTTATGGATTTATTAAACCTCTTTTAATTATACACCTTAATTAATTAATAAAACCATAAGGGTGTGATTTGAACTTTTTCAAAACAATACTAGAGTTTCAGAATTTAACATTCCTAATTAAACTTTCAATCAACTTTTAAATTCCAAAACTTGAGGGCAAGTTTTGAAACATTTCAAAACATTAGGGTTTAGAATTTAAATATACATCAAAATTAAACTATTTAATCAAAATTTAAATTCCAAAACTTGAGGGCAAGTTTTGAAACCTTTTTCAAAACATAAGGGTTTCAACTATTTAAATTTCAAAACAACAAAACTTTTGGGTTCAAATTTAAACTATAAAACCTAAAGGGAAAAATATGAAACTTTTCATAACAACAAGGATCAAATAACAAATAATTTAAATTAACATTTAATCACATAATTATCCATATCTGATTTGTTTAATGATTTCTTGCTAAAACAATTTATTAATTTAGTCAAAATATCTAATCAATTATCTTATAAGGAAACAATTATCTTATTAATTGATAAATATCTTCAATTAGATCAGAATTATAGTCAAATATATCATATAATCGGATTAATATTGATCTAACATGATAAGGTAACTATCCCAATGCAAAAATAGCAAGAAATCCCGAGATAACTCCCATCTGACGAGTTGACTCGTCGAGTCACCTTGGACTCGGCGAGTTCAGCTATGGACTCGGCGAGTCCAGCCTCCAGAAACCCAAAAAACGAATTTTCCAGATATGCAATGCATCAATACAATTGAAACCAAGCTAGGCTCTGATACCACTGATGGGTTTTGGTCATAAGACATCCTATGTGCTCATACAAACCCTAATGCTTGGATCTAGGTTTCTCTATTGTACATGCTTTGAATCCAAGACTATAAACCCTAATTCTAGCATATGGAAATCAATATTAACATATAATTAGGTTTATGATATTACCTTGATTGTTATGTAGCAATAACAATCCCAATTCCTCCTTGAATTGACTTTGGAAGGCTTAGAGTCACAAGTGTCACTCCTCTAATGGCTCACAAACACCATAAGCAAGAGGATGAAGAGGAGAGAGGATGGAGGCTGCCCAAAACGTGTTCTAAACCTAGAAAAGAAGTTCCCCACGTTTTTGAGCCTTAAGGGTTCTATATATAGTGAGGCTACTAGGGTTATCTAACAAGGAAACCCTAATTTGGTTGCTTAAGCCCTAAGCAACCCATAGACTCCTTTAATCAAGCCCTTGGACGATTTCCTTATGGGCTTCCCATAAGAATTCATCCAACCCTTGATACAAGGCAATCCATGGCCCAAATTGCAATTATCTTATAATTACAATTCCAGTCCCTTAAGTTTAATTAATCTCTTTTAGTCACAAAACTAATTACCAATTAATTATTGACTAATATTAATTAAACAATATGATTTCTCCTTTAATATATTATTCCCATAATATATTAATAAATCATATTTAATCCTTTCTCTCCATAATTCATCCTATCAAGTTGCTTTGGTGAAGGCAACCCAAAAGGACCATGCACCATTGGGTCAAGTACATACCAAAATAGTTATGGACTTAGACACTAATCCAACAGTATGGTCACCAGCTGTCGCTCGCAGTCGATAACCGCACCGAATCTGCTCAACCAGTCCATGCCCACAATGACACAAACATCACCCATCGCAATAGGAACCAAATCAATCGGGAACTCAACACCGAAAATCTCGAATACGCACCCTCGGAGAACCTCCGTGGCATATATCACCCTCTCGTCAGCTATGGAAACTCTCAGAGGCCAACTCAACGCCTCACGACTAACACTGATATGCTGACTAAAAGCCAAAGATAAAAAAGACCGACTCGCGCCCGAGTCAAATAACACCTAGGCAGGTACAGAATTCACAAGAAAAGTACCTACGCATAACATAATATAAGCATAATATCTCAACATCAAAATAAATACACGAAAGAATACATACCAGCCACGACATCGGGCACTGCGCGGACCTCCTCCGCGGTCAACTGAAAAGCTCTCCTTCGCGCCCTCGGCACCTCGGCCTTCATTGGCCGACTCTCAGTAGCTCTGATGGCGGCAGGGGCAGATCCCCAGAGTGCTCCCTGAGATGATCCTCGCAATTGCGGACACTCTGCCTTTCGGTGTCCGGTCTGGTTGCAGTGGAAACACATCGTAAACCCCTTGGGGCAGTCCTTGGCCATATGCCCCTCCTTGCCACACTTGTAGCAAGATCCCGCTCTACAGACTCCATCATGACCCTTGCCGCACTTCCCACAAGTGCGGCCCTTCTGGCTCCCTGATTTGGGATCAGCGGCCTTGGCCCGCTTGGCTGCCGACTGAGACTGTGCCGGTTGCCGATCCCTCCCCTGATACTCCGCCTCCTCCCTGGCCTGAGTCTCTAGCTCAATCTCCCTCTTCCGGGAATTTGCCTGAAGCTCGGCAAATTTCCGATACGAGGAGTTCGCCACGAACTCCCGAATGTCTCGCCTCAAGATACTCAAATATCGGCTCATACGTGCCTGCTCAGTGGACACGTGCTCAGGGCAGAACATTGCCCTCTCATGGAACATCCTGGTAATCACCGTAACAGACTCAGTACCCTACTTGAGGGTCAGAAACTCCTGGGCCAAACGCTCCCTCTCCACCTGGGGAACATACTCATCTCGGAACATGGCAGTGAACCTCTCCCAGGTCACTGCCGCAAGCTCAGCATGCGTAACGTGCGCCGTCACAAACTTCCACCAGTCCTTCGCTCCTAAGCGAAGCTGGTTCAGCGCGAACCGTACTCTCAAATGCTCAGAAGATGAGCAAGTGAAGAAACACCCCTCTATGTCAGAAATCCATATCATAGCCGCCACTGGGTCCTAGGTCCCATCAAACTCTGGCGGTTTTGTGTTGCTGAACTCTCGGAACAGCAACGCATCACCACCCTGCGGCCTCGCGGCAGAAATAGCTGCGGTGGCCACTGCAACAGCAGCCTCAGAAAGAGCGGCCTAACGCTCGTCGAAGGTCTCAATCAACGTGGTCTTGATAGACCCGAACATCTCTGGTATCTCTGCCCTGATGGCCGCAGCCACCTCCTCATGGATGATCCGGCAGATCTCCTCATCACTGGCCCCACTACTCTCAGGCATAAGACGTGTCCTCACCATGATCTTGTTGGATAAGGTGTCTAAGTCCATAACTTATTTGGTATATACTTGACCCGACCCGGCATGGTCCATTTGGGTTGCATTTCATCCAAACTATTTATAGATAATTTTATGAGAGTTATACACATATGATTATTAATATATTATAAGTTATAATATGTTAATATGAAGTCATGTTATTTAATTAGTCTTAGTCTTAAATTAATTATGAATTAATTTAGAGATTAAAAGGAAGACTAATTAAATTGTGGACTATTGTTTTGTATGGTGTGGGCTAACACTCATTTGTTAATGGGCTAGGCTTATATGGAAGTCCATGGATGATCCATGGAGCTTTTAACCCATGGATCCTTGGAAAAGGAAAGGTCATGGGTTATTAGGGTTTCACCCTAATCATGTACACTATATAAGCATGCTTATGTTGCATGAAATAGCCACTAGTGTGACTAGTGTAACTAGAAAGTATGTGTGCTTGTGTGTGGCCGATTTTATAAGTGTGTATACACTCTCTCAAAGTTTTCCAAGAGTTTGTGGTGATTTGTGATTCCATTTGAGGCATTCACACTATTGGTGCTAGGCCCTCAAACTCCTTAGGAATCAAACTCATCATCAAAAGGTATGTAATCTCATCTAATTCTTTTATATTTAAAAGTACCCCATGCCATGTTAGATAGGTTATGAACCTTGGAAAAATTATTATTTTGCATGTATTAGACAAACATAGATCCAAGGTTTATTAGGGTTGCATGCACACTTAGGAAGTGTTAGATTACTCATAACCCAACAGTGGTATCAGAGCCTAGGCTTGCTTATTTGATACTTGATGCAAAATAGTGAAAAAAATTGAAATTGTTGCTGTCTGGCTGATGGACTCGCCGAGTCCATGGGGGGACTCGCCGAGTTCAAGGCAAAATTCATCCTACTCGGCGAGTAGGTTCGTGCACTTGGCGAGTAGAATGAACAGAATGCAGAATTTCGACTTTTGCTGCTGGAAATGGACTAGAAACATTACCCTAAACTGTTTTGGTGTTTTAAAACTTGTTTTAGTTGGTGTAATGGTTGTTCTAATCCATTTACAATAGCATATATCAAAATTCCATGATTTTTTATGTGTTCATATAATTCTTAAAATTTTGATGATCATGTTCATGTTCTTATGAATTTAGAAGATGATAGGAATTATTTGCTGAATTGTTTAGAATTAATTCTTGGTCATTTATGTGTTTTAATGGAGTCCATAATTTGTCCTCAAGTTATGGATATCCAAAGGTCACTTTTCTTTAACACACATTTAAACACATAAGTTACATGAAAATGAAGAGTCTTCATTTTTATGAACCTTTAATTCATAAGTTATGAAATGAAAAATTTTGGATGGTTACAAAAGATGAAGAGTCTTGTCCTTAAGTTATGGAGGTTCAAGAGTCACTTCATTAATAAATATATAAATAAAGTGTAACCCTAATTAATTCCATAAGTTATAAAATAAAGAAAAGTAATTCTTTAATTAGTTTAAAGTCTTCCATAACTTGTCCTCAAGTTATGGAACTTGAAGAGTTTTTGGATTAAAACTACTTTAAACACATAAATCATGGAATTAATTAGTTTTGAATAGTTTCAAAACTTGCCCTCAAGTTTTGGAATTTGGAAAAGTTTCACACACTTTAATAAACTTTAATTCCAACACTTAGAATTTTAAAAGTTAAAATTCAACACTTATACTATTTATAACATTAATGGTTAATTATATATATATATATATATATATATATATATATATATATATATATATATATATATATATATATATATATATGTATGTATAAGAACAAGTCGTTTTACCGTTAGTAGGCCTCATTCACGAAGCCGGTCTATAAGGTGGGTATAAGGTTGTTGCCAATAAAATGGCGACTTAATGGGTGTCCACTCTCATCCACCGCTTGCTTGATCGGTGGAGGGTCGTTAGCCGAACGGGTAGGATAATGACTTTAAATTCTCATTAAAAGTATAATGATTATTATAAAGTAACTAAATATTTTTTATTTAATTCCCAATCTTAGTTACTTTAGGAAAAATGTGAATTTGGTGCTAGCCCATGGAATTCACACTTTGTACCTTACCAAGTCGTTAGTGGAGCGTGTGTGGTTAACCGGCACACTAACTTGGACTAGTAAGGATCACGAAGGGTGACTTAATGTTTGTCATAGATCAATGGAGCGTGTGTGGTTAACCGGCACATTGATTAGGTGATAATATTAAGGGTACCAAGTGAATTGGTATTGTTATTCACACCTTGTTTTGTGATCCTCGGCATCCCAGTCACAAAATTTGAGAGGGCACACTCGAGATTGAAACATGCCATTGAAAAGTTCAATGAATCTCAAAAGATCTAGGAATTTCAAATCCAATTAAAACTTAATAAATTATTTCGTTTTTCATGGTGGAAATTGGTGAATCGTCATTCGCCTACCTTCAAATATTTTATAGCTTGGATTACGGCATCCCTCTTCCAAATTATAAAATATTGTGTTGGGTCCTAGCCTTAATATTTCATATTGGGTGTTATATTAAGGACTTTGAATCAACTAACTTAATTTTCTCCCATTATAGATGTCTGGTTCAGACAACTATGATCTTCCCAAATCTCTTGAAGATGGTGTCCCTCAACATCATGCTTCACTTCCTCCACCTCCTCCAATTATTCTCCCTCGCCCACAAGTTCTTGAAAAGTTTAAAGTCACTCAATCCCTATTGGCAAGCATAGTCTATGTGTGCTCACATCTTGGAGATAAAGTCACATATTGACAAGCCGGGAGAGTTGGGTGTCAAAGTCTCGTGAAAGTTGGATGTTCAATCACTTTCTTAGTAACATAGTGAGTCTCTTTGGGACTACTATGAGGCAGACTATGACATGACCCTTAATGATGTTATCTATTTGCTTGGTGTTGTGGAATCAGCAATGATTTGGAACACCAGTAAAGCAAATTTGATTAAAAGAACAACTTCCCAAGTCTACATGGACATTGACAATGGTAGCATTGGATATCTAGAAAAGGATTTCTCTTCCCAATGGAAAGGGATCGGCTATAGTCAACTCGGTTGACCAAATAGTAAAGAGAAAGGCAAATTCTGAGATAGTCTCATGTGCCATTACCAAAGGGTCCATGTGTTTTGTTGCCAAAGGAAGGGGCATTGGTTGCGAAGCTGCCCTATTCACCTGAAAGGTCATAAGGTTGATCAAGTCAAGAGGTTTGACTCTACTTCGGGTAAAGTCCACTGTCTAACTCTATTAAGTTCCTATTTGGAGATTCTTATTACATAATGTGAATGGGTCACATGCTGATGTTTTTAAGAATCAAAGAAAAGATAGGAAGCTTAAAGTAAGTATATGTTGATTCTGATTGCAAAGGTGGGTTTTCGATCACATGGTTCGGCAATCAGAATTTTGAGCTGTTGCTTAAGAGTTATAATATATTGCTTATGAATAGATAACAACAAGGTTTTCATGTGGATTGTAAGGATAAGTTTTTCCGCAAAGTTTTAACATAAAAGAAAAAAAGGGTTTTAATTTTATTTATTTTAAAAATATCCTTACAATGGCATCTGTGGAAAATTGTTGCTTATATGTTTCCAGTAATAGAAATATTGGAAAGTGGATTTGATTCTTTCATTTGTGGTATTGTCTGAATTTACCAAATGAAGAAAGTTTTTCATCACCCAAGTTTCAATTGGACAGAAACTTGGAATCATACAAGTTGTATTGTATAATGAATGAGAATTTTCATCTTTGAAAATTAAGACTAATTCTTTGATCACATGTATATGTGAGTAAATTGAAGGACTAAGGAATTAGGTACACTGGGTGTGCGCTGGTCAAGGTCCACCACAAAGATTGATTTGTCATGATTTACTGAAGATTAGTAAATATGATTATACTTATAAGGTTAAGTATAATTCTGTAACATTGGAAAGGTTACAATGTATGACAAAACAAATGAGAAGAATCAAATTAGGCAGAAAGATAAAAGTTTCTCAAATCTGAAAGGATGGGAGAGTACTTTAGTATCGTATTTCATGATCATCTTAATGATTATGAAACCATATCACAAATTCATACTCTAAGGACGTCTTAGTGCATTGTTATGGCTAAGAAAAGAGGTCATGAATTGTTGGATTGGTTAAAATCAAGAAGATGAGTCATACTTCGTTCCAAAACAATTCTTAGAGTCATACTCCAAGATTGTAACTTTGAGTGACATAAAGGAGGATTTATTAACACTAGTCAAATGTAAGAGTAAAATGTTTTCTACTCTTGTACATTTGAGCTTGGTAAGTTGTGATGTCTTGGATGAGACAAAGACCAACTAAGACCAATTGTGTGAAGTGTTAGTCTTGATAAGAATCCGCACTATCCCTTGAGTATTTGTTTTGTCAAGGAATGGTTCTTGACTGGGGAAACTTATATGTCAAGGGGACAGTGGGAGTCTTAAAAATCCTGAAAGAGTTTCAAGATTTAATCAAGAGTAAAACCTGTAATTTATCACTAGCACACGACTTAAGGTTTGCAACCTATCGTGTTGACATAATTCTTATTTATGTACCTACTTCAAATAAGTTGAATTTGCATGTGAGTTATCAGAGTTCAACTTGGAAGCATTGGTGGGCCTTGTGCTACCAAGGTGACAAGAAA
This sequence comes from Lactuca sativa, assembly GCF_002870075.4. NCBI lineage: Eukaryota > Viridiplantae > Streptophyta > Magnoliopsida > Asterales > Asteraceae > Lactuca > Lactuca sativa. Next base: position 64,167,851 of record NC_056625.2, on the reverse strand, counting down.
CTAAGATTGAACAAGTTTAATCCATGTAAGGCTGAATTTGTCACTAATCTTATCTTGTGATTATGGTTTTGACAAATTCACATGGATAGGAACTCATACACTATAAAATCTAAGTGTCATAAGGTTTCTCTCCGATTCATGAAAATGATGGTGAGGAAACGCTTTCACTAAGTAGATTTTACGTAGATATCAATTGTGTTATTTGCATTTTCAAAAGTCGTTAGTGGAGCGCGTGTGGTTAACCGACACACTAACATGGACTTGTGAGAAATGGCAAATGCCTAAGCAATTGAGACTATGATTACGGCATCCCTTTTCATAGTCCTGAAAATTGTTTAGACACACATGTGAGCTATCTAAGAAAGGGTGTATGAATCTAAATTTCAGAAGTCCAGCAGATTTCTGGAAATATGTCAGAGCTAGTGGGAGCATAAGTGTTATGTTGATAATCATCATGTTAGTGGGAGCATGATTATTACGTTTAGTGTTGCAAGTTAGCAATGTTAATTATAGAAAACAAAGTTTCAATTCGTGAAGTTGCAGGGGTTGAAAAGTTGTTTTGCTATAATTAAGGGAGAGGAAATTATACTTCATTTCAATTCTAAAGCTTAGATTGAGATTTTAATCATCTTTAGTCAAGGACATATATATGAGTTTTATGTTGGAATGGTTCAATTTGAAGAAATTCTATATATATTGCGTTTTCAAAATTTGATTATGATTACGACATCCCTCTTCATAGTTAAATTTTGAAAACATGGCAAATAAAAAAAATATATTGTAGCAAAAGACTTGTCTAGTATCATGTCTTTATGTCAAACATCATGAATCGTGTCCCATATGCTTCGGATATAGGATCGATTGCATGTGCTATAATATTCATCTTTTCTAAATTTTCCAAATGCTTAAGGCATTGAGAAGGGAAAAGTCGAGGACAAATTTGAGGTTCGCCAAAGATTGCTTGCTCAGGGACAGTTGGAAGTATGATGTAAGTTGTCAGAAAGGACCATATTGACATATTCTGAAAAGAAGTAACTCTTGTTCGGAAGTGATAGTCAAAATGGGACTGTGGAAAAGTCTCCATAGGTGGAAGTTATTCAATCTATGTAAGATTAGAAAACCTTAATGCAAGAAAGATGTTCAAAGCAATGTACTTTGAATATGAGACTTCTGTTCCATAGAAGTTGACCTTCTTTGGAATACTCTGTAATGACTGGTGACAAGGTTTTGGTGACTTTGTGCATAATCATTACAAGAGGAACATTGCATAAAAGTTTAAAATCTAACAGATTTTTTGGTAAATGATAGGAATCGGGGATTCTCACATTTACAATAAGGATTTGGGATTGTGAAATGAGTATCAATGGAATCATGTTCAATTGATCTACATCACAATGTAAGGATCATAGACAAACATAGTGTGCATACTTGGAGTATGGCATAACTATTGTTTAGAAAAACAAAGTGTACATGCTAGGAGCATGGGACGACTGTTGTTTTTATTCAAGTCTTAAGTTGATTGTTTGAAACATTATACAATGAATAATGTGTAATCAATATGGTGATAAATAAAAGGTGGTTCTATTTATATTCAAAAGGGTTCTGAGACCATATTGGATTCGATTATTATTGTGTTTCACTTTGCATGTTTTGACTTCCTAAATAGCTAGGTTATTCTTTCCGAATGACTAAGTTATTTAAACACTCCACAGTCGTTCATATGTTGGAAGTAGGTATGAATCAAGACTGTCATGAATCGAGTTTGTAGATGGCTAAATGGGTTTAGTCATAGCAATGGTTGCTACAACATTCATGAGTGCTCATAAGTTATGAGTATTGGAATAAACCCACGCTCACTTGTATCACTTCATGGAATTTATCTCGAGTGATCGTGAGACGGTAATATCATATAAATCTTCAAACGTAGAGATATGAGTTGTTACCTATGAGTTGGTTGTGCATTGATTGCACGTAAACGCATCTGTAACTTGATGTTATAAAACGTGCCTTTGTGTACAATTCAACAAGTAGTAGAACAAGCATATGAGTCAAAGTTTATCTGTTCCTTCGAGAAATAGAAGCGATATCTGGGCCCCTCGATGATTTTGTTGTGACCTATGTACCGGCCGGTCAGAACTAAATTGATGTGTTCGATTAAGTTCTTTGTCAAACAAATCGAAAATCGGGAAACAAACTGCTGGACAATAAGTACGACATTGTTCCATGTATTTGTCCGGCTGATATCATGAGAACAGAGGATTATACGATCACTTATCTAAAATGGCGCTTCATAGTTCAACAGAGTTTTCGAGAGCTACGATTGCTGGTTGGTTCCTGAAGTAACATACGCAAATATAGTTATTAGACTTATCCAAGTGGGAGTCTGTTGGATAAGGTGTCTAAGTCCATAACTTATTTGGTATATACTTGACCCGACCCGGCATGGTCCATTTGGGTTGCATTTCATCCAAACTATTTATAGATAATTTTATGAGAGTTATACACATATGATTATTAATATATTATAAGTTATAATATGTTAATATGAAGTCATGTTATTTAATTAGTCTTAGTCTTAAATTAATTATGAATTAATTTAGAGATTAAAAGGAAGACTAATTAAATTGTGGACTATTGTTTTGTATGGTGTGGGCTAACACTCATTTGTTAATGGGCTAGGCTTATATGGAAGTCCATGGATGATCCATGGAGCTTTTAACCCATGGATCCTTGGAAAAGGAAAGGTCATGGGTTATTAGGGTTTCACCCTAATCATGTACACCATATAAGCATGCTTATGTTGCATGAAATAGCCACTAGTGTGACTAGTGTAACTAGAAAGTATGTGTGCTTGTGTGTGGCCGATTTTATAAGTGTGTATACACTCTCTCAAAGTTTTCCAAGAGTTTGTGGTGATTTGTGATTCCATTTGAGGCATTCACACTATTGGTGCTAGGCCCTCAAACTCCTTAGGAATCAAACTCATCATCAAAAGGTATGTAATCTCATCTAATTCTTTTATGTTTAAAAGTACCCCATGCCATGTTAGATAGGTTATGAACCTTGGAAAAATTATTATTTTGCATGTATTAGACAAACATAGATCCAAGGTTTATTAGGGTTGCATGCATACTTAGGAAGTGTTAGATTACTCAAAACCCAACAGATCTACCTCTGAAATACAACATACGATAAATTAGAATCCATTCGAGCATACTCACACTCGACAACTCATTCCTCCTTGATCCTTAGTATTCCAAAGATTCCTACTTGGGTTGTACACCGCTCCGGTGCTTTCAGTAGTACGGGCCCAATACTACTGTCCGCACCGTATCAGAATACACCCCAAGTCCTCCTCTTCGGATCCCAAATTCCAAGTACTCTATCATGCATAATCCACTCTCTAACAGATCTCTCATAAGCCCCTCGCTGCTACTTACTCACTCTCAAGCATCTCATAGCAGCTCACCTCTCCCTAGGCTAAGGCATCACAAATCAGGCCACTCTAGTCCTAATAGAAGTACCTAGCCTACTCTAGCATGAGAATACATCATATCAATATCAATATCACATAACATGAGGGTATTTTGGGAAATCACCGTTCAGGCGCGGACTGATTGTACACACAACTCTGCTCGGCGTTCTTCCAAAAATCTTTTACTCTTTTTGAAAATACTTCTCAAATCCTCAGTTTGAGTTCAAATACGCCCGAAGGTGTACTTGAATCCCTCAAACCAAGGATATGATACCAACTAGTAACACCATAAATTTCAAAACAATTTTTCGCATTTTATAAAAACACAAATCATTTAACATTTATAAAACATTAATGTTTGAAACTCAATCCATGCTATATAAAATTCCCAAGATCTGATAACATAAAAATCCTGTGTGTGTACTGATCAAGTCGGCGCCTTCCCACGGTCATCACTAGTACCTGAAACAAATAACACCAACACTGTAAGCACAAAGCTTAGTGAGTTCCCCAAAATACCACACATAACACATATTAGCCACTCAAGGCTATAACTCTGTGGGTCTGTGGACCCTACTCTGTGAACCCTCTGGTTCTAACTCTGTGAACCTTCCGGTTCCAACTCTATAAACATGCACAACATAAATCACATAGAAATAATGCAGCACAACACATAACATACATATAGCATTCAAATACACTGTCACATAACTCTGATCACCTACTCAAGGTAAAGTATAGTGAGAAGACTCACCTCGCGTATCTCGATAACTCGCAAATCCCAGAAATCACTCGCGCTCGATCCCCCGAGCTATAATCCTCCTATAACACAATATATCTCTAAGTAACACTTTCACAACTAAGGTTGACTACCCCTATCAAGTCAACACTTGGTACACTATAGTCAACGGTCAACAGTCAACTTTGACCGGACTCGGCGAGTCTATACGTGTTCACTGACTCCCTAGGATCCTCTCTTGACACGTCGAGTACTTCCCTGACTCGACGAGTTCCACCTGGCATGAATCGCGGGGCCACCACGACTCAACTCGCCGAGTCTCAAGAACAACTCGGCGAGTTCCAACTTGACTTAGTCCACCCGTCAACCCTCTCTGACTCTCCCTGACTCACTGAGTCAACCCCTTAACTCGGCAAGACCACTCGCTGAGTGGTTATGGACAATCTTCATGCTACTCGTCGAGTCTGTTCTTCGGACTCGGCGAGTCTATGCCATGCATGAACTCAAACTCACTCCTGAGGTCAGATCCGTTCTAATAACTCATAGATCCAGTCCTTCCAAGCACATACATCACGTAAAGTTACAATCTTGGTGCTCATGCAAAGGTCCAAAGGCCTTATTTGATGATATGGTCTCTATAATGCTATTCTAAGCTCATGGCCTCCATTAACACTCAAAAAGCTTGAGGGAAAAGAGTCTCTGGACCTCTTTGGGTCCAGATCTAAAGCACCAACACAAGAAGAGGCCAATTACTCCATGGATCAGTCAAGAAAGAAACCCTAACTCTAAGATTTACACCAAGGACTGAGAAAGGAACGAATGGTTACCTCAAATGAAGTCTCTGAGCTCAGGAATCACTGGATTAGCACCTTCTTTGGTCTCCTCTTGTCTTGATCCTCTTCTATATGCAAAAACACCCACAAATAGTCAAGGATCTTCCTCTTCTCTCCCACAAAACGCTCAAAGACTCTTTAGGGTTCTCTCTGGGGTTGGTGGCCGCAAATGACGGCCATAAGCCCCTTTAAATAGGTCTCATACCCTGGAAATTAGGGCTTCATTAAACAGCGTGGACTCGCCGAGTCCGGACGCAAACCCTTGGCCAAACTGCGATCATACTCAGCGAGTTTGAGCTCCAACTCGCCGAGTCTCCTCACAAATCACCAAAAATTATAAGAATAAATAATACCTGGGAATCCGGGCTGTTACAAAATGATAATGGTTTATATCCAGTAATATATTAATACTAATAAATTAAGTATAATATGTTAAAAGTTAAAAAAACTTAACTTTATAAGTACAAGTAAATATATTATTTTAATATTGAAATTTAGTTTATATATGACTACACTTTAGGTTTGATATTTATTTAACCTTATTAACCAACTTATAATTATTATTATAAAGAAATTGAAAAGTCATGGTAGTTTCAAATGAATGTGGTGAAAGGAAAAAAGCATAGGAGTTTCAAATGAATGTGGTGAAAGTAAATATGTTTCCTTTATAATATAGTATGATATGATATGATATGATGATATGATATGATATGATGCTAAACGAATTCCCGCACGTTGCACGTCGCATGTTAAAAATATATTGTTAGAATATTGAAAAATATATGTTTATAATGATTATGTTATTGACATTAAGTTTAACATAATATTTTTTTACACTAATATATCTATATATATGTATATGTATATATATATATATATATATATATATATATATATATATATATATATATATATATAAAATCTCAACTATTTTAAACAATCATATTCATTGAAATCAACCCACCTTCTATATTAATAGAATTAAATATAATTATCTATTTAGTATAATTTTTAACAATTATTATGATTGATTAATTTAAACTTTTATTTATGCAATTATTTTGTAATTTCATTAATGATGTTCATTTAAAATACAATTTATTTGTAGCTAAGGTTATGTAATTTATAATTTGATGATATTATCATTTAAAATTATTGTTCATTAATTTTAAACCACTTATTAGTATTAATAAGTTAAAGAAAACTTTTCAGAAACACTTAATATTATTATCCAAATATGAAACATATACTAAATAATAAAGTGATAAGATTGACAATTTGTATTTCAAAAGAGACTTGCATGGATAGTATAACATATCCATGATATTTATAATTTGATTTTATTATTTATAACTATTTTTTCTTAATTTTTGAACCACTTATTATTAATAATAAGTGAAAGAAAACTTTTAAAAGGCACTTATTACTATACTTAAAATGTTAAACATATACTAAAATATAAAGTGATAAGATAGATAATTTGCATTTTAAAAGAGAGTTACATGGATAATATGAGTGATGTGACATATCCATGATTTTTAATTAATTATTGCTTTGAAACAACACAAACATACAAACATATATACAATATTTAATTAAAAATTATCTATATCACATTTCATAACATATGATCGATAACATGAATCTAATCTAATTTACATTAAAACCGCAACCACAACATACAATGATTGTCTTAAAAGAATACTTAAAACAAGAAAAATAAAATAACAAAAAGAATTAGTATATAACAAACTTACAAATTAAAAACTTTAACATAATAACATGGCTCAAAAAATGGTCCAAAGCTCTCAAACCAACACAAAAACCTTTCGACTTGTTTTTTTTGTGAATTTTGTATATGATTGGTATTTGTGTGTCTACTCAAAGAGATTAACCTTGTATAGTAGACTATCCATTAATTGCTTATTAAACATATTATATAAATTATAAAACCTTTGAATGATTAATCATTATTAAGAGTCTTTTAAGTGGTATTCATTCAAATAAGAGATTTCAAATGAATATGGTTTGAGTAAAAATGTCTCATGGGAGTTTCAAATGAATGTGGTGAAAGAAAAATGCTTCTTTTATAAGTATATTAGTCGAATCTCCACACGTTGTGCGCAAATATAATTATTTAATTAAAATAATAAAATTTAAGAAATTCTGATTTAATATTTATACATGTAAAACCAATGTCAATAGAAAAACAAACTCTATATTTAATATACTTGTTTTATTAATTTTAATAAATTTATATCATTAGTTATTTCCACTATTAAATTATATTTTATAAACTGTTTTATGTTGTGTAAATTATAGATCAAACATATATTGATTCCTATTTATAAAAAAGCTAAGTAGTATGAAAAAATAAATACTACAACTTTTGATGATTTTATAGAACATTTTAAGTTGTGGAAATTATATATAAAACATATGTCGGTTTGTATATAAAACAAATAACAAATAATATGAAAAACACTATAGCTTTTAATAAAATAAAAACACTACAATATGCTACTAATATAGCTGCAATGTGTATAATAAATAAGTGGAAAATAAAAAAGCATTGCATATTAATAAAAACCTTTTGAACGTAATGGGAGTTTTAAACTCTTGATTTGTGCCAAATAATGTAATATAAATATTAACAATTATATGTTATAAAAATAATATTATAAGTATTTATCATTCAAATAATAATTTTTATATTAACTTGTAACTAATATTATAATAATTTTAAGTATACGATAAGAAAGATATAAAAAATTGTGCTTAAATCAAATTGAACTGAGTTTTTGATTTAAAATTACTTTAAACTATATTTATTTTTAACTAATTTATAAATAATTTGTTTGAATATTTTTTATCTCCTATATTATTATTATTATTATTTCAAACAACAATAATTTATTAATATAATATAATCTATTTGTAGCGCCCCGATTCCAGGTATGGATTTGAATAAAGAATAATTGGCCTTATGTCCTACTCGACGAGTTGGTTGCCCTACTCGTCGAGTAGCAGCGGGAATAGAAAGCGTGTTTAGTGACCTACTCGGCGAGTCCACTAAAGGACTCGGCGAGTAGGAATTGGCAGATGAAACCCTAAATTCTGGGGGTTTTGCACCCTATTTAAAGGATCATTGGCCTCCACCAGCCTCCCCTTACTGCTTCTTGTCCCTCTCAAACCCTAAATTGTGTGTGTGTGTTCTTTGTTGTGTTCAAGCTTGGAGGAGTGACCTTGGAGAAGGAAACACTTGAGGTAGCAAGGAAAAGCAAGGCCAAGAACTCGTGGGAAGCTAAGGGATTCCCTCAGTTATCACTCTCTGGAAGGTATTAGGTTGTTCCTGAAGGTCATTTCTCTTTTAACCTCTCTTGGATGGGTTTTATGAAGGGCTCTCCATGTTTAAGCTAAGATCTGAAGTTGTAACTTCAGATCTGGACTTCCCTTGACCTCTAGATCCATAAATTCCCCAGCTTGTACAAGGACGAGACTCTCCCAAGGTGTAAAACTCCATTAAAAGCTTAGATTGATCATTTAGGGCCTTTACAGCCTTGCATGTGCGTAAAGTTTGCAACTTTACGTGATAAACATTCCTTAGGAGCTTGGATCTGTAATCTTGGACCTTGCCATGGATTAAAAAGCATCTACATGAATTAAGAACTGCAAGGACTCGGCGAGTTGAATGAGAAACTCGATGAGTCCGTTCAAGATGGCCATGAACTGGGCCCAGGGGGATTCCAGTCTGTAAAGTTGTGGAACCGTTATGTGCTGTTCTGCTCAGTTTGTTATGATATGTTATGATGTGACATGGTTATGTGGACTGTATGTGTATCGGTATTTTAGGGGTAACTCACTAAGCTCTCGGGCTTACAGTTTCCGTTTATTGTTTCAGGTACATCAGGGGATCGCGACAAGGCGAAGGCATGATCATACAGCTCCTCCTATTATGTTATGTTTCTGGGAAAACTCTGATATAAATGTATTTTGAAAACAAAGTTGTAATGTTTTGATGAACTCGACCTGTTTTGAAAGTTTAAATTTGGTTTGAATTTTTCGGTGTTACAAGTTGGTATCAGAGCCTTGGTTTGAGTGAATTGGAGGAACACTCGTGTGACTTCAGTCTCAAATCAAGGAAAGGATTTTCAAAATGATTTTTTTTTTCAAAAAGGTTTTCAAAATAAATAAAGGAGGATGAAGGGCGTACGATCAGCCAGAGCCAGTAAGTAGACCCCAAAATACCATACAAGTTAATCGATTATATGATATGATAGAACAACATGTTAGTGCTAGGCTAGGGATCTTTAGGAATTGCATGATAGAATTGTCTAAATACATAATGCCTGCTAGCCTAGGGTTTTCCTTATGTGAGATTGACATCATTACTGTAGTTGTCTAATGTATGCATCACAGATGTACATAATTAAGATCTTATAGCCTGAGAATGTTTGATTTGGCCTTATGTTCTGTTCTTGTTTGATTGGGAGCTTGGGGTAGGATTGGATATTCGAAAGTCTATAGGGTCCAGCGTTATGTATGGCTAGCATACATTAGTGCTGCAGGGTTGGTGGAAGTTTCATGGATAGCAGGGATTGAGTGAGACCGGGAGGTTAGTTATGAGATATTTAGCATTCCTCTAGGAGTGAGGATTGAGCGCTCGCCATGTTGTGCATATTGTTAGGGTGTTGTGGTGATACTTGGGACAAATATGGGTAGGTGTGGAAGGTAGCAGGGGCCCATGCTACTGAAAGCACAGGACCTATACGTGTGTCACGTAAGTCACAATCCCTAGGGTTAGTACGGAGTTGGCTCCTAGTGATTTATATGAATTATCTGATATCTTGTGATATGTTTCAGAATGGTGATGATGAGGCGCTTCATGGCTGGGTCCGGTTCGGGATCAGGATCAGGGGACAGAGGCCAGGAGGGGACGACAGCACCTGAGCCAGTGGTGTAGATGGGTACAGAGGATTTGGATGCCAAGATTCGAGAGATCCTGCATGATGAGGTTGCTGCTGCATTCCGGGCTCAGTTAGTGTTCGGATCGATCAAGACCGCCATGGTGGAGTATTTCAATGAGCGCTATGCAGCCCTTGCAGAGACAGCCGCCGCAGCAGCTGCATCAGCGATAGGAGGAGGAGTTGGTAGAGGTTTTCAGTACAGGGACTTCGATAACACGAAGCCCCCTACTTTTGATGGGACGCAAGATCCCATCAAGGCTATGAGGTGGATTTCGATGTGGAGGGGTGTTTCTTCACCTGCTCATGTCCTGCTGACCAGAAGGTCGGGTGTGCCCTGAATCTGCTTAGGTCTGGGGCCAAGGACTGGTGGAGACTTGCGACTGGGACATACTCTGATGATCAAAGAGCTACTGTTACTAGGGAGCAGTTCAGGGATATGTTTCGTGCCCGTTACATTCCACGGGTTGAGCAGGAGCGATTGGCACAGGAGTTTTTGAGTTTGAGATAGGATGGGGAGTCGATGACGGAGATCACTCGGATGTTCGCTGAGAGGGCGATGTTATGCCCGGAGTTCGCTTCAGAGCAGGCTCAGATGACCCGTTATCTGAGCATGATCAAGACGGATATCCGTCAGTTTGTGTCTACCCAGCGATGTGATACTCTTCTAGAGTTGCAGGAGGCCGCCAGACGACGTGAGTTGGAGATTGAGCAGCAGTTGAGAGAACAGCGGCAGGCCCCGACACATTCTCAGCCGGCGCCGAAGCGGTCTAAAACCACTGATACTAGGACCAGGGGTCGGCAGAGCCGCACATGTGGGAAGTATGGCAAGGGTCATTCTGGTGTGTGTTGAGCTGGTAGTGGATGCCACAAGTGTGGCAAGGAGGGGCATTACACGAAGGACTGTCGCCAGGCCGCCCCAGTTCAGAGTATGAGGTTATGTTACCATTGTGATCAGGTTGGCTATTTGAAGGCCAACTGCCCGTTACTCGCCGCCAAACCGGCGCAGGCTCCAGCACCGGCTACTTTGAGGATCACGGATGGGAGACCAGTTAGGGCAGAGCCTCCAAAGGCTCAGGGACGTGCCTTCCAGCTTACAGCGGAGGAGGCCAGAGCAGCATCAGATGTGGTTGCTGGTATGTTTTTATCCTTATCTCGTTTTCCTATATCTGTTGTATTCTTATATGTTGCACCTGTGGTTAGGTACGTTTTTTAGTGAACTCCTTGCCTGCTTTGGTCTTATTTGACTCGTGGGCGAGTCGGTCCTTCGTATCTCAGACATTTAGTAGGGAGTCCAGTGCGCCAGTGGGCGAGTTAGAGTGTCCGTTGCGAGTGTTTATCGCCAACGAACACAGGGTTTCTGCTTCTTCAGTTTATCAAGGGTGTGACTTGGAGATTTTCGGGGTGTCATTTCCGATAGATTTGATTCCAATTCCCATGGGGGAGGTATGCGTGATTGTAGGCATGGATTGGCTCAGTCGATTCGGTGCCATGATTGACTGTGAGGGGCAGCGTGTGGTAGTTCGAACCCCAAGTGGGGGAGAACTGATTATATATGGCGAGGGAACAAGAGCGGGATCAGGGTTTTGTTCAGCTGCCAGGGCACGACAGTACATTCAGCACGGTTGTGCAGGTTATCTAGCGTATGTGGTAGATACGCGAGCCAGGAATCAGATTTCGGTTTCCGACGTACCAGTAGTCAGGGAGTTCGCAGACGTATTCCCGGAGGAGTTACTAGGGATACCTCCGGAGAGGCAGGTCGAGTTCAGGATCGACCTGGTGCCAGGTGCGGCCCCTATTGCTAAGGCGTCGTACCGATTGGCGCCGCCAGAGATGCAGGAGCTGTCATCGCAGCTGCAGGAACTGCTGGGCAAGCAGTTCATTCGACCTAGCAGTTCTCCATGGGGAGCACCGATACTTTTCGTCCGGAAGAAGGACGGTTCGCACCGGATGTGTATCGATTACCGGGAGTTGAATAAGTTGACAGTGAAGAACCGTTACCCACTCCCGAGGATAGACGATCTCTTCGACCAGTTGCAGGGTGCATCTTGGTTTTCCAAGATAGACTTGAGGTCTGGGTATCATCAGGTCAGGGTCAAAGAGGAGGACGTGGAGAAGACCGCGTTCCGAACTCGTTATGGACATTACGAGTTCGTGGTGATGCTGTTTGGGCTCACCAACGCGTCAGCGGTGTTCATGGACCTGATGAATCGGGTCTGTAAATCGATGCTTGATCGCTCGGTCATAGTGTTTATAGATGATATCTTGGTGTATTCCAAGACCCGAGAGCAGCATGAGGAACATCTGCGAGAGCTGTTGGGAGTTCTGAGACGGGAACGGTTGTACGCTAAGTTCTCGAAGTGTGAGTTTTGGCTATGGGAGGTCCAGTTCCTCGGACATCTCATTAACCAGGAAGGGATTTTGGTCGATCTGGCCAAAATCGAGGCGGTTATGCAGTGGGAGGTTCCGAAATCTCCCTCAGATATTAGGAGCTTTCTGGGGTTGGCAGGGTACTACCGGAGGTTCATACGGGACTTCTCCAAGATCGCAGTGCCACTCACTCATCTGACAAGGAAAGGAGTGGATTTCTGATGGAGTCTCGAGCTGCAGAGGGCGTTTGAGACCCTCCGTCAGCAATTGTGCAAGGCTCCAGTATTGACACTTCCGGAGGGAGTCGAGTAGGGATGTTATTCGGGTCGGAATCGAACCGAACCGAACCAACCCGAATAAACCGAAAACCGAATAAGGGTAATTGTATGAACTGAAAACCGAACCAAATAAGCAATACGGGTTCGGTTCGGTTCGGGTATTATTCGATTCGGTTCGGTTCCGACCCAAATAACATGTACAAGATGATTAATGATTCGAATAACTCGAGTAACCCGAATATTTTGTATTACTTTTGTAGCTTATGATTTCATAACAAATCTTTTAAAGAAACAAATTAAACACTAAAAATTAAACATCCAAAACACCCAAAAATCTATCTATAAGTATATAACCCGAATAACTTCATCAATATGGAATGAAACAAGTAAAAGAACATATATTGTTGTTTTCATTAAATTCTCTTATTCAAGGTCAAAGTTCCCATTGCTTGGACTTATAGAAAAAAAGTTAACTGTTAACATAGCACATTCAAATTTCAATTGATAACATACATAATAACACATTTAAAGATTGAGTAGCTGATTAACACGTCCAATTTTCAATGAGTAACATACATAATAACACATTGAAAGATTGATTAGTAGATTAAGATACAAATTCTTACTTGTGTTTCTTGATTTGGAACCCAATTTTCCATGAATTGAATGGAGTAAAAACTAGTAAACAAGATGAGGAGATGATTCACAGAAGTTTGAAGTACGGAAGTCGATCAAAATCTAATGCCGATCAAAAACTAATGTCGAAGGAGCAATTTTCGATCAGAAAAAATTGTCGGAAGGAGCAATTTGCAATCAGCAACTATCGATCAAACAAAATTGTCGCAATCATCAATATGGAAGTAGTCGACTCGATTTGGTGTAATAGGATATTCGATTTGGTGTATTAAGTGGGTAACGATCTTCGATTTGGTTTTTTTGGGATTGATTGTGATGATCACAGAACCAAATACGTAAATTGTGCAAGGGAAAAAAAACGACTCTTCATATTCGGTTCGGTTCTTTGGACCGAATAAGCCCTTATTCGGGTAACCCGGACCGAATAACCCGAAAACCGAATCGAATTGCTTATTCGGGTCTAATTCGGTTCGGTTCGGTTCTCGGTTTGGTTTGGGTTTTCGGGCCAAATTCTCATCCCTAGAGTCGAGGATTTTGTGGTGTTCTGTGATGCATCCATCACAGGTTTAGGGGCGGTCCTCATGCAGAGAGGACGAATGATAGCCTACGCATCGCGGCAGCTGAAGCCGCATGAGACGAGATACCCTACGCATGACTTGGAGCTGGGGGCGGTGGTGTTTGCCCTCAAGTTATGGAGACACTACCTCTATGGGGTCCGTTGTACTATTTACACGGATCACAATAGCTTGAGACATATCATGGATTACCCAAACCTGAACATGAGGCAGCACAGGTGGCTGGACATAGTCAAGGACTACAATTGCGAGATCCTTTACCATCCCGGTAAAGTGAATGTAGTGGCAGACGCTTTGAGCCGCAAGTCAGCGGGGTCTTCCACCCCAGCGGTATGTATGAGGATAGCAGTGGATTCTCCGCTGGTGAGTTTGATCAGGGATGCCCAGGTTGAGGGCATCCGCCCGGAAAATTGGAAGCTAAAGAGGATCAAGGGCGAGAACACCCAGTTTGTGCAGGATAGTCGGGGACTATTAACCCGATACGGTCGGGTTTGGGTTACAATGACAGGTGGGGTTAGGCAGACGGTTATGGAGGAGGCTCATAAGTCTCATTTCTCTATTCACCCGGGGGCCACCAAGATGTATAGCGATTTGAGTTTGAGCTATTGGTGGTCGTGCATGAAGCGGGAAATCGCCTGGTACGTTGAGAGGTGCTTGACCTGTAGGATGGTCAAGGCCGAGCATCAGAGGCCGCATGGAAAGTTGCAGCCCCTAGAGATTCCCATGTGGAAATAGGAACAGATCACGATGGATTTTATTACCAAATTGCCAAAGACGGCAAAGGGTTTTGATGGTATATGGGTCATCGTGGATCGATTGACCAAGAGCGCCCATTTCTTGGTTATACGAGAGGGCTCATCGGCTGAGAAATTGGCCGAATTGTACGTTCGGGAGATCGTGTCTCGCCATGGGGTTCCCGTCTCCATTGTCTCTGATCGGGATGTCAGGTTTACCTCCCGCTTCTGGCAAAAGTTTCACGAGGAGTTGGGCACGCGGTTGCACTTCAGCACAGCATTCCACCCGCAGACAGAAGGCCAGAGCGAGCGGACTATTCAGACCCTCGAGGACATCTTGAGGGCATGTGTCATTGATTTTGGTGGGAGTTGGGACTCTCACCTACCGCTTGCGGAGTTCGCCTACAACAACAACTATCATTCTAGCCTTGGCGCCCCGCCATTCGAGCTATTGTACGGGAGGAGATGTCGCACCCCAGTCTGTTGGGGCGAAGTTGGACATAGGGTGATGGGTAGTACGGAGGTAGTCTTGTAGACTACCAAAAAGATCCAGCAGGTTAGACAGCGTTTGCAGACCGCTCAGAGTCGGCAGAAGAGTTATGCCGACAAACGTCGATCCGAGTTGGAATTTCAGGTGGGGGACATGGTACTCCTGAAGGTCTCGCCCTGGAAGGGCATGATCCGCTTCAAGAAGAGGGGAAAATTGGGTCCCCGATAAATCGGGTCGTTCAGGATCATTGCTAGGGTTGGCAAGGTGGCTTACAGGCTAGAGCTGTCGGAGGAGCTTAGTCGGATACACAACACTTTCCACGTTTTGCAGCTGCGAAAGTGCGTCATGGATCAGGAGGTGGTGGTGTCGTTGGATGATATTCAGGTCGATGAGCGCCTGAATTATGTGGAGAGGCCCGTGGCCGTACTGGAGAGAAAGGTGAAGATACTAAGGAACAAGGAAATACCTTTGGTGAAGGTGCAATAGGAGCACCAGAAGGGGTCCGAATGGACGTGGGAGGCAGAGGCAAAGATGCGGGAGCATTATTCGGGACTGTTCACCGCAGCAGACTTCGAGGACGAAGTTTAGTTCAAGTGGGGGAGAATTGTAGCGCCCCGATTCCAGGTATGGATTTTGAATAAAGAATAATTGGCCTTATGTCCTACTCGACGAGTTGGCTGCCCTACTCGTCGAGTAGCAGCGGGAATAGAACGCGTTTTTAGTGACCTACTCATCGAGTCCACTAAAGGACTCGGTGAGTAGGAGTTGGCAGATGAAACCCTAAATTTTGGGGGTTTTGCACCCTATTTAAAGGATCATTGGTCTCCACCAGCCTCCCCTTACTGCTTCTTGTCCCTCTCAAACCCTAAATTATGTGTGTGTGTTCTTTGGTGTGTTCAAGCTTGGAGGGGTGACCTTGGAGAAGGAAACACTTGAGGTAGCAAGGAAAAGCAAGGCCAAGAACTCGTGGGAAGCTAAGGGATTCCCTCGGTTATCACTCTCTGGAAGGTATTAGGTTGTTCCTGAAGGTCATTTCTCTTTTAACCTCTCTTGGATGGGTTTTATGAAGGGCTCTCCATGTTTAAGCTAAGATCTGAAGTTGTAACTTCAGATCTGGACTTCCCTTGACCTCTAGATCCATAAATTCCCCAGCTTGTACAAGGATGAGACTCTCCCAAGGTGTAAAACTCCATTAAAAGCTTAGATTGATCATTTAGGGCCTTTAGAGCCTTGCATGTGCGTAAAGTTTGCAACTTTACGTGATAAACATGCCTTAGGAGCTTGGATCTGTAATCTGGGACCTTGCCATGGCTTAAAAAGCATCTGCATGAATTAAGAACTGCAAGGACTCGGCGAGTTGAATGAGAAACTTGGCGAGTCCGTTGAAGATGGCCATGAACTCGGCGAGCTCGTTAAAGATTGCCTTGAACTCAGCGAGTTGGCTAGGGTTTCTTCCAAAGCTTGGCCACATATGAACTCGACGAGTTAAAAAGGGAAACTCGACGAGCCAATCAAGGATTTCACGACTTCTTGAGTTCAGGAAGGACTCGGCGAGTTGGTGATCTGCACTCGACGAGTCGAGTCAACATAGACTGTTGACTTTGACTGTGGACTTGGACTTGGACCAAGGGTTGACCGGTTGAATTATGTTGGTTTCTGGTAATTGGGAGATTTATGAAAAAGGTTGTATGGTACCTATAGGTGGTGGAGTTCGTGTTGGACCCGGGGGTTGAGCTTTCTTATTTCTGATGACAATTGCGAGGTGAGTTATCCTCACTGTACTAAGGGGTCTAAGGCACCAAGGTCGGCTTATTGGATTTTATACTCTAGTAGTTATTGATATGTTGAGTATGAGTTAGTGATGTATGACACTTGACATGCTAGTCTGGTAGATCTGTAGGACTACCTGTGATATTGTATTACTATCTGTATGTGCATTAGTTATGTTATGTGGGATGGGTTGAGGTGGTACTGCTCCGCGCAGTAGCCAACAAACCCTAGAGTATTCCAGATATGAGCTGAGGGCCCGGTAGGCATTCCAGACTCATACTGAGGACTCGAGAGCATTCCAGATACGAGCTGAGGGCCCGGTAGGCATTCCGGACTCGTACTGAGGGCTCGGTGGCAATCCAGATGTGAGCTGAGGGCCCGGTAGGCATTCCAGACTCACACTGTGGGCCTAGGGGGATTCCAGTCTGTAAAGTTGTGGAACCGTTATGTGCTGTTCTGCTCAGTTTGTTATGATATGTTATGATGTGACATGGTTATGTGGACTGTATGTGTATCGGTATTTTGGGGGTAACTCACTAAGCTCTCGGGCTTACAGTTTCAGTTTATTGTTTCAGGTACATCAGAGGATCGCGGCAAGGCGAAGGCATGATCGTACAGCTCCTCCTATTATGTTATGTTTCTGGGAAAACTCTGATATAAATGTATTTTGAAAACAAAGTTGTAATGTTTTGATGAACTCGACATGTGATGAAAGTTTAAATTTGGTTTGAATTTTTGGGTGTTACACTATTCTTTAGTTTTACCCTATTTTAAACAATTATTACTTTTAACTATTTAAAAACTACTTATTTGGAAATTTTCATTATTATGTTTAAAAAAACTATCATACTTTTTATTGTACTTTCATTTTTTTCCTTAAAGCTATCAAATATTGAAAGAGAATGAACGGTCCAAAGAAAACGGTAATTTGAATTTCAAAACTATGGTAATTGTTATGTACTGCGACCAATCTTAAAAACAATATATTAAGAGTGGGTTAGGGGAAGAGAAGTGTTACACTTAAGGTATATTTTGATATCTTATATTTTCATATGAAAATATTAATATTTTATTTATTTTACTTTCCTTTACGATAAAGAATAAATAGGAAAAAAGAAATTGACAAATGTAATAAGATAATTTATTTTTATTACTATAATAACATTTAAAATTGGGTACATCCATATAAATTTTGATAGAACATAAATAATTCATTTTTATAACACACATAATTATTGGTTATCAACTATAAAGTCATATCATATTAAAAATCATTCGTTCTATTTCGTTATTATCACCAACAATTTGGAATAACAATTGTAAACTCGTTTCATCAAAATCAATTATAAAAAACTCCATTGATGATATAAGCGATAGAAACTAATATAGTATATACATACCACAAAATACATGTTGAATAATGTTTTATTGTACATAAAATATATTTTTTTTACATAAAAAAGAGAGAGACAACATAAAGATACATACATGTTAACAAAGTTAATTGCTCTAACTTATAAATAGCGTGATGGTTGATTTACCAAAAGCTCATGAGAAGTAATTGTCAATCCCACTTGATCATCCTGTGATTATAGAAAGATGCATAACACATAAACTTAAAAAATTATCTCAAGTATACATTTACAAACATACCTAAATTTGAACCTTGGTTAATATCTAAAAGTTTACATGCACCCAAGTTGAGTTTACATGAATTTAGATTTGGAAAGTTGTAATTGCTTTCTTACATCCATGGAACCACTCCTACAACTCTTCGAACCCTACAAATATAATCTATCATTTTGTGTTGACATACATACAATATGTAATCTACAAATTTCTTATATAGGCTAAATAGTTCATTTAACTCATCAATTACATAGCATGATTTGAAGAGTTTTAAGAGCTACAAATCATAATATTTCAATTAATCATAAATTAATTTGTATAAGTTGAATAGTCTTGGGAGTTTTAAATGCATGAGGTTCAAGAAAAAATGGTCTTGGGAGTTTCAAATGCATGAGGATCAAGGAAAAATGCTAGCTTTATAAGATAGATAGATATAGATATAGATTAGTCAAATGCCTGCGCGTTGCACAGAAAGACATATATAGTTGAAATTTTTACAAAAATATGTTTTTTTAAATATAACAATAATGTTGTTAAATTTGATATAATAATTTGTATACTAAATTGATATCATTTATTGATTATTTTGAATTATATGATAATATATACATTTATTATAATTGCATAATCTCAATCGTTTAATTAACTTCTACCTGAGAGTTATTAATAATAAAATTAAATATAATATATGGTTTAATGTTATTTATAGTTGTTGTTATTGTTAATTTTAAAATGTATTTGTTTAACGTTTTAATTTATATCATTATAATTATTTAAAACATCAAACATTGTTTTTTGATTTTAAAGGTAACAATATAATCATTTATATAAAGTTATTTTTAACTATTGTTATTATAAGTTATTTTGAGCTACTTATTTGAAAACTTTTAATGATTATAAAAATATCTTTAGGAAATATTTTAGTTAAATTGAGATTATAATTTAGTTTTTTCATTTAGCATTACAATTTATCAGTTTTAATTTTGAGCTACTCTATAGACATGTGTCATATTTAATGACACATTTAACGAAATTGATAATATTTTACTCCACTTGTCAACATTTAATGTAGCTAGGAGGATAGTAGGAATAAAATATAGAAGTATTTTTAATTTCTCAAGTAATAATGTTATCTTTTACATGTAATAAGGATATTCCATTTGTAATTATGTTATTAAATAAAACTACCATAACATCGTGTGACATCAATTCTTAACTAATTCATTTTTTTTTGGAATCCATGAATTCAACTAATATAGTTCAATACATATCGATTGAAGGCAAACGGGCAACAAACAGTGTCGCTAGCCCTTTCTGGATGACAAAACCAATTCTTTTGAAAACAACATTTGTGGATCTAGGAAATATGACATTAGAATGCATGACCCATTGGACTCTATTGAGGAGCTCCACCGTCTCTGGTGCGAGAAAACCAAATGTATCGAATGCAAAAGGTACAAACACATGTTGATTTTCTATACATGCATTCTCGTGCTTTACCACTTTGCACGCAACGTCTTTCAAAGCGGCATGCCCTGCTGTGAAACCCATGTTCCCCAAACCAACGAGAGGAGAGACCCCAGTAAGATCCACGCACGCATGTTTCCCTCCTATCCATCCAAAGACCAAAATGTCAGTCGGTCTAAGTGTGGACTTTCCATCCTGCGGGTCCGTGATAATGAAAAATAATAAGATATCACTTATTATATTATAAATATTATTTTATTACGTAAATAATGAATTTTAACAGAGGAGTTCGTGATAAAAAAAATACAGAAAATAAATAAGGTGGCATGACATTCTTTTCAAAGTCATGAAGTATTTTATTCAAGAAATAGTTTTTCTTATTCAAAAAATAACCACATCGTGAACATATTTTTTTGTTACTTTACCAATAAATGATATTACGTCTGTAATATTTTATTTTCCCACATATTTAAGGTTAATTTATAAACATTCATAATTTCTTAGATGCAATACTATATATTAATATATTGAATATTATGAATGTTTAGTCTACGTTAGATTAAAAGAAATTATAGTGACCAAATAACTATAATCTCATTGAAATCTACTCTTTGCTTGGTTTGTGTTTTTTATTTTTCCAAATTTATAATAAATTTGGTATATTTAATAAAAAATTTGCATTTTCATTGAAATCTACTCTTTGCTTTGTTTGTTTTTTTTTTTTATCAATTTTATAAAAACTATAGTATACTGAATAACAAATTTACATTACAAAAAGTATAATAAAAACAACCACGAATAAAAACATATGAAAACAAAATTAAACACCAGATAAATAAATGACAAAATCTCCTGAGTCAAGCCTTGTTAAAGATCTATACTAATAAAACACAGGTGTGAAACATTTTTATCAAGATCTATACATATAGAAAATAAATCTAAAAATCTATGCTCGATATTTTACAAATACACCATAGATCTTAAATATACACAAGTTTTTGAATATATATTACAAACGATTCATCAGATTCATAACATATTTACAAATTTATCAACAAAAGGATAAAGATCTATGTTTGTAAAACACATCACTGGCTTGCCTCTTCGTGATTCTTTTTCACCATTGTTCTTGTAAAATCACTGGCTTGCCTCTTCATTACAGACATGGAAGATCTAAGTTTTTTTTTCTAAGTGGTGGTGGAGGGCTGGAGGCGTTAAGTTATGATGTTAGTGGTGACGGTGGTGATGGCGGCCCTTGGTGGTGGTCTTTGGTGTAGGAGAAATTAGGGTTCGTGAAGCCAAGAGACCGAATTTTTTCCTACAGAGAGAAAGAAAGAAACAAGTCTACAATAATTATGAGTGTGCATATCTACTTATATTAAACATGTAATCTACCTCACTCACTAATCCGTATAAAAAATATATTGTGTTAGTTTGAGTTTAACTAATTGTACATTATGTTGTTATAGTTGTATATTTAGAATACTTATTTTTCATTGGTTTAATCACATTCACATGGATCTACTATATTTTAATCTAGACCATCTAAGTTATATCTAATGGCCAAAAAATACTCTCCTTGTTTTTAAGACTTTGGTCTTAAAATTTAGTGGATCTAACATTTTGTATATATATATATATATATATATATATATATATATATATATATATATATATATATATATATATATATATATATATATATATATATATATATATAGGCTTAGGTTATTGTGTTCTAACTAATTATTATGTGGATGTAGGAATGATTGTGGATAGGGATGAGCAGCGGAAAGGGGTACCTGCTTTCGGAACCGGAACCGCCTCGAAACTGTCGGTTCCGGAACCGGAACTGCCTTAGGCGGTTCCGGTTCCGGTTCCAATTCTCATTTTTAAAAAACCGATACCCGCTGGATACCCGCCGGTTCCGGTTCCAATACCGGGTACCCGGAACCGGTAGTTAACCAGAACCGGTACCGCCGGGTACCCGCCTCTTTAAAACATATATTTAATATATATATATATATATATATATATATATAAAGAAGTGGCGTAAAGCGTAATTGCCTTATCATTTTTAGAAATTGTGACTGAGAATTCTTTCTTAGTTTCTTCCCAAAATAACGCAGACACTCACACTCCCCTCTCGGCTCTCGCAAATCGCAGTCGTAAGACGTCGCCACTCAGTCGTTGATCACAGATTCGTTTACTCGTTTGATTCGTTGGAGATTGGAGTAGAAGACGAAGATGACTCGTTCAATTCTTAGGCCCCGCTTAGTCGCTGATCGCTCACATTGTTCCTCTTGTTCAATCGACGAACGAAGACCATCGCCGACCATCGCTGCAAGCCGACAATCGCTGCAAGCCTGCAATTACAAGTCTTTATCTTCAAGGTTAGATTCTTGAAATTTGATTTTCAGAAACCCAATTGCCGACAATTGACGAACATCACTGCAAGAGTGGTACCATATGTTCTCTGTAATATATGTTCTATTGATTTTCCACCATCTATAAATTTCGAAATTTGATTTAATGCCACTATAGTTGTGTTCTGATTCATTGTTATATTTTGGTTGTATCTGTATGTTATATTTTGATTCATTGTTATATTTTGGTGTGTTCCTCCATCTCTCGAAGCCTGCAACTAAAATGTCGACTCATTGTTATATTTTGGTTGTATCTGTATGTGTTTTGATTTAGTGCCCTGTATCTGTATGTGTTCCGATTCCCACTGTTTTTTTGTGTTTTGTGGTGTCAAAAGTTCATTGTTTTCTTTTGGTTGTTATTGATTTATGTTTGTTGTCTGAAATTTTAGGTTCAACAATGGAAAGTAGTCGAATTGATGTTGACTTTGATGGTGAAAGTGAGGCTGTTGAGCAAAACAAAGTGCCGGTAGCTGGGGACAAAAGGACATCAAACGCTTGGCTCAACTACACAGATGTTAGAGATCCAAAGACGGGCAAGATTATAAAGGCGCAATGCAAACATTGTTCCAGAATCTTGACAGTTACTACAAAGAATGGTACATCATCTTTGGGTAAACATAATGCTGTATGTTTACAGAATCCTGATAATATTGATAAAAAACAAAAGAAAAATAGCACTTTTAGAACAAGTCAAAGTGATGCGACTACTGTTTCTAATTGGGAATTTAACCAAAATACAATCAGGCTTGCTTTAGCAAAAATGATTGTCATTGATGAGCAACCATTTTCATACGTTGAACGTGACGGGTTCAAATATTTTGTAGTGTTGTTGTTCCACAGTTTTGTATCCCGTCACGTTTCACGGTTGCTAGAGATATTAGTAAAGTGTTTCTTTGTGAGACGGAGCAATTGAGAAATACCTTGAAAAGTTTGAATTCTAGGATTGCTCTTACTACTGATTGTTGGACTTCTGTGCAAAATTTAAGCTATATGTGTTTAACTGCTCATTTTATTGATGATAACTGGAAATTACATAAAAGAATTTTGAATTTTCGTAATATTGATAGTCATAAAGGAAAGGAAATCGGGAAAGAAGTAGAATCTTGTATTCTTTATTGGGGTATTGAAGAGAAGTTATCTTGCATCACTGTAGATAACGCAAGTGCTAATGATGTAGTTGTTGCTCATATAAAAGACAATCTAATGAATAAACTTGTCTTAGGAGGTGAGTTTTTCCATATGAGATGTGCCGCCCATATCTTAAACTTGATTGTTAAAGATGGTCTCGATTTGATTAAAGATGCCATTGTTAGGATTAGGGGTGCAGTTAGATATGTCAGGAGCTCTACGGAAAGATCAAAGTTGTTTGATACTTGTGTTTCAAAATCAAAAATTTCGAGTAAAGCATCTGTATCTCTTGATGTACCAACACGGTGGAACGCCACTTACATTATGTTGGAAACGGCAGTTAAGTTTGAGAGAGCTTTTAAAAGAATGAGACAAGAAGACCCCGCATTTGAGAAAGATCTTAAAGATGGATTTCCATCCCAAAAAGATTGGGAAAGTGCTAGAAATTTATCTCTTTGTTTGAAGCAGTTTTTTGAAGCCACGAAAAGGATGTCGGGAACTTTGTATGTTACGGCTAATATGCATTATCATGAGATATTAGGTGTACTTGCTTCCATGTTGGAGTGGACACAAGATGAAGATATCAATATTGTTCTTATGGGTGATCAAATGAGGAAAAAGTTTGACAAGTATTATGGAGACTTTGGAAAAACAAATGTGATGGTGTTAGTTGCGGTTGCACTTGATCCAAGGTATAAGATGAGGTTTGTGAAGTTTTCTCTAAGAAAAATCTATCCTTTAGACTTCAAGAAGGTTGAAGAACTATATGCTAAAGTGTTTGAGGTTTTGAATCAACTATATAATCATTATTCTAATGTTTCTTCAACGGGCAAGAATGATGGTTCTAGTTCTTTCAATACAAATGATAATGATGATCAAAATTTTGATGGTGTGGTTAAGAATAAGCAAATGAGAAAAATATATGATGAGTTTTATGAAAATGATGTTGAAGATGCTATGGAAAAATCTGAATTGGAGGAATATCTTGATGCTCCACCCGAAAAAATGGATAATGAAACATTTGATATTTTGAAGTGGTGGAGTGACAAATGCACAACATACAAGGTGATGGCATCAATGGCAAAGGACATTCTAGCCATTATGGTTTCTACGGTTGCTAGTGAGTCCACTTTTAGTACATCCGGACGTATAGTTGATGACTTTCGTAGTAATTTGCTTCCAAAGGCGGTGGAAGCTTTGATTTGTACTCAAGATTGGTTGAGGGCATCAAATGTTTGTATTAACCTTGAACCGTTATTGGAAGATGTGGAAAAATATGAGGAAGGTAATATGGAATATACACTTTTATTTTATGTTTCTTGTATAATATTTAATATTCTAATTTGAATTTTTATGTTTAATTCCATTGCAGAAATCAGTCGCAATATGGAAGATACACGTGGAGGGAGTTAGTAGTTGCTGTTTTTGAAGTTGGGATGGTGCTGTTTTTGCTGCCTGCTAATGTTGTTTGCTGTTTTGCTGTTTTTTGCTTGCTGTTTTGTTGTTGATGTATGGCTGTTTTGCTGTGGTTCTTTTGCTGTTTTGAAACTTGATAAAATTTGTTTACTGTTTTGCTGTTTTGTTGTTGCTGTTTTGTTGTTTGTTATTGTTGAAAATTGTCATTTTGTTATACTACTTGATAAATTCCAATTGTGTTGGCATGGTGTTTTGAGATCAAGTTTTTATGATTATTTTAGTTTTATATATTGCATTCCTAGTCTCCTGCTGTTTATAAAAGTTTATTTCAATGAAATGTATACAATAAAAGATGTAAATTATCAAGAAGTCGGGTACCCGGAACCGAAACCGGTTCCGGCGGTTCCGGGAGCGGTTTCAATTTTCTAGGAACCGGTGTAGGCGGTTCCGGTTCCAATACCCAAAAACTAAGAACCGCCGGTTCCGGCTAAAATAGGCGGGTACCCGGTTGTGCTCATCCCTAATTGTGGACCATTAATCATTTTAGTTATTTTAAGAAAGTGATTAATAACTCTTTTTGAATTGAAGATAATTGAAAAATACCATCTAATTTTATTGTAAGGGTATTTTAGTCAATTAACGTAAATTAATTTTTTTTTTGCAGATTTTAGGGAATAATTAATTCTCTTTAACTATATAAATCTAATTTTTTGAGTAATAAATCTATTAATTCGGACATTCTAACAGAATATATTTATAATTATCTTGAAAAAAAACATTATATTCTGACAGAAGACTATAAACATATATTATCAAGATCAATAATTTTTAATGAATACATATTTTTATATGAAACGAATTTTAATATTTAAAATCAGTAACTACATTCATTCTTAAAGAATACAAATATGAACATAAATTACAATCATTCTTGAAATTTCATGCAAAAAACTATCGTCATTCTTGAACGAATCTCTATTCATCTTCTTGTTTCATTTTTGGATGTCATGTGCATATTTGACCTCTAAACCACTTAAAAATACTCCAGCACTCTGTGAGATTGACATTTTGTTAGATTAACATTTTTATCAGAATTGCATTGCATGAGAATGACTTTATACAAGAAGCTACAGAAGACATAAACTCAAGGATGTTAAGTGATACTTAGGTAAAACTTGAAACATCTGAAAAGCATAAGAAACAAAATTCATGATAAAACATTAAGCCAGTTGCAATAGAACCCTAAAAAAATCATTCTTGTGTGATTTTACCATAATCATTCTCATGTGATTATACTGGAGCTACAATCCTGGAAGAATCATTCTTATGTGATTCTACAAGAATATAATACTTTTTACACATTATTCAAATAGAAGAATACATTAGATGCAAAATATTATTATAGAATGAAAAAGTTAAAGATGAGAATAACACCGGATGATGAGGTAAGATAGCTATTCTAATATTTCAATTAGTTGATGACTAAGTAATAACATTATAGTACACAAATAATAACATTGATAGAGATAATTTGTTGTACTGGTGGTTCAGTAATTACATCAAACACTTGGTGAGCATTGATGAATTCAAACAGATTTGAACACTTAAGCTCAAAATAAAGTTTAATTTAACTGTTGTTAAGAATGACTATGAAAATTGATACAAATAATTTGATGAATTCTAAAAATGAACACAACACAAATTGTTTAACATGACATGACGTTCAATTACTAGAACTCAAAGGGTCGTTTTGGATCATAAAAAGTATATTCTTTCCACTAATGTTTGTCTAAAAATGGAGAACGAAGGAAGCTAGGCAAAATGTTTCCATATCAAAAAATTGTGGGAGTAATTGTCTCTAAGGAACTGTGATATGGATGAGAGCCTTCCAACCTTTGTCACCACGACATCAATCAATAGATGACACTATGAGAATAAAAAAATTCACAGTTTATATATAATAAGTTCATATATAATCAGAAATTACAAAACGAGTTAAGCAATTGAATCATTTAATATATAAAATTAAAACCTTTATGGGTGACAATCTCATGAATCGATTACGAGAATAGAGAATCAGAGGAGAACCCAAAACTTAAAACCTGATTCCGAAATCTCCCTTCCCCACCTTGAAACCTGACTACAAAAATATAAATCCCTTCCTCCCATCACCACGGCCTCCATCACTGTACATTCTCGATTTCCTCCATCGAAGTCTAAATCCCTCTTTACAGCGATTCGGTGACGATTTGAATGTAGGAGAACTAAATCATGACTTTTTTTGTTCCGTTTATTATTTTCAGTTCAAAAGAAATGAAAGGAAAATTTTTAGTTTTTATGTTCTTGAGTTAAGATGAAAAAGAAAATAAAACTTCAAATTTTTCTTCCCCTCACTTTCTTCTCAAATCCGCCCAATTTGAAAGGAAAATATGACTCCAAAATCCTTCCCCTCCTCTCACTTTCTTTCCATTAATGAAACTTGGGAACATGATTTTCCTTCGACACCTCTCATTTTCTCTCCGTATCCTCCCATTTCTCTCCTTAAGTAGAACCCGGGAATAAGGCGTTAGGGTTTTAGTTATTTAAACTATCTTGGCTAAATTAAGGGGATTAATCAAATATTTAATTAATTACCAAAATTAATCAATATGTAAGATTACTATTTTACTTTTATTTAAGTTTTTGAAATGATTGCCCACGATCATTCCTAAATCCATACAATATTTAGTTAGAAATTTAGAATACTTGAACTTATCTCTCTCTCTCTCTCTCTCTCTCTCTCTCTCTATATATATATATATATATATATATATATATATATATATATATATATATATATATATATATATTAAAAACCAATGCAACCAAGTACGGACTATATGAATCTCTAAAAATCGACATCAATTTGAGTTCATTTTATTTAAACCGAATTGAACATGTCCACTAAAACAAACACCCCTGTTTCTCATAATCATAAGGACATACCATCTTGGATAGAAATCTCGTTTTGCAACAAGCAGTGTATGGCCTAGGCATGATACCATACTATCTTATGTGTCGTATGACCTGGTCATTGCCTTTGTGAGGCCGTATTATCATAGGTATTGACATCTTGTCCACTACATAGGGATTATGATGTTTGTTTCATAATTTGATATTTATATCTTCATTTTAATTGAATAGAGAGGAACATGACAAGGGACATAAAAGTCTAAACATATTCTTTTTAACCGGATGAACCAAAATCATAAGTGAAAATATCACATTCCTTTGCAAAAGTTATGAAAAATCAGGAAACTTAACCCCTGGCTTTCGACTTATAAGGGAATGGGGTGGGGTTTTCCATCAATTTAGGTATCATATGGTACTACCAAAGCAATCTCCAATGTTATTTACCTTTTACTTACACCCAAGTATGCTCCAATCATCAAATCCATAACAAACCAATCAAGTTTAAGGGATTCTAAGAAAATTGGCTAGGGTCCGCAGGTGAGATTTTTTTACCTCTATTTCACTAGGAATTTGATGTTTTCCGCATACTTAATTCTAATACACTATACACACATAATTCCATCGCTCTTAATTGCACCAAAAATCAAATTTCACCATTTCCCGTTGCTCTTGATCGGCCAAACAGACAAAACATACCAATATTAAGGTTTGTGGCCTTATTATGCTTCCATCTAATAAGTTATTCTCCCAGTAACCCAACTTTAGCCCATGTCTTGAGCTCAAAAGTACAATAATTACCCCATTGGGAATTTATTAAATATAAAGGACAAATAATAATGATAATGTGCTATAACTTCACTTGAAAAAGAATTTGATGTTGGTATGTGGATTTATTTTAGTTGTTTACATGAATGGGTAACACCAATGTAAATAGAATAGTTACAATACTAGTTTGTTTTGTTCAGATATTAGGGCTATAAACGAATCAGACTTACAACAAATTGTTCGTGAACTGTTCGACGTGAAGTTCATTTATTTAATAAACGAGCAAACATGAACACAAATTCTTGTTCATTTAGTTAAATGAACGAACATGAACAATTATCATATTCGTTCAGTTATGTTTGTGAATGTCGTTTATATTTGTTTATATCCGTTCATTTTAAGTTCATTTTATGTTCATATATGTTCAATTATATTTGATTACATTACTATATTATATGTTTGTTTATGTTCATATATTTTCAATTATGTTTGTTTATTTTCGTTCGTTTAGCATGTTACAAACAAAAACGAACGAACATGAATAAGAAAACTCGTTCGTTTATCCTATCATATGTTTGTATTTCATTTAAATAAATAAGAAAATTTCAGATTGCTATTTTCGTGAAAAAGACCAAGACTAAGGGGTACACCATTACTCGTATTGTATGATAATACAATACTATCGACTTACCTCAAGAATCAAAGCAAACTAGATACAAACCACAATACATATTGAATGCAATTCCACTTGCACATTGCAAATATACATAGAGTAGTGAGCATAAGCAATATACATGTAGACAAATAATCAATGGAAAACATACGCCATCGTTATCCAAGAGAATCCTTGTCCATCTTTAGAGTTTCGAAACAGGTAGTCCTGCAAGTATTCAATAATAATTATATATAATAAGTTGTAATTTATGTCGATGCATTTTTTATAAATTTTCATATACTCTTTCTACTTACCTAGTTGTTTTGCATTGACAATGCTTGGGCATGCTGATGGAGGTGGTGAGTTCTCATCCAAAAAGGCGTCTACTTGGTTTGGGTTTGACCAGGTTGGATACCCTTTGATTTTTCCCTATATATACATTTTCAACAAAATGCAAAAACAAAGTTACAAATCTCATTCATTTCAAATTATAAACATAATTGTAATTAAATAAAGCACATTGTTATCATATGTACTTAAAAGTTGCATACCAATACGTTTAGTGCAGCTAGTGTGGCCATTCCTTCACGAGTCCACTGCATAAACATAAACAAACATATGATAAAATTAAAATATCCATGATTTAAATAAAAACAATATAAAAAAACGTATTTACCTTTGATGCAGAAGCAATATGAGGGACAACAATGGCGTTTTTCATGTCAGCTAACCCAGGTTTCATGTATGGTTCATCCTCAAAAACATCAAGCCCAACTCGAAACATGGGATTTTGCTTCAAATGCTCCACAAGAGCTTCTTCATCAACCACAGGTCCTCGACTACAGTTTATAAGGATTGCTTCCTATATTTCAGATTCTACACAATTAGCCTTACGAGGACATGTTTGTCATTTCACGTTTTTAAAAAAAATGTGAAAGTACGGATTTTACCTTTTTCATCTTCGAGAGGCGTTCTTTGTTGATGAGATGATATGTGGTTTTGTCCAATATTGGGTGTAGACTTATCTATGTAAATTGTAATCATCATAGCAAAACCAAACATCAAATAGATATAAATATTAAAATAAATATGAAGGGGTAATTATGGAAAACTTACGACATCAGCTACTTGAAGAACCTCATCCATTGATGATGCGCGTTTCCATGTGACAGGTTCTTCGCCACTGGCTTTCAAGAATTGACCATAAGCTGTAACAAACTTCTCTAGACGTGTGGCTTGGTAAAGATCATAATAAATTAAGTTCATCTTGAATCCTTCAATCTGATAATTAACCAAATGTTTTTCTTTTTCAAGTTCAGTTTAATCACAAAAGGGTAAGATTGTAAATTCCAACCCTTACCATCATTCTAGCGTATGCAGATCCAATACGACCTGCTCCAATCACACCAACAGTTTGGCCTTTAAGCAAATTCCCCACAAACCTGCAACAAATTAATAAAAGAGTAATCGTTTAAACAATTCAATAAAGGAGAAAATGTGTTGGTTTTGGTGAAGGGTAAATATGAGATTTTACAAATGTGGAAGCCATCCATCGTATAGGCCAGCTCTCATGAACCCATCAGCTTCGACTATCCTTCTTGAAGCAGCAAGTGAAAGTGATGCTGCTAACTCTGCTGTGGTCTCTGTAAGTACACCCTATGCATAAATCATAATATTTGAAGTTTTAATTCCAATTGTTGGTTTTGCGAGGAAAAAAAAAAAAAAAACTTATACTTATATTATTGATAATTTGATATGATTATGAAGTATGAACTCACAGGAGTGTTTCCAACAGCAACACCATACTTGGTTGCTGCATTGACATCAACATTGTTGTAACCCACAGCCATGTTGCTGAAAGCTTTTCCACCTGCTTTGCTCAATGCAGAAAACAATGTCTCCCCCCAATCTTCAGTCAACTAAAACCCAAAATCGACAAATATTCAATAAAGGAAATCAGTTTCCAGATTCCTAGCAACTCTAAACAATCCAGAATCACCAGAAAAACCCTAAATTAAAGTGGAAATACAAGCGCCGATAAACAAAAAGCAATCTGAATTACGAAACGTTACCTGGCCGATAACTCCATCGCACCTATTTCCAATCAAAGCAATGATGTCTTCAACAGATAATATTGTTTTCTTCTCTGTGCATATCTGAAACATAAAAAAACATCGATCGATATGTAGAAAATCCGATTTGAAATTGATCAGAATTGTGAAGATTAATCAAACTACTTACTTCAACACGACAATCTTGTTGAACCAGTAAATTAATCCAGCGTGTACCCGGCATGGATTTTGTGCTAACAACTCTGTATTTGCCATTAGGGTTCCATACTTCAATGGAAACTGGTCTCGCCATTTCAGAAAACTTGAAATTGGAGAACGAATTGGTTGTGGTTGACGAGTGAAATGAGTGTGAGCTTCATCACCCTGACGCTTTTTGAACTTGCTGGTTGGATTGATTCGCTGTGGGAGGACTACCGTGTTGTGTGGTGGAGAGTCTTTTGATTTTGAGTTGTGATGTTGACTTTCTGTATCAACCGATGGATGATGTGAGTGAGTGGCGGTGTATATGATTATGGTGGAATGACGAAGTAGTTGATTATTTTGAGTTTTGGAAAGTTTGGACCTCTCATTTGCATGTAGGGAAATGAGGATATAGCTTTTACCATTGGATGCCACGTATTTTGTTCTTTATCCATTGTTTTGATTTGACTAAGATACCCTTCATATTAACAGAATAGATAACCTTGCTATGTTTTTAGTTTTTATGATACGTTATAAGCAAATCTCTATTATATTAGGATTGTTCTAATGTCTTCCTTTACAGGGTTACCTTAGACTTTTTCTACAAGTCTATAAAACCAAATATCAATATAAACACAAGAGTCTCCTACCAAGAAAACCAAACAATTCTATAGATAATTAAAAGTAGAAATACAATCTTAATCCATTCCAAAACAACATACAAAAATATAAAGATTGCACAAAGACCGTGTTCGATTAGGCACCAACATCACAACCCAACTCTTCATCGGTAGTTCTCATATCCGGTTTTTTGTGAAATTATGTCAAGCTCCCATGTCAATTTTTAACACTCTACAATTGACTAATAGGTTGAATTGTAAATCCTCGTATGAACTATTTGAGATGATCATCTAAAAACTTTTTCAAAGATGATAACTTTTTATAAGACGAGATTCTTGAATTACGAACCTTTTCAAACGAAATAAATTGTTTAAAGGGAAATTGTCATAAAAGCCCTTAAGTTTTCCAAAAAATGTCGGTTTTACCCTTAGATGAGTTTTTGGGGTATTAAAGTCGGATACTTTCACTAAATGTATCAAATATCTCATTTAATAGGTTGGACCCTTAGTAGCCGGTTACCCATGTGCTGATTTGGCACTTTAGGTGACATGTCAAACAACTTGGGCCTCATTTTATAACCCTCTCCCACAAAACCCTTCCCCCTCCCCTTGTTTCTAGCATCCTCTCGCACCGCAGTATTCTCCCACGCAAAATGCCAACGTCTTCTGCAAAATCAAGTTCGAATGTGAATTCACGATTCAAGAAGAAGATCGAAGTGAAGTGTTGGTGTGAAGATTTATGCCCTGTGTTTGTTTCATGCTCACCAGAAAATCCAGGCAAGAAATTTTGGTGGTGCCCTAATTATAAGGTAAAAATCATTTTCTCTTTTCTTTAGTAGGATTGCAGTAAGGGTATTATGCACTGACCTAATTATGTAGCAAGAAGGAGGTTGTGGGTTTTTCAGATGGGTTGACGATAAAGGAGTTCAAAAACAAGATATGATGCCAGAGTCAAATTGGATTACAGAGCAGCGACAAATGATGACATTAATGTAGATGTTTGTTGTTTTGTTAGGGGCTATATTATTCATGCTTGTTCAAGTAGTATACAATATTTAATGGCAGTTGGTTATTATGCCACTAGTGTTGTGATCTTGAAATATGCAGCTTTTGATGGTATGAAATATGTAGCTTTTGATGGTATTTGATACTTTGGTAGGTATATGTAATGTTAGGATTGTAGTTTGTAATGTATGGATGTTAATTTGCAATGTATGGATGTTAATTTGTAATGTATGGATGTTAACTGGAGTACAAGTTGGTTTGTTTTGTAAGTATATTGCATAAAATGGTATTGCAGTAAATGGATGTTAATTGCAATGTTGGATGATTAATTTCAGTAAATGGAATTTGGAGTACAAAAAATGGTAAGTCGTATGAATTTGGAGTAGAAGTTGTTGAATGGTAATAATTGTAATTTCAGTAAATGTAACAAGTGCTATGAATTTGGAGTATATTGAATTAAAATGGTAATTAGTATGAATTTGTAGTACAAGTTTAATTACATACTACCAATATGTATCCATTACAAGTGTAATTGGTATGAATTTGTAGTACAAGTTTAATTAAAATGCAGAAACAATTAGTAAATGGTAACAATTCTAAGAGATTGACCATAATATAGAAATGGGTGTATCCATTACATATAGTACCAATATGTAGCAGCCATCCATTTGTACCAAAATGCCAAAACAATGCACAAAAAAGGCAACCTAAATGGTAACAATGGATGCATGTTGCAATCAAAATGCCAAAAAACAAAGTTTACAAAAGTGGCAACCTATATCATTCCCACTACACCCCCATCCCCCTTTTTGCTAACAAACTACTCCAAGTTGATTGGTTTTACAGAAGAAGAACCACCACCATCTTTGTCGACACCCTTCCTTAGCTTTATCTTAGTAATCCTCTCAGATGCTTTCCTTGTTCTCCTAACCATTAGGACAACCTCATGTCCATCATCATCCTGATTTTCATCATCATCACCCAATTCTTCAACACCACCTTCAGGTCCATCACCATCATCAACATCTCAACCACCATGGCCTTCTTCATCACCATCACCAACAACTTCATATCCAACACCATGATCAGGACCAACACCATGAACTTCTCCATCACCATCACCAATAGCTTCATCTCCAGCACCTTCAGCTCCACCATACAGACCAACATCATCATCAAAATGATGACCATCAATGAAATCATTTACATCCTAGTGTAAAAAGATATAATTAGTTCACAAAAACCACCAGAAAATTTGTTAATTAATAAAAGATAATAGGTCTTACCAGTTCAACTGGTGGGGAATCATCCAATTCCACTTGTACCCCTAGCATAGCTTCTATTTCTGCCATGCTATAACCAACTTCTAGCATATTAGCAATGTCTTTAGGTCCTATTTGTATCTTCTATAGGAGAATATCATACTTTTTTCCCTTAGTAAACTCAATAACATCATTATCTTCCACCTCGTTATCACCATTTAGTGGACTGGACTTTGTTTTGTTTGTGAAGTTAACCTCTTGTAAAATTGCATCAATACCTTGTTCAATTTCATCATTTATTGATTTAAGCTTCCAATCAATATCGGATCCTACTTGCCCAAAAGTGTCATTACCTTCCATCACACTTGTTTGACTAGTTCCTCCTTCTTACATCATATGACCATCCTGAATATGAATTACTGGAACTTCCTGCACAACACCTTCTTCCTGCACCACACCTTCTTCTATAACAGTAGGAGCTTCTACAAGTGGAACTTGTTGAACCACACTTTGACCCACATTATAACCTTCTTTCATGACATTTTCACCCTCATCAGCAACTGGAACTTATTGAACCACACTCTCTTGAGTCCCTATAGTTGGAGTATTATTCCCAGTTTTTGCAGAACCAATCCTCCCACCACCTCTCCTTGTGCACAACTTCTTCCTAGGTACGTCAATACTATTTCTCCTAAATCTTTTAGAACCTGCCTGTTGCTGATGTTTTCTTGGACTCATCCTCAATGTGTTATGTTTTCTTGGACTCCTCCTCACTATGATAGAGTATGAAGGTTGACTTGGGACATTTGGTTGACCAGGGCTTGTAGTATTGTTTTCTCTTATTCTCTCATTTAATGACTGGTTAGGAACAGATACATGGGAGATGGGATGTTTTTTTGGCCTTCCTGTCTTCTTTGGTGGGGGAGGCACATATTGTTTTCTCTCATTCTTACATGCCTTCTTGTTATGACCATATTCCAAACAATTACCACATCTGGAAGTTCTTGCAACCTTCACTTTTGTTGTTGAAAACTTGCTCTCCTTCTCACTGGAATGCCTCTTTCTTTTGGTAGCAGGCCTATCAGGCATCCTCCTAGACATTGGGGGAGCTCACTAAGCTTTGTGCTTACAATTTTAGTTTCGGTTTCAGGTACTTCCACCAGCAAAGGAAAGGGCTCGGGATGATCGTATGGCACACACCACAAGCTTCAGCCTGGGAGTTTTACTATGATATTTTGATATGATATTCGATATGAGATTTGATATGTGATAGACATTATGACATTTTGAAACACATTGGTTATGATTTTTATACTTTGGCAATGATCTTATGGTTCTAATAATGTTTTTAAAAATGAAAATTTTGGGTTGTATTTTTGGGGTGTTTCATTAACTCAAATAAGTAACAATGCTATAAAATGTGTAATGCATGATACGACATTAAACACCCAAATGCCCATGTCCCTTGCCTCATATTTTCTTATTCTTATATGGTTTCCTTTGATCTCTCCAAAAGGTAATGGTTAGGAGCCTAGGACGACAATGTTATAAGAATAAGTATAAAGCCCATTCATATAAATTCATATTAAAATGGCTCCAAGTTCTTATGTTAGGTAACACACAAACCATAATATGTATGCCACAGAAAGGTTTTCAACACCTAATGTGCCGTGAAGACGTTCTAGAATGACAACACAAACTCTTATAATCGTAGAGGATATCCAAATGTCTTATAATGTGTCCAGACCGTACAAACCAGACAGAGTTACAATGGAGGTTATATGGGCAACTGCCTTCAAGCTTGAAAGAAACATCATTAAATATTTTAACTTTTGATCAAGTGATTTTCCCTCACTAACTGCTAAAAAAGACAAACTAATACTTAGTCCCCATATAAATATATTTATCACCAAATGAAAATTTTAATGCTTAGATCATATTTCTAGCTATCCATCAAATCTCACTTATTCACAAATAACCACAGTGCTCGAAAAACAAGGTTTACAAACTCGCAAATACACGTTTACCAAGTAAAATTTCAAAAAATTGGTTTACAATATAGCACGGATAATATTATTGTTAAAAGTTTAATATTTTCATAATCAAACTTAAAGATTAATTTATAGATTATTGGGTAAGTTATGTATAAGTGTATATTTATGGGGGTGTGTTTGTGTATCTTTTATGCAGGAAGTCGGGTTTGTACGCAGACTTCGGGTCATATCCATGGACCTTTCTGCCCGGAGTACTTAA
This sequence comes from Lactuca sativa, assembly GCF_002870075.4. Taxonomy (NCBI): domain Eukaryota; kingdom Viridiplantae; phylum Streptophyta; class Magnoliopsida; order Asterales; family Asteraceae; genus Lactuca; species Lactuca sativa. Next base: position 64,131,157 of record NC_056625.2, on the reverse strand, counting down.
GTGTTGTAGCTGGGTGATTGAGTCATTTTGATAACATTTTTTCCCTTCACAAACTCTCGCATCCCTCTCGTCTGTAGATTAGGGTTTTCTATATAGGGTTTCTTCATAAATCGGGTTTGATGTACAAATTTCTAGTTGATTTTTAATATGAGTGTGAGTGTGAAATGTAGTGAGGTTTCAGGTGTAATCTGTTGATGTAAACCATCTGTTTCATAGTGAATGACATGATGATGTTGGGAAGTTATTGAGTTGTTTACGTTTTTTAGATGGTATCAGAGCTTTAGGCTCTGATTTTGTTCTTACGACGCTTGTTGAGACTTGTTATTCTCTCGATCGTTTTGTTTGATTGTCATAGTTGTTGATCGATCTAAGGGTTCTTCTGAACTCTTAGTTTCCTTAGTCCATAAACTGTGATTTATCAATTATTTGTTTCTATTTAGGGTTTTCTTTTGTTACTCCGTGAAATCGAAATGAATATCTATGTTTTACTTTGTAGATCCTGGTACTGCGAGGTTGTTTTGTGATCTTGTAGGTTTCTGTTGTAGTGAGTTTTATTGTGACATCCCCATTTTCACTGCCAGGAAAAACCTATTTTATTTATGCTTTATAAAAATCATAGTACCTCTTTTTAATAAAAATGTGCGGAATTTGTTCCCAGTACATGATAAATACGTTATCAAAGCATTTCCAAAGAAAACTATTTTTATTCATTTTAAAACATTTGGTATGTCATCGTCAATACATAAACATAAGCATAAACAGAACTTACATTCATTATCACTAGTAATATATATCTCCTTAATCTCTCAGTGTAATGTGACTTCATATCAACACTTGTGATATAAATAAACTGAGTGAGTCAGGTTGGGAAACCTGGTGAGTACATAGGGTTTTCAACCCACAATAATATAATTATTATGTTTAATCATCAAACAGTTAACCCAATTACCCATCTCCATTATCTTCTTTACTCTTAAGGATCTACCCTAAGAATCAGCTATTTCTCATTCATTCATTCCTCAGGATTATCCTAAGGAATATATACTAAGTCCATCGTTATCAATGACACAACTGTCAAGCACAACTGCTAGTTCTATCTCTTAGGCGCAGCTGCCAGAATTGTGACATTCTATGTGAGGCGCAGCTACCAGTATTGTCCTTCGAGCACAGCTGCTAGGGTTATCTCGTTTATTGACAGTATTGTTTTCGAGAGTCCACTCGCAATAATGGGTTTTTAGAGTACACTGGTGAACACATCGTTCACAAACACCTACAGGTTGCGAGCCTGCTAGTGTTCCACTGGACTGTTTTGAATAGTCTGTGGTTGTCGTCCATACTCTGCTAGATGACGGGGCCAGCATTTGGGAACAAGGCTTCTCACATCGTCCACCTCTCACCCTTACCTCATGGTCTATATCACCTCTCAACTCATCATCCAACTCATATTTCATCTACCCATGCTTTACCCAACATATTACATAGATATAAATACATATACAATTTAAATCATAAAACATGTATAAAATCGCTCATCCAGCATAGAGAACAAGTATACAGATAATATGCATACATAGCACGTAATTTGTGACAACCCGAAATTTTCCATTCAAATCAAACCATTTCAATCCAATAGAAGTAGAGCAGTTACAGTGAGAATTCAAACTTTTGGAGTAAGTTTGGCAGTTTTAGGGTTTTACACCTAAGGAGTTATTAGGAGAGTGGGTGCATTAGGATTTTGTGCAACACTGTAATTCCATTACTCTAGGTCATTAGAATCCACTCCAAGAATAGAAATATTTTCTGCCAAAAATCTCTGGACTATAAATAGAATTCTGAACCAAATTGGTTCATTATTTGATTTCCATTTAGAGAAAAGCCAAATACTCTCTCACGGATCTTCGGGTTTTCATCCCAGATTGTGAGTCTACTTCCCTAATGTGTTTTAATGCTTGTTATATGCTTTATAACATTGATTACATGTCCAAAACACTAGATCCGGGAGTTTACCGCCCAAGAACGTTCTTAGGGAGTAAACTCCAAAATCAAGCCTAAAGGCCACATAGTCCCATTTCCGTGTTAGGCAACTAACTAAGGACCTAGTGAATGATCATTGGAGGCTAGAAACAAATCAAAATCACTTAGTTTGAGGAGTTTACGGCCAAGGAACCACCTCTTGGGCCGTAAACTCCAAGTAAAGGGCACAAATGAGTGCCTAGTGATCCTTTAGCCTTAGAACAAGAACCTAGAAGCCTTAAGCAAGTGTTCTAGACCAACAAAACAATTAGAAACCCACTTTGGAAGGGAGTTTACGGCCAAGATGCTCCTTAGGCCGTAAACTCCAAGGTTTAGGGCCAAAACCCCTTCAAACTCTTCCTAGGGCTTAGTCTTCATTTTTAGCAAGCACCTTAATGGGTTTAGGACCAAGGAAAATCATGAAAAGCATAAGTGTTGGAGAGTTTACGGCCAAGAGTATTTCTTGGGCCGTAAACTCCTTTAATGGGGTCAAAGGACACCCTAGACACTTCCTTAGGCCAAGAAACTTTTAGGGCAAGTACTTAGAGGAGATATGGACTAGTTAAAATTCTTAGGACCTCATGTGTGAGGGAGTTTACGGCCCAAAGATTTCTATGGCCGTAAACTCCATCAAATGGTCCCATTTAGTGCCTTAAACCTCCCTTAATCCAAGTATTGAAGCCTAGACTTGTTCCTAGAATTGTTAGACACTTGAAAGGACAATAAGAACCCTCCCAAGGGAGTTTACGGCCGTAAACTCCAAGGGAAAAGGGTCTTTGGGCCGTAAACCCCCTTAGGAGTCAATATGGTGCCTTAAACTCTTGCCTAGCCTTGAAACAATTCCCCTCTAAAGTTGTAGTACTTCTAAACTCCATTTCATGGCTTGTTTGAGAGTTTACGGCCAGGAGCCTACTCCCCTGGGCCGTAAACTCTAATGATTATGGTCTTTTGACCTTAAACTTCCATTAGGGGCATTGCACTCCTTTATTGCAACCCAATTGCCTCCTGGCACTTGACCAAAAGTGTTGTCCTCGCGCTTAAATGTTATTACTTGTATAATTAGTGTTATAATCACTAATTATTTATATACATATGTCTTCATATGTAATTAGGATCATTGTGTGTGTCTAAGTCATCACTTGACACCAAGCACTTGTCCTATCCTTCCGTACGATAACAGCCCGTTCATTTCCAGTCACATACTGCAGGTGAGTTCATACCCCTTAACTAATGTTTTAAACTATTTCAAATGTTTTATGGGGGGGATACAAGTAGAATCATGCTACTTATTATGTCAATCACATGTGATTAGTAAGTTGGATTATATTACTTATTACATCAATCACATGTGATTAATATACAGCATTCAAAAGATTTGGCTACTCATTAGCCGTTTTACCAAATAGTTTTCCTTCAAAAGATTTTTATAAACATTTTATATGTTTTCAACTACTTATTACACTGTACTTCTTACTCTGTCATCATATTTCAAACTCATTTACAACTGTGTTTTCAAACAAGTGTTCTTTGTACTTATACTGTTTTATCAAACAAATGTTCTTTATACTCAAAACTGTTTTATTATACTTATTCCTTCAAATTGCTTTATGGATTGACATCAAGTCGATCTTCTCTTAAAATAATATTCCTGTTTCAAATGTTTTACAAAACTTACTTATGCTTTTATTTTATTATAAATTGCATGCCTCTATATGTATAGTTATATAAGGAATGTTTAAAAGACTTAGGAAGACTATCCACCCTATTTCCTTTTCGCGCCTTGAGATGTGGTCTGGTGGGACATTGGGTATTCGTCCGAAGGTCGTTTAAAGATTTGTTATATATCATGTGTACATATATAGTCATAAAGGGTCTTTCCAGTTCATCCTATGCCCTTGGGTAGTAAGGGTATACATCCACGTCCATACGTACCACTTAGATTACTAGAAAGCTACCATAGGGGTAGTTCAGGAAGATACTAGAACCATTGCTAGAACGCGATATCATACAATGAGTCAGTTCATTCATGAGTCAATACTTTCTAGAACATTGCTATACATTACATGTATAATTATACTAGGGCGAGAACATATACATCCATACTAGAACGTTTACATTACTATACTTGCTAGATAGGGAGAACACACATTCTAGCTAGCACACGTAGAACCTTACCGTACTCTACTATAATATTTACATTATTATACTTATAGGAGTACTTGTGCATAGATATATCAGTAGGAGTCCTATTACATTTTATATGTATCGACTCTGTTATCAAATCCGTGTTCTTATCTTTACCTTGTGATAAAATCACATAATCGACGAGATAGAATGGATTATTATCCTAGTACCCAAGGATACGTATTGAGGGATTGACCATTCCTAGAATCTCTGTTAGCTACATAGGTAAAAGTACATCCACGGATGTCAAACGGTTGGTACCATTACAGGTACGCAATTAAGGGATTGACTATTCCTATACCCAGATGTTAGCAACAGAGGTAAGAGTACATCTACGGATGGCTTAAAGTTAACAATGATAGTTACCCTAGTACAAAAGGGTAATATTCAGAACACTTAGGTCTTGGTAGAAGACTACATTCAGAACAGTTAGGTCTTGGTAGAAGACTACATTTAGAACAGTTAGGTCTTGGTAGAAGACTACATTCAGAACGGTTAGGTCTTGGTAGAAGACTACATTCAGAACAGTTAGGTCTTGGTAGAAGACTACACACATAACAGTTAAGTCTTGGTAGAAGACTCCTTTTTGTTACTAATAGGAATCATAGGGATTTCTAGGGATTTTCAAACATTTTCAGTTGAGTTACAAACATTTTCATACTTAAACTAGCTTTCTTTCAAAGCAATGTCAAGTCTTAGAAATTATAAGTTTTCACAAATTAAGACACATTAATACTTATGATCTCACCAGCTTTATAGCTGATACTCGCTTTCAAAATTACTTGCATCCTCAGGTCATCATAGACAGGTACCGATGCAAGGAGAAAGGAAGATGAAGCTTATTCAATACTTATCTTTCATTTTGATTTATGCTTTAGTGTTTATCAAAATTTGACAGAATACAATTGTATAATAATTATTTTATTAATGCAATGGATGATGTTGTTGCTTGTTTACTACTTTACATTGTTGTTGATATTAAACATGACGTCCTCCGCCCCAGAACGTTTCCGCCGTTCTTGGTTTTGGGGTGTGACAGATTGGTATCAGAGCATTGTTTATAGTGAATTAAGTATATCAACCCATAAAAGATATACTAACTATAAATACATAAGGGATTAAAAATACTCTGACCAAGAGTTTATACTTTAAATAGTAAAATATTTAAGTAAGTTTACGTGCTGCATTCATACTAAAATCAATGTCATTAGGACAGTACAAAAGAATTACGATTGTTGGGCAACACAAGTGGGCTTAGGGACATATGGTCAAAACTGGGAAGATATAGCCTGATCACCTATATTATCCGAGGGTTGACTAGCATGTGCCTAAGTTTAAGTGTGTGGTTGCAACAATGCTAAAATCTTACCAACCCTACCACAATGAGAACAATAGAACATAACAATAAATTTAAAATACTATAGGAGTATTTGGTGTTACTATAAGTACTTTATACTTGAGAATTAAAATGAGATCTTCATTACTAGATCGAATAGTTGCTAAGTGGATACACTGAGGCTACATGTAATTAGGATGTTATAGACTCAGAATCTGTGATAATTTTGCCTTACCCCTATTCTGTGTGAATAAGGAATTAAGGTCACTTATTCGAAGGTCTATCCTGTTTAGATTACACATAGCTGGTATGCACTTCACAAATAGCGATGTAACTAATGAAGGTTTTCTAAAATAATTATATAGATAGTTCGTCTAATAATTATCTTCTTACCCTAAATTCTCGCATAGAAATCATAACTGGACTCCATCCCCTTGACAACCAGTATCTTCCGAATGAAGTCATAGCTGGTTGGTTTGGAGAAGAACCAGAGAATGATCATCCTATCCCCTTGGATGATCACCATGACGAAGACCTTTCGTATGATACTAACCCCGAGCCAGAGGTTGAGAACCTACCTCGAGCAGCTTCCGTTTCAATTCCTAACCCTCTTCCGGCTTTTCATGGCCTGACCCTGAGTGAGTGGAATGCTTAGAAACAGGGAGCAAATGACAAGATCAGTTTATGCTATTTGACGGCGACCGAAGCTTCTACGACTTGAGCAATGAGGGCTTAGCAGATATAGTCTTGCCAATCTTGGTCTGCAGAGAGGCCCAAAATGAGATTCAAGGCAGGACAGCCCTACGTCAGATTACAGAAGTAGTCACCTATGCTAGAATGCATACCCTCCACACCATTCATCTAGAGGATGCTCACAAGAGATCAGAGAGAAACCATGAAATCCTGTTGCAAACGCTGGCTGAATCACGAGCCAAAGGCTAAGAGCTCCAAGTACGCCAGATGGTGTGCGAAAGACACGTACTTGACGTGGAACGTCAATTGGTTGAACTAAGAGTTCACCAGAGGGATGACCGTCGCCGTAGTAGACGCTTTACTTTATTTTTCCCTTATAAAGGGGAATCATTTTTCTGTCTATGCCCGATGTGGCATTTTCTATGAAATTATCTTGTTCCGTAAGTACTTTAGTTAGGTCTTTATGCTGTCAGGAAACTATCTTCTGTGGATATAATGTAAGACCTTTACAAGGTCATTTTCTTGAATCTTTACATCGTGAATATCCAAGGTATTGACAGCCGGCTAACTTTTGAGTCATTCTTCATTCAAGTACTTTTATCTTTCTTTCATTGGAGCCTACCTGAATCATACCTTAGTCAAGTCATTGGACTACGGTGATTTATTCCAAGAGACACTTCCAAGTCTCTTTCAATGGTTGGATCTTGTTATTCACCAACCCACGATACCTCAGCTCGAACGACAAACGTCTTGAGATCATTCTACGAACATACATTCATTCTTTAACCAGGACTGCATCATAGGGATGTAGGTTGAACTTTCGAGATCATACTCTTACTCTTTTCATGAACAATCTAAGTACATCAGGGTCAACCAGAATCGCTTACAAATCTTTACTCTTTCATGTTATAGAATCATGTCGTCATCCGGAAACAACCAGCCAAGCAACGAGACCTCTACTTTTCCGATGGACGCCGCTACCTTTCAAACGGTATTTACAGCTGCCGTAGTGGCTGCAGTAACCGCGGTCATGACGCACCGTAGCGCTAACAACACGGTCAATGCTGCTGACGGGAATGAAGTTCCCAATCGTGATATCCATCCAGGAAGTCACCCAGCAGTAACAGTTCCGGGCTCGCAAAGTCAGAAAGCAGAGAACAAGAAACGAAAGCGTCAAGCCCGAAAGGAACGCAAGAGAGCCCAAAAGCTGGCTATACCACAACAACAAGTGGAAACCCCTGCCGTTCCCATACCGCGCAGGTCATATGAGGGAAAACTCCCGAAGTGTGAGAAGTGTGGTTTCCATCATCATGGGACTTGCCATGAGATGCAATGTTGCAATTGCCTGAATATAGGGCATCATGCTCGTGACTGTGGAGCACCGAAACGACCTGTCACTCAAGTCCCTTTCATCGAGACGAACCCTGCGCACAAGTTGAGTTATAGCGCAGAACGATTCAAGAAGCAATTTTCAAGGTGGAGTAACGAGGAAGGCACTCGTGTCCACATAACACTAGCTAAGCACCGAAATCCCGTCACCAAAGCTAGTACTAGCCAGTCATGTCACCAATGTGGTGAAAAGGGCACTTCAAGAAAGATTGCCCGATAACGCAGAATTCTGGCGCAGATGGGAAGATTCTCAGGATCACAGCTGCAGGAGAGCTTGCTCAGGAACCACGTTAATATATTTAAGGCGTTTCGTTGTGACAGACTTATAAACTATCTAGAACTAGTGCAACTGGAGTCTTACCTTTTGCGAGATCCTGTCTGTATAGGAATTCTCGTGCTGCGTATACTTGTCTTTTGTAGTATATCTTATTCGCAGCAATAGTCTGGTGGTAAATCTAAAGTACTGTAACTCTGTTCATGGTTGCAAAGTTGTGTTTTGTCTGTAACCGCCTTATGTTAATTCTAATGTCTTTAAAAGTTTCTGTATGATTCCGACATTATCATACGACTCGATTTAAAATTTGATCCTCACGAAAACAGCTTCATACGTACGTCCCTATCTTCTAGATCACTTTTCCAACGAAGCCGTCATAACAGAACGCCGAAGTACTCATTCCCGGAGTACCTCTTAGTTAATTTCTTTCCGAAGAAATCCCCGAAGTGCCACTCGTGCAATACGTCAAAGTTCAATACAGGGATTCATGCGGATGATCTATCACCGAGGAAGGTATACATAAGAGTGTTATATAATCAAGGTTCTACAGGTTTAGAATTGATGATTCCGCCTTAACTCATTTCCTCCTTGGGATATGAGGGTAAGGACGAATCAGTTATTCGACTACCTTTTCAATCTTAATTATATACGACTCGTATACACGAAATTGTGATCGTAAATCCATGTATGAATTCTAAAATGGACTTCAGGACGGAGAAACAGCCTAAGTATACGAGTAATCACATCGTCATGTGAATAAACTTAGAACCCAGTACAACTCCCGAAAACAGATCACCCTATAGTTTAAACACCCCCGGAGATACAAGAACAGCACGAGCAACTTGGCGAATTACACAGAAATAGAATTAGAAGACAAGGTTTCTCACCCTAGAGAACCCCGGTCAGATTCTTCCAGAGATCGATGGATCGCATCGTATGTGCCTCGGTTATTGAGGAATCCGTCAAGATTTTTATAGAAATCATTATCTCTGCCTCACATAGACAAAATGGTTGAGCACACGTAAGGAAAGAAACTACTTCTAGGAATAGACCTAAGATCCGAATATCACCAGTTCGATGTGTTAGGGAAGGATGTCTGGAAGACTATCTTCCGAATTCGATGCGGACGCCTCGAGTCCGTAGTGATACCTTTCGGATAGGACCAATACGCCCATGGTTTTCATGAGCTAAATGAATAGGGTTACGTCTTTCTTACTTAGGATCGATTCGTCATTTCTCCATGAAATGACTTACTTATCTACCCTCGTAGTAAGAAGAAAACCGATGAAAACATTTCCTACAGAGGAACTTTTAGCGAAGTTCTATAGGCTTGAGTTTTGAAATTGAAGAGTCAAATTCTAGGACACACTGTTAGTAATGTGAGAAATTTTGGGTACTCTTTCAGTTGCCAAAAACATTGAGTATTCATCGACACCAGAGAAGCCGACAGCTTTCGCCAAATGTTAGGTCTTACCGACCTACCGCCTTAGTTCATTCAGAACTCCTCGCAAGCTTCAGATACTCGTACGACTTCGACCCAGCAAGGGATGGCCTTTGACTGGGGAGTTACGCAAGAAAAGGAACCTTTGAGTTTCCGAGTGAGTGACCAAGTTCTTTCGGATTTACTCACTCTGAGAATGGCTTAATACGCTGCATAAAGCGTGAAAAGCTAAAATCCCAATTTGACAGGACCTCCGGGATTCTTATCAGAATCTGTCCTGTGCCTCGCACAAACTAGACCTACTCCGCGAACTTAGTAGCGTACTTTCTACTCTTCGCATCTCGATCGTGAAACCATACCTTTCCGTTAGGACTCTTGCAAGTCCACTCGTCGAGATCCTCGCCTTCGTATTAGAACCGTAGTGACCCTCGACCGAGAGGTCAAGCGGACGAAGCAACGCCGTCGCCAATTAGTGAAGGTTCGTTGGGATACCAACCGAGAGCTCGACTTCACTTAAGTGCGCTAGAACCAATCGATTAGGAAGTTTCCTCCTCACGTCTCGATCATTCGTGTATATTTCCATGCCTAAATTCTAATTTCGGGACGAAATTCCCTTTAACAGGGGGATGATGTGACAACCCGAAATTTTCCATTCAAATCAAACCATTTCAATCCAATAGAAGTAGAGCAGTTACAGTGAGAATTCAAACTTTTGGAGTAAGTTTGGCAGTTTTAGGGTTTTACACCTAAGGAGTTATTAGGAGAGTGGGTGCATTAGGATTTTGTGCAACACTGTAATTCCATTACTCTAGGTCATTAGAATCCACTCCAAGAATAGAAATATTTTCTGCCAAAAATCTCTGGACTATAAATAGAATTCTGAACCAAATTGGTTCATTATTTGATTTCCATTTAGAGAAAAGCCAAATACTCTCTCACGGATCTTCGGGTTTTCATCCCAGATTGTGAGTCTACTTCCCTAATGTGTTTTAATGCTTGTTATATGCTTTATAACATTGATTACATGTCCAAAACACTAGATCCGGGAGTTTACCGCCCAAGAACGTTCTTAGGGAGTAAACTCCAAAATCAAGCCTAAAGGCCACATAGTCCCATTTCCGTGTTAGGCAACTAACTAAGGACCTAGTGAATGATCATTGGAGGCTAGAAACAAATCAAAATCACTTAGTTTGAGGAGTTTACGGCCAAGGAACCACCTCTTGGGCCGTAAACTCCAAGTAAAGGGCACAAATGAGTGCCTAGTGATCCTTTAGCCTTAGAACAAGAACCTAGAAGCCTTAAGCAAGTGTTCTAGACCAACAAAACAATTAGAAACCCACTTTGGAAGGGAGTTTACGGCCAAGATGCTCCTTAGGCCGTAAACTCCAAGGTTTAGGGCCAAAACCCCTTCAAACTCTTCCTAGGGCTTAGTCTTCATTTTTAGCAAGCACCTTAATGGGTTTAGGACCAAGGAAAATCATGAAAAGCATAAGTGTTGGAGAGTTTACGGCCAAGAGTATTTCTTGGGCCGTAAACTCCTTTAATGGGGTCAAAGGACACCCTAGACACTTCCTTAGGCCAAGAAACTTTTAGGGCAAGTACTTAGAGGAGATATGGACTAGTTAAAATTCTTAGGACCTCATGTGTGAGGGAGTTTACGGCCCAAAGATTTCTATGGCCGTAAACTCCATCAAATGGTCCCATTTAGTGCCTTAAACCTCCCTTAATCCAAGTATTGAAGCCTAGACTTGTTCCTAGAATTGTTAGACACTTGAAAGGACAATAAGAACCCTCCCAAGGGAGTTTACGGCCGTAAACTCCAAGGGAAAAGGGTCTTTGGGCCGTAAACCCCCTTAGGAGTCAATATGGTGCCTTAAACTCTTGCCTAGCCTTGAAACAATTCCCCTCTAAAGTTGTAGTACTTCTAAACTCCATTTCATGGCTTGTTTGAGAGTTTACGGCCAGGAGCCTACTCCCCTGGGCCGTAAACTCTAATGATTATGGTCTTTTGACCTTAAACTTCCATTAGGGGCATTGCACTCCTTTATTGCAACCCAATTGCCTCCTGGCACTTGACCAAAAGTGTTGTCCTCGCGCTTAAATGTTATTACTTGTATAATTAGTGTTATAATCACTAATTATTTATATACATATGTCTTCATATGTAATTAGGATCATTGTGTGTGTCTAAGTCATCACTTGACACCAAGCACTTGTCCTATCCTTCCGTACGATAACAGCCCGTTCATTTCCAGTCACATACTGCAGGTGAGTTCATACCCCTTAACTAATGTTTTAAACTATTTCAAATGTTTTATGGGGGGGATACAAGTAGAATCATGCTACTTATTATGTCAATCACATGTGATTAGTAAGTTGGATTATATTACTTATTACATCAATCACATGTGATTAATATACAGCATTCAAAAGATTTGGCTACTCATTAGCCGTTTTACCAAATAGTTTTCCTTCAAAAGATTTTTATAAACATTTTATATGTTTTCAACTACTTATTACACTGTACTTCTTACTCTGTCATCATATTTCAAACTCATTTACAACTGTGTTTTCAAACAAGTGTTCTTTGTACTTATACTGTTTTATCAAACAAATGTTCTTTATACTCAAAACTGTTTTATTATACTTATTCCTTCAAATTGCTTTATGGATTGACATCAAGTCGATCTTCTCTTAAAATAATATTCCCGTTTCAAATGTTTTACAAAACTTACTTATGCTTTTATTTTATTATAAATTGCATGCCTCTATATGTATAGTTATATAAGGAATGTTTAAAAGACTTAGGAAGACTATCCACCCTATTTCCTTTTCGCGCCTTGAGATGTGGTCTGGTGGGACATTGGGTATTCGTCCGAAGGTCGTTTAAAGATTTGTTATATATCATGTGTACATATATAGTCATAAAGGGTCTTTCCAGTTCATCCTATGCCCTTGGGTAGTAAGGGTATACATCCACGTCCATACGTACCACTTAGATTACTAGAAAGCTACCATAGGGGTAGTTCAGGAAGATACTAGAACCATTGCTAGAACGCGATATCATACAATGAGTCAGTGCATTCATGAGTCAATACTTTCTAGAACATTGCTATACATTACATGTACAATTATACTAGGGCGAGAACATATACATCCATACTAGAACGTTTACATTACTATACTTGCTAGATAGGGAGAACACACATTCTAGCTAGCACACGTAGAACCTTACCGTACTCTACTATAATATTTACATTATTATACTTATAGGAGTACTTGTGCATAGATATATCAGTAGGAGTCCTATTACATTTTATATGTATCGACTCTGTTATCAAATCCGTGTTCTTATCTTTACCTTGTGATAAAATCACATAATCGACGAGATAGAATGGATTATTATCCTAGTACCCAAGGATACGTATTGAGGGATTGACCATTCCTAGAATCTCTGTTAGCTACATAGGTAAAAGTACATCCACGGATGTCAAACGGTTGGTACCATTACAGGTACGCAATTAAGGGATTGACTATTCCTATACCCAGCTGTTAGCAACAGAGGTAAGAGTACATCTACGGATGGCTTAAAGTTAACAATGATAGTTACCCTAGTACAAAAGGGTAATATTCAGAACAGTTAGGTCTTGGTAGAAGACTACATTCAGAACAGTTAGGTCTTGGTAGAAGACTACATTCAGAACGGTTAGGTCTTGGTAGAAGACTACATTCAGAACGGTTAGGTCTTGGTAGAAGACTACATTCAGAACAGTTAGGTCTTGGTAGAAGACTACATTCAAAACAGTTAGGTCTTGGTAGAAGACTACACACATAACAGTTAAGTCTTGGTAGAAGACTCCTTTTTGTTACTAATAGGAATCATAGGGATTTTCAAACATTTTCAGTTGAGTTACAAACATTTTCATACTTAAACTAGCTTTCTTTCAAAGCAATGTCAAGTCTTAGAAATTATAAGTTTTCACAAATTAAGACACATTAATACTTATGATCTCACCAGCTTTATAGCTGATACTCGCTTTCAAAATTACTTGCATCCTCGGGTCATCATAGACAGGTACCGATGCAAGGAGAAAGGAAGATGAAGCTTATTCAAGACTTATCTTTCATTTTGATTTATGCTTTAGTGTTTATCAAAATTTGACAGAATACAATTGTATAATAATTATTTTATTAATGCAATGGATGATGTTGTTGCTTGTTTACTACTTTACATTGTTGTTGATATTAAACATGACGTCCTCCGCCCCAGAACGTTTCCGCCGTTCTTGGTTTTGGGGTGTGACAGATTGGTATCAGAGCATTGTTTATAGTGAGTTAAGTATATCAACCCATAAAAGATATACTAACTATAAATACATAAGGGATTAAAAATACTCTGACCAAGAGTTTATACTTTAAATAGTAAAATATTTAAGTAAGTTTACGTGCTGCATTCATACTAAAATCAATGTCATTAGGACAGTACAAAAGAATTACGATTGTTGGGCAACACAAGTGGGCTTAGGGACATATGGTCAAAACTGGGAAGATATAGCCTGATCACCTATATTATCCGAGGGTTGACTAGCATGTGCCTAAGTTTAAGTGTGTGGTTGCAACAATGCTAAAATCTTACCAACCCTACCACAATGAGAACAATAGAACATAACAATAAATTTAAAATACTATAGGAGTATTTGGTGTTACTATAAGTACTTTATACTTGAGAATTAAAATGGGATCTTCATTACTAGATCGAATAGTTGCTAAGTGGATACACTGAGGCTACATGTAATTAGGATGTTATAGACTCAGAATCTGTGATAATTTTGCCTTACCCCTATTCTGTGTGAATAAGGAATTAAGGTCACTTATTCGAAGGTCTATCCTGTTTAGATTACACATAGCTGGTATGCACTTCACGGAATCATCAACGAAACATGGCTCACATGATGAGTCCATACGTTATCTCTTCATCCTAAGTAGTAATTGTAACTTTGATGTTTCTTCGAACGAGTATCTAACTCTAAGACTTCCTGACTGCAGACGGTGCCCGATCTTGGACCCGCTCTCTATCTCATGTTAGACTCTAAATTATGACCTTCAAGTCACAATCTCGATCCTTACTGGATACAAACTTAAGATAAGTTTTTTTACTACAATGGAACGATGTGTCATATTCTAATGACCTATCATCATATGTTGCAACGCTTAGACTAAGGTCTCTTAGAGTCTTCCAGAATAGACTATACTTTCATTCATGTTCTAATCTCATCTTAAAAGGTAGCATTTCTAGCTACAAGCAACTTTTCGCGATACCTCTACTGATCGCTTTTATTTCAATCTTCCGTCTTAAGTCATATGCTACATCGAACTTGATTCTCTTAACCACATAACATACTCAACGTTGTCGGACTCAATCTGATATGACCACTAGGGTCAGAATAACAATCATCTTCTTAGTCATTACCGAAACGATGGTAACGACATACTTGAATAAATCGAAATCAATTACTAGCTCCTTGGTAACCTTGTGACTTTCCCTGATCCAAGCTTGAGTCCTATGCTTCCGGTAGTATAGGCCTATACTACCATTCACACCTACTCATACTCGTCTCAAGTATTGTCCCGCAGTTCTCCAAGTTATTATCACAAAAACAATCTTAACACATACAAATGTGTCCAAACAATCATATAATTTTCTCTAGACTCTACTAGGACTTCTTCCATGCGTATCTTCAATCATCAATTATGTTTCGACCCGGTTGGTGGTGGAAATGTCAAACAATGGGATAACTTCATGGTGTAACAACCCAATTTTCACGACCAAAAATTACATTTTTATAAATTACTTTACTTAAAACATCCGTAGGAAAACATTGTCGAATCATTACATGTCATAAAAGTATGCATAATGTCTGAAATCCAAATCATAAAATGGTGATAATGTCAGAGTACAATCCCAAGGAATCTCATAGTGCGGAATCTGAGGTGTGTGTATGATGTGCAGCTACCGCGCCGGCTCCTTCCCCTTCGCTGAAGAGGTACCGGAAACAAAACTGAAAACTGTAAGCACAAAGCTTAGTGAGTTTCCCCATCGTACCATATACCATAAAATCACATAACATGCATATACTGTCAGGCATATATGGGTGCCTGACCTACCATTCGCTCCTATCGACTGGATAATGCCTAGCATATCTGGGTGTTGGCCTCCCTTTCGGTCATGTCGACTGGATACTGCCTAGCATATCTGGGTGTTGGCCTCCCCTTCGATCATGTCAACCGGTAACCGGGGACTATTTCACCCCCTACTACTACCACATAATATCATATCACATATATCATAATCTGGATAGCATAGCTGGGTACTAAACTATCCTGGCGGTCCTATCGACCGATAGTCGAGGACTATTTCACCCCCTACTACTGTCACATAATATCGTAATATGGTAGCACATAAAACATAACAGGTAGCAGCAAGCCTAGATGAAAATCACAAAGACAATCATCTCACATACAGCTCCTATTATTGGGTCGGCATTGTGGTCATACACCCACCGCTACTGGAAGGTAACTCACCTCGTAAGGCTGACTGCTGGAAAACTGCTCGACAACTGTTTGACTGATGCTCCGGTAACCCTCCGGCTATAATCCCATAAAACACTCAGTTAGAACCTGATATATACTCTTAGGGTAAAATGACTATTTTACCCCTAACCAAGGCCAAGTCAAAGTCAACTTCTAGTTGACCCGACTCGCCGAGTTGGGCCGTCAACTCGTCGAGTCCCTAACTCATTACCCGCCCTTATCCACGACTCTACTCGACGAGTTCCCCTTCTATATGAACATCGAATGAACCTTCATTCGACTCACCGAGTTGTATGAACAACTCGTCGAGTTTACCTTCATCTGATAAACAAGTCTTGTCCTTGACTCGCCAAGTTATATGAACAACTCGTCGAGTTCATCTTCAATTATAAGGAGATTGCCTTGGACTCGTCGATTCTGTTCTTGCACTCGTCGAGTCCCATGAACTCCAGGTTTAAGGCTAAGTCCAATACGTTGGGTCACTCCCTTGGACCTTCTGAAAACCCTTCTAGCGATCAACTGGGTTCCTTCAAACCCTAATAGCAAAGGGGAGTTTTTCCTCGGACTCGCCGAGTCCTAAGAACGACTCTTCGAGTCAAGCATGCCCAAGTCTCATTTCTCGATTTCCAGCGTACAACTCTTGACCAAAAGATAGATCTAAGCTCCTTCAATCGTTCTAGCATGTAAAGTTACAAACTTTACGTGCATGCATGGGACTTTGAGCTCAAAAGGACATAAAATAAGCTCTTATGATGCATGGGACCTTACATGGGTGCAAAAGCAGCCCCCAACTGCCTTGTGACTCCCTTAATGACCTGATTCTGAAGCCTTAACCCCCAACCATGTTTGCAATCATGGTTGGTCACCAAAAATGGCTTATAAAAGCCCTAAATCTCCCCAAAAAGGGAACTATCAAATAAAAGAGCAAGGTAATAGCTTTATACCTCCAATGGATTGTAGAAGATGCACAAAATTGGGTTCCCCTGGTCTCCACTTGTTTCCTCAAGTCTTTCACCTTCCTCCTTATGGTCACAACTAGCAAGATCCACCAAAAATGCCTTAGTTCTTCTCAAAACCAGATAGGGTTTGCTATGGGGAGTTCTGGAAGCATTGGGGATGAAAGGGAGGCTGAATAAGTCGTTTAAATAGGGTGCAAACCCTCATCTAGGGTTTTGTCCAGACATCGCCTACTCGCCGAGTCCGGACGCGGGCTCGTCGAGTAGGTCATTAAACTTCTACGTCCAATACGCTCCGACTCGATGAGTTGGACCTTAACTCGCCGAGTCTAAAGCCAAAATGCAAAGTACAAGAATAAAATATTGTAACGCCCGCGTTTCCAGGCTAGTCATTTTCGTTGATGTAATAGTGTAGGTTAACCTTTGTAACTAAATTTGAAATAATAAAAATGTATTATTTGTGAATTATGTGTTTATTTTCTTGATTTTTATAATTTAATGAATTAAGAATAAAATAAGCGTCAAAATTAAAGTGTGAGATAAGCCTGATATCTTTGCATAAAGTTGTAGTGGTTGAAACAAGGATTCCGGAGATATAAGGAATGCCAAAATCCGAGTTATAACGAAGAAGTTATGACCTGTCGAAGTTTTGCGACAGAACCGGCACGACGCCGAGTGACGTAAAATATGAATTTAAGATAGAGCGATATTTAGCCTTAGCAATCTAAACGAAAGTCGTAGATTTCGTTAAACCTAGAGCGTGCATAAAAAGAACGCCCAAATCTGACTTCGTATGAGGAAGTTATGATTTTTCTAAGTTTCGAGTTAGCAGTATGCAGCCCAAATACTCGATTTGAGATCGAGCGGTTTTTAGCCAAAACAATCTAAATGAGAATCTAAGATCTCGTTGTTAGTAGCGAAACGATGAAAAGATAGGCGAGAACGGACGTCGGACGAAGAAGTTATGATTTTATAACGAAGTTTTTCTGTCTGGGCCTTCTAAAAATAAATAATAAAAAATAAAGTCAAAGTTAGCCGATGGAGTCTAAACGAAAGTTATAGATCGTAGTCTCACCTACGCGTGGATATAAAGAACGTCGAAAACGGAGCTCATATGCGAAAGTTACGGAATTTAGAAGTTTGACGAGTCAAGTTACGCCCAGCGTACTCAGAAGGTTGCAACTTGTCTGACCAGTACTCGAGTGCCACCCGTCGATGCACGCAGTGACGTCAAAGTACGCCCAGTGTAACCAAGTTACGCCCAGCGTACTGAGTACGCCCAGCGTAATTTGAGATTACGCCCAGCGTAATCCCAGACTCCCAGCCTATAAATAGAAACCGAGATCAGCCATTTTCTCTTGTTCAAACTCTTCCTTCTCTCTAAGTTTTGCCTCGATTTGTGTGCCAATCATATCCCGAAGCCCCGGTATCATTCCCGATCCCCAAAGCAAGATCCGAAGCCCCAAGGATCCCGAAGAGCGTTATTCCCGAGCCGAAGCCCTGCCCGCGAGGAGCCCGATTTTTGTGAAGATCTTCCAGATCTACGGAGAAACACTCCTTCTATAAGTCGTAGTGCTGTCGGATCATCTTCTGATCAAGTGAGTGTGTAGTTACTTTCTTCCAACACATTATTATGAAGTATTTTATATAAAATACATGCTATGTGTATATATTTTGTTGTTATATGTGTGAATGTATATTCACTCTCTTCTATCTCATAGATCTGAGTTATTCTCTATGAAATACGTGTTATGTGTGTGTGCCTCATCTGTTATGTGGAATATGTATTGATTAAAGCATGCTATACAGGTTTTAAACTATGTATAAAAATGTATATTTTTATCTACTAATATGTTGGGTAGAACATGGGTAGATAGTTGGTGTGTAATAAACAGATGAGAGGCCTCGACGTTGTTTTGATTCAGTCATCTAGCGGAGTTTAGATGACGACCACGGACTTTTCTAGACAGTCTTGTGGAACACTAGCAGGCTCGCCACCTGTAGGTGTTAATGAACTTGGGTGTTCATTCGCTGTACTCCCCCCATGGTTGCCTTATTTGACATATATTGCCGGGAAACCCCCGAATGCATGTGTTGTCGCCCCGATGAAATATTCTTAGACTAGGTCCCTTGCGTTAGTTATTTTAGGGACATAAATTGAGAATAACGGGAATGGGTAATTGGGTTATCGTTGGTTGATGAAAATTAATTTAATTATTTATTGTGGGTTGAAAACCCTATATGCGCACCAGGCTCCCAAGCCTGACCCACTCAGTTTCTTTGTATTACAGGAAGTGGCGCGAGGGCATAAGATGGATAATTATCAAGTTGTTTTTGTTTACAAGTCTGTATATGTATATATTTGTTGAATGACTTGTAATTTTTATCGTTTATGCTTTATGGTCTGTATCGGAACATGACATCCCGAGTTTTGGTTATATAATGAAAATACATTTCTTTATGAAATGCTTTGGTAAATATTATTTTATCATACTTTCTTTTTAGGAACAAATTCCGCATCTCTTTTAAAATCAAAAGAATTTACTCTGAAATTATTTTTAAAAAACATAAATGAAACCGGTCTTTTCTGGCTGTGATTTTGGGGATGTCACAAATACATACCAGGAACCAGGTGCTACACATGGATTCTACCAAAAATCTTTCTTTCTTCTAATTGAAATTGAACTTCTCCCGTACTAGACGTATTATTTATTAGACGCATTCTAAAGGCAAGCTATCACTCTTAAAATATCTTCCGATAGGTATCGTTCACTATCGTAAGCCTTCTCATTTCCTCCATTTGCTCAGCTAACATAGCTCGAATCATGGCTTGTACTCCAGCCATGGTGATTGGTTCAAGTGCATCTTCTACTACAACAGGTATTTGTTCAATCACTAGGGGCTGTTGATTCCTATTTCCATTTGCGTTTCTGACTCCACTTCGGGTTCTTGCCATTTTGATCTATACACCAATTCAGACGTTCGGTGTGTAATCATGAGAATTAAGATATGAAAGATTTTATTTACGATCGACGTGTAAATCTCCCTATTACTCTGAAAAGTTACATGCCAGTTCTAATATCGTAATTAAACGTTTAGAAGTCTGAACACGTAAAGTTACCAGATCCGGTCAGCAACAGACCATAGATCCGATCATACATTCAGAATCATAAAGCATCATAAATCATTTAGCACATAAAAGCATGTTAGGCATTTTCCCTAAATAAGCTAGTGCTTGTGTCTATTCAGGTGTATTACCTAAGACGCACTCCTTACAATCATTTCTTAGCATTCTAAGTTTAAGTCTAGAAATAAATTCATATTCTTAGTTCGCTTAAACTAATGTTCTGATACCAACTGTGACATCCCCATTTTCATGGCCAGAAAAAACAGATTTTGTTTATGCTTTATAAAAATCATAGTACCTCTTTTTAATAAAAATATGCAAAATTTGTTCCCAGTAAAACATGATAAATACGTTATCAAAGCATTTCCAAAGAAAAGTATTTTTATTCATTTTAAAACATTTGGGATGTCATCGTCAATACATAAACATAAGCATAAACAGAACTTACATTCATCATCACTAGTGATTTATATCTCCTTAATCTCTCAGTGTAATGTGACTTCATATCAACACCTGTGATATAAATATACTGAGTGGGTCAGGTTGGGAAACATGGTGAGTACATAGGGTTTTCAACCCACAATAATATAATTATTATGTTTAATCATCAAACAGTTAACCCAATTACCCATCCCCATTATCTTCTTTACTCTTAAGGATCTACCCTAAGAATCAGCTATTTCTCATTCATTCATTCCTAAGGATTATCCTAAGGAATAGATACGAAGTCCATCGTTTTCAATGACACAGCTGTCAAGCACAACTGCTAGTTCTATCTCTTAGGCGCAGCTGCCCGAATTGTGACATTCTATGTGAGGCGCAACTACCAGTATTGTCCTTCGAGCACAGCTGCTAGGGTTATCTCGTTTATTGACAATATCATTTTCGAGAGTCCACTCGCAATACTTGTCAATGGGTTTTCAGATTACACCGGTGAACACATCGTTCACAACACCTACAGGTTGCGAGCCTGCAAGTGTTCCACTGAACTGTCTAGAATTGTCCGTGGTTGTCATCCATACTTTGATAGATGACGGGGCCAACATTTGGGAACAAGGCTTCTCACATCGTCCACTTCTCACCCTTACCTCATAGTCTATATCACCTCTCTACGTATCATCAAACTCATATTTCATCTACCCATGTTTTACCCAACATATTACGTTGATATAAATACATATACAGTTTAAATCATATAAAACGTGTATAAAATCGTTCATTCAGCATAGATAACAAATATGCAGATAATATGGACGCATAGCACGTAATTTATATAAAATATTTCATATATGTGTGTAAGATGAAAGTAACTATGCACTTACTTGATAAGGTGGTGATTCCGAACTCAGACAGCGCTTCGCTTCTTAAAAATAATTTTCTTCGACGAAACCTAGTATTATTACCACTAGAGTTTAGTCTATTATTCGTCGAGACTAATTAATAGTCTAGCTATTATTACTATTATATAAGCGTTAAACAATACTTATATAACCCATAATAATAGCCCAAATACTTATTATAAGTTCCTAATAACGTTACTATAATTAAATAAAAGTTATATTAAAAATAGCGTAGGCGTAGCTCACTTTCAGTGGGTTTTATAAAAAACCGGGATTTGCTTGGAGCAGCGTTCCCGAGCTGAAAAGCTCTTTTTCTTGGAGCCGTCGAGCACTTCGGGGCTTCCGCCTCGTGCTAGGGAGGTTCCCTAGGCTTTTCGGGGGGTTTCGGTTCTAGAGAGAGAGAGATAGTATAGAGAAGAAAGAATAGGAAACGTGTGAAGAAAATGAGGGTGTGAGAGGTTCTACTTATAGGGTGAAAAATGGCTGAACTTGGTGCCACATGTCACCATCTAGTGGCAAGACTTGGGGAGAAAGCAATGGCCAAGATTGTGCCGCATCACCCATTTTCGCACAGCACACTTCCGACTTCTAAAATCCGTAACTTTCACATATGAGCTCTGTTTTTGACATTATTTATATCCACGCGTAGGTAAAAATAAGATCTACAACTTTAATTTTGACTCCGTCGGCTAATTCTCGACCGATCTTAAATTTAGCAGTACGAGGAGATTATACTGATAAATGTCCGCGTAAAATTCATAACTTCTACACACGAACTCCGTTTTCGTCTGTCTTTTTACCGTTGAGTTCCTATTAATGAGATATTCAATTCTCATCTAGGTCACGTAGGCCAAAAACCGCTCCATCTAAAATTCAAGTTTCGGGCTGTGCACTGTTAAGCCAAATCTTAGAAAAATCATAACTTTCTCATACGAAGTCTGATTTGGGCGTTCTTTTTTTGTATGTT
Organism: Lactuca sativa; assembly: GCF_002870075.4. Taxonomy (NCBI): domain Eukaryota; kingdom Viridiplantae; phylum Streptophyta; class Magnoliopsida; order Asterales; family Asteraceae; genus Lactuca; species Lactuca sativa. Next base: position 64,108,846 of record NC_056625.2, on the reverse strand, counting down.
CTTGGTTTAACGTATACTAAAACTTTTGTTTATATTTATAAGTCTAAAAAGTCCTCCATCACAAATTCACTATTTACATCTCCTGGTGTCGTGCCGGTTTTGCTGTAAAACTTCGACGGACCATAACTTCTTCGTTATAACTCGGATTTCGGCGTTCTTTATATATACGGAACCATTGAGACGTATTCTAGAACTTGGTTAAGATTATTTATTCTAAATAATCTTTTGTTTAAAAGTCGTTTTCGACCCCTATTATCTATAAATTAGGGGTGAGCATAATAACCGAAAAACCGAACCATAACCAAATTAACCAATATAACCGAACCATAAGAACCGAACCGTTTTAAAAACCGTTGGTTCGGTTTCTAATTTTTGTTAACCGATAAAAAACGGTTCGGTTATGGTTTTATAGGTTAACCGAACCATTATTAACCGAACCGCTAACTTTATATTTTAATACATAAAAATTATGGATTATATATAAAATAATATAGTCAAACTTATTTAAGACACATTAAAATTTCAAAATATAATTCATTAATCCTCAATTATCAGGAGTCGAACGTGCAATCAAACCATCAAAGGATGATCATGCATATCATGCAAACACACATAATTTTCCAATCATGCATTGAGTGATATTCTTGATTAATGTTGTAATTCATAATTGGTTAATTCTATAATTTGTAAACATTATTCACAATTAGTTTAATCTTCACACTCATAATCCTAATCGGAGGTTTCTCACACCGTTAATCCTAATCAAAGATTGTTTTGACTTTATAGTTCTATTTTAAGGATTTTTTTAATTTATAATCAAAACTTTTAGGTAAGTTAAATTTTGGTCTTCTCCACTTTGTGATATTTTAAGAATTTTTATAAAAAAATTGTTTTTTTATTTATTGTTTTTGACTTAATCACATTGAATGTATATAAGTGATTGTTTTTTTTATCCAGATAACACGTAATATAAATATTTAGCTATTTTATTTTATAGTTTTTGATTTAATCGCTATTAACGTGTATGGATGTTTGACTTTATTTTAATGTTAATATCAATTATCAATATATGAAATTATTAGTGTCAATTTTTTTTAACGTTTTATACTTTTTATTTAATGTTTTTGATTTTGAATGTGACTATGTGTTATCTCGCTTTGAGTATCAAAGGTACATATTTTATTCTATTACTATAAGCTAGGTTACAAACATCGGTGTCGAGGACTTTTTGTATTCTCTTTTCATTTTTTTATGCAACTATACTTTCACCATTTATATTATTTTGAATATTATGGTTAACCAATATTAACCATTAACCAAAACCGTTAACCGACAAAAACCATTAACCATAACCAATATTAACCATACCCAATGGTTATCAAAATGCATTAACCAATCATAATGGTTAAGGTTCGGTTTTGACCAATAACCGAACCAAACCACCCCATACACACCCCTACTATAAATTGACTAGTCCGGATCTACGGGCGTTACAGTTTTGTCAAGTGGGTTGCTGTCATTATCGGTTGAAACTTCATTAATTAATCTGCTTGTCTGAAATAACTCTCTAGGGGTCGAATTTCATCACTTCTAAACCCTAGTAGGGAACAGACAAGGAGAGTCGATTCCTTCTAGCTTCATTCTCAAAAGCTTTGTGAGGATCTTCTTTTTCCTTTCTCCTTTGCTATTATTCTGTTCTGGAAGATCCTTGTTGGCTTGTTTACACTAATTACTTTTTGTTTTGTTATATTTGTTTGGTTTTCTTTGCCTCTATATTGTTTGTCTTGGGCCCCAACATACATGGTGACCATCTGGACATAAGATCAGTGCAGGGGTTTGTTTTCTTTCTTGATATTTCTTGGTTGTCTTTTATATGTTCTTTATGGCTGGTGGTTCTACTGATCCACCCGGTGGAAGTGAGAAGGATGATCAAATTAATTTTGATGATCCTCTCTACATTCACCCATCTGATAATGTTTTTACTTCAATTGTTACGACCAAGTTAATTGGTAATGAAAACTTTAGGCTATGGAGAAGTTCTATTTCTAGGGCCCTTAAGGCCATAAACAAGTTAGGTTTTATTGATGGAACTTTTAAAAAAAGTGATGTTGATGAGTCCAAAAAGACTAAATGGGATAGAGCTAATGTTGTTGTTTGTTCTAGGCTTCTATCCTTTATTTATGACTCCATTTATTAGAGTCGAGCTTATTCTGAAGTTGTTGAGGATATCTGGGAAAATCTTTTTGAAACCTATAATAATTCTGCTGGTTCTATTGTGTTTAACCTTCACCAACAGATTAATTCTCTTAAATAAAATGGAATTTCTTTGTCAGATTACTTCAATAAGCTTGATTCCTTATGGAAAGAATTTGATGGTCTTGCTAGTTTAACTGAGTGTACCTATGAGGCGTCTATTAAACTTAAAGATCATTGTAATCTCATGAAACTTATGCAGTTTTTGTTTGGACTTGATGACTCATATAATCAAGTCAAAAGTCATATTTTATAAATAGATCCTTTACCTAATGTGAAAACTGCTTTCGCAATTGTGTCAAGAGAAGAGTCTCTTCAAAGAAATGGTCTTTGACTTCTTTTCTATCATCACAACCTGTGTCTAAATCTCAGTCCGTTGCTTTTAATATCAGGTTTAACAACATATCTAACACTAATAAGAATAAGAAATAAATTATTCAGTATAAGAACTGTGGTATTAGAGGTAATACCATACATAAGTGTTACAAGTTAATTGGGTATCCTAAGGATTTCAAACAAAGAAATGAATATAATAATCAGAATAATTTTGGTAAAAACTTTTCTGCCAACTCCACTACTACTTCTTCTAGAAGTTCAAGTACTTCTAATTTCTCTTATTCTATTGGAGATTCTGAGCTTCATCAACTTACTAAGGATCAATACATCAAATATTTACAACTTATTGGTGATAGGCAAGTCAATGAGTAAGCATCTGTTAGTGTTAATATGGTAGGTACTTGCTTATTTCAAGCCTTCAATGCCACTGTTAATTTTCAAAAGTGGATTGTTGACTGACGAGCTAATCAACATATGATTGCTTATGAGTCACTACTTCATGACACTGTGGATATGTCTAAGTTAGATATACTAGTCAGTCACCCTAATGGTACTTCAGCTAAAATAGAAAAATTGGTAATATGAATTTATATGATTCTTTAACTCTTTTTGATGTGTTTGTTGTTCCCGATTTCAATGTTAATTTGTTGTTTGTTCATAAGGCTTGAAAAGACAGTAATTATGAGGTTGTTTTTAATGACCATAGTTGTAAAATTCAGGATTTACAGTCAAAGGTGATGGTGAGGAGTGGTAGAGAGTCTGAAGGTCTCTATTACATAAATAGTGTACCTTCAGGTAATACATCTAGTTCTGCTCACTCTTCTTCCATTTGTTGTGTGTCTAAACTAACTTGGCACAATAGACTTGGTCATCCTTCTGATCAAGCCTTGGGTTCCTTAAAAAACAAACTTAAAATTGGTAATGAAGTTCTTCCACCTTGTGATGTTTGTCATAAAGCTAAACAAATAAGAGAACCATTCCCAATTAGTCAACATACATCTTCTAAACTTGGTGATTTAATTCATCTGGATGTCTGGGTACCCTATATAATGACAACTATAGAAGGATTTAAGTATTTTTTACTATTGTGGATGATTACACTAAGGCAACTTGGGTTTATCTTTTAAATTCAAAAGATGAAGTTTATGATTGTGTTCTTATTTTCTTTAATATCTTACGTAATTAGTTTTGTGTTCAAATTAAAGTTGTTAGGTTAGATAATGGTACTGAATTTTCAAACAACAAAATAAGACAGTTGATAGAGTCAAAAGGAATTTTACATCAGACGTCTTGTGTTCATACTCTTCAACAATATGGGGATGTGGAGAGGAAACATATACATATTTTAAATGTTGCTAGATCCTTAATGTTTCAGTCTGGTATACCACTTAAATACTGGGGAGATGCAATTTTAACTTTTGTTTTCCTGATTAATAGAACTCCTACTTTTGTTTTAAATGGTGCTTCTCCCTATAAACTTGTTTATAATATTTCTCATGTTTTTGATAAACGTAGAGTTTTTGGCAGTTTGTGTTTTGTACTAAATTGAATAATTCTGATAAGTTTTCTAAAAAAGTTGATAAATGCATTTTTCTTGGTTATACTTCTGATAAAAATGATTATAAAGTTCTTAGTCTTGATTCAAATCTTGTTTTGTTTCCAAGGATGTAAAATTTTATGAATCAATGTTTCTTTTCAAGCTTAAGTCTTCGTCTTTCATTGATAAATCCAATGTCCCTTTGGATTCAAGTGACGTATTTTCTTATGATGAGTCATTGGATTCTAGTATTCTTCTTGATAACACTAGTTTAGAAAACTTGAGAAGTGACCATTAGTTGGATGGTGCTAGTGTAGATCGTGACCTAGATGAGACTTGTCCTTCTAATGTCAGCAACCGGACCGGTGAGGCACATGTGCCTCCTTCTAGTGAGATGCTTCCAAGTTCTTATACTTTGATTGAGGAAAATAATTCAACTAATTATAATCCTTCAGATAGCTTGTCAACTAGGGTTAATACATCTGGACGTAATGCTCACATGCCAGTTAGATTTAGTGATTATGTTGTAGAGGGAAAACACAAATATGGAATTGAGCGATATGTTAACTATTCAGCTCTTAATAGTGATAATCTTTGTTTTATTTCTATTCTTAATAAAACCGTTGAGCCAAAAACTTATAATGAAGCAGCTTTATATCCAAATGCGGTTAAAGATATGAATGAGGAAATGGAAGCCCTTTATAGAAATAATACCTGGGAAATTACTAAACTTCCTAAAGGAAGAAAATCCATAGGTGGTCGTTGGATTTATAAAATTAAATATAAATCCAATGGTGATATAGAAAGGTATAAAGCCAGACTTCTAGCTAAAGGTTATAACCAAAGGGAAGGTATTGATTATGAGGAGACCTTTTCTCCTGTGGCTAAAATAGTAATTGTTCGCAATGTTTATAATTTATGGCCTCCTTATCAACTTGTCATCAATAATGCTTTTTTGTATGGAAATATTTCTGAAAGTGTTTATATGAGTCTACCTGAAGGAAATCATTCAAAGGATGATATCAGGGTTTGTAGATTGTTAAAATCTCTTTATGGACTTAAAGAAGCCCTAAAAAGTGGAATGAGAAATTGTGTTCCTATCTTTCCATTTTTGGGTTCAAACATAGTATAAATGATTATTCTTTGTTTGTTAGGAAATTTCAAAATACAGTTGCCGTGCTTCTTGTTTATGTGGATGATATCATTATAACTAGAAATAACAAAGTTGAGTTAGATAATGTCAAAATTTCCCTTAAGTCTCAGTTCTCAATCAAGGATCTGGGGGATTTGAAATACTTTTTAGGTATAGAAGTTTTAAGAAATGATAATGGTGTTTGTCTTAATCAAAGAAAGTATTGCATGGAGCTGCTTCATGAGTTTGGCATGCTTGCATGAAAGCCTATAAAAACTCCTCTTGAGTCTAATTTGATCATTAAAAGGGAGTGTGATTTGGATAAATTAGATTATTTGGTTAATATAACTAAGTATCAGAAGCTTATTGGTAAATTGATTTATCTAACAATCACGCGACCTGATATTTTTCATATGCACTTTAGTTATTAAGTCAATATATGCATAAACCCTATAAATCTCATGTTAATATTCAAGAATTATTGGCAGTTTGATGTATCTAATGAGTTGTAACAAACCCGACTTAGCATATGTTGTGAGCAGACTGAGTAGATACACTAGTAAACCCAGTTCTGAACACTGGAAGAGTATTACTAGGTTGCTAAGGTATGTGAGATACACGAGACAATATGGACTGCATTATGGCAGACATCCAATAGTTATCGAAGGAAACACATATGCAAATTGGATATCTGACATTAAAGATTCCAGATCTACAAGTGAATATGTGTTTACACTTGGAGGTGCTGTTGTAGCCTGGAAATCATCCAAGAAAATAGTTATATCCAGATCCACGATGGAATCTGAAATTATCGCCTTAGATATTTGTGCTGAAAAGGCGGAGTGGCTACGTCAATTTGTAGAGGACATTACCGAATGGCCAAAGCCGATAACGGCCATATGTATACGTTATGATAACCAATCGGCAATTGGTAGAGCTCAAAGCACAATGTATAATGGGAAATCAAGGCACATTAGATGTTTACATAAAACGATACGACAACTAATCCCTACGGGGGTTATCACGGTTGTTTAGGTGAAGTCAAAGGATAACATTGTGGATCCACTTACAAAAGGTTTGAGTAGAGATGTAGTTTATAAGTCGTCAAGAGGAATGGGACTAAAGCCCATGAATGAATAAATTCATACGAATGAAACCTTACCCAGAAGACTGGAGATCCCAAGATCTGGGTTCAAAAGGACAACCTAATTGTATGAGTGAGGCAGGTCACTGTGGGGGGTGGGGGGGGGGGGAGTTAACATTACTTCCTAGTCCATTCCTATATATAGTGACAAAATTAGGATAAACATATGGTTTTTAATGATTCATGGAATCACCTATGTGAGAGAGAAGTGGGGTTGCTTCGAAGGGAATTATGGGGGAACAATTCCTAAAGCTCTTGTAGAACCATGTTAGTGTTCATGACCAAAACGAACACATCTATGAGGATATGAACTTGTCAGGGATAGTCCTATGAGAATTACGTTATCGTCTACACAAATGGCAGCTCGGTTCAAAGACATCAAGATCTATTAACTGCTAGGAGATTAAGTGTAATTATTAAGGGAGGGTTTAAAGGGTAGTACCTACCTATCCTATGCAGGATTCAACTATTGAAAATTTCGTTTAGAAATTGGATGTGCAGAGATCGATCTCCATTCATGTGGGGGATTGTTGGAAAATTTTAGTATAAATATTTTTACTAACTTTGTACATATATAAATACATACATATGTTGTATATATAATTAACTCTAAGTGGGTTTGTGTTTGCCTCCGTGAGAACTTCGAAACGATATATTATATGTCCAAAATGGAGTATATGTGAATGTGATATCGATACTCAAAGATGAGTATTTGAGAATAAATTTAGCAAAAGAGATGAATGTGGGAATGAGTCCCACATTGGTAGAAAGACCAAACTCAACAAGGTTTATAAGTTTGAATGCATGAAAGGCTTACAAGCTTGTGTCTATGGTTTTACTACAATTCCTACCCGCGTGCAGGGGGTGCAAATCTTGGATATCGTAGACCAAAAACACCGAACTTGTGCATTGGCGCGACCTGCAGACACGAATGCGGCTCCAAAAACTCGGGCTAGCACTACCCTCGGTTTTGCTAAATTTGACACTTTTGGTCCTTATTTTGAATTCTATAACAGATGCATTAATTATGTAATTAATGACATTTATTGGCATTCAATGCACAATCAATTCCTTAATATCAATTATGCACAATCAATTCCTTAATATCGAATTGATTTGTTTCTGTTACCTTTCAATTGTAAAAAGGAGACCTCTACCATCTCATTTGACACGTGAATGAAAATACTCATCTTCTTCCTCCTTCTCTGTACACCTGCTTCTGGCGACTCTTTCAGACAAGTGAGAATATCTGGCAGTACACAAACTGTTAAGGTTGTTGTACACTATGAACAGACGACGAATCTGTTTAAGGGAATCAAGTCCAACTCGAGCCTCAACCACCATGTTTGCTACTAATTCTTTTCATGCAGGAATATTTCAAGAAGAAAACGAAGAACTTATACCAACAAATGTTACCCAAAATAACCAACGCTTTTAAGCATACTCTAAGGCATCACCTACTATAATGATCACATGAGAGACAATATCAAAGTATTAGGTCAGGCCGGAAGCCTAACAAGACACATTGAGTTTATATATATATATATATATATATATATATATATATATATATATATATATATATATATATATATATATATAACCTAGGAGTTATAATGTGACATTCCTTATTTTTACTATTTTGAAGACAAATTCAAACTCGAGTTTTTAAAAAATCTTTTTATTTAACAACGAAAATTCATAGATTTCAAAAACATTTTCTTTTTAAAAGGAACAATTATCATTTCAAACACTTTCAAGGATGTCAAATTAAGTGTATTAAACCATAAACAAAAGTTTATCCAAAATACTAACACTTTTAAGCATTTTCTAAAGCATCACATACTATACTTATCGCAAGAGACACAATATCAATATATATATATATATATATATATATATATATATATATATATATATATATATATATATATCTTAAATTTTAAGATGTATAAGTTATAAATTTTTTTGGACAAATCAGATATGCGTAAATAAATCATTAATACTTGCCAAAACTTTGAAGACATAAATTAAGGAAAGTTATTAACAATTTCAATTTTGAGAAAAATACAAAATTTAAAATATTGAACTCATGCATGTAAATTAATTAATATTTTTTAAATTAAACACCATAATTAATTAATTTATATTAATAGTATAAACATACAATATAAATACAATGTCTAAACATAAAGATTTTTTTTTAAAATAGCAATACTTGCTTTTATTAGTTAATAACTAATAATAACATCTAATAGTTATTTTTCTCATAAAAGATCTATTCGCCAAAATAATGTGTGTGTGTGTGTGTGTGTGTGTGTGTGTGTGTGTATATATATATATATATATATATATATATATATATATATATATATATATATATATAAACCTTATTTATCTCCTTCTGCGAAAATCAAATTCATACAGTGTAATGGATGCCACATCGATTCCCTTCTAAACGACACCACTAATATCAACATCGCCTCATAACAATTTGTGTCGTTCCACGGTACTGCACATGTGATGGGTTTAAAGAAAGAACATATGGCGTCAAGTTGAAGACCAAGGAATTGAATTCACACTGTTTCGTAATCATCAAGTGTTGCATATTATTCTGGTGCCGCCTAGTGCCAATTGAGAATGTTCTAATACCTCCACGTAACCCATCCTTAGAACAACGCAACTCACCACTACGTCTTATCATCTCGTTTCTCCTTCAACTCTCATTATTCTATATAAACCCCTATTCTCTAGTTCCGTCTACAGCGCATCTAACATTTTTTAAAATGGAACATAACTCAAACGCCCATCAAATTGGATCGGCACACCCATTTTGGGATGCTGGTTTTTCAGGTATGTGTTATCTAAATTTTTTATTCTAATCTTGCTATTCTCGCTTCCGGCGTTCAAGAAAACACGCAAATTTTACCCTAATTTGAGAAATTCATTCATTTGATTTTTGGATTACCATATAGGGTTTTAATTCGTCTATTCGCGATTAAGTTTTCTATCGCATGTTCTCTCTTTCTCTTTTCTTCCATCACCGAATGTCTTCTCTTTAGATAATGTTTTAAGATTTCCATTTTATAGTGAAAGTGGCTCTCTTCTGGAAAATTCTAGAATTATTCTACGGCTTATACATTCGTAACAAAATCAATGGATTTTTAGTTTTAAGGTGGTAAATATTTTTTTATGTATGTTTTAGGCAGATTATGTCTTTCTTCTTCATATCGTGTGAGAATCGTTATCTTGATGTATTTTCATAATTTGGTTCATTTTCTATACAAGGTTATTTAGGCTTTGATGGTTTTCTTATATATTTTACATTTGAATTGATGATGTTAAACTTGGGTACATTCTACATCACCTGTGAAGGATTCCCCTACTTGATTTGGTTGTAATCAATGATTTTCATTTAATGTCTGTTTTATAAATCATTTGGTTGTTGTAATCTGTTGATTATGTCCATTTACAGATATGATGGTTGCACAATCTGGTTGTTGATGAACAAATAGAAGAGAACTTGTTCCACTTGCTAGATAATGAAACTGATAACGAGTATGTATCCAATAAGTAGTTGCACACCAAACGTTTGATAAAAGTCTCAGACCATTGTCGTGTATGCACATAGACAAAAACGAAACCGGTGAGGAATGTTATTATTGTCTTCTTTATTTTGGTTTTCTCTGTTGCTACCAATAATCATTAAAATTAACATAAAATAACATTAGGTAGTCTCATATTTATTTGAATAATATTTATTTGCTACAGAGAGAATGATTGACTTTTAGCTAATGTCACAAAAACAAAAATCATAGTACTCCTTAAAATAGGAATTTTGAGAAAAAGAATGACAACAACGGGGTTAGTATGAGAGAGTTATGATTTTATAAAATCATTTAATTTTATAAAAATATGGATGAAAAATAAAGTCAAAATTAGCCGACAGAGTCTAAAAAAAAGTTGTAGATCTCGTCGATAGCTACGCGTGGATATACAAAACGCCAAAAAACGAGTTATAAATTATAATAGCATATTTACATATTAAAATAAAGTATAAATCATATATATATATATATATATATATATATATATATATATATATATATATATATATATATATATATATATATATAGGGTTAGGTTCATGTGAGACGGCCTAATTTTGTGAGACCGTGAGACGCATTTTTTTATTTTTTTATTTTATTTATTATTTTTTTATTTAATTCAAGTTCCGAAAATAATATTTAAAAAAAGAACATTTTGATTTTTCCATTTATTTTGCATTTTAAAATTATTTTTAGAATATGTACAGTGTAATATTCTATTTAGAATATTTTTGTGACATCCCCAAAATCTCGGCCAGAAAAGACCGTTTTTCATTTATGCTTTTAAAATATTTTCAGAGTAAATCCTTTTGATTTGAAAGAGCTGCGGAATTTGTTCCCAAAAACAAAACATGATAAAACAATGTTTACCAAAGCATTTCATAAAATAAATGTATTTTTCATTATATAATCAAAACTCGGGGTGTCATGTTCCGATACAGACCAATAAGCATAAACGATAACATTACAAGTCATTCAACAAATATAAACATATACAGACTTGTAAACAAAACAAATTGATGGATCATCCATTTCATGCCCTCGCGCCACTTCCTATAATACAATTAAAACTGAGTGGGTCAGGCTTGGGAGCCTGGTGAGCATATAGGGTTTTCAACCCACAATAAATAATCATATTTAATTTCCACCAACCAACAATAACCCAATTACCCATTCCCGTTATTCTCACTTTATGTCCCTAAAACAACTAACATAAGGGACCCAGTCTAAGAATATTTCATCGGGGCGACAACACATGCTTCGGGGGTACCTCAGCAATATAAGTCAAATAAGGCAACCATGAGGGGGATGGAGTGCAGCGAATGAACACCCAAGTTCATTAACACCTACAGGTGGCGAACCTGCTAATGTTTCCACAAGACTGTCTAGAATAGCCAGTGGTCGTCATCTAAACTCCGCTAGATGACTAAATCAAACAACAACGAGGCCTCTCATCTGTTTATTACACACCAACTATCTACCCATGTTCTACCCAACATATTAGTAGATAAAAATATATATTTTTATACATAGTTTAAAAACCTGTATAGCATGCTTTGATCAACACATAATCCACATAACAGATGAGGCACACACACACATAGCACATATCTCATAGAGAATAAATCATATCTATGAGATAGAAGAGAGTGAATACACATTCACACATATAAACAACAATATACTATACACATAGCACGTATTTTATAGAAAATACTTAATATTTATGTGTTAGAAGAAGGTAACTACACACTCACACCTATAAACAACAATATACTTAATACACTCGAACCAAACTTGTATTATTATCGTGTTTGTGAAAGGTAGTATACACTCACTTGATCAGAACATGATCGGACAACACTACGACTTGCAGAAGTAGTAATCCTCAGCAGATCTGAAAGATCTTCACAAAAATCGAACTCCTCACGGGCAGAGCTTCGGCTCGGGAACCGCACTTCTCGGGATCTTCAGGATCTCGGGACTTGCCTCGGGGCTTGAGAATGATACCGGGGCTTCGGGGTATTTCTGGCACGCAGAACGATGCAAAACGGAAGAGAGAAGAGAGAAAATGAACAAAAAACTCGGCTGCCTTCGGATCCTATTTATAGGAGGCTGGAGCCTCGGAGTACGCGGGGCGTACTGGTCCGAATGCGTCATGGCGTTCGTCATCCGAAGCCACTTGCTGCGAATGTCGACACTTCGGAGTACGCGGGGCGTACCTCGGATCAGACCGGTGACTCGTCCTCGGATAATGCTTCCGAATTTCCAATTAAATTTAAATACAAAATATTAAATAAACTTCGGAAATTCATATCTTCTTCATACGAACTCCGTTTTCGACGTTCTTTATATCCACGCGAAGGTGAGACTACGCTCTATAACTTTCGTTTAGACTCCGTCGGCTAATTTCGACTTTATTTTTATTATTTATTTTTAATAGGTCGCGACAGAAAAACTTCGTTATAAATTCATAACTTCTTCGTTTGACGTCCGTTCTCGCCTAACTTTTTATCGCTTTGATACCAACAACGAGACCTTCGATCCTCGTTTAGATTGATTCGGCTAAAAACCGCTCGATCTTAAATCGAGTATTTCGGGCTGCACACTGCAAGCCGAAACTTCGATAAATCATAACTTTCTCATACGAAGTTTGATTTGGGCGTTCTATATATATTCGGAAACCTCGTTTCAACTACTACAACATTATTCAAAGATATTAAGTTTATTTTACACTTAAACTTTGACGCTTATTTTTATTCTTAATTAATCAAACCAAATAATTAAGCAATTAAGCACAAAACACACAATACTTAAATAATACAATCTTATTATTTCAAAACGGGTTACAAAGATTAACCTAGACTATTACATTGCCAAAAATGGCAAGCCCGGAAACACACGCGTTACAATTCTCTCCACCTTAGAATGATTCCGTCCCCGGAATCACACATCAACAAACAAATGCGGATAGCGACTCAACATGTCACTCTCCGTCTCCCAGGTGAGATTCGGCCCATTCGTGTGTTTCCATCGGACAAGCACTAACCCAACCATTTTGCGTCGCAACTTCTTAGTCTTTCGGTCAACAATTGCCTCTGGTTCTTCAATCAACCTTTTGTTCTCATCAATTCTCAATTCAGAAATTGGAATTATGTCGGGAGCTTCTCCCGTGAACTTCCTCAAATAACACACATGAAAAGTGTTGTGAATTACATTCAGTTCTTCGGGTAATTCGAGCTTGTAAGCTTGGTTCCCAACTCTCTGAAGAACTTTAAGCGGTCCAATAAACCTTGGACTCAACTTTCCCCTTTTACCAAATCTTATAAGTCCCTTCCACGGCGAGACTTTAAGCAAAACCGAATCTCCAACCTCAAAAGTCATCGGTCTTCGCTTTTTGTCAGCATAGCTCTTTTGACGATCTTGAGCTGCTAACATTCTTTCCCTAATTATTTTCAACTTTTCAGCAGTTTGGTGAACCATCTCCGGTCCCATAAACTGCTTTTCCCCAGCCTCAAGCCAACAAGACGGCGTACGACACTTCTGTCCATACAAAGCTTGATAAGGTGCCATCTTAATGCTCGAGTGAAAACTATTATTATAGGAAAATTCTACCAAAGGTAAATGTTCATCCCAATTACATAGGAATTCCAAGGTACATGCTCTCAGCATATATTCAAGTGTTTGTATTGTTCTTTCACTCTGACCATCCGTCTGCGGATGGTAAGCTGTGCTTAAACATAACTTGGTACCCAATTCCTCTTGTAGACTTTTCCAAAACCTTGAGGTGAAACGGCTATCACGATCCGATACAATTGTTAACGGAACACCATGAAGCCTCACAATTTCCCTCACATAAGAATTCGCAAGCTTTTCCATAGACCATTTCTCCTTGGCTGCTATGAAATGCGCACTCTTAGTGAATCGATCAACGACCACCCAAATCATGTCGTGACCATTCTTTGTTCTGGGCATTTTAGTGACAAAATCCATAGCAATGTCTTCCCACTTACCCATAGGCACAGGCAATGGTTCTAAACTCCCGTAAGGTTTCTGATGTTGTGTCTTGACTCTCACACAAGTCACACACTCAGCCACATACTTTGCAACATCAAGCTTCATCGTCGACCACTAGTAGTAGGGTTTCAGGTCCCTATACATTTTAGTGCTATCGGGATGAATCGAGTACATGGTCTCGTGAGCTTCTTCCATCAGAAGATCCCTAATTCCTCCTGACTTAGGTACCCAAATACGATCTTGGAATACCTTCAGTCCATGACCGTTTACACCGAACACCAACGTTTTACCCAAACGTTCCTCCTTTCGGTCATTTTTCTCAGAAGCTTCCTCTTGAGCTTTCTTTATACTTTCCACAATGGTCGAGACAACTTCAATTCTCAATGCTCTTGGCCTTTTCCTTTCAAGATTGATTTTCCGACTGAGAGCATCAGCAACAACATTAGCTTTACCGGGGTGGTAAAGTATCTCACAGTCGTAGTCTTTAAGTAATTCTAGCCAGCGTCGTTGCCTCATATTCAATTCCTTCTGATTAAAGAGATATTGGAGACTCTTATGATCAGTGAAAAGTTTGCACTTCGTGCCATAGAGGTAATGCCTCCATATTTTCAGAGCGAAAACTACCGCTGCCAACTCCAAATCATGCGTCGGGTAATTCTTTTCATGCTCTTTCAGCTGTCGAGACGCATATGCTATCACCTTTTCTCTTTGGGTCAAAACACAACCCAATCCAACCCCAGACGCATCACTATAAACAGCGAAGTCTTCAACTCCATCGGGTAGAGAAAGTATCGGTGCTTCGCATAGCTTCTTCTTTAACTTCTCAAATGCTTCTTTATGCTTATCACTCCAAGCATAAGTAGCTCCTTTGTGGGTCAAAGCTGTCAATAGAGTAGCAATCGAAGAAAAGCCTTGGATAAACCTTCGGTAATATCCGGCTAATCCTAAAAAGCTTCGAATCTCCATGGGACTTTTCGGTTGTTCCCACTTCATCACAGCTTCAATCTTCACTGGATCAACCATTATCCCTTCTTGGTTGACCATGTGACCCAAGAATTGGACTTCACGAATCCAAAAATCACATTTGGAGAACTTCGCATACAATTTCTCCTTCTTCAAAACTTCTAACACTTCTCGCAAGTGTCTGCCATGCTCTTACTGGCTTTTCGAGTAAATCCGAATGTCGTCTATGAACACTATCACAGATTTATCAAGGAAAGGGTTACAAACCCTATTCATCAAATCCATGAACGCTGCCGGAGCATTGGTTAGTCCAAACGACATAACCAAGAACTCGTAGTGTCCATATCTAGTTCTGAATGCAGTCTTCTCGATATCTTGATCTCTTACTTTTAGCTGATGATATCCTGACCTTAGATCGATCTTCGAGAAATAGCTCGAACCTTGCAATTGATCAAATAGGTCATCAATCCTCGGCAACGGATATCTATTCTTTATTGTTGCCTTGTTCAGCTCTCTGTAATCGATGCACATTCTCATACTTCCATCTTTCTTCTTCACAAATAACACCGGAGCTCCCCAAGGCGATGAACTAGGTCTAATGAAACCTTTGTCCAATAACTCCTGAAGTTGCATCATTAGCTCCTTCATCTCCGTCGGTGCTAATCGATAAGGTGCTTTTGCTATTGGCGTGGTCCCTGGTAACAAGTCTATTCTGAACTCTACTTGTCTATCAGGTGGTAATCCAGGAAGATCTTCGGGAAATACTTCCGGATATTCACACACCACTGGAATGCTCTGCATCACCTTCTTTTCTTTCTTAGCATCAATCACGAATGCTAAATATGATGTACATCCCTTGGTCAAACACTTTCTGGCTTTCATTAGAGAAATGATTCCAGAATTCACTCGCCGTTTGTCCCCATACACCATAAATGAATCTTTACCAGGCGGGTTTACTTTAACTATCTTCTTCTTGCATAAAATTTCGGCATCATTGGCGCTAAGCCAATCCATTCCCAACATGATGTCGAAACCATTAAGCTCGATAGGCAATAATTCCTCGTGAAACTTATTCCCATTTAGATCAATTAAGATGCTTTTCATACGATGGCTAATAGGTACAAACTTGCCACTAGCTACTTCGACTAATAAAGCATCATCTAGTCTATCAACAGGCAAAGCTAGCTTTCTACCAAACTCATGCGAAATAAAGGAGTAGTTGGCTCCAGAATCAAACAAAATTTGAGCAGGTAATTCATTTACGAGAAAGGTACCTGAAGCGACATCAGCTTCATCTTTAGCAGCCTCAAGTGTCATCTGGAAGGCTCTCGCCTTTGGCTTTGGTGGAATGTTGGGCCTAGCTGCCTCCTTCTTCTTCGGACAGTCTTTCAAAATATGCCCCTCTTCATTGCAACCAAAACACATCCTTTTGTTGTTCGGACATTCATTGGCAAAATGTCCAATCTTTCCACACTTGTAGCAGGTCACATCCTCGCTACATTTCCCAAAGTGCTTTTTCTTACACTTATCACACCACTTCGCTTCGCCTCCTTTTCCTCCAAACTTTTTCGAATCAGATTTTGAAAATTTGCCCTTCTTACCGGAACCAGATGTCCCCTCAAACTTTCTTTTCTCGCTAACCTCAACCTTGACGGTGGTTCTTCCCTTAATCATGTTCTCAACAGACTTGGCAGCCCAGATAGCTGCCTCTAGAGTAAGTGCCTGACGTACTGGCACCTCATACTCCCATGGGAGTCCCTTCGCATACCGGTCCACCTTTGTCAGCTCATCTGGAACGATACGCAAGGCAAACTCCATCTTATCGGTGAAGTTATTGGTGTATTCATCAACTGACATGCTGCCTGTCGTCAATGTCAGGAACTTGTTCTCCAACTCCAACAAATTTTGAGCCGAGCAGAATCTGCGCTTGAACTGCACCAAGAACTCTGCCCATGACAATTGCAGTGGCTCATTAGGGCTCAACGTCTTCCCTAGAGTGTTCCACCAACGAACGGCTCCACCTCGGAACTGACGCACGGCATAGATAATCTGCAACTTACCTCTGCAGCCACAAGTCATAAAGGCTAACTCCATTTCAGAGATCCAATCCATAACACCAATCGGATCCTCCTTTCCATTGAAGGTCGATTGTTTGCAAGTTAGAAAGTCCTTGTACTTGCATCCCATTCCATCATTCCTTCCATCATGGTTATCTTGCCTAACTATCGGTGGGTTGGCTTGACCAATAGACCCACTGAAGTTTCCCCCTTCCGAGTGCCCTTCATTTAATTCAGGCTCTTCCACACGAATTGATAGTTCTTCACAATTATGCTGAAGCAACCGTCTAGTTTCATTCATCTGAGGATCCAACATCGTCTGAATCATCATTTGCACACCAGCCATGGTTATTGGCTCAGGTGCTGCTGCTACGACAGGTACCTGTTCAATCACTGGTGGTTGATTCCTGTTTTCATCAGCATTTCCAACTCCACTTTTGGTTCTCACCATTTTGATCTACACACCGAATAAGGTGAAATTAGATCCTCAATCATGATAGATATTCAAATCTTCCTTATCACACCGAAACGTTTACATGCTAGTTCTAATATCGTAGACGCACGCTTAGAATCCTACACACATAAGGTTTCTAGATCCAGTCGGCAACAGACCATAGATCCAAACAAATAATATCATATATGGCAACATATAACATTTAGCACATAAAGCATTTTAGGCAACTTTCCTAAAATAAACCAGTGCTCGTGTCTAAAACACATCAGACACACATCTCAAAATTCCACTTAGCATTCTAAGTTTAAGTCTAGAAATCCTACAAATTCCTAGTTCGCTTAGACTAATGCTCTGATACCAACTGTGACATCCCCAAAATCTCGGCCAGAAAAGACCGTTTTTCATTTATGCTTTTAAAATATTTTCAGAGTAAATCCTTTTGATTTGAAAGAGTTGCGGAATTTGTTCCCAAAAACAAAACATGATAAAACAATGTTTACCAAAGCATTTCATAAAATAAATGTATTTTTCATTATATAATCAAAACTCGGGGTGTCATGTTCCGATACAGACCAATAAGCATAAACGATAACATTACAAGTCATTCAACAAATATAAACATATACAGACTTGTAAGCAAAACAAATTGATGGATCATCCATTTCATGCCCTCGCGCCACTTCCTATAATACAATTAAAACTGAGTGGGTCAGGCTTGGGAGCCTGGTGAGCATATAGGGTTTTCAACCCACAATAAATAATCATATTTAATTTCCACCAACCAACAATAACCCAATTACCCATTCCCGTTATTCTCACTTTATGTCCCTAAAACAACTAACATAAGGGACCCAGTCTAAGAATATTTCATCGGGGCGACAACACATGCTTCGGGGGTACCTCAGCAATATAAGTCAAATAAGGCAACCATGAGGGGGATGGAGTGCAGCGAATGAACACCCAAGTTCATTAACACCTACAGGTGGCGAACCTGCTAATGTTTCCACAAGACTGTCTAGAATAGCCAGTGGTCGTCATCTAAACTCCGCTAGATGACTAAATCAAACAACAACGAGGCCTCTCATCTGTTTATTACACACCAACTATCTACCCATGTTCTACCCAAAATATTAGTAGATAAAAATATACATTTTTATACATAGTTTAAAAACCTGTATAGCATGCTTTGATCAACACATAATCCACATAACAGATGAGGCACACACACACATAGCACATATCTCATAGAGAATAAATCATATCTATGAGATAGAAGAGAGTGAATACACATTCACACATATAAACAACAATATACTATACACATAGCATGTATTTTATAGAAAATACTTAATATTTATGTGTTAGAAGAAGGTAACTACACACTCACACCTATAAACAACAATATACTTAATACACTCGAACCAAACTTGTATTATTATCGTGTTTGTGAAAGGTAGTATACACTCACTTGATCAGAACATGATCGGACAGCACTACGACTTGCAGAAGTAGTAATCCTCAGCAGATCTGAAAGATCTTCACAAAAATCAAACTTCTCGCGGGCAGAGCTTCGGCTCGGGAACCGCACTTCTCGGGATCTTCGGGATCTCGGGACTTGCCTCGGGGCTTGAGAATGATACCGGGGCTTCGGGGTATTTCTGGCACGCAAAACGATGCAAAACGGGAGAGAGAAGAGAGAAAATGAACAAAAGACTCGGCTGCCTTCGGATCCTATTTATAGGAGGCTGGAGCCTCGGAGTACGCGGGGCGTACTGGTCCGAATGCGTCATGGCGTTCGTCATCCGAAGCCACTTGCTGCGAATGTCGACACTTCGGAGTACGCGGGGCGTACCTCGGATCAGACCGGTGACTCGTCCTCGGATAATGCTTCCGAATTTCCAATTAAATTTAAATACAAAATATTAAATAAACTTCGGAAATTCATATCTTCTTCATACGAACTCCGTTTTCGACGTTCTTTATATCCACGCGAAGGTGAGACTACGCTCTACAACTTTCGTTTAGACTCCGTCGGCTAATTTCGATTTTATTTTTATTATTTATTTTTAATAGGCCGCGACAGAAAAACTTCGTTATAAATTCATAACTTCTTCGTTTGACGTCCGTTCTCGCCTAACTTTTTATCGCTTTGATACCAACAACGAGACCTTCGATCCTCGTTTAGATTGCTTCGGCTAAAAACCGCTCGATCTCAAATCGAGTATTTCGGGCTGCACACTACAAGCCGAAACTTCGATAAATCATAATTTTCTCATACGAAGTCTGATTTGGGCGTTCTATATATATTCGGAAACCTCGTTTCAACTACTACAATATTATTCAAAGATATTAAGTTTATTTTACACTTAAACTTTGACGCTTATTTTTATTCTTAATTAATCAAACCACATAATTAAGCAATTAAGCACAAAACACACAATACTTAAATAATACAATCTTATTATTTCAAAACGGGTTACAAAGGTTAACCTAGACTATTACATTGCCAAAAATGGCAAGCCCGGAAACACAGACGTTACAATTTCACGTATTTCAAATTCCGAAAATAATATTTAAAAAAAGAATTTTTAGATTTTTCCATTTATTTTGCATTTTAAAATTATTTTTTAGAATATGTCAGTGTAATATAATCTATTTAGAATATTTGAAAACAAACGGGATTTTTTTATTTTTTATTTTTTATTTTTATTTTTCTAGTTAATTCAAGTTCCAAAAATAATATTTAAAAAAAGAATTTTTGGATTTTTTCATTTAGTTTGCATTTTAAAATTATTTTTAGATTTGGTCTCACGGTCTCACAAAATTAGAATGGTCTCAAATGAATCTGAACCTATATATATATATATATATATATATATATATATATATATATATATATATATCATTAGAAATGTATCGACGATGCGGTCATTATAAAACTAGTTTTGAGTACTTTCGACATCAGTTTAGTATAAATATCGTTAAATCTATCTAAAATGGTATTATAAAGGGGTGTTTTGGTCGTTTATATAACTATAAGGTAATTAAGTAACTATAGTGGGTGGTTTTTGAAAATTAAATTACTATAAATAAGAGCCTCTAGGATCTAATATTTCTTGCACCATTCTCTTGATTCAAGAGTCTTTCTTTTCTTATCCCCCGAGCATTTCGGTCCCTCGTGATTCGACTTTTCTTTCAGTAGTCTTAGTATAGTAAGGTGAATGTTGAAGCGCTGCAAGAATCTTTTTTAGAAAGATTCAGCGACGAAGTTTTGCCCCTGCAGAGCCCGACTCCTAGCCAAACCCCCTTGTAAGTAAGATATGCTTACCATACTTTAAGTATAGCTTGTATCTAAAATTAGTATTGTTATTATGAACTTATAATAAATATTTGGGCTAGTATTATGATTTATATAAGTGTCGTTATAATATCTTTTTAACTACTCGTTGTACATGGAATCTAGTTTGAAGGGCCGCATAGGGTTGTTGTATTTCAGAACGGCTTAAATGCTAAAATGGTCATGCCGTCCGGTGTTTCATGTCTGTACATAGTGGTTGGAAAGTATCAGATAACGATTATATAATAATAATAATAAGACTAATAATTAGTCACGGTAAATATTAGACTAAAATCTAGTGGTAATGATACTAGGTTTCGTCAGAGGAAAGTAAATTAATAGAAGTGAAGCGTTGTCTGAGTTCGGAATCACCACCTTAACAAGTGAGTGCATAGTTACTTTTATCTTACACACAGATATGGAGTATTTTATATAAATTACGTGTTATGTGTGCATATTATTTGGTTACTTGATATCTATGCTAGATGAACGATCTTATACATGTTTTAAATGATTTAAACTGTATATGTATTTTATATATACAAAATATGTTGGGTAAAACATGGGTAGATGAATGATAAGGGATGAAAGCTGATATAGAGGAACATTGGCAGTTATGGACATAGTGCCTTATAAGTGAACATTGGCAGCAATGTACTTGGTACCTTATAGATGAGCATTGACAGTTGTGCCACAACCTGTAGATGTTTTGATCTACGATGTACTCTAAACATCCTAGCAGCTGCGCTCAAATGACAATATCGGTAGTTGCGCCTAACAGAGAACATCATAACCCTAGCAGCTACGCCCAAAGGACAATATCGGCAGCTACGCCTAATAAAGAATGTCATAATTTTGGCAGTTGCGCCTAAATGATAATATTGGCAGTTGTGCTTAATAGATAACATTGACAGTTGTGTCATTAGGTAAATGATGGATTTCGTGCCTATTCCTTAGGACAATCATTAGGAATGAATGAGTGAATGATAAATGATTCTTAGGATAGATCTCTAAGAAATAAAGAAGATAATGGGGATGAATAATTGAGATTATTGTTTAATAATTAAACATAATTATATTATTGTGGGTTGAAAACTCTACACACTCACCATGTTTCATAACCTGACCGACTCAAGTTTATTTGTATCACAGGTGTCGATACGAAGCTACTTTACACCGCGAGATTAAGGAGATGTAGATCACTAGTGTAAATGAATGTAATGTCTATTTATGCTTATGTTTACGTATTGACGATCACATCCCAAAGTTTTAAAAGAAATAAAATACATTTCTTCGGAAATGCTTTAATAACATATTTATCATATTTTTCTGAGAACAAATTCTGCAACATTTTTATAAAAAGGGTACTCTGATTTTTAAATAAAGCATAAACAAATTGGTCTTTTCTGGTCGTGAAAATTGGGGATGTCACAGTTGGTATCAGAGCATTAGTTTAAGTGAACTAGGAATTTTAGGAAAATTTATAGACTTAAACTTAGCATGCCAAGCGATGATCATGAGGAGTGTGTCTAATATATTTTAGGTAGTACACCTGAATAGACACAAATACTAGCTTATCTAGGGAAGATGCCTAAAATGTTTTTATGTGCTAAATAATGTGTGATGCTTTATGATGCTATCGTTCGATCACATCTATGGTCTGTTGCCAACCGGATCTAGAAACTTTATGTGTTCAAATTTCTAAACGTGCACCAGAGGTAGCAACTGCACCTAAGCCAATCACAATGGGCGGGGCCCGTTACGCGAGTTAGGGTAGGGCCCGTTACACTCATTTGGGCGAGACCCGTTATATGCTTTATGTATGTATGGTATGTGATATCTTGGGGAAACTCACTAAGCTTTGTGCTTACGATTTTTAGTTTATGTTTCAGGTGCTTTCAGTTCCAAAGTGAAGGACTCGGGATTATTGCAGGGCACACACCACATCGTTCTGCATTTTCTTGATTTACTCTGATATGTCATGATGATTGATACATCTGTTTATCTGGATTTGTATGACAATGTTTTTAGAATACTGATTTTATTAATTTAAAAATGAAATTTTTGAGTCTTCTTTTTGGGACGTTACACCATTGACCGTTTGTTTTACAATGACAATTAACAAGAGCGAATGACAATCTTTATCTAAGGTTTATTTATTTCTCAAAGATCCGGTTTTTAGAAATGACCAATTATATGATGCTTTGTTTAGAGTTAAAAGTAAAAAATGATTAAAATTATTAATTTTAGACAATGATGATAGACTTACAAATAAAACTTCTAATGTTGTGTATAAAGAAGTTTTCAGAAATTTATAAATAGTTTTTAGAATTTTAATTCTTGTAACATATTTTATTATTATTTGTAATAAATCTTTATTGTTACTTTTCATTTGTAATATTATATATTTTTATTTAAACAACATAATTTTCTGATTTGCCACATATAAATTTTAATTTACTTCAATTATTGTGGTTGTTTTATTTTTATAAACAATTTTATAAACAATTTATCATTTTATTATACAATATTATTATTTGTTTTATTAATTCAGAAATAAAAAATAATTTAGTATATTTATTTGAAACAACCATTATAATTTACATGGATAAAAATTATAAATATATTGTAATTATTAACCATGCTAAAAAGAAAATTCTTTATAACACTTCCCGCTGCCCTCTCCCCATTTCTATGACCCTAATTCTACGCGGGAAAACAATCCAGCGAAAAGAGTGAGAGATGGCGACGGTGGACAACGGCGGCGAAGAACACCACGTGGAGGAGGAATTCCGTGTCTGGAAGAAGAATACACCTTTCTTGTACGATCTCGTCGTCTCTCACGCTCTTGAGTGGCCGTCTCTCACCGTCCAGTGGCTCCCGTCAGAGCCGTCGCTGGACTCCGACGGTTCCTTCGCCGTTCACAAATTGATCCTTGGGACACACACCTCCGACGACTGTCCTAACTTCCTACTCGTCGCAGAAGTCCACTTGCCGGTCAATCATTCGATATCACTTGAAGGCAATTTGGAAAACCACAAAATCCCTAAGGTCAGCTAGCTATTCAATTGATTTCTACTTATTCTCTATACACAACCATTCCTCACTCAACCCTGAATAGCAAGGATCTGATATTTGACCATGTTAATTTATGGACAAAACACTCCTGTCAATGTTGTATCAAGAACTTCTGTGAATGTAAAGCGTAGACAAACTGTTCGACGAAATTACTGGTCTGATCTGTGAGTCTATGCGCCTGCTTTTTGATAAAGTAACCCTAAAAAGTTTGATGTACTTGTATATGTATTGTAGGTAGAGGTTATTCACAGGATACATGTTGATGGAGAGGTGAACAGGGCACGGTGTATGCCTCAGACTCCATCAATCATTGCAGCAAAGACCAGTTCTTCAGAAGTCTATGTATTCGACTCCACAAAGCAACCTTTAGATCATGAAGGAGGCTCTTGTGAACCTGACATTAAACTAAGAGGTCACGACAAAGAAGGGTATGGCCTCTCATGGAACCCTTTCAAAGAAGGCTACCTCTTAAGTGGCTCCAACGATTGCAAAATCTGCTTGTGGGATTTGTCTACAATGCCAGACAACAAAGTTCTTGATGCAAAACATATCTACGAGGTAAAATAGCATCCATTATCATCCTCTTACTATTTAATTTTCAAGAATTTATGGTTGACTAACAAGGAAAACAGGATCACGGGAGTGTGGTTGGAGATGTATCATGGCATTTGAAGAACGAATTTCTATTCGGATCTGTTGGTGATGACTGCAAGCTTATGATTTGGGATCTGCGCACAAACAAACATCAACAATCTGTTGTTGTTCATGAGAAAGAAGTGAACTACTTATCTTTCAATCCATATAATGAATGGGTTCTTGCTACAGCCTCTTCAGATACAACTGTTGGTCTATTTGACATGCGAAAGCTCACATCACCTTTACACGTTTTAAGCAATACGTACGTTTCTTAACCTTGACCTTGACTTTGACTTTTATCTCATGTGATGATGTGGTTTTGCAGGGATGAGGTGTTTCAAGTGGAGTGGGACCCGAACCATGAAACTGTGCTTGCTTCTTGTGCTGATGACAGAAGGTTGATGGTTTGGGATCTAAACAGGTACTTAAATTCTTTAAAATGTTGGGTGAGTTATTTATTTATTAATCTTATGATCAATATCTTGTATTAGGATTGGAGATGAACAATTGGAAGGAGAAGCAGAGGATGGCCCACCAGAGCTTCTGTTTTCTCATGGTGGACATAAGGCAAAGATATCTGACTTTTCATGGAACAAGAACAAGCCATGGGTGATATCCAGTGTTGCTGAAGATAATGCTTTGCAGGTATGGCAAATGGCTGAAAGCATTTATCGTGAAGATGATGACAATTAAGATTTTTTCTCCTTTTTTTATTTTTATTTTTATTTATTTATGTCTTGAATTGTTACTGTTGTATCGAACATGCCAAGATTCCCTATTAAGTTGTATGGAAATTTGCCATCTGATTTAGGCTTGGATGATATGCTAAAAATGGAGAAATACAAACTAGAGAGAAAAAAGAAACAATTTTGCCCCTCTAGTTGTGTAGAAACATGAGTTTTTTCATTTGGTTACAATACATCTAATCTCCAATTCTAGACAATTTACAATTTGCATATTCCCTTTGGTAACTTTATGGTAATTTGTTAAAAAGCTAAATATGTACATGAAAATTTGTTTGTTTGTTGGTTAATCTTAAATGGACAAACATGAGCTTTGTTTACAACCTACTTTTCTACTATGTACATGATCCAACTACAACTTTATCTTTTATAGTTAGACTATGTGTTGATAAGCTAACTTATTTTTTGAATTTTTTTAAGTTGTTATGTTTGACAAGCCAAAAAGTATCTTAAAAAATTGTCTTGGTGTTTTTTTTTTTTAAAGCTATCTGGATTAGTTTTTCAAGAGTTTTTAAATTTTATTTCAAATATATTCTTAATTAATTATAAACATAATATTTATCTAAATGGTTTTTTGTGACATTTTATATCTTTCAGCTAGTTTTACCAAATTTTATTATTTATAAGCTAGCAATTAGCTCTTTAGCTAAAACCTATTATTTTATTATTTATAAGCTAGCAATTAGCTCTTTAGCTAAAACCTATTATGTCAAACATAGCATTAGTGTTGGTTACCAATTTACTTTAATCTAACTTTTCAGTTTGGAATGTTTTATA
Source organism: Lactuca sativa (assembly GCF_002870075.4). NCBI lineage: Eukaryota > Viridiplantae > Streptophyta > Magnoliopsida > Asterales > Asteraceae > Lactuca > Lactuca sativa. Next base: position 64,082,774 of record NC_056625.2, on the reverse strand, counting down.
TTTTTTAAGGTTAATATCATAAAATAACTTATATATTGTGTTTTTTCTGGATTATATTGCAACTTTATTTTGTCTTTCCTAAAATAAATTTATTTTTCCATTTTTTTCGAATTAACTCTTTTAACATTTTTTTTTTCAAAAAAACTTGTAAAATTTGAGGGGTTTTTTGGAAAAAAGTAGTTAGAGGGTTTTTTTGGAAAAAATAAAAAAAATACAAAAAAAAACTTGTAAAAAAGTAGTTGGAAGGTTTTTTTGGAAAAAATGAAAAAAATACAAGGTTTATTTAAAAAAAAGAGTAAAGTTAAGTTTAATCTGAAAAAAAAAGAAACTCTATATTTAAGTTTTATTTTTTTATTTTTATTTTTATTTTTAATATTAGCCTTTTTTCTATTTACATCTATAGCACATATATAACAAATATTTTATTTCAAAACAAACTAAAATAATTATATTAAACATAAAAATAAACTTAAGATAGGAATATAAAATTTGAAAATTTAAAAATATACATTGATTTTAACTTTATTTGTAAAAAAATTGATTTTCATTATTATAAGAAATAAAGTCTAATCTCAAATTTTAAAAATCGTTAAAAAATAAAAAAGAAACAATCAATGTGCACTTGATAATTTGATATGACTGTTTTGTCCATTTGGTTGGGTGAGATGGACTCACAGTGTTCTCCGACCCTACTTTGTTTTTCAGTTCCACACTTCAACTCCTTTGATATCAACACTTTAGGTTGTTAATTTTAGTTATAATTTGACATGTAATAATTAATATCATATTAAATGTTAAATATGTTTAATTAGTCGTAAATAAAAGTTTAATTTTTATGTATTGATTCAAATAAAAATTCAAATAAATTTTATACACGAATAATTTATTTTGTTATAGTTTTGTGTCTTTGTGATATTATAGTTTATAAAATCATTATAATAAATAAGATATAATACATATTTGTTAAAAGCTAATTAATAGAAGATGTGTTTTTACAACTTTTATAAGTTACAAAAAAAAAAAAAAAAAACGAATTTAATAGAATATCAAAATTCCTTAATACATATTTAATAGAAGATGTGCTTTTACGATTTTTATAAGTTACAAATTTTTTTTTTACTAGAATATCCAAATTCCTTAATGACTTTGCAAAAAATAGTAAAAATTTAGTATTTTTCAAAAGGTAGTTACACAAATTGTTGGTAGTTAGACTCATCTACGATTTCATGTCTTCCAATTTCTATCTCACATTCATGAGTTGCTATCTGGTCTACGACCCATGACAGCCTAATATTGTGTAGATATAAAATGTATATTTTTTAATTTATTTTTAAATCGTAAATGGCTAAGAGCCATTTACGACTTCTTGAAAATGTAAAAATGAAAGTTATCTCCATAATTTTAGGTATATATACTACCGGCCCATGTGTTGAAAATGGGCCTAGTTCACAACCCATATAGACGCGATTACATCTAGGAGGCATGAAATCAGATCATGAGTGAGCTTAATCACATGTGATTTGTATGATTATTTTCGAAAAAATGTTTTTTTGTTTTTTTGCAAAGTCATTTACAAATATGGCTATTTTTGTAAACACCTATTTTTTTTTTCTCTAAAATGAAGTACGATCAAAGATGAAACACTATTTTCACAATGTTAATGTAAAAAATGAAGATGAATTCGAGATTGTCTTATAAAATAAAATATGTCTTGTTCGTGATCCAATATGTTGAAGATGTTCTTAGTGACTTATCTCCCGTAAACAACCCTAAGACATAAATAACCCAAGAGACAAGAACACAAGTACTTGCTAAACTCACCCCAACACAATTGACACAAAAATATGTTGTACCACCATTAAAATTAATGTTCTAAACAAAACAAAATCATCCAATAATCAACATAAAAATAGAATTCTCCCCAAACATGTTACATTCGATCATGTCTCAGATGTTCTTTCCTTCTAATCATAGGTGTGCATACCAGATTTTGATACTAATCTAAACCGATTCAAAACCGGTCTGGTGTGAATAATAAATGTTAGGGAAACAGACAACATTTGTCAAGAATCAGAACAGATTTGATGTCATTTTCCAAGATCTGATGATGCTTGTTAGAAAGTAATGTGAACAACATACGAAACTAAAAGCACACAAAGACACAATATTTACATGGTTCGGTTAAGGTGACACAAGTCAACGGGTAGAATGAGAGTATTCTTATTCACAAAGCTCTCAAACAAAGGTTATAAGTACAATTTAGCAGAGATTCGCCTACTTACTAAGGATTCAAGACACAGACAAATAACTGACATACATCCCTATTTATAGACTAGGTTAAGACCTAAAACCCTAATGGGCCAAACCCATTAATCCATAGACCCATGAAATGTGTCAACCAATCACAATCTGCCATGCAACCATTTCTTGAACCTTCATCCTTGATATACATTGCATAAGCATCAACAAAATACATTATGGAGCATCATGAACCAAGATGGCTGATCAAAAATGCTCATGGCACATCATGATGGAGCATTGTCCATGAGCATCGTCCATGAGAATCCTCCATGAGCATCGTTCGTGAACGTCATCCATGAGCATCATAAGTGGCACACCCTTGCACAAAGATGGCGTATCATGCTAGAAGATGCACATCTTGTTCAAGAGTGACACATCTTCTTCATAAGGAGGCACATCCTACTCCTAGATGGCACATCTAGCATCCAAACTGATACACATTTGTCTATAGGTGGCTCACCCTCTCCAAAAAGGCACATCCTTGCATCATGGAGTATCAGTGATGTTCCATTCCCTTATTAGGTGATCCACTCCCTTCTTTGGTGCTCCGTTCCTTTCTTTGATGCTCCATTCCTTTATCACAGGCTTCATTCCTTTCTCAGATGTTCCATTCTCTTTTAAGCTGCTCCATGCTCATTCAAGTGCTCCATTGAACTCCAAATATTCCATTGAAACCAGATGCTCCATGACAAATGCTCAAATCACATTTAACAATAATAATGGAAAAATCAATTTAGGACAAAACTTGATACGATCCAACCAGATTCGAGGCAAAAATAGAACATATGAAATTGGATATTGATCAGATACAAACCAGGTGAACACAATTTCAAAAACCGTTCAATAGAGAACTATAATTATTGGTTCTTCAAGGAACCAAATCTTTTTTTCAATTTCTAGAGCTTATTCTTTATTGAAAATAAAATCTAAAAATATCTAAATTCATATATTAACATTGTGAATGTGAAAAATATTTTTCGGATTCACTGTGTGAATCCGGATTCACATTGTGAATTTGACGTAAAAAAATCGAATTTGATATCATTGGAAAAAGGATAAAAAGTTATGAATTTCTGTATTTTTAGTTTTTTTTTTGATAAAAAATAAGCTCTAAAAGTTGAAAAAAAGATAGGTTACTTGGTTAATTATGGTTTTCTATTGAACCTCACCATATATATATATATATATATATATATATATATATATATATATATATATATATATATATATATATATATATATATATATATATATATATATATATTAAAATTACAATAAAAAAGAAATTGCAAAATCTTTTAATCTTTAAAAAGAGGAAACAAATCATATCCAATGGAAATATATGTTTTTGTAGTTGTTTTGATAGAAGTAGTGGTCGTTGGTTGTAGTGGTGACCGTTTATTGTTTTGGTAGTAGTAGTGATCGTTCATCACTTAGTTATTAATGTTGTGTTATTTTTCGAATGTGATTTCTTCAACGGTAAGTGGGATTGATCTCGCCACTACGGGTGCTACTTCGTACATGTTTAGTAGCTTCATTTCTTAAAGGTATTATAAAGTCTAATTGTTTGGTTATCACCAAAGCTAGATGATACACCATTGTGTTTGTCACTGAGTCATGTAAATTGGTTGAACCATATTGATAAGTTTCAAATAATTTTGAGCAAGTATTGTTAAATATACGATGTGCATTTTGAGCAAAATTTATGTTAATATGGAGTAAACCCAAATCATAAGATCTATTTTCTTGTAAAGCTTCAGCCAGTATTTGTTGAGAGGTCTACCATTATTCGACGAATAATCAAAAGATATCGAAAAAGCTATATTTTGGAATTCTAAAAGGGTTATTATATAATCCAATATTCTATATGAATTTTCTTTGGAATGCAAATATCCTAACAATTTAAACATAGTCATATGTTTCATTGTATGCCAAGTTAGTCAATGATCTGTAACACAAAGGTACAAATCAGTTGAACCGATTGGAGCCCCGACCAAACATTGAACTTTAATTTTACTCAAAGCTCTAGCTTTTCAAAACTTTGAATCATTTGACTCTTTAGCCAAATTCAACATATTCAATGTATCACGTCTAAGGGTCGTACGAATTATCGTGACAAAATGAAGTTGAATAGTCTCTTGGATGAGCTCCATCAATCGTGGGTTGTCAAAAAGGTCGAAAGACCAACTTTCTTGAATCACAAACATTGTTTTTATTACCCGATCCAAACTTTGATTGTACATCCAAACCGTGCTTTGATTTGACATTGTTGCTTGATCCTGATTTAGACCAAATTTCACCGTCTTGCAAGATAAATCCGAGTGGTTTCTCAATATGATATTTCCATCCTCCTTAAAGAAGTTACCAGATTTATTGCATCAAGCTTTTCTTGGACCCCTCAACATTTCACACAAGTTGTAATGTTGTCAAATCTTTGAGTTTCATTTTGTAGCACAAACTTTAACAACCGTTAAGTTGGTTGATGAGGCTCCAATGCCTAGTTGCCTACGGAAGACTGAGATGGACCACATTCTAATGCTACTGAGTAGTGGACGAGATTGTGTTTTTGAGTGGGGTGATGAACATAACATATTCGATAACCGTATATACTAACATAAAGGGTAAAATGGTCATTTTGACCATAAAACGGTCACAAAACGATTCCTATGAAACCATTTTCATTCTAAACCGGTTAGTTTTTTTTTTTTTTTTTTTTTTTTTTTTTTTTTTTTTTTTGTGCACCTTTACTCGTATCATAAACCATAAAGGCCTTTTGCACTGTGATAGAATTCAAGTAGAGCATGTACTCAGAAATTATGAGCTGCCATATATTATTCAAAACAGATGGATGACAACAACATTCATCTAAGCTCCATAAAGATTAAAAAAACTGAAACTAAATAAACATACAAAAACATGGACCACAAAACCCTAGTAATCCACCAGTTATTGTACACCAACAAAGATCCATGCATCACTCCAGTACTCAATTCATCTACGACCACCTATTATGAAAGAAAAAAACAATTCAAGATCAAGACAAATTATGTATTAAAAAATCACATCAACACAAATCAACTTAAAACCATGGTGAAAGATCTTGGAAAAAATTATTAAAATCTGATTCTTGTTTGATGTTTACCTTTTCTTTTACTTCCAGCAGTAGACTGATTCGGCATCAATCCTTGGTTCCCTAAACATTGTAGATCCTCAAAGTCACAGCCATTGATGTCCAGATCATGGTGCATCGATTCACCACCCTGCAAATTACAAGGATTCAACAAGAACCCACTACTCAAATTCTGATTACCCACTGGATGGTGGCGTTTTTGATAAGGAAAAGATCCGATTTCTCCATCGATTCTCCCTCTAATGTCAACAAGCAAACACTTTAGCCTCGCTACTTCTGCTTCTAATCCTACTTGACTCTGAACTCTTCTCATCAATTGTTGATTCAATGCTGTCAATCTAACTACTTCGTCTTCTAATGAAGCAGCACGCGCCTTCTTCTTTTCACGATACTTTCTCACAGCTTCCCGGTTTCCTGATGGACGATTCTTACCTTTTTTGTCGGAGGATTCAGCGGTGTCTTCTGTAGGGGTTTTGTCGTCATCACTCGTAGCAGGTAGGATTTTGGTGTGGACATGGTAACATGTGTGCGTGTGTGATGAATCAGGTCCCGGAGGGTTGCATGTGTGCTTATGAGTACACGCGTGTGTGTCGTTGAAGATTTCATCGAAGAAGCTGTTCATGGAACCACTGCTCGGGATATCACCCACAAACATCTCGTGGTTGGAGAAATCGAGTTCTCCGTCATCCATTGCTTCCCGATTTGTGACCTATAAACCCTAGAAACACAGATAATGAAGATAAAATCAACACAGAAGCTAATTTTGATGCAAATTGAGCTCTAAACAGAAGTAGCCACAAAAAATGGTAACTAATCAAGTAATCATCAAGCGATTATCTCTGAATATGCTAAGAATATCAACAGAATTCAAATGTAATCGTCTAATCGAACAATACACAGTAATTGACCAATTCCATTGAAGAAATTTACCGATAAAGAAACCCTGGAACTGAGTGAATTGTTTAATTGAGTAATTAAGCAAGTGAGCGTGATAGGTGAAGATGGTAATTTGGGGCGAAAGAGAAAATCCTTTTCATAACAATGTCAATGGATGAAAAAGAACGATCGAAGAAGATGGGCCACTGGCAGAGAGATTCCCGGAAAGGAAGAGGGAGTCCTTTTTTTGTAAAAGAAAAGTAATAGAAAGGCTAAAGGGGTTGATTTATATGTACTTGAGGGGGCTAATGTGTAAATTCAGGAGAATGTTTGGTGGACACCATGATCTACTAAATGATTAAAATAAATAATGCTACAGGTCTATGCAGATTCTCCCTGAATGTACAATTGTTTTATGCATAAAGTGGAAGTGTATTACGCACCGTTGATGTTGTATTTTTCCTTTATACAAAAAGTAAAATATAATGTTTTATATTGTTATCACGTACCTAAATTTTTTTATAATAATATTGTGAAGATGCTACATTTTAATGACTGTTCATTAATTTTATATCTTGAATATGTTATGACCCATTGAATAAAAGAATATTATATCAGAAATTATCTTACCAACGTTAAGCGGTGGACAACAAAAGCGAATACAAATTTCACCTTTACTTAAAAAAACATATTGCATTGTTTATAAACGATATAAAGTAATTGTTATTTATTAGGCTAATATCATATTAAAGTATTTGTTATTTATCCTAAAAGTCCTTAATTTCTTTTTCAAAAAGAAAAATTAAATATTCTTTTTACTTTCTATCCAATTAAATGATGACATGTGTCACATTTAATGATCATTTAATGATATTTTAATATATCAAAATGACATATGTTATCATTTAATTGGATATGAAGATTTGTAAGAACAAAAGTATAAGAATATTTAATTTCCTTTTCACAAAAACTTAAATTTTTTCACCGGAAATCACTCACATTTAAGAATATTTTTGGAATCTAATTTCATATTTCATGTTTTTTTCCGGTTAGAAACATATTTAATTTTAAAAATAATTCGATCTATAATAATATAATTATATTCGTTTGAGATTCAACTTTTATTTTTATTTATAATTATCATGCTTTTTTGTTATTGTTATAGTATGCTTAATAGTTTTCAACATTAGAATTTAAGGGAAACATTTGATTTGTTCAAAACATAACTAAATATTAATAAATCTAATTCTTTTTTACAAAATGCATATTACATTTATTTAGCGGATACTTAAAGATTACAGAAGGTGAAAAACAACGGTCTAAGTTTATATGATATCGTATGCTGTTTTAATAACTAAACGAAAATACAATTTTAGAACTCCAATCTATGTTTGAAATATAATTTTAGTTTTCATGTTTTGTCCAAAAAAATATTGTCAAACTAGATTAGATTTTGATATGTATTTTGCCAACAAGAATTAAACATAATATATTTTTCTTTGTTTTGAGAAAAATCAAATGCTTCATTTATGTTTATAATGTTTAAAATTATCAAAAACATCATAAACAGAATCAATAAGAAAAAAAGGATGAGCCAAAACGAAAAAATTGTTAAGAAAAGTTTGTTAAATGTGAAAGTTTTTAGGAAAAAAAAAGGTACAGTTTTTTTTTCGGAAAAATGGATTGTTTATCCGAGAAAAATTGTTTAGAACCGAAAGATTACTTGCAAATCCGTTAAAAAGTATAAATGATCAAATCGAAAAAAATTGAAACAATACAAAATCTTTTTATTTTAATTGAAATTTAATAAAAATCCAATAATATCTTTTATAATATTAACTCTATTTATTATAGCATTTTATTTTTGAGGAATAATAACAAAAAAACAAACACATGATTTTTAACTTAAAAACTATTGTAGATAGGTAGAATTAATAAGTAGTTTAATAATAGATTAGATTTGATGTTTCAAAAAAACTAAAATTAAAATTATTGTAGATAGATTCAACAAATTACCACTATGTCCAAAAAAGGATTGTTTATTTTAATTCTCAAAAACCATAAACTATTTTTATAATTATCTGTATTTGAATTGATTTTTATTAAATTTTAAAGTTGCATTGTTTACTGTTTCTAACTGTGATATGTGATATATATATATATATATATATATATATATATATATATATATATATATATATATATATATATATATATATATATGGGTTATTTGGAAAATAAGAAAAACCCTAATAAAGGAAAACCGCGAATTAGAAATTGACAACGCAAAAACGTATAACATTACGCAAGACGTCTTCAAAAGGGTATTTCAGTAAACATGTCGTTTGGAAAATCAGTTACAATTTCGGAAATCCAACTGGTAATCGATTTTGAAATCGAAATCGATTTTGAATTTGAAAACTAAACAGTTTTGATTTTTGAGTTTTGAATTTGAAATTCAAAATGATTTCTACTTCACCGTTTTTTCAAATTCAGGTTTTGAAAAGAAATTTCGATTAAATCTTGACATATATTTCAACGACATCTGCAAAAAATTAGACAAATACACTCAAATCTTGTTTCCGATTTGAAAAATCAGAAAATCAGAAATCGCCCTTGCGTCATTTTGCAAAACTGCGTTTTTCCCGGAGTCGCAGATCCATACAGACGTATCATCTAAAATTGGTTTCATCAATTTCATTATTTTCAATTTCGTTTGTGACTTCTATGTTTCATTTGCTGACAGGATTGTATTAGTTTGATTTACAGAATTACAAAATCCCACAAATTCCAGTTGATTTTTGCTTAGTTTCAATTGTTCTCCTTAAAACTGTTTATGTTTGCAAAAAAAGTATTTACAATCAGAATATGAGAATGCAATTTCAATTCCAAATACTAATCTGATGGGAATTATGTGCAACAAAGGTTGTCCATCCAGAATACATTGATTTCAGTTTATCGAAAAGAAAAGCATATTTATCAATTTGAATATTAAAGCTTTAAGTCAACATTTTGATATGCTATTTGAGAAATCATTAGGTAGAAGAGAACATATACATTGTACTTTTTATAAATTACTGATACATAACATTTAACAGCAATCACATACAACACAAGAAATTATGAAGACAAGAAAAAATAAACCACTTACAGCACTTATGAAGACAACTTTTGGCACTTACAAAGACAAGACTTCTGATCACTCCAAAAAGCTTCTAACAAATTCTACAACCTACAAAAATTCACATGCATCAACTTCAATTAATGTTAAAAGTAATCATAGCATTGAAACAAATTCCACAACCTACCAAAATTCACATGCAACAACTTCATTTTAAACATTAGTGATTTTGAAAACCAAAATATTATTAGATGTTCTTTTCCAGATCTTACAATTAATTCAATTGTTACTGATTTCTGGTTCAACAATTACTAATTCTTCAGAGATTATTGAACGATGTCTATAAACATTGGAGACTTAACTTCAGCTTACGTACATGAAGATTCTATTTGCAGGATTTATGACTCGTCCGGAGAAGGATAGAACGAGAAATAACCAATCCCCCCAAAAATCATAACCGATCCCGCTCAATTCTCTATCAGATCATAACTTGGGCGGTAAATCTTTTGGTATTTGCCGCCTATTGACCTCAATCGACGATTACACCTGTAACACACAACTGATCCCCCCAAAAAACATAACTGATCCCGCCTCAAACCGCGAAAATCGGTCCAGTATAATGTTCTAGGTTTACGCCTCTAACGATCGATTTACTTTGATACCCTTTAAATCATTATTTATAAATTAATTAACTAATTACATGTGTCAAATGCTGATTGGTCCTCACTTGATGCCCTAATTTCTTATTTTCCAAATAACCCAATCCTATATATATATATATATATATATATATATATATATATATATATATATATATATATGTAATATGGTAGAAAAACAAAGGAAGGTGGATACACTCTTTTCTAAACTTCGTCAATCTTCGATGGAATTTTGATTTTATGAAATAAAGCATTCGATATTTAATCACAAGACAAATTATACGTAAATGTAAATACTTTATGGAAGATAGATTTAGTGATTTACATTGTAACCGAACATTGTTCAAGCAATGTGTCTTAGCTAACTTACTAGATAAAATCATAAAAGTATGCAACAAAGGTTGAGTTTAGACGGTTTTTACAAGTGTCTTACTTAAGTCTATAGTATAGATTGGTTTATACTGGTCAATATCGAGCTTAGTGTAAAAAAAAACATAAAAAACAAACAATTGCAATCATAGATACATATTATATGCTCAAGGGGCCTATGCAACTTAAAATGTGTTTTAATTGCCTAAAATAGATGTCTTAAACAAATATGGCAAAAGTAATATAATAGACTAAATGGCTTAGTATCTATACACACAAGAATGAACTTTCTCTGAAATATGGACAGGACGTGGACTCTCAATTGTTAAACCTCAATAATAAATTACCATTTAAGTTGTGTTTGGCTTGTATAAACAATTTCTTTTTAATTTATTGTAATGTAATATTTGATGAGACCATTAAAGTAGTTTGTAAGTTGTTTTTTTTAAAAAACTATTTGAGAAAGCTTATTGATATAATGATATGTTCATGGGTTTATTGAGAAAGCTTATTAAATTACCATTTAATGTTAATGTCACTTTACATTCGCATTTAGCTTATGAGCTACTTATTATTAACAAACATTATTACATTATCAACTATTTTCAAATGTTTCCTTGTGGGATTAAGGTCATAAAAGCAATTCATGGAAGTTCTGGTGATTGTATTGGAAACCATAGCGGTAGAATCCAACATGGAGTGTGATTTTCTATTGTGGGCTCCATAAATCATCTCCATGACAATGGGGTGACTGATCATTCCGACATGTGGCGTGTGGTTGGTGATGGCGCTCGTACATTGTTTTGGCAGGACCTTTGGTGTGGTGATATGTTGTTTAGACTTCAATTTGATTGTTTGTATGCCTTGTCCACTCTAAGGCAAGGTTTGGTGAAAAATTTGTGTATTGATAGAGGTTGGGTGTTTCCATGGCGCCGACCAATTAGAGGGGGGATCGAGACTGAGCAATTCACAACTATGATGGAGGTTCTTGACCAAGTGATGATATCTGTAGGTTATGATAAATGGAAATAGGTTCATCATCCTTTAAAATTGTTTAATGTGAAGTCTGATCAGATCGTATAGATGATGTCACTCTTCGTTCCTCAACTGTTACTACAAGGTGGAACACCTTTCTGCCTATAAAGATTAATATTTTTGTATAGAGATTGGTGTTGAATTGTCTTCCAACCAAAGAGATGTTGGATTATAAATGGGTTGACATATCTTCATTGTTGTGCTTGATGTGCGGGGATACTATCGAAGAGGTGGTGCATCTTTTCTCTAAGTGTGAAGTTGCTCAGTAGGTGTGGTGCAGGGTGGCGTTTTGGATTGATGTTGACATTCTTTAGTTTCACAGTGTTGCACATATGTGTAGTTGTATTGACAATCAATCGGTCGTTAGGTTCACTTGGCTTATAGTGTATGTCATCCTTTCCACAATAGTATGGGTGTTGTGGTGTTACTAAAATGCAATGGATTTTGGGGATCATAAGCATAGACAAGAGTATATTTTTGACAACATTATAACTTTTTCTTTTAATTGTTTGTGCTTTAGAAACGCCAAGGCTAACTGGATTTGGACGAAATGACTTCTAAATCTCTTAGATGCCTTAATTTGTTATATTTTTGCTAGCACCTAGCTAGTTTCTTATATATATATATATATATATATATATATATATATATATATATATATATATATATATATATATATATATATATATGTTCTTTTGTCATTCGAAAAAAGTTAGCTTATCAGTTCTCATCTACCTTATCAACTAGTTTCAAATACCATTATTTTATTAACTACAATATATAGTCTAACTTATTACATAAAAGATAATTTTTCAGTTAGTCTGCCAAAACCAGTCTTAAAAAATAGTTATTATGGATAGTGTCTGTAACATCAAAAACCTATCCTTGAAAATTTGAAAGTCAGAGTATAGGTTTTACCAAGAGGTTTCATTCATATTCATTACTAATCATAAAACCATCTCTTCATGTCACATTAACATATTCATAATAAAAATACGGAAGCTAAGTTTTATTTTGAAAACCATAATGTAACATAGAATGAATAAACTAGGTGTCATGCCCCTCTGAGAATGTCTAGATATCCCAGTCACGCCATCTCCTTATCCTTCGAACTAGAAGGACCTGCAACTTAAAACATAAAGTAGTGACTGTAACCCTAAGCCTTAGTGAGTAATCACAACACTCATTCATTATACAGATCATATGCGATACACATAATAACACATAACATCAAGTAATAAATCATATATTACTTACATTCTATCAGATATAACAAAACACATAACATATGCTAGAATATTTCTAACCAGTGTGTCTAGAACTTCCCTCCGAGAGGCTATTCTCTAGAAATACAAATCACATGATCACATTTCCCTCCAAGAGGTTGTTCATGATCATACATGCTGCCACGACACAACTAAAATTTCCCTCTAAGAGGCTATTCTCTAGTTAGACCGATCATTCCGACCACACTTCCCTCTGAGAGGGAATTCATGGTCGTAAATAAAATCATCACATAGTCGACATGATAAGAAAGTCTGCAAGAACTCACTCGAACATCTTGAAAAGATGAAATCCACAAACTAAGTTAGTGGCATCGAGTCTTCCTCAATATCATTACCCAATAATTAACCCTAATTTATCAATTAAGGCATAATTCTTAGCTTTGTTGTAACATCCCAAGAATAAGACCCAAAAATTTCATTTTTCAATTAATAAAACAATATCCCAAAACATCACCATAAATCCCAAGTGGAACAAATGTATCAAACATGACAAAATATAAGAGTTATCATGAAATGCGGAACAATATCGTGTGTGCACTGCAATTACCCCGAACTCTTCCCTTTTGCACTAGAAGTACCTAAAACATAAACTGAAAACTGTAAACACAAAGTTTAGTGTGTTTCCCCCAAATACCACAAACCAAACATATAAAGGTTCCGCCCAATGAGTGTAACATGCCCCGCCCTAACTTGCATAATAGGCTCCGCCCACTAAGTATAACGGGACTCACCCTAACTCGCATAACGAGCCCCGCCTACTGAGTATAACAAGTCTCACCCTAACTCTCATAACGGGCCCCACCCAGTATCTAGACATACAAGTATAACAAACAATAATATACAGATTACCCGTTGGGCCCTGCCCACTACGCATACAAACACATACACATGTAAGAGTCACGCAAACATCTAACACCCTAACGTAATAAACCATGCGTCAACATTGGTGCCTTCGACCCGCTAACCATGGTGAGGAAGACTTATCTCAGACTATTGAATATCAAAAATAAATCTCCAGCTACTAGTCCAAAAATCCCCGCGCTATCATCATAAAATAACATCCAATTAATAATGGATCCCGACTCATACTAAGAGTCCAAACTATGGAAAAAGACCATTTTACCCTTTACCTAACTTGGCCTAAGGCTAAAGCCCAAACCAATTACTCAAAAGGCCCAATTCCATAAATAGACACCCAAAGCCCCATCATGGCCCAATCTTCCAAATTAGGCCCAAATCCCTTCGTGGGCCTTCATCCAAAAGAGTCCAAACTAGAAATATGATGGCCCAACAAAGCCCTAAACTCCTAAGGTCTACACATGGCCCAAAACTGAAAAGCCCAAAACCGAAGCCCACTTGTTGAGTACGCTAGGCGTACTCAGCTCGTACGCTTAGCATACATGCTCTAGGGCTGTACGCGCAACGTACCAACTTATACACCCATCATACTCCTCAGTTCGCCACCCCACGCCAAAAAGCACTTAATCCATTCAGCCCCTACTCGATACTCTTAGATCTAGTCCGAAAAGATGATTTGTCACGTAAACTTGGCAACTTTACGTGCATGCATGGCTTAATGGGGCTCTAGAGCGCAAAAGAACTTAACCAAGGATCTTAACACATGCGTGAGTCCATATATACCATAAAGTTTGCATTTTTATGCTTAAGGGACCCCTGAAATGTCCAGATCTACAAGGTTAAGCTTCTAAAACGACCTTAGCTCACAAGGACCAACCAAAAAGGACTAAAATGGCCATACATAAGCCCAAAAGAAGTTATATACAAGGAGTTGACAAGATATGGACTTTATACCTCAAAAGTCATAAAATGAAGAAGCTAAATCTGGATCTCTAAGTTCCTCACCAAAGAATGAGTCTTCAACCTTCTTCTTCCACTTCAAGATGCACAAAACACACCAAAGTTCTTTACAAGAGCTCCAAAGCACCACATAAAGGCTAAGGGACAAAATTAGGGTTTTGAAGATATGGAGGCTGGTCTAAAATGTCCAAGTGGTGGGTTAAAGAAGCTTAAATAGGGCACACACCCTAAAAATTAGGGTTTGTCCCAAGCCAGCGTACGCCCCGCGTAACACTACGTATGCCAACATACGTGGTCGATGCCCGCGATCCTGATCCAGCTAGTACTCTAAGTGTACTCATAGAGTACTCCCTGTGTACTAGCCAGAGGACCAAAAATGCAATTATTCTACTAAGCAAGGGTTAAAAGGAACTTACAAGGTCCAAATGTTACATTTCCTCTCTAAACGAGTCTTATTTCTTTTTTAATCTTCATCTTATGTAAAAGAACATTTTGACCTAAGTCAATGTTCTGAAACACACTTTTACTAACATTTTGACCTAAGTCAAAAAGTCAATATCCACCACGTCGTGGTAAATTCTTGGTCGTGTCATGGCCAAGCCACGACAAAACAGCCGCGACACTCTTGATAACCGTGTCGTGGTCAGTCTGTGGCCCCACTATGGTGTATCTGGCGTATTAACACATTCGTTAGGCACATACTATTTGGAGATCAAGGCTTAGGTTCTCAGGTCTAAATCTTTCAGTGATTCAATGGATAAAGTTTTCAACTTTATCCATTCTAATGTCAAAAACTCTCAAGATCTATAACCGTAGTATGTTTTGTGCATTTAATCCCTTCAATCTTTTTTCCATTAATAAGGCTAGGAACTTACTCAATAACTCACTGAAGTTCTAGAGTTACTCAAACTCCAAGAACATGATGCTCCTCTTTCCCAAACTGACCAAAAAATCACGAGGAACTCTATATCTATGAAGTAACAAAGATGAAATAAGGCCCAAAAAACTTACAATGCAAGAAAAACAAAGTTGTCGTTGGTTCTTGAGATTGAATGAAAACTAACTCAAAAAATGTGCAATGATGAGCTTCTTAAGCCACCAAGAACTTCAAGCACCTCAAGCAAGGACCATGGAGGCTATGGTTTCGAAAGAGAAGGATGGATGCTGATTCTCTAAAAAACCCTAGAAGCATGATGCTTATATAGGCCCGCAACTTAAAACTTAGGGTTTGTGCACATAGTGTTGCTGCACCACAGTCATTAAATGACTACCGTACGATGGTGATATGAAAATACCACACCGTGGTACTCCAATCACTACGTCATGGGGGACCAAAATTCCCAATATGCAATTAAACTTTGAACATGGAAATTAGTACTTCATACCTGAGTTTGGGTGCTATAGTGTTATTGTCAAAATGTGGCATTAGTTAATCACTTTTTTATAATAAAAATTTATAAAAGCGCTTGTTATGAGGATAAGGTTCCACAATATTAGCCAAAGTAGATAACGATTAACTTTTGAATCATGTTTTGGCATGTCTCCTTTTCTTTCATGTTCATAAACTTCTTAATTCACTTATTGAGGTTGGGGTCAGTAAATAAAACCAAAGAATATATATATATATATATATATATATATGTGTGTGTGTGTGTGTGTGTGTGTGTGTGTGCGTTTTGGAGTGAATTGGTGTGTGTAACTGCTGCACAGAAGGGGTATGTGTGTATGTGTGTATGTGTGTTTTGGCATGACTTCCTTCATTCTTTAGATGTTTAAAATCCATATAGTTAGTGTTTCATTTTGCATAACAACTACATTGTTGGTGTCTAAATGCTACAAGTAATCTGTTGAGAAAGAACCTTTGTCCAAGTTTATATTTTTGGACATAGATTAGAGTCTCCAAGGAAGTATCAAAAGCATTATATATAATTTGTATGGGAATGATCTACTTTCAAAATCTTAGTGGTCCAAAGTTAATGATGAAATTGGATGGATTTGTCCTCTCTTAGACAATTTCGGTTTTAGCAAAGTACATTGCTAAATCAAATAGGTTTTTTGGTGTATATTGCTCCATAACATTAAGTATTTGTTGATGTATATAAACGGATATCATCATTTTTAAGCCCTTGTTGTTTATCTAAGTCGTTTAAAGAGATTCGTTGAAATAGGTTATGTGCTAGATTCACCTCAATCATACTTTGGTATTTAACAAAGTACATTGTTAAATTTGGTGAAACTCTTTTTTACCTCCATGTAAAGTCTTTTTGGTGAATATACATTGATATAATCACTGTTGGTGCCATCCATTTGGTAATCCTTTTTTATGTTTGCTTTTGTGCTCTCCCATGTTCTTGGAGGGTTTCAAGCTCAAGTTGTGGACACAAATTTATTTTTCCAAGGGTGTAGTGATCAAAGATAGCTTGTTGTACTATCATTACCCTTGGCTTTTTAATAAAATCATTGTTTTTCCAAAGAAAATTAATCATCTTTTTTTTATAAGAGTTTAAAATATCAATCTCCAATAATCAGGAGAGATGTATATTGCATTATTTAGAAGCATACAAGATTACAATTCAAGAATAAAGGAAATTTAAAATACAACAAGATTCCTATAAAATTGGATCTACATAATCCTAGAAGATTGTGATATATCGTTAATACCCCTTAAAGAAAGGATGCGGGGGACCAACATAGAGCTTGGATCTAAAATACTTGAACATCGAATGTGGGAGATTATTGGTGAAAAGATAAGAAATCTATTAAGCTGTAGGGATAAACTAAGTGGATAAGCGTCCTGAAGCAACCAACTCACGAACAAAATGATAGTTAATATCGATGTTTTTTGCAAGCTTATGGGAGACATGATTTTGACTTAAGAACATGACATTTTTGTTATCATAGTATAGCTATGATGTAATGGAAATGGGGATATGAAGCTCACGTAGTAGGTGTGTAACCCAAACTACTTCAGTAGTTGTGTTTTCCATCGCTCTATATTGAGACTTATAATAGAACGGGAGATTGTGGGTTGCTTTTTAGAAATCCAAGAAAAATATACCCCCTATAAATACTCAGTAGCCATATTAACCGATGTGTTTCAGTACATCATGCCCATTCAGTATCGGAATACGCAATAAATTGAATATTGGTGTTGCGTTGATAAGTGAGACTAAAAGACAAAGTACCTTGACATAACGAAAAATATGTTTGACTTCCTGGAAGTGAGCCGTACTATGTTCATGTAAAAACTAACTTACTTGATTTACTGCATAAGATAAGCCTAGGCGAGTAATGGTTAAGTATTGGAGAGCACCAACTAATGAATGATATAAAGTTGGACGAGAGAAGACATCACTATGGCTAGTAAGTTGGGAAGAAGTGGTAAGAGGTGTGAATATAGGTTTGGAATCTAACAAGGCAATTCTAGATAAAATATCAAGAACATATTTGTGCTTAATTTTATATATGTTTCTTACGTTTGAGGCGGGTCACATATAATAACTTTCGTTTGTTACTTTAAAAAAACGTATTATATTCGAGTTTTTCTATGTTTCGATTATTTTTTGTTACATTTTTGTGCTTAATTTTATGTACATTCCTACGTATTATTCGGGTCCCATATAATAACTTTCATTCGTTAGCTTAAAAAATGTATTATATGCGAGTTTGTCTACGTTTCGACGTATTTTTTTTACATATTAGTATAGATTCGAGTTCGTCTATATTTCAACGTAATTTTTTTTATGTTTCATGCTTATTTTTATGTACGTGTTTTTTCGTTTGTGCTTTTTTTTACGTCGAAACGTAACTTTTATCAATACAATCGTCAAAATTCAACTTACAAAATTCAAAGTTTACAATTACGCTTTTATTTATTATATGCGAACAAACCCATACGTAGGAACATATATAAAATAAGCATCAAAACGTACAAAAAAATTAATATCAAAACATTAAAAAAAAACTCAAGTTTATATCGACACTTGCATAAAAATAAGTAAGTAAGATTTTTTTTAAGTTATCGAACGAAAGCTTAAATAATAAAAAACATATTATATGTGACATGAGTCATACGTATGTAACACATATAAAATTAAGCACAAAAACGTTAAAATATATGTTTTGCGAAATGTAACATCTCGGGTTTTCAGGTATCTTCAAATCATTCCCTTGGTATTATAATATGTAATTTTTTGGTCCTTGATGTGTAACACCCAAAGTTTTGAAAGCCAAGAAAGTAAAGGAAACCCTAAATTTAAGGGGGACTCGGCGAGTCCAAGGAGGAACTCGGCGAGTCCGAGCGGGATCCGAGTCGAGGAGTAAGTGACCAACTCGGCGAGTCGGCCAAGGCGACTCGGCGAGTAGGGTCTATGCGAGGAAAACCCTAAATCCGGGACTTGGAGCCTATATAAACGTCTCATTCTTCTTCCTTGGGCTCCTTTACTGCCTCTCCAACCCAAAATTCGAACCTTAAACCGCCATTGTTGCTTATCGAAGCTTTTTGCCTTTTTGTGGGTGATTTGAAGGAAGAAGGAGGGAAGGAATCATTGAAGCTTCAAGGAGTTGCAGCAAATCCAAAGTTGAAGGACATTTCAGAGCACTTGAAGGTAATAAGTCGCTTCCTTCATCCATATCTACTTTGGTTATGAGTTTTGGGGCTTTTAAGCCATGTCTAAGATCAATCTCGAGCTTGAGGTCCAGATCTGAGGATGCTACCTCAGATCCATGCTTGTTTTGGTTTAGAATCCCGTAAAGTATCAGCCATTGAGTGGATTATGGAGCCTCTTGGTCTTAAACCTTAGTTTATGGTGCATTTTGCCTAGATCTCCCTCTTTACACGTAAAGTTTGCAACTTTACGTGAGGAATAGGCTTGGGAAGGGTAGATCTACAATTTGGAGTCCCTGCATAACTCAAAAGTCCTCTGCATGTATGTAGAACCGAATGGACTTGGCGAGTCCTTCGAGTGGACTCGGCGAGTAGCTTGAAGATGAGGAGGAACTCGACGAGTGGGATGAACAGCTCGTCGAGTCGGATGAAGATGGGCATGAACTCGACGAGTTGGATGAACAACTCGGCGAGTTGGTTGAAGATTGCCTTGTACTCGGCAAGTCTATTCTTAGACTCGACGAGTCAGCTCGCGTGGTCCCAAACCCTTCGAGTTAAGACTCGAGTCAGCGAGTTGAGCAAGGACTCAGTGAGTTGGACATGACATGAATCGGGAATCAGTAGACTCGGCGAGTCAGGGGCTGACTCGGCGGGTCAAGCCGCGATTGGAAGGACTTTGAGCATGAGAACTCGGCGAGTCAGTAAGTGGACTCGGCGAAGTAGGGTTGACCTGGAAGGTTGACTTTGACCAGGACTTTGACTTGGACCAGAGTTGACTTGGTTGACTGTCGAGGGTCAGTTAGACTAAGTGCTGCATTGATATGGATAGCTCAGGAAGCAAGTAGAGCGAGAGTTCAGTGAATGGTCGGGCAGTAGCTAGTGGGATCATCAACAAGTTCAGCCAGTGCAGGTGAGTTTCCTTTTGTGTGAATGGGTCTACGGCCACAATGCCGGCCCATGTAGTTATGAGTAGAAGGCCCGGGGGTTAGCCCTAGGCACAGTATGCTAGTTTGATATTCAGGACAAGGTCCAATGATAGCGGGCGGGTGCCCAAGGAATGGTTTATGTGATAGTTTATACTTGTTGTCTGTGTGATACTTGTATGTGCCTGGTAGGGTGGTGAGTGTGGGCGAGGTCCCGTACGTTACCAATAGCAGAGTGTGGATGGTGTTCCACATCTCATTAGCAGCAGATCAGGGGTGAGGCCCAAGTTAGGGAAAAAGTGAGTGTGGACTGGACCCGTATCTCACTATCAGTAGGAGCATGGACGAGGCTCCCTGACTCATCAGTAGAGATCGGTTGTTAGGACCGGAGGGTAGTCAGACACCCCAGAAACGTCTGACAGTATGTGATATTATGTTTACATGCTAGCATGATCTGTTAGATGAGTTAGAGGCGGTAGGGGGAGATAGTCCCCCAGACTACCGGTCGATAGGGCCGAAGGGGCGGTCACGCCCAGCCATGCTAGACAGATTATGTGATATATGTGTTATGTGGTAGTAGTAGGGGGGTGAAATAGTCCCCAGTATCCGGTCGAGAGGACCGAAGGGGAGACCAGCACCCAGATATGCTAGACAGTATCCGGTCGAGAGGACCGAAGGGGAGGCCAGCACCCAGATATGCTAGCCAGTATCCGGTCGAGAGGACCGAAGGGGAGACCAGCACCCAGATATACCATTCAGTATCCAATCGAGAGGACCGAAGGGGAGGCCAGCACCCAGATATGCTAGCCAGTATTCGGTCGAGAGGACCGAAGGGGTAGGTCGGGCACCCAAATATGCTTGACAATATGTGTATGTTATGCGATTGTATGGTATGAGGTAATATGGGGGAACTCACTAAGCTTCGTGCTTACGGTTTTCAGTTTTGGTTTCAGGTACTTCCGGAAGCTGATGATGGAGCTCGGGGTGATTGCATGACACACACCATAGGATTGTCAACCTGGGAATGTTTTACTCTGATAATGAACATGTGTTTTGAAAACTATTACTTTGATTATGTTTTGAATCAATGATTTTACTTGAGTAATGTTTTATTTAAAAGAAATTTTTAGTCTTGAATTTTGGGATGTTACATGATGTTGGTTGGATTGACCCCTAAGAAGCCCTAGTGGTGAATTGGTAATTCTTGGGAGCTTGAGTTGTACGCTAGA
This sequence comes from Lactuca sativa, assembly GCF_002870075.4. Classification (NCBI taxonomy): domain Eukaryota; kingdom Viridiplantae; phylum Streptophyta; class Magnoliopsida; order Asterales; family Asteraceae; genus Lactuca; species Lactuca sativa. The sequence continues at coordinate 64,061,421 of NC_056625.2, read as the reverse complement.
CGTACATGTGAGTACACTAAGCGTACTAGGGCACACCTTAGTATGTTGGGCGTACACATATGTACGCAGGGCGTACGCGTGTTCGGGTGAAACCCTAATTTTTAGGGTTTTTAGGGTATTTAAGCACCATTATGGATCATTTTGGCTTACTCTTTCAGCCTCCAAGCCCCTTAGCCGTTTTGAGAGAACCGTAACTCCCATAGTAAGCATCTTGATCTTATAGTGTGATTTTTGTGTGACAAAAGAAGAAGTTAGTGCATCAAAGGAGTCAAGTAAGGAAGCAAGCTTGTAGATATGGGATTATCATCTTCTTGGGAAGCTTCAAAAGGTATAAAGCTTCTACCTTTATGCTTGGATTGTTTAGATCTTACTTTGGTTGCTTTTTGGTATGCTTCTTGTCCCAAGAGTCCCAATATCGTGCATGCTTTATTTTGGTCGTGTTGGGTTGTCCTTTCAGACCCTAGGTTGGGTCCTAAGGCATAAAAATGAGGTCCCTTGAGCTAGTTTGGTCCCTTGTTCTTTGTTAGAGGTCTTAATGGATTAAGACCATGTATTAAGCCCTTTTTGGATGACCAAAGTCTTAAAGTTTGAGACTTTATGGTTCTATAGTACTTTTGAGTCATGGATCTGAAGTTTAAGCTTAGGTGCTTAATTCATTAAGCACATATTAGGATTTTAAGACTTGCGAGGGTACGCCCCGCATAAGTTATGTACGTCCCGTGTACCGAGTCAACCACCCCGATGGTGGTCAATGCGAGGCGAAGTACACCCAACGTACCGAAGGGGTACGCCCCGCGTATGACTTCTGTGAGGGTTTCGGACTTTGGGCATCGGGTATTGGGCCATCTTTTGGGCTTTAATACTTGGGCCCTAATGGACCGTCTGGATAAGTGTGTTTTGGGCTAATTAGAGGATTAGACCTTTGGATGAGGCCCAACAAGGGGTTTTGGCCAAATTTGGAAAATTAGGCTAATCATGGGCCTTGAAGTATTTTGGGCCTTTTGGATCAAAGATTTAGACTTGGGCCTTGGCCCAATTAGGGACAGGGTAAAATGGACAATTACCCTATGTTTGGGCCCTTAGTCAAGAATGGTATCCCAATTGTTAATTGGGTGTTTGTTTATTGTGATAGTTCAGGATTTTCCGTGAGCCAACAGTTAGAGATTTCAGTGCAGCTTGACATTTGACAGGTAAATTTTCCTCATTGTACTCATGGGTCGAAGGCACCACGGCCGACCCTTTGGATTGTTATCCTGATTGTCGTATGATTGAGTACTATAGTGATCTGTTAGATCAGAATCCTGGTAGATAGGATGATGTTATGCTTATTGATCTGTATGATCTATGCTTGATAGATTAATTGATTATATGTTTATGAGTTATGTGTCAACATGTGTGTGTGTGGTTGAGTTGAAGTGGTCATGCTTTGTGCTGAAGGCCAACATATCTAGGGCGGCCCAGATAGACTGAAGGCCTGTGAGGCGGACCAGTCAGGCTGAAGGCCCGGTGAGGTGGTCCAGACATGCTGAAGGTTCTATATGCGTGCTTTTGCTGTGATATTTATGATTATGTATTATGGTGGTATTTTGGGGGGAATCTCACTAAGCTTTGGATTTACAATTTGGATTATGTTCAAGTACCTCAGAGGATCGTGGGAAGACGAAGGCGTGATCGTGCACCTCCTTATGTTTTTGTTTTACGATTTTGGGATTTCTATGATGTAAAACTTATTTTGAAAACAATTTGTAAACAATGATGGTTTTGGGTTTGTTTAAAAAGTTTAAAATTTTCAAGAATTTTATGAATGTTACACGAAATGTAGACAAGCTCGATGATAACACATTTTTTTAAGTTAACGAACTTATTATATGTGACGCGAATGATACGTAGAAATGCACATAAAATTAAGAACACAAATGCAAACAAAATTACGTTAAAACATAGATAAACTCGAAGATAATACATTTTTTAAAATTAACAAACGAAAGTTATTATATGTGATCCTTCTCATACGTAAGAAACATACATCACGTTAAACACAAAAACGTAAAAGAAAAACTATGTTGAAACATAAACGAACTCGAATTTAAACCGACCATTTAAAAAAAAATAAACAATGTAATTTTTTTTTAAAAAAATTACGAAAGAAAGTTCCAAATTAAAATCAAAACGTTGACCACCTTGAGTTATACCGACAAATATATAAAAATAAACACATGAAAATAGTTTTTTCTAAGTTAACGAATGAGAGTTATTAATAAAAATCAAATTATATATAATACATGATTAAACATGAAAATTAAGAAAATAGAGGGGTAAGAATAATACTTTTTAAATTTCAAAGTGAAAGGTTCAAAGTGATATTTTAAAAAGTAAAGGGATGACAAACTCATTAACATAAAATATAGAAAAAATTACATAAATGGTCCCTCTGGTTTTACCCAAAATACATTCATAATAACGGAGGATGAATAGTAACCACGTCAACAAAAAAGGTTATTTACATAAGTTTTGAAAACCACAAGGACCATGTTCGTCAAAACAAATTAACAGGGATTGAGCTTCGAACCCTTGATAACTCATATGAACCATTTTTATAGTTTTGTGGTAGATTATATACTTTTCAAAAAGACCTATATTTTAGTATCTGGAAAACTATTTAAAACAAACAACAAAATAGAAGTTGTGGGTTTTCTGGCAACATGGTCGTCGTTCCCTTAAAATCCGAGCTTCTTGTTAAATCCTACATTGTCGTATATTCGACCAATTCAACAAAAATAGAACAATTTATTACATTACATGATGCAAAGTAATAAAATCAATACAATAACATCATATTTTAGATTTGAAAAATATTTATCGGACAAAATGATTTGCTTAAATATAGCAAACTTATGCTAAATAAAGGGAGAGAAAACCTGATCCACAAGCTAGAAATATTACATATCGACCCGAAAGATCCTCTAATGCCTTTTACTTACCGCATTTGTCTCTCATATAACAAAAATATTGAAATAACATGAACTATTCAATTTGCACGTTTTGAACCTTCAGCCTTTAGGCAACATGTTTCAATTTATTTTTCTCCCCTGTAAAAACCTTGGTCACCGATCACCCAGTATTTAAGTTTATCGTTGTTTTCCCTACAGATTATACAAAAAAAAAAAAACATGGAAAATAGATTTTGTACAAGGTTCATACTCCTCTTAATCACCACCTCCTTGATATCTGTTTATTCTGATACTGATGACAATGAATACACTCCTGGACCTGTAACATACAATGCTAGGTCGATTATTGTTAATGGGAATCCGATACTGTTATTCTCGGGTTCCATCCATTATCCGCGTAGCACTCCTGAGGTGTGTATCATTTGAATTTTAAGTGTTGGTTTTTTTATTTATTTGCATTTAAAATTTGTGTTTGTGTTTGTGTTTGTGTTTTGAAATAGATGTGGCCTGATATCATAAGAATGGCAAAGGAAGGAGGATTAAATACCATTGAAACTTATGTTTTTTGGAACGTCCATGAACCTGTTGAAGGCCAGGTTGTTTTTGTTTTTTGTTCTTTTAATTTTAACTTTATTTGTGAAAACCAATTTAATTTTTATTTCTATATTGCAGTTCAATTTTACAGGAAATTATGATTTGGTGAAATTCATCAAATTGATTGCTGAAAATAAATTGTATGCAATCCTACGACTTGGTCCTTTCATTCAGGCAGAATGGAATCTTGGGTAAAGTTTTTTATTTTTACTTTTATGTCAAATAAATAATTTTTTGCATTAAATTATTTGATTATCCGAAAAATTTGTTCTTAAACAGAGGACTTCCATTTTGGCTGAGAGATGTACCCAACATCATATTCCGGTCATACAACGAACCCTACATGGTTGGTAATCATTTTAAAGCTTTATTCATACCAAAACACACACACACACACACAGTAAATAACTTTGTTTTGATGCATGAATGTAATATATAATCACATAATTAAAATGTTTTTGATTATATGTATAGACTCATATGAAAAGATACAGCGAAATGATTATAAACATGATGAAGAAGGAGAAGCTATTTGCACCTCAAGGAGGCCCAATTATCCTTGCACAGGTATTTCATACTACTATTATGTAATGGATCTTTCGTTAAACAATCGTTTGAAGTATTATATATCAGATATAATTTATATCTCCTTTTGTGATTTATTAATGAAGATTGAAAACGAATATAACCATGTTCAAGAATCATATCGTGAGAAAGGTATTCAATATGTGAAGTGGGCTGCAGATATGGCAACTGGGTTGTATCCCGATGTCCCATGGATAATGTGTAAGCAAAAGGATGCCCCTGCAAATGTAGTAAGTTTTATTTCTATAAAGTTCATTTTGTACTACGTATTAAAAAGTAAGAAACAAATTTATATAGTATCTCTATACAAATAATTCATTAGTTTATAATATTCTAATTTTATTTTCTAAATGGATTAAACGTTATTATTTGTGGCTAGATAAGTACATGCAACGGAAGGCATTGTGCAGATACCTTTGGTGGGCCAAACGGCCCAAATAAACCTACTTTATGGACCGAAAATTGGACTGCTCAGTAAGCTTTATAGTTTATATATAAATATTCTTTTAGAAAATAATTATTTTTGTTTTTGTTTTTTTTCTATATTAATTTTTGTCTAATATACAGATATCGGGTTTTCGGAGATCCACCTTCTCAAAGAGCAGCAGAAGATATCGCATTTTCAGTTGCTCGATTCTTCATGAATAACGGAAGCATGACAAATTACTACATGGTATGAACTTAAGGATTGTTTCTTGAGTAAAAAGAATATTATTATATTCATTATTTCATAACTTTTTTATTTAATTATATGATTATTTTAGTATCATGGTGGAACCAACTTTGGAAGAACAAGCTCGTCGTTTGTGACCACTCGTTACTACGATGAAGCTCCCCTTGACGAATTTGGTAAACCATCATTTATTTAATGTATTATCAATTATGCATGTAAACATATTTCAGAGATTGTAATAATTTCATTGATTTATGATGTGTGTATTACATGTAAACTTATCTTGTAGTATAATGTTAGGTTTGATAAGAGAACCCAAATGGAGTCACCTTAGAGACCTCCACAAGACTTTGAGATTGGTAAAGAACCCTTTTCTTTTGGGTACTCAAAAAATCAAAAATATCAACAAATTTGTCCAAGTAAGAATTTCTTTGGGATATGTGACTTTTATATATATACATGAATCATCCAATTAATGATGACTTTTGAGACGTTGACTCATGACTTTGCAGATTATCACATACGAGAAACCAGAAAGCAACATTTGTTTAGCGTTCTTGAGCAACAAGCACAAGAAGATTCATCGTACCATCGACTTCAAAGGAAAAAGTTATTTCCTACCAAGGCGATCTGTCGCCATTCTTCCTGATTGCAAAACTGTCGTTTATAACACAGAACTTGTGAGTTTTTTCTTGTAAAAGATTCATTTGCATGTCTCCTAATGGTCAAACTAATTAATGTCGATATATGAAAAAAAGAACAGATCGTATCACAACATAACTCAAGGAGCTTCGTACTTTCAAAGAAAGCGAATAAATTTAAATGGGAAAGCTATCGGGAACCTATTCCAATAGCTAAAGATTTACCAGTTATGAGTAAAACACCATTGGAACTCACCTCCATGACTAAAGATACCACAGATTATATGTGGTATAGCACAAGGTAAAATAGACGTTCGAACCTTATTAAAAATATTACTCTCTCAAGTCTCAAGTCTCAACCATATGTTTTAACTGAATCTTTCATATATATAAGATGTTTTTTTTTTTTCTTGTAGCTTACATCTTGATAGTGACGATCTACCCATGAGACCAGATATCTTGCCTGTTATTCAGATTCAAAGTCTTGGGGATGCATTATTGGCTTTCGTTAATGGAGAATATATAGGTGAGATACATCATTCATTCACTACTAGATTCCTATACAGAAAACTATTAACATGTATGAAAAAATAATAATAATGATAATAATTCAGGATTTGGACATGGGAGCTTCATTGAGAAGTCATTTTCGTTCTCCAAACCTGTGAGTTTGAAGACTGGAGTCAATCACATATCGATCTTGGCAATGACTGTGGGACTACCGGTAAACTCAAAACAACATATATAACGTTAACAGATGGACAATGACATGTGGAGTATGACATATATATGGTCGTGTTATATATATTCACAACACATATTTGAAATATGTGTTGTTAGCAGGACTAATTTTGGACGTTTTTCTTTCTACTTTCATTGTGAAGAATAGTGGAGCGTATATGGAGAAGAGGTTTTCGGGTATTCGAGCTGTTATTCTACAGGGTATGAGTAGTGGTTCTCTTGATCTCACGCTTAACCAATGGGGTCATAAGGTACGTATTATTTAATAGGACTTAACTTTTGTTAACACAAAAAGTAAGAGGCCCAATTACAATGACTATATCTATATATTATATACCCATGTACCAAAATTACGTTTTTTATATTTAGGTTGGCGTCGAGGGAGAATCACTCCAATTGTACACAGAAGAAGGATCCAAGAAAGTTAAATGGAGCCCAGCCAGTGGACCAGGAACACCTATTACATGGTACAAGGTAACAATTAGCATTACTGTAGTTGTTGTAATTAATTTGTATTTATATATATAACTTACTTGCATTTATGTTAGGTATACATATACCTAATAAAATTTCATTCAAATTAAGATTCACGTTTTAGTCACATGAACTACTTGTCGATTTCACATTTTGAGAAAAAATTTATGTTGCAGACGAATTTTGCCACTCCTGAAGGAAATAATCCGGTTGCGATCAAGATGGAGAGAATGGGCAAAGGTGTAGTTTGGGTAAATGGTAATAACCTTGGTCGTTATTGGGAAAATTATCGTTCACCTCTTGGGGCCCCTTCTCAAACCGAGTAAGACCCTATTCTTTTCCCATTAAGTAATTTATAGATAAATATGATTTCCTAACACTTTTTCGTATTAAATCAGTCTTTCTGCATTGTGTCAAAAAGAACACTCACATATAACTTATTAAATAATAAGTCTCGTCCAACGTCTACATTAAGTTCAAAGTAAAAAAAAAAAAAGAGAATGTTAAGCGTTCTGTTAGTTTCAAAGAAGAAGGAACGTTGATATATATAATATCGTCCATTTTTGTTCAGGTATCACATCCCAAGGTCATTCTTAAAACCAAAGAACAACCTTTTGGTTGTGTACGAGGAGAGCGGTGGAACCATTGATGGTGTTGCGATTAATACTGTCAATCGCGACATTATTTGTAGCTTTATGTATGAGGATTATCCGCCAAATATTGACATATGGAAAATGGAGGGAGGTGTTCTTAAGACCAACGTGGAATCACCTAAGCCAGAAGCTCAACTTACTTGCGACCCTGATAAATTCATCAAGGAAATCCAATTTGCGAGCTTTGGCAATCCTTGGGGATCGTGTGGGACATATATTCAAGGAACATGTCAATCTCCCAATGCCAAACAAGTAGTTAAAAAGGTAAAACTCGAAACCCAAAGTGGCATTGTTGACACATTCCACTAAGATTCAGTTATGTGTCGTGTTAATATAGAATAATGCAACACATATCATAATTGATATAAATCCATTTGTTGTACGCATAAGTTAGTATCCTCTAACTAATTAGTACATTGCAAATTGTTATAGGCTTGCTTGGGAAAGAATAGTTGCAGAATCCCTCTCGACAGAGCAATTTTGGGCGACCCAAGCGGTGACAAATCTTGTTCTCAAGACAAATTTAAAAGACTTGCTATCCAAGTGAGGTGCGCGAAGAAGAAAAATGAGTAGATATAGGATTTTTCAAATTCAAAAGGGTGTGTTTGAGACATTTTTGGCAAATTGAAGGGGCCTTTGTACAACAAAGAAACTTAAACGCTTTGAATGATTGCACTCGAACCCACATTTCTTTTTCAAAATTTTAATGTATGTAAAGTAATTAGTGTAGCAAAGAATAATTTATATAATCTAATACTTTTTAAATCCTAAAACTCATATCAAACACAAATTAAAATTGTAATGTCGTTTTTCACGTGACACAAACTATATTTATGTTGAAAAACATGAGTTTCTTTTTTATCTAAAAGAATCAAGATTTTACCGAATTAAATATAAGCATATGATAAAAACAAAGAAAAAAATAGAAAAACACCAACTTGTATTGCATAAACTTGCAATTTATTGAAAGAAACTAAACTCAAAACTCCAATCAATGAATTTGATCACAGGAACCTATCGTATATATACTAAACAAAACTTATTAGTATTAAAGTAGGATTCCTAAATATAATCAAACAAATTGTACATACAAAAGAATTCCTTATGGCTCAAGGAAGACTTGAAAACCTTGGACAACACTCCAAGGTAATGTGATCTGATCCAAACACGCAGCAAGCCATATTGGACCTAGATAATTTTTGCATACCAAACAACGATCTCATTTATGCAAACCTTATCCGAGCTAAGGCCTTTGTAAATGGATCTGCACGTTGCTTGTCTCCAGAAACATGTTCTACTATCGCTTGTTCGTTTTAAACACACTCTTGAATTAAGTGGAATCGAGTGTGGATGTGTTCGCTTCTTCCATGAAATATATGATTCTTTGACAGTGCAATTGTTGATTTGTTGACTATACGAATCAACTCCTTTTGTTTCTTCATTCATGTCAGCTCAGCTAACAACTCTTTTAACCAAACTACCTGACACACATCTGCAGTAGCTGCTATGAACTCAACTTCACACGAAGATAATGCTACTGTATCTTGCTTCTAGTAGCACCAAGTAATAGGTGAGTCATCTAGGTAGAAAACATGTCTTGTTCTACTTCTGCCACCATCAACATCAACATTATGTCTGTTATCACTATAACCTAGGAAACTCATATCATTTGCTGCATTTATATATTATCCCAAAAGATGTACCACACAAGTAACGAAGAATTTGCTTAATAACACGGGCATGAGATTCTTTAAGACATTGCATGTAACAGTTAACTACTCCAACTGAATATGCTAAAAACGGGACGAGTGTGTAAGAGATATTGTAAGCAACCCACTTGTTTTCGATAATGGATTGCTTCAACTTCAGTCTCATCTTCTGCTTTTGAAAACTTTAGTCCCGGCTCCATGGACATTGAGTTGCATTACACACTTGCTTCACCTTTACACAACTATTTTCTTGCAAAACTTCAATTCCCAAGTAGCAAGTTAGTTCTCCAAGATCTAACATTTCAAATTGTAATGCCATCAATTTCTTGAATTGGTTTATGAACTCAAAACTTGTTGTCGTTACAAATAAATCATCTACATAAACCGCAACAATTATATATTCTCCATTTGAAACCTTTCTATAAACTACATTTTCTTGCATGCATCATTAAAAACAATATTTTTAAAAGTATTATTAAGTTTCAATTCCATGCTCTTGGCTATTGTCGAAGACCGTATAAAGCTTTTGTCAATTTGTAAGCTTTTGTTTCTTCACCCTACTTCACAAAACCTTCCGATTAGCTAACGTACACTTCTTATATTAAGTCACCATATGAAAAATGTTGTTTTAACGTCCAAGTGATGAATCTTCTATTCGTTCCTGACTGCGAGAGCAATCAATAGTCTTATTATCTCGAGACGAGCTACCAGCGTGAATACTTCATCAAAAGCTATACCTTGATCTTGTACATACCCTTTATCCATTAGATACGCTTTGTATCTTGTAATTAATTGATCCACTCGTATTTCTTTTAATTTATACAACCATCTTAACCCAGTAGGTTTATCATCTTCAGGTGGAGGAACTAATTTCCAAGTGTTGTTCTTTTCGATGGAGTCAATTTCGGCCTTCATTGCATAGAGCCAATTTTTGTTCACTTTGGCTTCCTTAAAATTCCTTAGTTCTTCATTGAATGTCAACATTAAATGATCCACATTTAGCTCGTAGTCATTTAATCTTTTTGGCAACACCGAAGTTCAAGTGAACCATCGAAGTGGGAGAGAATCTGCATCATTATTATCGTCAACATGTTGTGATGGGTGGTTGTTACCGTGAGAAGTGTCATTGGTTTAAACGGTTTGGGTCTGATCGATGGGTTGTTCAGTCTCATCTTTTGCTTTTAAAAACTTTAGTCTCGACTCCATGGACATAGAGTTGCATTACACACTTGCATCACCTTTACACAACCATTTTCTTGCAAAACTTCAATTCCCAAGTAGCAAGTTAGTTCTCCAAGATCTGACATTTCAAATTGTAATGCCATCAATTTCTTGAATTGGTTTATGAACTCAAGACTTGTTGTCGTTACAAATAAATCATCTACATAAACCACAACAATTATATATTCTCCATTTGAAACCTTTCTATAAACTACATTTTCTTGCATGCATCGTTAAAAACCATATTTTTAAAAGTATTATTAAGTTTCAAATTCCATGCTCTTGGCGATTGTCAAAGACCGTATAAAGCTTTTGTGAATTTGTAAACTTTTGTTTCTTCACCCTACTTCACAAAACCTTCCAGTTGGCTAACATACACTTCTTATATTAAGTCACCATATGAAAAATGTTGTTTTAACGTCTAAGTGATGAATCTTCTATTTGTTCCTGACTGCAAGAGTAATCAATAGTCTTATTATCTCGAGACGAGCTACCAGCGTGAATACTTCATCAAAAGTTATACCTTGCTCTTGTACATACCCTTTATCCACTAGATACGCTTTGTATCTTGTAACTAGATACACTTTGTACATACCCTTTATCCACTAGATACGCTTTGTATCTTTTAATTTATACAACCATCTTAACCCAGTAGGTTTATCATCTTTAGGTGGAGGAACTAATTTCCAAGTGTTGTTCTTTTCGATGGAGTCAATTTCGGCCTTTATTGCATCAAGCCAATTTTTTTTTTCACTTTGGCTTCCTTAAAATTCCTTGGTTCTTCATTGAATGTCAACATTAAATGATCAACATTTAGCTCGTAGTCATTTAATCTTTTTGGCAACACCGAAGTTCAAGTGAACCATCGAAGTGGGAGAGAATCTACATCATTATTATCATCAACATGTTGTGATGGGTGGTTGTTATCGTGAGAAGTGCCATTGGTTTAAACGGTTTGGGTCTGATCGATGGGTTGTTTAGTTGGATTTGCAGTTGAGCTCGGACCACCATTAATTAGGTTGCTTGATCGTTACTTATAACGTCCCAAAAATTTCATTTTAAAATTAATAAAACGGTAATCCAAAACATTGTCATACAACCAAGAAAGACCAAAGTGTATCACTACATCATAATATATCAGAGTAATTCTCAAAATGCGGAATAAAATGGTGTGTGCTCTACAATCATCCAGGGCTCTTCCCTTTCGAACCAGAAGTATCTGAAATATTAACTGAAAATCGTAATCACAAATCTTAGTGAGTTCCTCAAAATACCGCATACCATACGTAATAAACACATACTGGGCCCCCGCCCTACATCAGGCCTCGCCCGACATGGAGTCTCGCTCAGCCTCAGGCTCCGCCCGACATCGAGCCTCGCTCGGATTATAGATCTATTATTCATTAGGTCTCGCCTGACATCGGCCCCCGTCCATATAAAGATATAATCATGTTAACACATATGATAATAATAAAGACAATAACATACAATACAGTCATCGGGCCTCGCCCGACATTGAGCCTTGCTTGGTATACATACCAGCACATAACACATGCAAGAGTCACACAAACATCTAGCATCCTAACATAATAATCATGGGCCGGCATTGGTGCCTTCGACCCGCTAAACCCAGGGAGGAAACTTACCTCAGACTGCTGAATCTCACTGATAAATCCCTGGCTGCTAGTCCACTAAAATCCTCTCGTATCAACATAAAATAACATCTAATTAATAATTGGATCCTGACTCACACTAAGAGTCCAAACTAGGGTAAAAGACCTTTTTACCCTTTACCTAACTTGGCCCAAGGCTAAGGCCCAAGCCAAATTTCCAAAAGGCCCAAATTCTAAAATGAACACCTAAAGCCCAAATATGGCCCAATCTTCCAAATTGGACCCAAATCCCTTCTAGGGTCCTCACCCAAAAGAGTCTAATAAAATAGCATCAGCCCAAAAACTAGAATTTGGATGGCCTAATAAAGCCCTAGACTCCTAAGGTCCAACATGGGCCCAATACCGAAAAGACCAAAATGTTGAGGCCCACTGTTGAGTACACGGGGTGTACTCATCTCGTATGCTTAGCGTACATGCTCTGGGGCCAGTATGCACATTGTACTAGCGTGTACGCCCAACGTTACTCCCCAATTGGCCATCCCACATCATTAAGCACTTAATTCGCTCAACCCTTACTCCATACTCTTAGATCTGAATTCCTTAAGGTGACTTATCACATAAAGTTGGCAACTTTACGTGCATGCATGGCTTAATGAGGTTCTAGAGCTCAAAAGAGCTTAACAAAGGGTCTTAACACGGGCATGAGTCTATAAACACCTCAAAGCTTGCATTTTTATGGACAAAGGGACAAAAAGAAACCTAAATCTACTATCAGTTACTTTTGGAGTGAATCAACAAGCTCATCAATCACTCCAAGGGCTCAAAAAGCATAAAATAGCAGCATAACTAGATATAGCATCATAGATTAGCAAGTTGTGATCTTTTTACCTCAAATGGCTAGAAAATGATAAGCTAATCCTAGATCCTCAAGCTCTAAGCACAACTCCAAGTGGTCCACTGTGATAACTAGACATTTTTAGGTCAAACAAAGTCTAAGGGGTGTTGTGTATAAGTGTACCCACCATGTATATCTATGTAACTTTGTTGCAATAAAACTTTAAAAACCAAGAGGGCATGGTTAGGATAAGTGCATGTATAAGAAAATATACTTTGAAGATCACATTCGTAATAAACCATTAAAAATCTACAAGTGATGGTATGACAAGGCAAGACAACTAATTGGAACCTAAATCATGAATTTAGACCTTTCCTTATAATCTTAAGCCTAGGACCCCACCCATTTAATAATTTGGATTGCTCAAGAAAATCACCCCCTTAGTGGGTGATTCAAAACCGAATCACCATGGGAGAAGGAGGTATGACCGAAATCACAAGCTAGAGAACACTAAGGCCGAAAACTCTAAAGATAAGTCCATTAAGGCCGAAAACTCTAAGGATGAGTCCACTAAGGCCGAAATCATATTTGGTGGGGGAGTTAGGACTGAAATCACCAAGCAAATAGGGTGATTTCGGTCATGCATGGCTGAAAACACAAAGTTGATCCCCTCCCAAGGTGATTTCAGTGAATCAAGAAAAGATAAGGTGTTGACTTGTGATTTGATAGTTTAATCCTTTCCAAAGCAAGTTTATACCCAACATATACCTATGTAATAACCATCAGATAACCAAACAAATATCAAATCTCTTTTTCCTTCCTCCAAGTTCAAAGCCGCCAAGCAATTAGCCTTGGATTTTTTGTAAGTATCCCTTCAAATCTAGCGTGTTTATACACTTTTATGTTAGTTTTATTATATTTACACACATATTATTATATGTTAAACTCTTAGGATAACATTCTTGCCAAGAAAGTTCAACCACCCCATTCAAGTGTTAGGCTTGGAAATCTTCACACCATCTTCTCAAATAACCCACAAAACCACACATGGTGAGTTCATACCCCCCACATTTTCAAGTTTTTTCATGTTTTTAAAAGGGGGGGGGGGGGGGGGGGGGGGGGGCTGGGATACAAGTAAACTTTGTTTATCACACAAATACTTACATGTTTTCATCTTTATGTTAAAAATAAGATATTACTTGCATAAGATATGATTATCACTACTTTTTATATAATATTTGTGATATATTAGTTTTGATATGCAAATGGGGGTTCCATTAGACATGTGGTTCGTATGGGAGGAGCTTGCTTCATCTTCACCTTGTTTCTTAGATTTTTAAGCCACTCTTGTTGCATTAGTAACAACCTCTTTTTCTCCGTATCAATATGACCACGTACCCGCTCTTCTTGTGCTTTCAGTCTTCTGACTCGATGTAGCTTCTTTATAACGTAAGCTTCCTCAAGCTTGCCCCCACGGCTCATATATTGTTGGCCAATTTGTTTACCTTCATAGTGATCTATTTTTATGTTTTCCATCATGTTCAACACTTCAAGTTCAGCTTTCAACGTCTGCACTTGACTTTACATATCCCCATGCACATCAATACATCATCAATCTAGAGTCTCCCAAGTCTCTTTCATCATGTTCTTCTCTACTGGCGATAATAACGTCTTCTTGCCTTGATAAATACAGCAAATGTCATGTTGTCTTTTCTTACGCCAAAGAATTCTTGTGGGTCTTGGGTTCAATAGCGTCCCACACGCCACGAGCTTGCATGAGAACTTTCTTCTTGATGGCCCACTCAATATAGTTATTCTGGATAATATTGGATAATGAAGTGCCATTTGATCATCCATATCATTCTTTGTTGCGATGGCTGAGGGTGGATCTTGGGCATAAAGTGTGCTATCCAAGCATAAGAAAACAACCCCCTTGTTTCCTGATATTAAAACAGAAAATAGAGGAAGGTATAAGGAACAAAGGAAACTTGAGACAAAATACAACCTTTTTTTTATTAAACTCAAAAACTCACGTTAACATAAAATAAAAACTCCTACTTATACCGAAAAGAAAATAAGAAGAAAAGAGCTAACCTATCTTTTACTAAAATGCAGGAAAGGATAACTAAATTCAAACCAATAAGATAAGTCAAACACATATTGGAAGTTGGAACATCGTGGATTCTTCCAACAATAATATGATCTATCTAAATATACGTTTCTAGTCCATCATTGAAGATGCGAACAAAAGCTTCCATCTCAGTAGCCGAAAGGCATAAGCCAATCTCCACATCTCCATTAGGTTCTTTGGAAGCTAACATGGATATAGATTCACTATAATCTATGGAAATGATTTCGTACTTTTTGGGCTTCCCCCATCCAAAATCCAAATCATAAAACCTAAGCTTTGGTGTTCCAGCAACATTTATCATTGTTGTCGGCATCTCCTCCGACAACAATTTAAAGAACCAATCCATATCTTTCACGATTCCATCCTTATCATTCAAGGTCTTGTGTAGATTTTCTCCCATCAACTTAGTAGCAGTTACGAATCCTTCCTTTCCCGTTAAAAGAGTAGGTTTCTCCGTCGCCGCAGTATACATGAGACAGTTGCCAAAGTATTCCATTGGGACCGGAGGATCCAAACGTGTCCTGCAATCGATGCTGAAACCAAATAGTTGTAGCTCATCGTTACGTGATTCTGCAATGCAACTCCATATATAACCACATGCAACTGTAAAAGATGATACATATGGTAGTGTTGGAAGTTGGTTTGAAACCAGTTTCTTCAACCGATTAACGACATCTCGTGTCAAGATAAATGTGGCTCGAACTTTATCAGTCGGCGAAAGAGTTGGAGGTTGATACTTTTCGTTAAAAGTTTCAACCTTTGCGTAACCTAAATAAACATCATCTAGTAATTTCGGGTATTTTACCAGCCTATCATACAACGGAAAAGTTCCTTTAGCTAGGAATGACTCATCTGTGCCTGATTGCGCAATCGATGTCCACGCTTTCAAGAAGTCGAAATTGCTGATAGCATCACCCACGGCATGGTGGTTGGTTATTCCGATGGAGAATCCACAGTTTGAAAAAAGTGTCACTTGAACTGTCAAGATTGGGATTGTTATGTAATCGAAAGCTTCAGCAGTGCGTTTGAGAATGGGTATAAGATGATAAAACTGATCACACTCTCGAGGATGGTTTCCTGATAGGTCGTTGAAATCAAGGTTACATTCTGCAATAGTAACCTTGACAGAATCACCTTCAACGTAACGAATTTCAGGTTTTTTAGAAGGAGAAGGAAATACGATCAAGTTACCAGCGAAAGGAAAAAAATGTTGAAGGGCGATTGATAATGAATTTTTGAGTTTGGGAGCGATGGTTTCAGTGAAGTGAGTTTTAGTAATTGGGAGCTCATAGAAGTAGAGAGTGTGCATGGGAGGGATGGCTAGCCATGAGAAGTCGAAGAAAGTTAGAGGCAGCGATCTGTCGCCTATGGTCGCCGGTGGTGGCGATACTTGGGACTCTTCAAGAACAGTCAAGATCGGAAGGGAACCCATTTCTTTTAACTTTCTCTGATGGTTCTATATCTCAAAGTTAGTGGAGTTATATAGGGGTAAGGAGACTATAGCAAATTAGTGCATTTTTATTTTTATATGTTTTATTAGGAAACGTGGTGATTTTTTTTATTCTTTAGTTGTATTTTTTGTATCAAACGATTCACTGGATTACGGCATCGATCATCAGGTTCAAGATTTTGGGATATCATAGGATTATCTTATAGTTGATGCCAATTTTCTATTAAATTGCAATATTCTAAACAAAAATGAAAGGAAGGAAAGAAAGAACCAAACGATACAATGAGCTGTTTTAATTGTGACTAGAGAACTTGTACACAAAGAATAATTGATACTTTTTACTAAATTGTTCTCATTGGCCAAAAAAATGAGATTACATCTATATAAATAACAAAAACCTAAAAACTAAGAAATGTTTCGAATCATGGCTATAAACTCTTGTAATGGAAAAATATATAAAAGCAATAATTAAATAGTAGAATGTAAGAGATTGCAAGAACGTGCAAGATGTGGGAGTGACTTGGCATTTAAAGCGTGGATTACATGCAAAGGTATGTTAACACTCAAGAAAGTGTACCAAACTTCTTCCGGAGGCCTTAGTCGTTGCTCCGGATACTCAAGATAGGTAGTGGTTGAGAAATAAAATTTCATACATACATATATAATGTTTAAAGCTCAGACGTTGACACATTCTAAATATTATTAGTGTTTTATGATTGACCTTATACGTGAGTTTTAGGTCGGGTTAATATAGACTACTTAAATAGTATATTTTATATAAAAAATTTATCAAACTCTATTTGGATAATTTTCAGATATTATAATAATGTTATTAGTTTGTGTTCTTTAAGTTTTTATATGTACTATACAATTTGAACAAAATTAATATATGTGATTTCACAAGTAGAACTAAGAATCTTAATTGAAGATATACACAAATTTAAGTATAGTAGATCTCGATAACTAAATATTTGCAAACAAGTAAATAGTTAAGTTTTGTGTCGGGCAATGGTAAAAACGAAAAGACCTAGGATTTAATAAATATATGCTTGAAAATTAATAGAATAATCTACTGTGTGATGAAGGGTTGATCTCGTGGGAGTAGGTGGGAAATTGCCATCACTCAAAATAAGACGCATGTGTTTTTTCATTAATTTTTTTAATCATAAAATGAGAAGTAAATTTCAGAAATATGTTCTGTCATTTCATTGAGCTTAAAATCAATTTTTTTACAGACAATATGGTTCTTTTTCACAGAATTTAATTTTTGTTTTGATCTTTAATACCGTTAATTGTCATCCCTTAAATATGGGATAATAAGGGAGGAGGAGTGGTTCCCATTGAACCCACCGAACCCACTGAATCTACTGTCACATCAGCTTTTCTCTTTGATTTTTTTTCATCTTTCCGAACTTACAACACACGGAAATCATATTTTTCTCAACCCATTCAACTCACTCAATTAAAAAAAATATATATACAAAATAATCAAGGTAAAATCTTAATTAGCAATAGAGTTACCGCTAGTACCACTTCCTCTTCGACGGGTTGTTTAATTGGTTTCACGAACCCACTTCATCCTTTCTCTCTACTTTCTCTCTCTCTCATTTTCTCTTGTACCATATGTTTTAAGACTTGTACCTTAGTTGTTTAGTGTTTTTTTTAATTGAGTGGGTTCAAAAAGATAGGATTTCCGTGTGTTGTGGATTCGGAAAGATGAAGAAAAATCAAAAAGAAAGGTTGATGTGGCAGTGGGTTCAGTGGGAACGACTCTCTCCTCTCTAAGAGGGTAACAAATTGCATTTTATCTGTCAACATTTTTTACACGATTTTCCAATGATTTTTTTGAAATTTGTACATGAACCAAGAATCTTTAGATTGTGTTCAAAAGATATCACCAACGTTTTGTTTTGTTTACATTTACCTTGTTAGGCCGATGGGTGTCATGCCACACTCACCACACTTTTCTACTGCCACATTATCTTTTATCTCAACCCACAAAACTGATGAGTGTCATACCACACTTTACCATAATCACCACAATACATATTTTTATGTATGCAATACAACATTTGAATAAGTGTATTTAGAGAATCATCCGAACGAGATACGGTTGTCAAATGGGTGAAGAGTTTTCCCGTATGGCAAATCCATACCACATACCATCTTTACTGTATTTTTTACTTTTTGGTACGGTGTTTACTGTTTACCGTATACCACAGCTTACCGTGATATGTGATATAAGGTGCACTAAATAGCCTTATTGATTGACGTGACATGTCTTGTTATTGATTTATTGCTGAGATTTTTTAACGATATTGCATCTCATTATAAAAAGAGAGAAAAGTGGTGCTAGTTATCGAATTCTCATACTTATGAAGCAAGATCACTCGCTTTACCCCTGGTATCCATATAAGCTTTCCTTTTATTTTTTCTGATTTGCAATATTACTAGATAAATCTAATATAACCGGTTACCAAAGTATTTTCTGTACAACCAATAAAACTTATTGGTAATACGTGTATAATATTAACAAATTAGTAGTAATATGTATACAACAAAATAAATTGTTTTTTTTTACAAAAACCAAATATTGTTATCATCCAAATTATTATCACATGACTATTTGGCTCGATAAATACTCTTTACATATTTTTATGTAACTTGTATTATTATTGAAAAATAATAAGAAATGAAAAATATAATTTCATAATCATAATAAGGGCCACTTTTATTTTTGCTACAATTTTAATAATTAAACAACAAAGATGTTTATCATTAATAATCAATTCAAACCCAAAGTACCAAATGTGTATGAACATAAAAAAAAAAAAAAAAAAAAAAAAAAAAAAAAAAAAAAAAACAAATGTAATAAAGTAAGAAAAGATCAACTATTGCAACTTAATCCTCCGACATTTTTTGTTTTTCTTTATCTTTTTGTTTATATTACCTCTTCAATCTTTATAAATAAACCAAGAAACAAACAAATTTAATTTTAGCATATAATACATCACAAGTAAAACAAGAAACTAAGTTTATTACTTTTGCCTATGCCGTGGCTTTTAATATATCGTCAATGTTATCAATAGCGGGCTTTTTTTTGACTTTCTTATCCAATCTTGTATGCAACCAAAGATCGTGAACAATAATAATGGAGTAAAACATAACCTTACAAGAAAGAATAATAATTTGCCTCGGGTCATTAACGCGCGATACAATAAGAAATCATATAACATTTCATTTCTTCAATCATGATGCCTCTTATTAAGAGACAATAAAAGGTAAAACACACAAGGCCTTAGTATGACAATCGTAGTAATAAACAAAACTTTTGGCTCATTTAGGCACCTCTTTAATTCGATTTCAATTGGAATCGAGTTACTTTCTTTCATATGTAAAAATTCTCCCAAAAAATGTATTACCCTCATTACATGAAATAATATCTTCATTGCAAGTTTCTTGAGACGACGGATGCAAGTTAAACCTTTCTTTGTAATTTTTAAACAAATCATCCAATATATCTTCAACTTTTCGCACCACAGTCACCATCTTCATATCAAAATCTTCTCTCGACATAGGATGTTCCTTAATCTGTTATGTTGTACATAATTATCTTTCTAAAAGCATGTCTAATAAAAAGAAGATTTCATGATCCGACATACTGCAAAATACATAGTCATTTAGTTAGTTAAACAATTCATTTCTCATATTCTTTTTCACATTAAACAAAAACCGGGTTTCATTTCCCACGTGCATAGATGTTGGACTACATCTAGAAATTCTCTAAAAATGCACTAACAAATTTGAAGTGCTTGATACAGTTTCGGATTTAGTCTTGAATTTTTCGAGAAATGTGGCGTAATTTTGCGCACGTACCAAAATCATAATATTTGAGCACTCTATCGATATCACAAATAAAACTAGCATCTTCAAATTCATAGTTGAAAAGAAAACTCTCCTAACTCGACGATAATTTTCAACATCTTATAAGTGGAATTCCAACTAGTAGAAAAATCACCACACATAAAGCTTTTTTGATTCAACCTTACAATCGTTCCTGCACTTTTTAAATTTGTTTATTCTTTGTGACGATTGTCTAAGTCAATAACTAAATTTATATATATGTGAATTAAAAATAAAATCCTTTTGGATTGCCCTCAAAACTAGTAATTGACTAGAATGACTTTTGGAGATAGACTGATTTATTAATTTATTATATGGTTAATAAATAATAATAAATGATTTGTTAATATATTATGAGATTAATATATTAATTAGAAATAATATTATTTAATTAATAATTAATTAGAAATTAATTAGAATTAATTTTGGGATTAATTGGATTAATTAAAAATACAAGAACTTGAGCTGTAATTGTTCAATAGTTGAACGTATTCCAGAACCTTCCTATGCCTTGGATGGTTTTAAGAGACATATTTAGGATTTTTGGAATATTCCTTAAGGATAATTAGGAATTTGGATAATTACCTAATTTGAAATATTAATATTAGACAAAAATGCAAAAATGGTCCCTGTGGTTAGTCATTTTTTGCGGATATGGTCCAAACCTTTTAAAAATTAGATTTCTGGTCCTTATTGAAAGGTTTGTTTATGGAACAAGTCCTTGGGGTTAACAGCCGTTTGTTTGTGGCTGTTAAACCCCTCACGTGCATTGCACACGAGGACATAAATGTCTTTTTACTTGAGGGACCATTTTTACAATTCCTGAAATAATATATAAAGACTTCCCCAACGTTCTTCCCCAACGTTCAAGTTCTTCCCCAAACGTTGTTCTGCAACTTTCAAGTTGTTCTTCCTTCTCTCATCTCTCTTTGTTAACGGTCGGGGTGTTAGTTAATCACACGATGGTTCTCTGTTTTTGTGGTAAGTTTGCCGTTGTTAAATGCTCATGGACACCGAAGAACCCAGGCAGACGTTTCTATGCTTGCCCTCAAAAGGTAAAGAAATTCGTTTGCACCCATTTTGATTTGTAATCAAATAACATTTGTTGTTTTCCCCTGTTTGAAGGATTCTGCTTGTCGCTTCATCGGATGGGTTGATCCCCCCATGTGTGAAAGGTCTAAAGTCATTATTCCTGGACTATTGAGAAATATGAACCGAATGCAAGCTTGGTGCACAGCTCTAAAGATCATGTTGCTGGCTAGTTGGGTGTTTTTTGTGATTTTGTTCATAAGGTCTGTTTAGGTTTAGGTAATAGGTCAATGGGGTGGGTTTTTTTTTGTTGAAGATCGATAAAAGTGTGGTTTTTTGGTGGATTAATGGTTTTTGGTACTTTGACCTAGGTTCTTTATAGTTGTTTGTAAGGTCAAAGTAACTTGTTTATGTAGTAAATGACTTCCTGATATAAATATGAATTTTATGGAATTGCTTATGTTGTTTGTAAGGTTCTTTGTAGTTTTTGTAAGGTGAAAGAAAGGTTAATGTGAATAATTGACTGTAATGGTTATAATAAACAACAATAACCAAAAACCATAATAACGAAGGCTGCAATTACATAATAGACTACAAGCATATAGTGCAATTACATTATCCCAAAATATGCAACCATATATATATATATATATATATATATATATATATATATATGTGTGTGTGTGTGTGTGTGTGTGTGTATGGGTGTGTGTGTTCTAATACTTATCATACTAATGAAAACCAAAATAACCATAAGTCATAAGTTTTTTAACATCAAAACACTTCCAAAAGTAGCAAATAACATCTGCCAAAACAAACACAACCTTGATCTTCAACTTCCACCTAACTTCCACCTCCTTGACCTTTGCATGTCCTTGAGTTGTGACCTTTGTTTTTGCATTTTGCACATGTTACACTGACATATTTCTTTGTTAATTTTTGAACTCCATCAGGACCCACTTTACAGCCTTCTTCCTGACTTACACCATGAGTACCACTCTGACTTTGACTCCCTCTTTGACTCTGACTCAATTTTTCATCCTCACTTTTCTTCCTCTTCTTTGTAGGCCTACCTGGTTGCTTATGATGTATTGGAGGGATAAGTTTGGTGGGACACAAACTTTTAGGCCACATTATTCTTCCTTTTATGGGCTCTACCTTATAGGAATATGCATTCTTCCATGTATCCAACCAGTATACCTTATTGACCCACCTGTAAATGTCACCAACATCCTCTGAGTTCTTGGTCATTTCATAAAGGGTTGCAATGGCATGTTTACATGGGATGCCTATTAGCTCCCACTTCCTGCAAGTACATGTGTTGTTCCTAACATCTACAACATGTTGATCTTGCCATGCCCCAGTGACTTGGTATTTCTCACCCCCATTCCACCTAGCAATGTAATGTGATGCATGAGACTTGTTTACATCCAATATGGTTGTTACAGTGGGTGTTAAAGGCCCTTTTGCCTTGTCCATCACCTTCATAACATTACAGATTCTCTTCATCAGGTATTGTCTAATATACTCCAAACAACCTATGATAGGCTTATCTCTTCCCTCTATTATCTTGATGTTAAATACCTCACAAAGGTTGTTTAACAGTATATCAGAGATTGCCAACTATTGAGTTCACCCTTCCATTTCTTCTATACCGTGGTGAAACTTGTGTAGGGACTTTGTCAAAGAGTATCAAGGACATATACCCTGCCAACTGTGTTTGATCATTAGATTCATCTATCATTGGGGTTTTATCCTTTGTTGGTACTTAAGGTACATTTGCTTCTTTTGGAAGATCACCATCACAGAGCTCCTTAATAATAACTTTTTTGCTTTCCTTTTGGAGACATAAAATAGGTCAGCAAATTAGTTTGTCCATGTTCTGTATACACTTCAATGACCTTGTTATCTCCAATATACTGAGCCAAATTCAAGACATTATTATCATTCCCTAAAGCTCTAAGGCCAAAATCCAAGTCTTCATGAGGAATCCTAAAATGGTAATATATTACTGGGGGTACAGAGTAACCTAGCTCTAGCATCATTGCGTCTAGTTCATGAACTGAGAACTCATCAATGTCTACTAAATCAATATATCGCACTTCACCTTTAACATATTTCGTGTTTGGAAGCTTCATAAAATTTCCACCATGGTGTAGCTTTATGTTGAACATTGTTGGTACACGCTCTACAAGATATAAAAATCATTAAGTAAGAAATTATCAGATGTTTGTATTTTTGGCTCTGTTCTTCAGATCATCAAGAAACCTAACAAAATTTCGTAAACAGAGGATAAGTGAAACTAACCATATTCATTTGTGATGTCATACGTCTCGCCTTTTGGCCTAATCTCCCACATTACGAACACCATTTATAGTTGAAAAGCAAAAACAAGTAAACACCTTGGACCAAATCTTGATTAGGGTTTTTGCGTTCAAAACGAATGACGAAGAAGATGGAAGTGGAAGAGATAACTAAATATTTTGTGATTTTGTGTGTAATATGGCGCTAAGACGGTAACAAGCAGGTTTATTTCAGGAATCGTAAAAATGGTCCCTCAAGTAAAAAGACCTTTATGCCCTCGTGTGCAATGCACGTGAGGGGTTTAACAGCCACAAACAAACAGCTGTTAACCCCAGGGACTCGTTCCACAAACAAACCTTTCAATAAGGACCAGAAATCCAATTTTTAAAAGGTTTGGACCATATCCACAAAAAATGACTAACCACAGGGACCATTATTGCATTTTTGTCTTAATATTATGTTCAAATTAAGGTTTCCAAAGCTCCTTGTGTCAACTATAAATAGATTCACTTGGCTCCTTATTTTCGGCACCATTCCATCCAAAGGAATAGCCAAAAATCTCATCGCCTCTCCTCTCTCCTCAAATGTTCTTATTGCTAGGGTATGTGTACAAACCATCAGAGGCACTAGATTTCTGGTGTTTGCTTTCTAAGAGCTTTTTGAAGAGGGATTTTGTTGATTATTTACAACAACAACTAAAAGGTATGTAAACCTTAATCCCTTGTAATTTTTGGTTATAGTAGGGTTCTTGATGTTCATAGATTGTTGCTATCAATAGAGAAAACTTAGATCCAAATAAGTTGTATGTGAACTTAAGGGTTAAGTTTTTCTGCCACGTGTTTTAATTATAACCTATACAACCTATCAACACATATATACACTCATGTGTGGTACTTAACCAATTATACATAAACATGTGGGCATACACACATGATAAGCGAAACTACATGCTTACACTAACCTACAATTCAAGTTAGGAGCACAAAAATAAGCACACATGATGACTAAATCCGAAGGAGCAAAATATTCTCTCCCAACTACTTTGCATACAAAAAGCAAAATCTTCACTTTGAAAATATACATCAAAGCTTCAGACTATCAAAACAACTACATACCCAATATTGTCGTATTAACATATAAAATAATCGTACGACCTATTCATGAAACAAGGAATTTCTTGTGCATCATCTTTAAGTGCTTTAAAAATAATACGATATGTCATTGACCTAAACTCAATTTTATCAATTCGATTAACAACCACATGTATCATATGACACTACAAGAATATGAACCTCCGGTAACAAAGGCTTTGGCGACGACATTAAGTCGATGATGCTAAATTTTACTTTTGAATTTATCATTACATATTTATAATCTTACTTATTAATAAAGGAATCGTTTTTAGGTAGGCATATAATGACAACATGTTGTCGATATTACCTCACTACAATAAATGATGCATATCGAGGTGAAACCTACGACGACGACACATGTTTCCAATACAACTTCATTTACGGAAACGGAATTTCTCTTGCAAATGGTTTATAATTTTTAAAAAAATTTTTAACCTACGACAACAAAAAGTTCCTTGGACAAATTAAATAAGAATTTTTTCATGTATAGTTTTTGTTGATCGCGGATTTTGGAAAGTAATATGAATGACAACGGTTGGGTCCATGTCGACTTTCAGTATCTCGTTCTCCAAATCAATAAGCATTTTACCCCCGCACCACCATCCTCGTTAAGGATCTCTATCAGGGATTGCGATTTCCCTAATCCTCATTCGAAAACTCGATGGAGGTAAGAATCATTATTTATAGTATGTATTCACTTATCCCAATGGTATTTCCCAAAACGACTCAAATTATAAAAAGTTATTTCTGTAAATTAATATCTTAAGACAAATAAAAAGATAAAAACTATAGAAAGATGAAACAAAACTCAAACAACATCTAACTAACTACTAACACGATTGTACGTACACAACAAATATTAAAAGTATCGAAAGTCCTCAAGGCATTAGACTGATGATTAAACTTACATAATAAATATTAAATGTCTCAAAGAGAATCAAACCAACAAATATACTTACATGATTAATAACAAATATCTTAACATCCTCAACAAACTAAAATTAGGGATGTGCAAAAAACCACACAAACCGTTCACACCGCACCAAACCGCACCGCATAATGCGGTTTAAAATTTCATGGTGTGGTTTATGGTTCATAATTTTGTCAAACCGCGCTATGCGGTGCGGTTTATAGTTATCAAACCGCGGTTCAAACCGCACCGCGTCATGTGTGTGTGTGTATATATATATATATATATATATATATATATATATATATCAAAGTTTCCAATCATCAAATACTTCATACTGTCCAATAACTTTATTCTATATCACGATGGTTAAATATGGTAATTAAAAACTTAAAAGACAATGATATCAAATTTCATAAGTCATAACAACTTAGCAAAACATTATGTGGTTTTTTTGGTTGCAATATCTATGCCTTTTAAAGGGTATGCAATATAATTAATAAATTTGGAAGTGTTTTAATGGAATGAATAACAACCAAAGTTATAAATTGAAATAACTT
Organism: Lactuca sativa; assembly: GCF_002870075.4. Taxonomy (NCBI): domain Eukaryota; kingdom Viridiplantae; phylum Streptophyta; class Magnoliopsida; order Asterales; family Asteraceae; genus Lactuca; species Lactuca sativa. The sequence continues at coordinate 64,035,311 of NC_056625.2, read as the reverse complement.
ATCAAACCGCATAAAACGCACAAACAGCCCGCATGAAACCGCACCGCATAATGCGGTTTAGTTCTTTTGTGGTGCGGTTTTCAAAAAACTCAAACCGCATGTGTGGTGCGGTTTGCGGTTTCAATTCTAAACCGCACCGCGAACACCCCTAACTAAAATCATAGTATTAAAGAAACATATTCCAGACTAAAAAAAATAATAAGTTGGTAATGTTATAAAGTTTATTTAAATCTTTGAAATCATATTTATAACGTCCCAAAATTTAGAGCTAAAAATTTCATTTTTATTTAATTAAAAGACCATCAACCAAGTATTGCATGTAAAATCATAATGAAATCATAGTATGTCAATAATAATCCAAATACATCAAGTCAACCATAAATACGAAACAACATGGTGTGTACGATAACGAGTTCGAAAGACCGTCCTCTGCGTATCCTCCTCTCTGGCCCTGATTTAATGATAACCCGAACGTAGATCAATCTTGGAAAATCAAGATGCGCCCTGAAGTTGGTCAAATTAATCGTTAATCATCGGGAGTGGGTAACAGTTATTCACCGTTAGCTTATTCAACTCCCAGTAGTCGATACACATTCAATGCGACCCATCCTTCTTTTTCACAAACAGGATCGGCGCTCCTAATGGCGAACTACCCGGTCGAATAAATCTCTTGTCTAACAGCTCCTACAGTTGTGTAGACAACTCTTGCATCTCTAGAGGTGCTAACCGATAAGGTGCTTTGGCTATCAGAGCCGCACCAGGAATCAAGTCAATTCGAAACTCCACTTGCCTCTCCAGAGGCACTCAAGGCAAGTCATCCGGGAACACGTCCGGATATTCCCGAACAACTGCTAGATCATCCACAATCACCTTACCCTTTTCCCAGGCATCCATAACATAGGCGACAAATCTGGAACAACCCTACTGAAGATAACGTCTGTCCCTAGCTACTGAACATAGAACCGACCCACGCTGAACACCCTCTCCCTGAATCACCAACTCCCCCCCCCCCTACTTAAGGTTTGAATACGTACCAACTGTTGCTCGCAATAAATCATTGCCCTATTGGGGCTCAGCCAATCCATTCCCACAATAACCTTGCTCTCACGAAAAGGAATAATAACCAAATCAATCAGATATCACTCACTAAAAAGCTCCAAGACACAACCCTGATGAACCCTTGACACTCACATAGGAGGATAATTAACATTCTCAACCTCTAATGACAAATCCAGCTCCCCCGGAGCATCAACAAATCTCTTGCTGAGCGCAAGAGATACAAAAGTTCGGGTAGCCCCCAAATCAAACAATACCAAAGCAGAGATATCGTTCACAAGGAACGATCCTAAAAAATATATAGATATAATCACAAAATTAGCATAAATAAAGAGATAAGGAGAAGATACATACATGTCACCACATCAGGTGTTGCACGAGCCTCCTCGGCTGTCAGCTGAAAAGCCCTGCTCCTTACAACAAGTGTTGGCCTTGCCCTATCGGCCATCCGTGATCCTCAAAATCGCCAGAGCGGGCGCTGCAACTGGTCCCCCTGTTGCTAAACTCGGGAAACTAGCTTTCTTATGGCTCCTCTGATTTCAATGAAAGCAGATCATACTCTCAAGCATGGCTTAAATGACCATAAAAAGTGTAAAAACAAGCTCTCACTAGATCTATCAAAAGAACCATCAAGTTAAGAGCTTTATACCTCCAAAAGCTTCCCAAGTTGGTGATCATTTTGGATCTACAAGTTATAGCCACACCAATGCTACTTCCAAGAGTTCTTCCTTCAAAAGCACCAAAAAAACCCTTCAAAGTTCACTTATAAGCCCAAAACACTCAAATAACACTTAGGGTTTCGTTCTTAGGCCTTGGAGAGGTGGAGGCTGGTCATAAGAATCTCCAAAGGAAACTTAAGGTGTTTAAATAGGATACAAACCCTAAAAATTAGGATTTGCCCTTGCTAACCGTACACCCTACATACTCCATGTACGCCTAGCGTACGAGGGTTTTCTCTGCGATCAAGATTTGACCTAGTACGCCCGGCGTACTCCTAGCATACGCCCAACGTACCTGACCAGGGACCAAAATGCTAAGTTTTTAAGGTTAAAGGCTAAAAGGAAAATACTTGGAAATGCAAATGTTACAATTCTCCCCCACTTGAATGAGACTTCGTCCTCGAAGTCTGTTGCTGCGAACAACTCCATGTAATGCTCCCTCATCTCGACCTCGGGCTCCCACATCCATTTTGAACCCTTACGGTGCTGTCATTGCACCTTTACCAGATCCATCGACTTATTCTACAAAGTCTTCATTTTCTTGTCAAGGATTACCACCGGTATCTCAATGTAATTTAGGAGATCATCCACCTGAATATCCTCCAATGAAACCACCACGAAATCATTGACCAAGCATTTCCACAGTTGAGAGACGTGAAACGTGTTATGGATTCGACTAAACTCCTCATGTAGATCTAAAAGATAAGCAACCTTGCCCACCCGGGCCAAAACCCTAAAAGGACCGATATAACTGGGCCCCAACTTGCCCTTCTTCTTGAATCGGATGACACCTTTCCAAGGTGACACCTTTAGGAGAACCATATCCCCAACCTAGAACTCTAGATCTGATCGACGCTTGTCGGCATAGCTCTTTTTCCGACTCTGACATGTCTAAAGTCTACCCTGCACCTGCTAAATCAACTCAGTAGTATTGAGTACCACCTCGGTACTCCCCATAACTCGTTGACCGACCTCGCCCCAACATATTGGGGTCTTGCACTTCCTCTCATAGAGCATCTCAAAAGGAGGTTAATCAATGATGGTGTGATACTTGTTGTTATACGAAAACTCTGCCAAAGGGAGATACGTATCCCAACTCCCAACAAGATCCAATACACATGCCTGAAGCATATTCTCTAAGGTCTGGATAGTCCGCTCACTCTATCCATCAGTATGAGGGTGGAAAGTCGTGATGAAATGCAGAAGAGTACCCAACTCTTCGTGAAACCTCTTCCAGAACCTGGAAGTAAACCGGACATCTGTGTCTGAAACCACTGAAACCGGCACCCCATGTCTTGCCACAACGCCCATGATGTAAATGTCATCCAACCTCTCTGCAAAGATACTCTCCTGAATCGGAATCAAATGTGTGCTCTTGGTCAGTCGATCCATGATGACCCATATCGAATCCACCCACGCCCTGTCCATGGCAACTTCGTGATGAAATCCATAGTAATCTCTTCCCATTTCTAAATGGGAATGTCCAACGGCTGCAACTTTTCATGAGGTCGCTGATGCTTGACCTTAAGTTTTCTGCAAGTCAAGCACCTCTCCACATACCAGACCACATCCCGCTTCATGCATGGCCATAATAGTTGAGCCAGAGATTCTTATACATCTTTGTTTCTCCGGGATGAATAGAGAAACTCGACTTGTGCACCTCCTCCATAAAAACCTGGCATACACCACACAAATTCGGAACCCACACCCTCCGATGAAGGGTCATTAACCCCCGACTATCATAATCGAAGGAAGCCACCTGACCCACTATGCGCTCACTCTTCTGGTGCTCTTCCTTTACAACCTTAACCTAAGCCTCTCAGATCTGCTCCAAAAGTGGAGTAATCACCGTCATCCTTAAACACACATATCTGATCAGAGGCACGACTGCCTTGTTTCTGAGAGCATCGACCACCACGTTGGCCTTCCCCGGATGGTAAAGGATCTCACAATCATAATCCTTTACCACGTGCAACCATCTACATTGCCTCATGTTCAGATTCAGCTGATCCGTCAAATACCTCAAGCTCTTGTGTTCCATGTAGATAGTATATAGGACCCCATAGAGGTAATGTCGCCAAATATTGAGGGAAAACACCACACTCCCCAACTCTAAATCATGCGTAGGATAATTCGCCTAATGAGGCTTCAGCTTCCTAGAAGCATAAGCAATCACATGCCCCCACTGCATCAATATTGCTCCCAATCATGTGATTGACGCATTAAAATATACCAAAAAAATCCTCAACACCCTCCGACAGGGTCAGAATCGGAGTCTTGCTTAATCGTTGTCGTAGAGTCTCAAAAGACGCCTGCTGCTCAGGCCCCCAACGAAACGTGATGGTCTTCTTCGTCAACCAAGTCAGAGGAACCACTATTTTGGAGAAATCCTGAATGAATCTCCGATTGTAACCTGCCAAACCAAGGAAACTCTAAATCTCGGATGGAGACCTTGGAACTTCCCATCTCATCATCGCTTCGACCTTGGCCGGATCGACCAGAATATCGTTCTGGTTGACAAGGTATCCCATGAACTTCACCTCGTACAACCAGAACTCATACTTAGAGAACTTTGCATACAATCTCTCCTTCCTCAAGGTCTCCAATACCTCTATCAGATGCTCCTCGTGTAGCTCCTGGGTCTTAGACCACGATGTCATCAATAAACACAATCACATACCGATCCAACATAGGCTTGCATACACGATTCATTAGGTCCATGAATACGTCTCGAGCATTGGTGAGCCCGGAGCGCATCACTACGAACTCGTAATGACCATAACGAGTTAGGAAGACCGTCTTCTACGTATCCTCCCCTCCAGCCCTGATTTAATGATAACCAGAATGTAGATCAATCTTGGAAACCAAGATGCACCCTGAAGTTGGTGAAATAAATCGTCAATCCTCGGGAGTGGGTAACAGTTCTTCACCGTTAGCTTATTCAACTCCCAGTAGTCGATACACATCCAATGCGACCCATCATTCTTCTTCACAAACAAGATCGTTGCACCCCATGGCGAACTACTCGGTCGAATAAATCTCTTGTCTAACAACTCCTGCAGCTGTGTAGACAACTCATGCATCTCTAGAGGTGCTAACCGATAAGGTGCTTTGGCTATCGGAGCCGCACGGGGAATCAAGTCAATCCGAAACTCCACTTGCCTCTCTGGAGGCACTCAAGGCAAGTCATCCGGGAACACATCTGGATATTCCCGAACAACTGGTAGATCATCCACAGTCACCTTACCCTTCTCCCAGGTATCCACAACATAGGCGACAAATCAAGAACAACCCTGCTAAAGATAACGTTGTAACAACGTAAATTTCAAAATCAATTTTTTTATTTTTCATCAACCAAATTCATATACAAACATTCTCAAATATTTCCAACATTAGTTTTTGAAACATAACATATCCCAAGATCATAAAAGTCAAACTCTCTCTCTAGTGTGTACGAGTCACACCGGCGCCTTCCCACGATCCTCGCTAGTACCTGAAACACATAACACAACAACTGTAAGCATAAATGATTAGTGAGTTCCCCAAAATACCGCATACAACACATATGCCACTCGAGGCTATAATACGACCCTCCGGTCGATGTGTCTCAGCGGGACCCTCTAGTCCCGTAGCTCGTTGGACCCTCTGGTCCGGTCATAGCGTGTTGGACCCTCCTGTCCGGTCTATAACATCATACAACATACATATATCACATAGCACATAATCTCATACGTAACACATAAGACCCTCTGGTCAACACATAATACCACTCTAGGTAACGTATAGTGAGAAGACTCACCTCAGGTGTCTCGGTAAGTCTCTGACTCGGTAGAAATGTGATCTAGCCTCCGCCTAATCACATAAAGTAAATACTCTCATAAATATAACTATACTCAAACCTTTCTTAACACCCCCAGAAGGGTAAAAGACCATTTTACCCCTCTCTTGGCTTAAAGGCCTCACTGTTAACCAAACCCTAAAAGTTAACAAAAGTCAACGGTCAAACTTTAACCCGACTCGTCGAGTGCACTTGGGCGACTTGGTGAGTCTACACGTGTCCACTGACTCCCTTAGTCCCTCTTGGCACGTCGAGTCCTTCCCCTTACTCGACGAGTCACACCTGGCATGAATCGCGGGGCCATCCCGACTCAACTCGCCGAGTCTCAATAACAACTCGGCGAGTTCCGCCTTGAACTCCAAACCCCTAACTCTCCCTGACTCACCGAGTTATTTCCCCAACTCGGCAAGTCTACTTACTGAGTGATTTACGGGAAACCCTCATCCTACTCGCTGAGTCTGATCTTCGGACTCGGCGAGTTCATGCCATGCACAAACTCCATAGACCTCTTGAGGTCAGATCTGTTCCTTTAATTCATAGATCTGGCCTTCCCAAGCATGATAATCACGTAAAGTTCATACCTTGACATTCACATATCATCTAAATGGTCTAACTTGGTGATTTAGCCCCAAAAATGACATCCTAAGATCATGGCTCCCAAAATAACTCATAAAGCTCCAAGGGTTAAGGTCTCTGGACCTCTTTGGGTCCAGATCCAAAGCATAGACTCGAGAAGGGACCAATTGCTCCACTTATCCATCCTCTAAAGGGGTTAGAAAACCCTAACTCTAAGAATCAACACCAAAACTGAAGAAGGTCCGAATAAATACCTCAATATGAACTCTATGAACTCTAAAGTCACCAAAATCACACCTCCTTCAGCCTCCTCTTGCCTTGGTCACCTCCTTCTTGCAAATACACCCACAAAAGATCGAGAATGGCCTCTCCTTCCTCACAAGCGCTCTAGATCTCTTAGGGTTTCTCTCTGGGGTTTGGTAGCCGCAAATGACGGCCTTAAGGGACTTTAAATAGGTCCCAAACCCCGGAAATTAGGGTTTCATTAAACAGCGTGGACTCGCCGAGTCCGGCTATGAACCCGAATACGAATCCGCGACCATACTCGGCGAGTTTAAACACCAACTCGTCGAGTCTCCTCACAACTTCCAAAAATAAAAGAATAAAATATTATACCTAGGAATCCGGATGTTACACTAGATCTATCAACAGAACCATCAAGTTAAGAGCTTTATACCTCCACAAGCTTCCCAAGTTGGTGATGATTCTGGATCCACAAGCTCTAGCCACACCAATGAAAATTCCAAGAGTTCTTCTTCCTTCAAAAGCACCAAAAACAACTTTAAAGTTCACTTCTAAGCTCAAAACACTGAAATGGCAATTAGGGTTTCATTCTTAGGGTTTGGAGAGGTGGAGGCTGGTCATAAGAAGCTCCAAAGGAAACTTAAAGTGTTTAAATAGGGAACAAACCCTAAAAAAATAGGATTTTCCCCTGCTGACCGTACGCCCTGCGTACTCCATGTACGCCCAACATACGTGGGTTTCCTCCGCGATCAAGATTCGACCTAGTACGCCCGACGTACTCCTAGCGTACGCCCTACGTACTCAACCATGGACCAAAATGCCAAGGGTAACAACCCGATATTTCAAGTCAATATAATAGTCTTGGTCAACCATTGTAATTAGTTTTAAAGTAATAAAGAGAAATGATTTGAATATTATGTGCATTTATTTATTTATAAAGATGTATAAATTAAGATAAAAATGATCATCAAAAATAAAATGTTAAATAAACTCGATATCTGTGAAGAAACTTGTAGTGGTCGTGACAAGGTTTCCAAAAATATAAAGAACGCTGAAAACCGAGTTATAATGAAGAAGTTATGACCTATCGAAGTTTCGCGACGGAACCGACATGACACTGTGACGTAAAAAGTGAAACTATGATAAAATACATTTTAGCCTTAACAATCTAAATAAAAACTGTAGCATACGTTAAACCGAGAGCGTGCATAAAAAGAACATCCAAATTTGACTTCGTATGAGGAAGTTATGATTTTTCTAAGATTCGACATATCAGTATGTAGGCCGAAACTCGAATTAAAGATCGACCGATTTTTAGCCGACACAACCTAAACGAGAATCGAAGATCTCATCATTAGTAGTTCAACGGTAAAAAGACAGATGAAAACGGACATCGGATGAAGAAGTTATGAATTTTTAACAAACTTTTCCTGTCCCGGCCTGTTAAAAATATAAAATAAAAAATAAATTCAAAATTAGCTAATGGAGTCTAAAAGAAAGTTGTAGAGCACGGTCTCACCTACGCGTGGATATAAAGAACGTCAAAAACGGAGTTCATATGTGAAAGTTACGAATTTGTGAAGTTTGAAAAATAAATTCTTGAAGGAGTACGCTCCACGTACAAAAGAGTACACCCTACGTACTCGGACTAGCTTCGATGCGTGTTAGTAGCCTTGACACCTCCGAATCTCGAAACTCATTCAGATGATACGTATCTCGTACGCACAGCGTACGAAGGTGTGCTGTGCATACCGAAGTACACCCATCCTAATGCGAGGCCTCAACCTCCTATAAATAGCATGCGAAGCCTCTCAGATTAGTTTACAAATTTCATTCTCTCTTTCACTTTAAACACCCTTTTAAGCCCTTCTAAAACCCCCGAAGCCTAGGGAAAACCCCTAACACCCGAAGAAAGCCCTGAGCCTCGAAGTCCTCGAGAAAATAATCTTTTTCAGTCGAAACTCTGCCCGCGTAAAGCCTGGTTTTCAACAGAAACTCGTGGTTTTGTCAAGAAAAATCATTTCTAGAAACGAAACGCTGCCAAAATACCACTTATCAGGTGAGTTCATACCCATACACCTTTTATATAGCTTTTCCATGTTTTAAAAGGGGGGGGGGGGGGGGGGGGAATACAAGTAAAATACCAGGATACTTGTGTTAAAATACAAACCCATTGTTTATGTTTTCTTACAGTTTATATAACTATTACATGAAATAATATGCATACAGAACATCTTATGATACAACAGTTATTAGTTCAAATGAAACATATATTGTAAACTATAATATATATAGTTTGTGTTACATTCTCATTATTTTACCCCTTTTAGGGAAAAGAAACAAATATATAAAAATATGATTATTTTTATATTATAAACACGATGAATTGGGTAACAGTTTCATGCATGAATATTTTCAATAACAAAACACATATCTCGTTAGAAATTTGTGAGTCATTTGTAACGACGTAAAATTTCCAATTTAATTTTTCATTTTTAAACCACAAAATGTATATCATATCATAATCTCAAATCCAAAACAACAGTGTTTTCAAAACAAATCCCAAGATCTCTCTAATGTGAACTCCATCGATGTGGGTGTGTACGAGTCAAGCCGTCGCCTTCCCACGGTCCTCGCTGGTACCTGAGACATCAAACACAACAACTGTAAGCATAATGCTTAGTGAGTTCCCCAAAATACCACATACCACAAATACGCCACTCGAGGCTAATCCCGACCCTCCGGTCAAGATGTCTCAGCGGGACCCTCCAGTCCCGCAGCTCGTCGGACCCTCCGGTCCAGTCATAGCTCATTGGTCCCTCTGGCCCGGTCTGAATCGTTGGACCCTCCGGTCTGGTCTATATAATCATACAGCATACAAATAACGCATAACATGTAATCTCTAATATAACACATATTCTCGTACATAGCACATAAGACCCTCTGGTCAACTTAGAATACCACTCAAGGTAACGTATAGTGAGAAGACTCACCTCGCGTAACTCGGTAACTCGGAAAACCTCGAACTCGGTGAATAGGACCTAGCCTCCGCCTAATCATATGAAATATACACTCATCATCAACATAATTTCCCAAGGCTAGACCAAGCTCTCTAAACACTCTTAGGAAGGGTAAAAGACCATTTTACCCCCCTGCTAGGCTCAAATACGCTAGAGTTGACCAAACCCTAAAAGTCAACAAAAGTCAACCCTCTCCAGGTTACGCTGCGCGTACCAACATGTACGTTGGGCGTACCCGGAGCCTCCACAGAATCGGGGTACGCGACACTCTACGCCGCGCGTACTGGGATTACGCCCAACGTAACACCCAGTTCCCTTATCCCACTCATTCAGACCTAAATCTGTTAAGACTTTCATCCAAACTCTAGATCCGACTCCTTTTATACCACTTAACCCATAAAGTCGAGACCTTTATGCCTTTGCATGGCTGTAGAGGTCACTTTGTGCTCAAAACACCATTTCTCTTTCCATAATGGGACTATAACTCATGCATGACACTAGATCCACGACCAAGACTGGATTTTTATGAACCCTTAACATCAAACACACTAGAAGAGGCCAGATTCATGCTCATGGAGACTATTTGCACACAAAGTCTCAAACTTTGGACCCAAAAACCCTAAAATGGTCCCAAAAAGCAAAACTTAAGAAGAACAAGGAAAACTCAGAGCTTTTTACCTCAAAAGAGATCTCCAACCACTGTAGAGCACAAATCTACACTTGTTCTTCCACTTCTAGCACCAACAATGGCTCCTCCTTCCCTTCTTCACCTTGAAAAGTTAACTCCAAGCTCAAAATATACACAAACAGGCTAAGGCACGGATCTGAGCTTCTCAAGGGACTCACTCAAGGAATATGGTGGCTAGGGCAAAGGGCCACATGTTCCTTTTATAGTGCACAAGCCAGAAATTAGGGTTTGCATCTGGGCTCACTATGCCCAGCGTACCCCTGAGTACGCCCAGCGCACTCGGTCAAGTCTGCGTCCAAATTAAGCGCGTGAGTATGCACGACGTACACCCCAGTACACCCAGCGTACTCGCCAAGTCAACATACAACTCAAGGGACTAAACTTGCCAACTTTCAAAATAGAAGGACCATAAAGCTTACCTGGATTTTGGGCTGTTACAATTCTCCCCCACTAGAACCAGACTTCGCCCTCGAAGTCTCGTGCTGCAAACAACTCCGGATGCTGCTCCCGCATCTCCGACTCCGGCTCCCAGGTCAGCTCGGACCCCTTCCGATGTTGCCATTGGACCTGAACCAGGGGCACTTCCTTGTTCCTTAGAACCTTGATCCTCCGATCCAAAATCGCAATCGACTTCTCGGCATAATTCAAACTTGCGTCCACCTGGATGTCCTCCAACGGTACCACTTCTGACTCGTCGGCAATGTACTTCCTCAGCTGCGACACATGGAAGGTATCATGAATCTGGTCCAACTCCGCAGGTAGCTCTAGGCGATATGCTACCTTGCCCACCCTCGCGATCACCCTAAATGGCCCAATATACCGGGGCCCCAGCTTGCCCCTCTTCCTGAATCGGATCACTCCTTTCCAAGGAGATACCTTCAGGAGTACGAAATCACCGACCTGGAACTCGAGCTCAGATCGTCGCCTATCCGCATAACTCTTTTGACGACTCTGAGCGGTCAACAACCTCTATCTGACCTGCTGGATCTACTCTGTCGTCTGAAGCACTATCTCTATACTACCCATCACGCGTTGCCCCACCTCACCCCAACAAATAGGGGTACGACACCTCCTCCCATACAACAGCTCAAAGGGTGGCATACCGATGCTCGAATGATGGCTGTTGTTGTAGGAAAACTCCGCCAAGGGAAAATATGTGTCCCAGCTCCCGCCGAAATCCAACACACATGCTCGGAGCATGTCCTCGAGCGTCTGAATCGTCCGCTCACTTTGCCCGTCAGTCTGTGGGTGGTATGCGGTTGTGACAACCGTCAATTTTCAGTCAAGTCAAAGTCAACGAAAGTCAACAAGTCAAACCGGCCCACTCATCTTGCCGTAAGTGCTAGAGCTTATGATAAGTAACTCCTAAACAACTCTCTATTCTAACGAGAGATCCTAAATCAAAAAGTGCGTACATCTAGATCTCCTTAACCTAAAACGGTGGTACGTAGAAAGCCAAACCAATACAACAATGGTACATACTCATCGGGAGTATGCAAGATCCCTAATCAAGGCTTAACGGGGTTTACGGACCTTGCAGTGCGTAGCTGGACACTCAAAAAGGTCACCAATGAAACCTCTCCCACATATCTCTAAGTATGTGAAACCTCTCCCACATATCTCTAAGTATGTGAAACCTCTCCCACATATCTCTAAGTATGTGAAACCTCTCCCACATATCCCTAAGTATGTGAAACCTCTCCCACATATCCCTAAGTATGTGAAACCTCTCCCATATATCTCTAAGTATGTGAAACCTCTCCCACATATCCCTAAGTATGTGAAACCTCTCCCACATATCCCTAAGTATGTGAAACCTCTCCCACATATCTCTAAGTATGTGAAACCCCTCCCACATATCCCTAAGTATGTGAAACCTCTCCCACATATCTCTAAGTATGTGAAATCTCTCCAAGTACGTCAAATCTCTCCCAAAGCTCTCTAAGTATGTGAAATCTCTCTCACATATCTCTTTGTATGTGAAATCTCTCCAAGTATGTCAAATCTCTCCCAAATCTCTCTAAGTATGCGAAATCTCTCTCACATATCTCTTTGTATGTGAAATCTCTCCAAGTATGTCAAATCTCTCCCAAATCTCTCTAAGTATGTCAAATCTCTCCAAGAACGTCGAATCTCTCCCAAATCTCTCTAAGTATGTGAAATCTCTCTCACGTATCTCTTCGTATGCGAAATCTCTCCAAGTACGTCGAATCTCTCCCAAATCTCTCTGAGAACGAGGAATCTCTCTCAAATCTCTCTCGAAATCTCTCCCAACTTTCTATAATCACTCGGGGCATCCCGACCCTCGAATTTGGCGAAAAATAGCCCAAGAACGGAAGTCTACGCGAAAAACGGACTTAAGGAAACGAACCCTCCGAACCGAAAGTACTATTCATGAACCGAACCGAAAGCACTATTCATGAGGGTCCGAACCGAAAGTACTGTTCATGAGCTGGACCGAAGTTACTGTTCATCCGAACCGAACCCGGCTTTGAAGGAAATCCGAACTGAACCATGCTAAGAAGAAAGGTCCGAACCGAACCTTGTGTAGAAGGGAAATCCGAACCGAAGGTACTGTTCATTACTGTTCACAACAGTCCCTTCGGTTCTAGCCTGACCTCGGACCGAACCCTTGCCTTTGCGTCGGACTGCTTCACCTCGGACCGAGCCACCCTGCGCGCCTTCGCCTCCGGATTCAACCTCCCGCGTCCGAACCGAGCCCAGCTGACCGAGCCTCGGCCGAGATCCGAAGAACTTCACTGGAAAATGCAATTTTCACCCCGTTTTTGTATATTTTTGCGTTTTAAACCCATTTTTAATTATTTTAACGCGGGGTTTTCACCCAAAATCATATTTTAACATAATAAACCTAAATATTCACAATTTAATCATATTTTCATAAAAATCTTTATTTAAATATTAAAAGTAAGTGGGTAAAGTACAAAGAGATGGAGTGTTGACTTTGCTTTACTTTATGACGCAAGCAACCCCTCACCCACTCCATGACAACCCACACTCCTCCCCACCATACCTTGTACTTTTTACCTCCCTCACAAGCCACCTCCATGCTTTGAGGGCTGGATAATCATCCTCTCTCCTCATTTTTCTTTCATTTGTTCTCATTTCACAAGAAGATCAAACTCCTTTCTCTCTCACTTTCTCTCTCTAGAAATCCAAGATTCAAGGGCTGATCTTGAGAGTTTCCTCCACCTTTGGTAAGCATAATCCATTTCCTTTATGATTACCTCTATTATTTCCACTCAAATCATGGATATCTTACACAAACTCCATTATATTTGTGTTAGAGCTTCGAATCTTCAAACGGTTCTTCTAGTGTTCTTGGGTTGAACACTTCTCTTCTTCATCACTTATCTACTGAAATCACACAAGGTGAGTTCATACCCCTACATTTTCACGTTTTCTCAAGTTTTTAGGGGGGGAATACAAGTTAAAATGCTTAGAACATAACTACATTCTTCTAACAGCTTTCATCAGAAAAGTTTCACTCCATTCACGGACTGTTTTGGACATCTTAAATATTTTTGTTTTCAAAACTGTTTTAGGTGCATATAGTTCCACTTCTTAGCTTTAAAATGACTACTTGCACATCTCCATACGATTTTTCTACAATTTATGGTGATTTTTACAAAACCGCCTATCATTTCAAACATCAATCCGGACCAGTCTGTGATTATGGACTTTTTCACCCAAGTTAGAGATCATTAAAAATTATAATAAAAATTATGAACAAACTAGACTCATTTTCCAAACTCCCAGAAGTTACAGAACCTGATTTGGACATTTTATGATTTTTCTACAATTTTTCCAATATCAGTTACAGAAAAGGTTATTAACAGAAAAACACAATAAATTTCATTTCACCTTGTAACATGTCGAGCAAGGTATACATCGTTAGTTGATTATGTGTAGTTGCAATATATGACAAATTTTGTATTCCTACATAGACATACATCAGAAAACACATGGATTTACATCTTCACAAGTATGACAAATATATATATATATATATATATATATATATATATATATATATATATATATATATATATATATATATATACACGATACTACGAGGCTATATCCATTAAAATATAAATATTGATAAATTATGACAAGTAAGGCCTATGCTCATTTCCCACGAAATCAATCGATAAACTATAATAGGTATAGTTTAGGGTCATTCATATAACAAACACAATATTAAAGGTCTTACACTTACATAAGAGTTATTGCCGCTATGGACGATTAAGATAATCTATAATAAGTATAGTTAAGCCATTATACCCCCACAAACGAACTCGTTAGTTATAATTGGTATAATTATGGTAAATACATATTACAAACAATGTAATAAACTATAATAGGTATAGTTTATGTTTCATCTACTCTAGGAACTTAATTACAAGAAAGGAATTCACCATCACTTTCGATAAGCTATTCATATGCATAGTTCAGGTTCACTAATCTCTATTATTCCCCGGTGAACTATGATATGTATAGGTTATATTCACATTAACACATCATATAGGTTATATACACATCACTTTCGATAAGCTATTCATATGCATAGTTCAGGTTCACTAATCTCTATTATTCCCCGGTGAACTATGATATGTATAGGTTATATTCACATTAACACATTGTATAGGTTACACTCACCATCACCATCACTTTTGTTAAGCTATTCATATGCATAGTTCAGGTTCCCTAATCCCTATTACTCCCCGGTGAACTATGATATGTATAGGTTATAATCACAATAGATTTTCATATGGTTAGACTTCAACTATAATCGTTGAGCGTATATGCTTGAGTCATACAAGAATTTAGTCTGGATTGGCTTAGAATTGGTGGTGCCCGCCTCATCTCCTGTTCCTCGTTGGGTTGTGGACCTAGGGCAGACCCACTACATTCGACGTTTTATCTAACTTAAATCTTCTATAACTTATATACGCTGGACAATTATAGGGGAAATCTACGGGTCAATCTAGGATACATTAACACATCATATAGGTTATATTCACCATCACTTTTGATAAGCTATCATATGCATAGTTCAGGTTCACTAATCTCTATTACACCCCGGTGAACTATGGTATGTATAGGTTATATTCACATTAAAGGTTAGCATTGTTAGACTTCAACTATAATCATTGAGCGTATATGCTTGAGTCATACAAGAATTTAGTCTGGATTGGCTTAGAATTGGTGGTGCCCGCCTCATCTCCTGTTCCTCGTTGGGTTGTGGACCTAGGGCAGACCCACTACATTCGACGTTTTATCTGACTTAAATCTTCTATAACTTATATACGTTGGATGATTATAGAGGAAATCTACGGGTCAATCTAGGGTTCATCAACACATCATATAGGAATATTTTGTTTACACCTGACTAAGAAAATATTGGATTTTCTGGATTCATATCCTATCGCTTTTAAAAAGGAAAACGGTTTCTACTCCAAACAAAACTCTTATGAACTCACCAACTTAATTGTTGACACTTTTCAAAACTACTTGTATTTTCAGGAAATCAGTGAAACAGGAAAACTTCAGCGCTTTGAGAATGGGACGTTAAACCGTCAACAATTTATTTTTGTCATCATATTGTAATTGATTTTGAAACATGTAAACATATACTTTGATGTAACTTTTTCAATTATATTTATGATGGTTGTATTTACTTTGTGCACTATTATACACGTTGTTGTGATACTGTACATGAAGTCCTCCACCCCTGGACGTTTCCGCCATCCTTGGTTTGGGGGTGTGACAGCGGTACTAAAATGCAGCCTCGTACCCAACTCCTCGTGAAATTTCTTCCAGAATCTGGAAGTGAAACGCACATCTCAGTCTGACACGATTGAGATGGGCACTCCATGCCGCGATACCACCTCCCTCACGTATAGCTATGCCAATCTTTCCGTAGAAGAACTCTCACTAATAGCGAAAAAGTGGGCGCTCTTCATCAATCGGTCCACTATCACCCAGATCGTGTCGACACCCCTTGCCGTTCTCGGCAATTTGGTGATGAAATCCATGGATATTTGCTCCCACTTCCACTCCGGAATCTTAAGTGGCTGCAGCTTACCATGCGGTTTCTGGTGCTCGGCCTTAACCCTACGACAGGTTAGGCATCTCTCAACGAACCACGCCACATCCCTCTTCATACAGGGCCACCAATACTCCCTCTTCAGATCCAGATACATCTTAGTGGCCCCGGGATGGATCGAAAACTTCGATCTGTGCGCCTCCTCCATCAAGATAGTACGTGTCCCGCCCACAAATGGTACCCAAATCCGACCCTGAAAGGTCATAAGCCCTCAGCTATCGGTAACAAACCCTGACACCTGCCCGATAACTCGCTCTCTCTTACGGTTCTCCGGCCTCATTGCCTCGGCCTGGGCCCCTCTGATGGTATCCAATACCGGAGTCATCACCGTCAACCTCATACAAATATCCCGCATCGGGGCACCTTCTGCCCTACGACTCAGGGTGTCAGCTACCACATTAGCCTTGCCCGGGTGGTACAGGATCTCGCAATCATAATCCTTTACCACATCCAGCCATCTCCTTTGCTGCATGTTCAGATTGGTCTGATCCATCAAATACTTCAAGCTCTTGTGGTTAGTGTATATCGTACATTGAACCCCATACAGATAGTGACGCCAGATCTTGAGGGCGAACACCACAACCCCCAACTCCAGATCGTGGGTGGGATATCTCGTCTCATGAGGCTTCAACTGCCTCGATGCATACGCGATCACATGCCCTCTCTGCATCAACACCGCTCCCAACCCCGATATCGATGCATCACAGTACACCACGAAATCCTCCATCCCTTCCGGTAGTGCGAGCACGGGA
This sequence comes from Lactuca sativa, assembly GCF_002870075.4. NCBI lineage: Eukaryota > Viridiplantae > Streptophyta > Magnoliopsida > Asterales > Asteraceae > Lactuca > Lactuca sativa. The sequence continues at coordinate 64,018,289 of NC_056625.2, read as the reverse complement.
GCTTCGCACAATCTCTGGCGAAGGGTCTCAAACGAGGTCTGCTGCTCTGGACCCCATGAGAAAGTAACACCCTTTCGGGTCAACTTGGTAAGTGGCACGACGATCTTGGAGAAATCTCTGATAAATCTCCAATAGTAGCCTGTCATCCCTAAGAAGCTCCTGATCTCCGTAGGTGACCTCGGCACCTCCCAACTCATCACAGCCTCATTCTTGGCTGGGTCAACCAATATCCCATTCTGGTTAACGAGATGCCCTAAGAACTGGACCTCCCGTAACCAAAAATCGCACTTGGAGAATTTGGCGAAAATCCTCTCCGATCTCAGAAGTCCGAGGAGCTCCCTCAAATGTTCCTCATGCTGCTCTCTGGTCCTCGAATACACCAGGATGTCATCAATGAATACAATTACCGAACGATCCAACATCGGCCTACACACCCTGTTCATGAGATCCATGAACGCCGCTGGTGCGTTGGTGAGCCCGAATGACATCACCACGAACTCGTAATGCTCGTAACGAGTCCTAAACGCCGTCTTCTGGATATCCTTATCCCGAACTCTCATCTGGTGATATCCCGACCTCAAGTCTATCTTGGAGAACCAAGACGCCCCCTGCAACTGATCGAATAGATCGTAGATCCTCGGTAACGAATAACGGTTCTTGACCGTCAACTTGTTCAACTCCCGGTAATCAATGCACATCCGGTGTGAACCATCCTTTTTCTTGACAAAAAGGATCGGCGCTCCCCAGGGAGAGCTACTGGGATAGATGAACCCTTTCCCCAACAGCTCTTGCAGCTGTGAGGATAGCTCCTGCATCTCTGGCGGTGCTAACCGATATGGCGCCTTAGCGATAGGCGCAGCCCCGGGAATCAAATCGATACGAAACTCCACCTGCCTCTCGGGAGGCACACCTGGCAACTCCTCGGGGAACACGTCCGGAAGCTCGCGCACTATCGGCACCTCATCCACTGAACTTGGTCTCCCAACGGCCTCTCGTACATCCGTCACATAGGCTACGAACCCCTTGCAGCCCTGCTGCAAACTCCGCCTCGCTCTGGCAGCCGAACAGAATACTGAACCACTACGAGTTCCCTCGCCATAAACTGTCAGCGCTCCCCCACTAGGATCTCGGATCCTCACCAATTGACGCTCGCAATCTATGACAGCCCCGAAACGGCTCAACCAATCCATGCCTACTATAACACAAACATCCCTCATAGCAATCGGAATCAAATCAATCGGAAACTCCACCTCGAAGATCTCCAGCACGCATCCACGCATCACCTCGATAGCACATACCTCACGCTCATCTGCTATGAAAACCCACAGAGGTCGAATCAACACCTCTCTCGGAAGACTAATGTGTCGACTAAAAGTCACAGATATGAAAGACCGACTCGCACCCGAGTCGAACAACACTAATGCAGGTACAGAACTCACAAGAAAAGTACCTACGCATAACATATAGCAATTTCAATAGCATAAACTCAACGTAAAATAGATAAATATTACATACCTACCACGACGTCAGGCGTTGCGCGGACCTCCTCCGCAGTCAACTGGAAGGCTCTCCCCCTAGCCTTTGGTGCTTCGGCCTTCACTGGCCGTGTCTCGGTAGCTCGAACCGCAGGTGCAGATCCCTGCGCTGACCTCTGAAGCTGGGGGCACTCGGCCTTCTGATGGCCGGTCTGGTTGCAATGAAAGCAAACTGAGAACCCCTTAGGACAATCCCTCGCGAAATGTCCTTCCTTCCCACACTTATAGCATACCCCAGTCTTGCACGACCCATCATGGCTCTTTCCGCACTTCCCACAAGTGCGGCCCCTCAAACTACCCGTCCTCGAATCAGCGGGCTTTGCCCGCTTGGCGGTCGGCTGCGACTGCGCCGGTCGCCAATCACCCCTCTGAGACTCGGTCTCCTCCCTCGTCTGTGTCTCAAGCTCAATCTCCCTCTTCCGGACATTTGCCTGGAGCTCGGCAAATGTCTGGTAAGTCGAATTCGCCATGAACTCACGGATGTCCCTCCTCAGAATACTCAGATAACGGCTCATGCGAGCCTGCTCAGTGGACACCAGTTCCAGGCAAAACAATGCCCGCTCATGAAACATCCTCATAATCACTATCACCGACTCAGTCCCCTGCTTGAGGGTCAGAAACTCCTGAGCTAAACGTTCCCTCTCCACCTGGGGAACATACTCGTCATGAAACATTGCAGTAAACCTCTCCCAGGTCACTGCAGCCAGCTCAGCTGTCGAGTAGCTCGCGGTGACAAACTTCCACCAGTCCTTCGCCCCCAAGCGAAGCTGGTTGAGTGAGAACCGCACCCTCAGGTGCTCCGGACACGAGCACGTATAGAAACACCCCTCTATGTCGGAGATCCACCTCATGGCGGCGATCAGATCCTGTGTACCATCGAACTCTGGTGGTTTCATGTTGCTGAACTCTCGGTATAGCAACGAATCACCACTTTGGGGTCTTGCAATAGCAACAGCTGTTGTGGCTGCAGCAACAGCAGCATCAGTCAAGGCAGCGTAACACTCGTCAAACGTCTCGATCAGTGTGGTCTTAATAGACCCAAACATCTCCGGAATCTCGGCTCTGATGGCAGCAGCCACCTCCTCATGGATGATCCGACAGATCTCCTCATCACTCACCCCACTGCTCTCGACGATAGGGCGTGTCCCGACCATGATCAACCTCTGAAATACAACATAAGAAATATCAGGGACACTCTCGAGTATACTCACACTCGATAACTTAATCATCCTCACTTCTGGTACCCCAAGGATTCTTACTTGGACTGCGCACCAATCCGGTGTTTTCAATAGTACGGGCCCAATACTATTGTCCACATCGAATCAATATACAACCCAAGTCCTCCTCCTAGGATCCCAAGTCGTAAATACTCTACTCTCGCTATGCACTGGCTACCCTCAGTAGACCTCTCATGAGCTCCTCATTGCTACCTACTCACTCTCAAAGTATCTCATAGCAGCAGTAATCTCCTAGGCTAAGGCATCACAAATCAGGCCACTCTATTCCTCATAGGAGTACCTAGCCTCTCTAACATGCATAACATAATATCTCATAACTCATAACATATAATGTAAGGGTATTTTGGGGATTCACCGTTCGAGCGCTGGCTGACCGTACACACCATCCACTCTGCTTGTTTCCAAAACTTCTTTTTCTTTTTAGAAAATTTGCAGTTTTGGTTGTAAAATTTCTCAAATCCTCGGTTTGAGTTCAAATACGCCCGAAGGTGCATCCCTCAAACCAAGAATCTGATACCAACTTGTAACGACGTAAAATTTCCAATTTAATTTTTCATTTTTAAACCACAAAATGTATATCATATCATAATCTCAAATCCAAAACAACAGTGTTTTCAAAACAAATCCCAAGATCTCTCTAATGTGAACTCCATCGATGTGGGTGTGTACGAGTCAAGCCGTCGCCTTCCCACGGTCCTCGCTGGTACCTGAGACATCAAACACAACAACTGTAAGCATAATGCTTAGTGAGTTCCCCAAAATACCACATACCACAAATACGCCACTCGAGGCTAATCCCGACCCTCCGGTCAAGATGTCTCAGCAGGACCCTCCAGTCCCGCAGCTCGTCGGACCCTCCGGTCCAGTCATAGCTCATTGGTCCCTCTGGCCCGGTCTGAATCGTTGGACCCTCCGGTCTGGTCTATATAATCATACAGCATACAAATAACGCATAACATGTAATCTCTAATATAACACATATTCTCGTACATAGCACATAAGACCCTCTGGTCAACTTAGAATACCACTCAAGGTAACGTATAGTGAGAAGACTCACCTCGCGTAACTCGGTAACTCGGAAAACCTCGAACTCGGTGAATAGGACCTAGCCTCCGCCTAATCATATGAAATATACACTCATCATCAACATAATTTCCCAAGGCTAGACCAAGCTCTCTAAACACTCTTAGGAAGGGTAAAAGACCATTTTACCCCCCTGCTAGGCTCAAATACGCTAGAGTTGACCAAACCCTAAAAGTCAACAAAAGTCAACCCTCTCCAGGTTACGCTGCGCGTACCAACATGTACGTTGGGCGTACCCGGAGCCTCCACAGAATCGGGGTACGCGACACTCTACGTCGCGCGTACTGGGATTACGCCCAACGTAACACCCGGTTCCCTTATCCCACTCATTCAGACCTTAATCTGTTAAGACTTTCATCCAAACTCCAGATCCGACTCCTTTTATATGACTTAACCCATAAAGTCGAGACCTTTATGCCTTTGCATGGCTGTAGAGGTCACTTTGTGCTCAAAACACCATTTCTCTTTCCATAATGGGACTATAACTCATGCATGACACTAGATCCACGACCAAGACTGGATTTTTATGAACCCTTAACATCAAACACACTAGAAGAAGCCAGATTCATGCTCATGGAGACTATTTGCACACAAAGTCTCAAACTTTGGACCCAAAAACCCTAAAATGGTCCCAAAAAGCAAAACTTAAGAAGAACAAGGAAAGCTCAGAGCTTTTTACCTCAAAAGAGATCTCCAACCACTGTAGAGCACGAATCTACACTTGTTCTTCCACTTCTAGCACCAACAATGGCTCCTCCTTCCCTTCTTCACCTTGAAAAGTTAACTCCAAGCTCAAAATATACACACACAGGCTAAGGCACGGATCTCAGCTTCTCAAGGGACTCACTCAAGGAATATGGTGGCTAGGGCAAAGGGCCACATGTTCCTTTTATAGTGCACAAGCCAGAAATTAGGGTTTGTATCTGGGCTCACTACGCCCAGCGTACCCCTGAGTACGCCCAGCGTACTCGGTCAAGTCCGCGTCCAAATTAAGCACGTGAGTACGCGCGGCATACACCCCAGTATGCCCAACGTACTCGCCAATTCAACATACAACTCAAGGGACTAAACTTGCCAACTTTCAACATAGAAGGACCATAAAGCTTACCTGGATTTTGGGCTGTTACATCATTCGTCTTCATTGTACCTACCCAAGGTATACATGGAAGTCCTGTTTTATAACCAGAGTCTCCTCCTAGAGAGCATGATACTTGTGTATAGATCTATACGAGATTGATGACCCCGCACCCTGGCTGTTAGCTACAACACGACCGACAGGTTATGGATGTCAAATATCAAACATAACGACACTTGAAGAACGTCGCGACATGTAAATAATTTGTTAGCACGGTTATGAAAACTCACATGATAATCAACAATACATTATTTTTACGTAAAATTAATATTATATTTATTTTACGTAATCACTCAACGCATCTAATGGTTTTATTTTCGAATAAAACTACATGTTACGAAATTAAGTATGACATTTATACTTATACTTTTCAGTACTGGAATATACATATAAGACTAGAATTCAGTTTTATGGAAAATATATGATTTTCTAGGATAGATATGATTACTTTACAAACAAACAGTTTACAACTCAGTTTTATGGAAAATATAGGATTTTCTGGGATAGATACGATTATTTACAAACAAACAACTTACAACTCAGTTTAATAGAAAATATTGGATTTTCTGGAAACAAACGTGATTTCATCTCATTGAATGACATATTTTCATATAAATGCTTATGAACTCACCAACTTAAATGTTGACACTTTTTCTCAAATAACTTATATTCTTAGGAAATCGGTAAAACATGTATCCACGAGTTTTTGAGAAGATAGAGCATTATAGACTCATGTCTTTTAACTTTTTTTTATACATTTTGGTGTCAATATACAATGATTTGAACACATATGTAAAAACTTATATTTTATCAATGCATGGTTGTTGTACTTTGATTACTATTATGCAATTTTTGTGATACTATACATGACGTCCTCCGCCCCCGAATGTTTCCGACGTTCAGGTTTTGGGGGTGTGACACCAAGTTTTTAAGGTTAAGGGCTAAAAGGAAAATACCTGGAAATGCTAATATTACAATAATTATGCTTAACAATGCGACAATATTATTCAAACTCATCATAACAAGTTTTTTCGTGAATAAAACCATACAAAAATATCAATAAATTCTTAAATCCATAAGCTAAAAGGGATTTTTAATAACTTAAATTAAATTTTTGGGAAAATGACACAAATTCCATACGAACTTTTTAGGGCTGATCCTTTTAGTCCCTGGACAATTTCCGTGGCCTTATGAAGGAACAAAGTCGTTTTTGTTTGGTCGATTATATCATTTTGGCCAAAGTGAAGGGGTCACCCGGTTACCTATTGACTTTATATTTGTTGACCAATTTTCCTATATTGACTTTGAATTTTCCCATACCCTTGGACCTATCTCTCCTTCTTTTTTTTTTCTCTCTCTCTCTCTCTCTCTCTCTCTCTCTCTCTTTCTCATACCCGGATACCTCTTCAATTTATCAATCACTGCAGTTGGTTGGCTCGTTATAATATCTTCAACTTCCTTGTTGCTAAGTCCAAAGACTTTAACAACAACATCTGATTGGAATCCGTGTAGAATTCCTTGAACTCTAGGCAAGAAAAAGTAGGAGATTATGGTAGTTTCACCAATAAACATAATGGTCGCATCAGTTTCACCACCGTTGAACCATCATGACACCACCCCACTTGGCAATGGAACTACATCACCTTTCTTAATCACTATGACTGTTTCTTCCGAACTGTTTGGCGCCACTAATCCAACCGTACACACATGTATACATAAGGGACATAAGTTTTAATTAAAATCGTGGATTCGTAAATCGTAATGATCATATATAAATTATCAAAATTATGTATCTTGAACAACATAACAAATTTTAGAGGAATCAACATAGTGAGGAAAAGCGAATCCACCAGGGTGGAGGTGAAACTTGCCGACACCAAGCTTGGAATCCTTCAACAACGGAGAATTGGAAGTTGACCATGAATAATAACCTCCCCCTTCACCATCATACATCGTCTAGTCTGCTGCTTCCGCCACCAAATTTATCTCCATGTTTCCTTTTCAAGTCCAAAACGTAAAACTTGCAAGATATATTGTAAAGTTTAGATTCCTTCTACAATGAAGATAGTTAATTTATGTTTGGTGTTGGAATCACTAACGTCACCCATCTCCACCCGTAAAAAGCTTTGCAACAAATTAAATTGATTTTGAAATGATGCAAAATCGATCCATAGCTGAAACCCAGTAAAAAAAATTGAACCCAGAAACCATATCTTTAAAACCCAGAAAGCAAAATCGAGTCTAAGTGTCTATCTTTTAATTTTTTAGTGTGTTTATTGAACCCAGATCACTGTGGGGAGCAAAAACAAATTCCGACTTTCCATTGCAATCCTTCTGCTCCGACACTCATTTTCTCGTTGAAACTCACCTCCGACGCCACTGTCTTTCCCGAGGAGATAACAATAAGCAACAGGTGGGTGGGATTTTCCGGAGAACAACCATGGGTCTCCGTAATATTACAGGTTTGTAGGAGGGACAAGTAGAGAAGATGAAGAGGGTGATTGTGTTTTAGTGGTGGTACTCTCTACAAGAGAGAGAGAGATGGGTGGGCCCTAAATTTTGTGTATGTGCCACCTAAACCGACTAAAACAAGTTAAAAACTAAAAAGACAGGTTTCCTACAACTTGGTTCCTTCGTAAAGCGACGAAAAAATTTAAGTGACTAAAAGGGCCAAACCGAAAAAATTTGTGGGCTATATGTGTCATTTTCCCTAAATGTTTCGTTACGTCATATTTCATTCATAAGCCAAATTTGAGCATATATCAAAGCCTCCAACATCTTTGCATGAAGTCAACTATGATGGGGCATACCAATATTCCATCGACGATGAATGAAAAATCTATTATCGTAGTAGCATTAGGAAATGCAAAATATCTTTAACTATTCTTTGTAGTTTTGGGTACTTCACATGTTTGCTTTCCGCCAACCTAGAAATTAAGGTACACGTCTTTAGGCAAATGTTATCTTTTCAAATACTTATCCAACTCATTCCAAGGGTGAATTCAAAAATTATGTGCACCTGTCTATTCCATCTCTCGAGCCCTAAAGAGTACCCTCCTCACATAATGTTGATGTGATTATGAATTATGCTCGTTAGACAATTGACACAATGCTCAATAAGAGTTTCTTAAATTCAACAAGATAACCACCCGACAGGGCCAGTCCATTGGTTTTTTTTTGCACTGGGTGTGAGTATAAAATAATACCCATATATTTGTATGGTACAATACACCAAACACATATAGAAAGAAAATAATCAGAAAATAAACAAAAGTGCATTAAATTTTATAGTTCAACTAAATACATATTACTACTAACAAAAAGATATAAAAATCAATTTAAACAATGTCTTTTTCATCATTTGAAGAAAAATTGTTATTTAATAATAGTCGATACTAGGTGGAAATTAAAGCAAATACATATATTATTCAAGTAAAGACGGATAAAACATGAATTAAATATTCAACAAAAGGTGCATTAAGTTACATTTTGGTTAAGGGTGAACATAAGAATAATCAGAACCTACAACGAAGGAAAAATTGAACAGTTTTTGGTTTTTGGAAAACCAAATTTGTGCGGAAAGTTTTAGTTTTGCACGGAAAAAAACCAAAGTGAATATAACTAATAAATATGTCTGCTTATTATTCATTATAAGTAAACATTATTATCTAAACATTCAATTATTTTATTATTCAAGTAGTCTGTATTCTTTTCTATCATTTGAGAATTTCATTTTGTAAACATGAATGAAATAAAAACGCACTGAACCAAATATTACATTTTTGCTATTTGCCACTATCTTTTCCTATTATTATCTTTTTCTTTTTGAAGAATTATGTAGACTTAATAGATTAAGATAGATGGAAAATTGGAAGCAATAATCGTTATTTAGAAGAAGGTACGTCCACAAAGAAGGGTAAACCTAAAAACTTGAAACCAAATATCTGAAAAATAAACAGTATATAAAATCATGAATCCAAGAAACAATATCAGTATATACAATCACAATTAGAAATCGGAACATGCTATCGACAATCACAAAACAATATGCAACTATATAAAATCCGGAAACTATATGTAAAATTAGAAAATCACTATGATTGACAATTTGGGTTTCCTAATTGAATACTCAAAATCAGAAATATGAAACAATATATAAAATCAGAAAACACTCTTATACTCAAAATCAAGAAACGAAAATTACCAGAAAAGCAATCAGGATTAAGTGTTTGAGTATTTGTGTTTTCCACACACTAAAGATTGGGTTTTGATGTTTCCGTTTCATATTCAATCGTCAATCGAATAAAGGTTATTGTGTAAAAATTGATTTTTTCTTCACCGTACATTTGTAATTGCGTTTTGCGGTTTTATGTTTTGCATGAAAACCAACTCTTCGTCTTCTGTTTTGATTCGTTATTGGCGCTATACAACGCGTTCACTTTTTTTAGTTTGATGACCCTTGCCGCTGTCGCCTTGCGCTTTGCCTGTAAGAATGTTGGACCAGATCATTAGGCCCAATATTAAATGACTATATCCATAAGTAATTGACCAAATTTGTTGCCCCTTCAAATTTTGATGCCTTGGGCCTAGGTTGCCCCTGGGCTTGCGCTAGTCCTGCCAACCGAAGATCCTGAACCTAAAGAAGAACCACCAAGACCATCATAAGTCAAGGAACCTAATATTCTTAGAGAAAATCACACATAAAAGATGTGAGGATATATATACAAAGTGATTATAATGACTCAAATCCACAATAATCCAATTTGAGCACATGAGAAAAATTGGTTATGATTGATTTCTATATGAGAAATTAAATATTTTTCTATTTTTTGTTCCTAGATATCTTTCTATCTAATAAAATGGTGACATGTGTAACATTTAATGCTCATTTAATAAAATTTTAGGATATTAATATGACATATGTCATTATTTAAATGGATAGGAGGATTGGTAGGAATAAAATATAAGAAGATATTTAATTTCTCTTTTTATATTATAGGAAGTCAAGATAATTAGATTTTCAGTGACAAGTTATAAAAAAAAAAGATCATCCATCTTTCTCTTATATTAATAACAAATGATTAGTCTCTTCCAATTATAGTACTTTCTCAAGTTGCAAGTTAATGTCCTGCAATCGCCATCACCTAGTTTAAATCAAACGTAGACATCCTATAATTATGCGTGTGGTTCGGAAGCATTAATGTAGATCTTCAGCCAGAGGACTGAACTTGCATACCAACGAATACTCAAGGGACTATTTTTGTAAATTATTTCTTTTTATTTTTGGAAATAAATCTATCCTTTGTACAAATCTCAAACATTTTGAAGAGGACTTTGGTAGGCACGTCAATACTCGACTCGTCCGTTATTTGACAAATAGCGGACAGATGGGCCTTTGTTTATATTAATGACAATCGTATCCTTCAATTCCTTCTTTAATGTCCGAAATATTCACCCTTACTTTTAGCCGGCGAGGTGAACTCACAAGAGCTGCGTGAGTTGGGGTTTTTCTGTAAAGCTCTTAAGATTTGTAGATTCTCGAAGAACTTGAAGAGGAAGCAATTTCTTTTATTCACTCTGATGTGGGTTTGATTTGTTTCCAAGTTTCCAAGTGAAAGACAGAAGAATTGAAGAGTTGAGAGATGGGTGTAATTAGTACTTTTTTGGGGTTTTCCGGCTTTGGAATCGGCGTTTCTGCTGGGCTTGTGATCGGTTACTATCTCTTCATCTACTTTCAACCCACAGATGTCAAGGTCTCCTTCCATCTCTTTTCCTATGTCTGCTGCGTGTGTGTGTGTATCGACTAGATTTTGCATCGTATTTCGCATTGATCTTGTTTGTGTCGCATAGATTTGATTAATTCTCGATTTTCAGTTCACCGATTAGAAAAACTTTTAATGATTTTCAATGAGCTTTCAATGCTTAGTAGTTAAGCTAAAGCTTAGATCAGTGTCAATAGATTGTATGCACCAATTTCTGTACGATAAAAGTTGACTTTATAGCCCCTTTCCCGATTCAGCTCAACGAGTATGATTTAGGGGTTTTGATTAAATTTTGGTATCAAATATTGATGTGGGCAGGATCCAATTATTCGACCTTTGGTCGAACGAGACTCTGAAACTCTACAAAGTATGCTTCCTGAAATACCGGCGTGGGTAAAAAACCCGGATTTTGACCGGGTATGTATTTTGACTTCTGAAGATCAATCTACATTTGAATCGATGACTTAGATTTTACTATGTTATGATGTTTTTTGAATCAATGTAGGTTGATTGGCTTAACAAGTTCATCGAATATATGTGGCCTTATCTTGACAAGGTATTTCAGATTTTCAAGAACCCTAATTTCACTAAATTTCTTCAAATTCGAAGAACTTATTAATCTTTCTATATTCATAGGCAATATGCAAGACTGCAAAGGAAATTGCCAAACCCATTATCGCAGAACAAATTCCAAAGTATAAAATTGATTCGGTTGAATTTGAGACTCTTACATTAGGCTCTTTGCCTCCTACTTTTCAAGGTAATGTGATTATACAAGGGGCATTTTAGACATTTGACTAACTGTTAAAATATTTAATATATTTTTTTTCAGGGATGAAAGTGTATGTGACTGATGAGAAGGAGTTGATAATGGAACCAGTTCTAAAATGGGCTGGAAACCCTAATGTTACTGTGGCTGCTAAAGCATATGGTTTGAAAGCAACTGTTCAGGTCATATATAATATATATCTCCTATTTTTAAGGAAATTTTTCTTTAAAATTATATTTGTGGGTTTTTTTTTAATAAATAAAGTAATAATTTCAGGTGGTGGATTTACAAGTCTTTGCTTCACCTCGTATCACTCTAAAACCACTTGTTCCTAGCTTTCCTTGCTTTGCTAAAATATGTGTGTCTCTCATGGAGAAGGTAAATCGGGTTCTTTTTGTTATATTTAATTTTTTTTTTCCAATTATCAATTTCACAGTTTATACCAATTACTAAACAAATCTGAACCTAATTAAATTGAAAAATGTAAACCTTAACAAAAAAGGTAATCAAACATCTAAACCAATTTAACAGATACCCAAATTTGAAAATGTAGACCTACCTAAACATATACGTAATAAAAAATCTAAATAAATTTCACAAATCTCAACCTAATAAAATTGTAACTTTTAAGTATTATTACATGTTAAAGTATTGTATTTATAATTAGTTTTTGTTTAAAATTATTTTTTCCTAATACAACAAAGCTGTAAAAAAAAATTATATAGATCTAAACTAATGTCATCTATATTTCGTTCATTTTAAGTCTGAATCCATAAGGAAAGGTTGGGGATAAAATGGTAAACATGTAACAAATATGTATATATTAACAAAATAGTGTATATGTCCAGATTAAGTAAAAAAGAAACAATCATGTATAGCTGTGCATATTAAGTGCTTAACCATTAAGCCTAAAATCAAAAAGACACAATCCCTTAATTCATTTTCTCAACTTCTTACAAATTTATTTACTTTTTTTACTCCCATTTCCCCTAGTATGCTGTCATTTTCTCAAATATTTTTAAATATCATATATCCAGAGTTCAAGACAATTTCGTTTTTGAAATTGAACATTAGTCTTTTTGACCTTTAAGTTCACTTTTTCTCTAATAAAAAAGATGGGTTATTTTCAATACTGTTTTTTTACATTTTTGTCCTCTCTCCATTTTGCAGCCACATGTTGATTTTGGGCTGAAGCTATTTGGAGCTGACCTTATGTCAATTCCTGGATTGTATAGGTTTGTTCAGGTAAATTATAATGGTTTCATTTTCTTTTCTGAATATGATATTTAATGGGTAGTTATATTATATTGGTTTCATTTCAATTTATTGACTTTATTTTTGATAACATATTATTATGTACAGGAACAAATTAAAGATCAAGTTGGCAACATGTATCTTTGGCCTAGAACTCTAGAAGTACAAATATTGGATCCATCCAAGTAAAATCAATCTCTATTTCTTGTTTCCAATTATTAATTAATGACAACAATTGAAGTGAACATATCTTTGTGAAAGTCAATGTTTGACCGATTCTTGACAATTTACAGGGCCTTAAAGAAGCCTGTAGGAATACTTCATGTGAAGGTTTTGAGGGCAATGAAGTTGAAAAAGAAAGATCTTTTAGGTGCTTCTGATCCTTATGTGAAAATAAAGCTCACAGAAAGTAAGCTTCCATCAAAAAAGACAACTGTGAAACATAAGAATTTGAATCCCGAATGGAATGAGGAATTCAACATGGTTGTTAAAGATCCAGAATCACAAGCTGTAGAGTTCCAAGTTTATGATTGGGAACAGGTACTAGTTTTTTTGCTCATTTGTTTTAATCCATTTTGGCTTTTACTTTCGATTAAAATCTTACATGTTTATTTTCCTTCTAACTTTTCCTTATTAAGACATTGATTGTATTTTGAAAATTCTACTTTGGTTGTCCTATTTTCAGGTTGGAAAACATGACAAGATGGGGATGAATGTGGTGCCCTTGAAGGAAATTGTACCTGATGAGCCAAAAGTCGTGACACTTGATCTCCTAAAAAACATGGATTCAAATGATGCCCAAAATGAAAAATCAAGAGGCCAAATTGTTGTAGAATTGTTATATAAACCTTTTAAGGATGAAGATATGCCTGCATTTGAAGATGCAGGTGCTGTTCAAAAGGCACCTGAAGGAACTCCAGCTGGAGGTGGTGTACTTGTTGTTAGGGTTCATGAAGCTCAAGATGTTGAAGGAAAACACCACACGAATCCTTATGTTCGTGTCCTTTTCAAAGGAGAGGAGAAAAAAACCAAGGTATCATTGCAAAGGGTAAAATGGTCATTTAGTCTCTCTCTCTCTCTCTCATCGATTGATTAATTCTTCTTTTTTGATGCAGCATGTGAAGAAGAATCGGGATCCGAGATGGAATGAGGAGTTCACATTCACACTAGAAGAGCCTCCTTTGAATGATAAATTGCATGTGGAAGTTGCTAGTGCTTCATCAAGGATTGGGTTACTACATCCTAAGGTAGTTTGACTTTTTGTGGTCAAAAGTTGACTATTTTAGCTTCTAAGCTGTTGGATTGATTGTTTTTTCTTGTTTGAAAACAGGAATCATTGGGTTACATTGATATAAGTCTTGCGGATGTTGTGAATAATAAAAGGATCAATGAAAAATATCATCTTATTGATTCAAGGAATGGGAAGATCCAAATCGAGCTTCAATGGAGGACTGCATCTTGAATTCTTGATGATAGTGACAGAGACATATAATATATATATATAGAGAGAGAGAGAGAGGTTTGATTGAAGAAAATTGTTTCTCACTTTTGGTACTTGAAAACTGGAATCGAAATACTTATGTTTGCTGTTTGTTGTACAAACCTTTTGTGTACATTAAATATTAAATATATGGTCTATGTTTGTTGTTTTTTGTTTCTACAAAATAAGAATTATCCTTTCTAGCAAACCTTGTTTCTAAAAAAATAAATTATTCTTTGAGTAACCGTTTTAGAAGTTTTGTAGTTTTGTTCTTTGACATGGGTAGTGAGTTATCATCTTCATCGGAATTATCAATTATTGTTGATCAAATAGATGTGGAGTTACTCCTACGATAGTACCTTTATTTTTGAAAACCATAAACAAAAAAATATAAATTCAAAACCAAAAGAAACCAACCTAAAATACAAAATACAGTTACAAACACAAATTTTGGAATATTTCTCTTATAAAAAATATAATTATTTTGTAGATGAGGTCGAAGTTTTCTAGTCAACGGGAAACAACATAGACCGTCGATGATGGATACTATCCTCTCTCAGTCAAACGATAAGCTCTTGGTCAAAAGACGTTGCCTGACCTTGATTTTCGATTGGCGTGAGGTCGACCACACAGGAACCCAGTTTCTCTTTGGCTCCTAATTTTAGCCTATCTATTATCTAATTCTATATCTCTACACCAGTGGACTGCTCTTCCCTAGTTCACGAACACACACTTTCATCTTGACTGTGTGCAATTCATCAATGGCGATGCCTGTGGTAGACACCGAATACCTCAAACAGATTGATAAAGCTCGTCGAGAGCTTCGCGCTTTTATCTCCAACAAGAATTGCGCACCAATTATGCTTCGATTAGCGTATAAATACGACTCTTCTTTCTCTTAAATATCGATGCTAGTTATTGATGATTATATCGAGATTCATGATGATGATGTAGGTGGCATGATGCTGGGACGTACGATGTGAACACCAAGACCGGAGGTCCTAATGGTTCGATCAGGAATGAGGAGGAATTTAGTCATGGCTCTAATAACGGACTAAAGATAGCTATTGATTTTTGCGGTAAATCTTCTAGTTGAAATTGATACATATTGAAGTTGTATTTTAGAATGAGTTATATATATTGATTACTCGAATGGTTTTTATTTTGATATGAACAGTATTTTAGCCATGCTAATTTTTCTAATTGAAACACTCCTGTTATGAATTGAAAGTAGGAAACTAGTTCTATAACTTCATGAGTTAATAAGTTTGATATTTGCTTTGTGGTAAATGCTAAGCTATTGCCAGGCAATCACTTTCTCAATATTGAAAGTTGTATTTTTGAGTTGGAATATTTCACTTTGATGTTAATTACCCCCAAATGATCTTCTTTTGATGCAAAGTTATACTTTTCAATTTCAAGTTAATCATCATCAGGTGTGATCTTATTTCGTTGTGAACTAGGGTGACAAATTGATTGCTGTTTTAGCTTAAATTTTTGCTAACCTGCAGTGTTTTACCAATCTGAAGTAGAGAGACTTTTATTAGTGATAAAAACCATAGCATTTTCTATTCTTGCTATATGAACTTTCTTGACTTGTGACTGTTAGCTAGTACAACTCAAACACATATCATGGATTTCAGTTCTACTAAGTTATTTTTTCCATTAATCTTTTTGGGTTGCTGGTCCATTTTTTTTTATAATTCTTGGTAGTTCTTGGTTGTCATTGATTACAATTTTGTTGCTACTAGACTTAATATTTCCCCCTACAAAGAGAAATGGCGTTAACTTGAATTAAAGTACTTCTATTTGTTACTATAATGAGTATCTTCTTTCTTACTGCAGAAGAAATAAAGTCCAAACATCCAAGGATTACATATGCAGATCTGTATCAGGTGATTTCAATGATACTAAAGTTCATTTTTATGAATTATGTTATGTATTTGATACCACCAAACAATTTGCTAAACCATTCCTATGCTTGCAGTGCGTAAATGCGCTCAAATAATTTGCATTATATTTCCCAATGAGTTTAATTTTAATTCTAACATACACATAAGCACACATTTTATGTCATATGTGACATGTAAAGTATAACCAATTACTGACATGTTTAGGCTTTCTGTGTGTAGCTTGCAGGTGTTGTTGCAGTGGAGGTTACTGGTGGCCCTACTGTTGACTTTGTTCCTGGTAGAAAGGTATCTTGATTTTATCACATGTTTGATCTTTTTCAAGTTCTTTTTTTTTTTTTTTTTTTTTTTGCTATCTTCCCTTTGGACCTAGTCATATATTTCATCTGTTCATGCTCAGATTCTGTTTGAAATCTTACTCCTTTACCAAAGCAAGTATAAGAATATAATGGGAATTTATTCCCTGCAGCAAGTTTACCTTTTCATAACATGTTCTCTCTTTTCTTATAGGACTCTAAGATCTCTCCTAAGGAAGGAAGACTCCCAAATGCTACCAAAGGTTTTTGATCCTACTTTTTTACATTAATCATTATCTTACATAAGAAGTGCGTTCTCTTTTCAATAGCTTTTTGGCAGTTAAAAAGATGTTTCCTGACTAACCTATAAATTATTCAGTTTTATTACTGGATATTCTTGTTACAAACCTAACAATTCTGAAGTTTTTAAAAATCGACAAACCCAGTTTTGAAAAATGCTACGTACTCACCTCAAGTTTAGACTAAAATCCAAACCACTCAAGATTAGTATAACTATCACTAGGGACACATCATCACCAACCAGTTGAAAATACATAACAATCCTTACTAAGTTTCTGTTACTTAGAGGATTCTTTGTTTGTTATTTAAGCCCTTCACAAAATACACAAAAACCCAAATTGTTACTTAGAAGATTCTTTGTTTGTTCCTTAACCCCTTAACAATGGTATTTAATAGCCATATGACCACATTGAATACTCTTTACTTACATTAATGATATTAATAATAAAAAAATATCATCAACATCCAAAACCCCCAACTCTTAAACCCTACAATATATTAAATCCACCAAAATGATAACATAAATGGTCGGTGTTAGAGGCAGTGCGAAGAAGGTGGTGACTAAAGTGAAGTCTATTGTACATGAAAAGAAAGGGAGAATTGAATCTACAAGCTAACACAATCTAGTAAGAAGGCAAAAGCAGATAGGAAATCTAAGGTTTATTAACAATGATATCAGTCGAGTATTATATGAGCATATTAAGAGAAAATGAGGAATAATTACTTTCATTCTTTATTTAATGAGGCAACTTTGTTGGCGAGGGATAGGAATGTGGAAGTCAACAGACTTACAATGAGTGTTCTTGCACAAAGATTAAAAATGGGGAAGTGGTGGGCATTAAGGAAGATGGAGAGGGACAAAATCTGAAGTCCACACCAAATTCTTATTAGTGTGTGGTTGTGTCTTTGGGACGAGGGAGTACGGTGTGTAATGAACCTCTTTAAAACTATTTTAAAGATTACCATGATCCCAGATTTTCTACTCCTGACTTGACTCGTAAGACTCATGATATTAAAAAAATATTATATATAAACATATAATACACATAAAGACATAATATTTGTTTAATATTAACACATTTACTAAAATATTACAAGTTTGTGTTGAAAGATATAAGCTAGACAGGGGCAATTCGGTCAGTGCACATCACGTACAATATTTATTAGTAGTTATGGCAGTTACTAAATTGGAATCGATGCTTGAATGGGTGTTTTGAATCGGTGTCTTAAAGGAGTACAAAGGATATTTAATAGTGTGTATAAATATGCATTTAATGCACCAAAATTTATTGATTTGTGATTAATAAAAAGGTTTTACATTTCTGCACAATATTCCCATGGTAATCCTTTTGTCTTCAATGGCTTTCTCCAACAGTTTGCTAGTTAGGACCATAAAAATGTTTTAAGATTACTTGGTAGGCCGGAGTGTTAAAGAAAATGGAGCAAGGGCTAATAAGATAGAGGACAAGTTTGTTGCATATGTTGATATATAATGAAAAATGTGTTTAGGGATTCAAAAATTAGGCATCGTTTTCTAGAAGTTGTAGACTCTGTCTCTCTTTCTCCAAAAATTCTCTCTTAACTCTCTTTCTCATATACATTTCTTACAAATTTCTTTGGGTTTTCAAAATTGAAGATCTTTTATCAGGCAAGATCGATATTCCGTTCATAAAAAATAAAGTTGGATTCTAACATTATTGCTATTCCGTCTATCAAAAATAAAGTTGGATGTGAGAATGTTAACTCACGACCTGTTTGTTTGTTTGTTTTTTTTTTTTTTTTTTTTTTTTTTTCGTATTAGTGGTCGGTTTTCAACCATGACTCATGGCTCATCCGAGCCATGAGTTGGCTCGACTCGGTACGAGTCATCGACTCTTGATTTTTGTACCAAGTCACACTCCATATCAAGTCATACTACCAAGTTGATATTTTTTGTGTTTGAAATGACTTGACCCATGACTTGTATGAGTTTGACAACTATGATGCCATGGTGTATGCTTTTTGCCAATGGCATCATGGCATTGTATGGGTGGTAGAAACTAGGAATGAGCTAAATGGTAGGTTGGACTCTTGGAGGACAATGTCGGAAGGGAAGGGTTACAAATCAATACAACTAAGATGAAATGTCTTTGGTGCAATTTTAGTAGGGAGCGTAGTAAGGAAGGATTAGAATTATATGTTAAGGGAAAGTACCATGCTCAAATGAGAGTTTCAAGTACTTGGGTTTTAAGATCCATAAGCCTACTGGATGTGGGCAACACGTTATTATATATTATCAGACCCAGAATGTCCACATCATCATCCTAGTCATACTTTTGGTGTTATAACACCCAATTTGGAAATGGGCAATACCAAATAACATGTGATAACACCTACCATTTTCTATTTGTTTATTACTATTTTTTTTTGATGTTTTTAATTTCTATTTTTCTAATTTGTTTTATTTTTTTAATTTATGTCATAATATTTTTAAAAAACATATAAATTAATTTAACATAGTTAAATTAAATACTTAATTAAACATACCATTTTAAAAATAAAAACGCCATTACAACGGAAAAAAAAACATTGACTGAAAACATACGATAGTCCTAATAATTTTAAAAATATAACACCGATACTCTATTCTTTGCCTAAATATTTCCTCTCGATCTTCGCCTTCATTTTTCGAAGCCCTTCCGCCCGTCTCGGTGGCATATTCTCCTCGCTAGTTTGAAGAATTGCCAAATCCTTCGTAATGCGATCTTCCTCGGCTTCACGACGAAGGAACTCCAAATGCATACGTTGCAACTCATATCTTTTAAGCGTGATTTCGTTGTGGCCGTCAAATTTCTGTTTCATTTCCGCTTGCTCTCGAAGTTTACTTTCGTTTTCCTCCGCATGTCGTTGAGCCCGCCTCGCTTTGTCGTGACCTATTGGTCGTCGAGGCGAGAAGATCTCTTTGTTGTCGTTGAAGTCGTCCGGTATCTCATCCGTGTCCGCATTGAGGTCGATGTTCGTGCGTGCGTCCGAAACGTCGACTGAACCTGAGCCACGAGACTTCTTGGATTGTTGTTTTGAAAATGTGTCCGTTTTTTTTTTTTTCATTTTGGGCCTTCCTTTGACAATCTCTCAAATCTTTTCGTGTTCGAAAACGTGACCCGTCTCGACATAATATTGATCCCTCGCCGCTTTATAAACATCAAAATCGGTCGCACCACTTTGCTTGTGCGAGGAAAGTTTGTTGTAGATGAAATTAAACTTGGTGCACTTTTTGTTTATTGGAGTCCACTTGTTGTTGGTGATTTTACATCACTAATATTATTTAAATGTAATAGGATTAATTTGTTGATCAACGTCACCTTGATAAATATTAAACAAGTTAGGATGGTGTGGAGTGCACATTTGTTTAAATTTGTCTTGGTTGAAAGTACACTGTTATTTAGGGGCTTCGCCCCTGAATGGACGGGGGTCCGGGGGTAGCACCCTTGGGAGCGGGGTCCAAGGGGCAGAACCCCTGGGGTCGAGCTGGATGTTACTATATTAAAAATACATCAGATATCCGGATTTTCGGTAAATGTACCCGATTTTGTGATCCATACTTTAGACCCGGATTTAAGTTGGTTTATGACTGTTTTTTGGACAGTTTTAGGACATAAAATTGTCATGTGACAATTTTAAGACATAAAGTTTTTCTTGTTATATGATCATTTCGAAATCAGTTTTGGTACTTTTCTTCTTCATAACATATTTAACGTTCTTCTCTTTTTTTCATATCGTTTCCTTGAGTTAGATTTTTTGATGTTTTGCACCACGACACCGCCAATGCGTATTCTTCCTCCGCAATCTACCATGTTGGAGGTTTGTCTTCCGATTGCTCAACCACGACCACTTTCCCTTTCCTTCTTGCTCTCCCTTTGTTGGCCGTTATTTTACGCTTGCGTCTCGGGTACCGTTTCTTGCGTGGGTGGTGGTTGTGTGGTATTTTGTAGCATTGTAGCGAATGTGTTGAAAAGGTTTTGTGGAAGGGTTGTAGGGAATTGTGGTGGGGCGAGATGGGATTGAAAAAGTTGACAGAAATTGGAAGTTGCGGTGTGCCTCGAGTGTTAAGGATGTCCGCGTACAACTTTTATTGTGCAAAACCGAGAGGAGGAGATGTACAACTAAAGGACAGGTTTACAGTTAGGCCAACTGTAATGTATGGATAATAATGATGGCCGATTAGAAAAATGAGAGGAAGATGGAAGTTGCGAAATTGTTTTCAGTATCTCTTCCTACTCTTTGTTACTTGATACCAAGCCTCCTTATTTTAGACCATTACTTCTCATTCTATTTATTAAACCTGTCAGTTATGATAATAGTACAAATAAATACTTTATTACTGAAATTTACAAACATATCATCTGTTGTAAGGTAAAGGTGGTCCCTCATGTTTCACAGTAATGAAACAATTATATCGTTTAATTAACTGAAGTTGTTTTATGAATTGTAGGTGCACCACACTTGAGGGACATATTTTATCGTATGGGTTTATCTGACAAGGATATTGTGGCCCTCTCAGGAGGACACACTTTGGTAAGTTTCCACTCATTACTCGTTAGGAACATAAAACATGTTTATCATTTTGCTTCTTTCTTGATATGCATGCTACAGGGAAAAGCACATGCAGATAGATCAGGCTTTGATGGCCCTTGGACCAGGGATCCACTGAAATTTGATAACTCATATTTTGTGTAAAACTTGCTCAACCCTCATTTCCTTTATCTGTAATAAAATAATTAGTTTTTTTTTTAACATGTCTTTAATTGCCCTGATTCTGCGGGACCAGGGAGCTTCTGAAAGGCGAATCAGAGGGGCTTTTGAAACTTCCTACAGACATTGCATTGCTGGATGATCCTGCATTCCGCCCTTATGTTGAGCTCTATGCAAAGGTAAATTGTGAAATTATTATTATTATATAATAATAACCAAATGTGATGCCAAGTAAAACTTTGATCTTTTATCCACCGGGTAGATAGGTTCTTCCTTTCACTGGAGACCTAAAAGTGCACACTAAACGTGTGAATAAAAAGCCAAGGATAACATCATTATTTTTTATATACACATAAAAATAATACAAGTAGCTAAAACATGTCAATATACATGTCCACTGTAAAAAAATTCTCTTTAGTTTCAACGGGACCTACTCGCATACCTGCACCCCACTTTAACTATCCTCCCTTTATGTGGAGGATAACATCATCTTTTTTTTTTTTTTTTTATCCTTGTCATGGGTAACAGTGAGCCATTACTATTTGTCCTTGATGCATTTAGTGAAAAGTACTAGTATGGTAGATACGAAATTTGCTTAGAGAGAAACTGTTGGAAGTTGATATGTAATTGCTATTTATCTGTTTCTTTCTTGTTTATTAGTTTCACTTTCTTTTATATTACAAATCGACTAATTGGACCTAAAAGATCACTACTTTCTTAGAAATGTTCCATTAGGCCCTGTTTGTTATTTAGTAACACCATTTCAATATATTAATAATGGCAAATATGTAAATTCTTACCCAAAGTTTTTGAAAATATATATTAATTTTTTTAATGGTTTGACTATAACTTGGACGGCTATTATTTTACTTAAGGCAGCAATATTGTACTTGTACATATGATATAAGCAGTCACGTGGTAGGAACCTACCCATAACAACTAAAATGGGAACATATAAACAATCAAACATTAAAGTCACTAAAAAGACAGTTGTGTGATTGGTTTTAAGCTGGACTACCTTAGATTATTGGTTTTGACAGTTGGGACCCCTTCTGGTCTCTTCTCATTCTTAAAACATAATGAAATAAATAACAACCAATCTTAACCTACGCCAACAACCTCACACAGATAACAGATTGTGGTTGTTATTAAGGTACAATGTTACTCTTATAAAACTAAAATCCTCCTGTATCTACACAACAATGGAACATGCCTTAGATTAGATTCTATCTCAAACCAATAGCTGTACACTACTACACTATTATTTCTAATCTGGTACATTTACGCGTCCTTTCCATTATTATATAAATTAAAAACTAAACTTTACTATAATTTTACGTTCCCCCATGTTATCCTAAATTATTGAACATTAGTAATAATTGTTTGTTCAGGACGAAGATGCATTCTTTAATGATTATGCAATTTCACACAAGAAACTCTCGGAATTAGGCTTCACACCAACTTCCGCCAAAAAAGTTAAGGACGGCGTCGTATTGGCCCAAAGTGCTGTCGGTGTTATCGTTACTGCTGCGGTGGTTATTCTCAGTTACGTCTATGAAGTCCGCAAAAAGTCCAAGTGAAGTCGGTGAGTCAGTGGTACAACTTTCACTGCATGGGATACAAGTTGTTATAACATTGTTTATTTACCTCAACATATATATATTGTGTTTACCATTATTTATGTTTAAAAACCCCAGAGACAATTTGACTTTCAGTTTGATTAATTAATAATAAATAAATACCCTATAAATAATGGAGCCCTCCACAACATACGAACTTAAATTCCATTGTGTTGGACTTGGATGAATTAAAAATAATTAAGTTTCGGATCTGATCACATGCTTGATGATTTATTTTATTTTATTTATAAGTTTTTCTATTTCTCCACCTCAACTTTTTCTTTATCTTTTTCCTGTTTTTTTTGTTCTCCTTTAGTTCATTTGAAGTTAAGTAAGATTTACTTAAAGAAAAACCAGCCTAATATTCATTGATTTAATTTGGCAAAAAGTGTAAGCTATCGAGAACAATGTACAAGGGTGGATGCGTAACGTACAAGGGTCGTTTACAATAATAAAGTTAAAGAAAATAATAAAAATTGTTGCATTTTGGAGGGTTGTATGGGATTTGGGTAGGATTGATTAGGTATTTTTGCGGTGGTGTTGAGACATGTGCAAATAATTGAATCTGCCAACTTCTCTACATTATCTACCTAACCCTCCTAAACTCATGCAATTGGCGTTTCCTTTTTTGGCACTGTGTGTTTGGTACATTCAACTCCCTTTTCTAACTTTTTCTCATACTTATTCATATTTTTTCCCCCACCAAAAATTATTACTTTGTTAAAAGGTTGATATGATTTGATTGAATTTAGACTGTATGTTTTTATATGTTTTTTATTGTGTCTAATAAAAAGTAAGAGGCTAGTGTCACTTAATCAGATTCAATTAACAAATGTAATTAGATCTAACAAGCTTCTTTCTTATTATAGTTACCTATTTTTTTTAAACAAATAAAAAGTAAAATACAATCTCTATATTAATATATATAATGACACGTTTATTTATTCCTTATAAATAATTCTTTACTAACATGTATATTCACCACAATTTTAGGGTATGCGAGTGGGTGATTTCTTGTTACATGTAACATCAAAGACCTTGTTATAGAAAGGACATTGAACCAGATTCTCTTATTATTCACTACTAACGTAATACCTTTATAAACCACGCCACATGATTCTTAAAAGTATTTGGGTCGATGAACAAAAGTGTTTGCTTACATTGCATGATTGATATGGGATTTTTCATCGTAATGGAAACAAATAAGTTGCTATACATATGGTAAAAGCAACAAGAAAGCCTGAAAAGTCGCTTGCTTGCTGGGGATGGAGGAACAATAGTAAAACAATTGTTCAAAAACATTTCAAAATTCAGTTTTTTTTTTCAACCGCTGAAATAGGGAAAAGTTCAATAGAGAACCATAATTATTGGTTCTTCAAGGAACCGAATCTTTTTTTCAATTTCGAGAGCTTATTCTTTATCGAAAAAAAAAATCTAAAAATATCTAAATTCATATATTAACATTGTGAATGTGAAATATATTTTTCGGATTTACCGTGTAAATCCGGATTCACGTTGTGAATTTTCAAAGATTCACATTGTGAATTTGACGTAAAAAAAAAAAAAACAAATTCGAATTTTATATCATTGGAAAAAGGATAAAAAGTTATGAATATATGTATTTTTAGTTTTTTTTTTGATAAAAATAAGTTCTAAAAGTTGAAAAAAAGATTGGTTCCTTGGTTAATTATGGTTCTCCATTATATATATATATATATATATATATATATATATATATATATATATATATATATATATATATATATATATATATATATATATATATATATAAGATGCAAGGAAAAAACAAACAATTACATTAAAATTGCCAAAATCGGGTTTTGTAAGAACCAGATCCAAATGACTCCAAGTTTACTGTTTTTATTATCAAACCAATCAAATGAGAAAGAAACACCTCTGTCAAATAATGAGTCCTTATTTAATTTTTTTTCTGATCAAAATAGAGTTGATAAAGTTTCGAATTCCACGTGCTTCAACATTTGCCGAATAAATACATTTTTGAAAACTGGAAACTAAGCTCCGTGCTTGTGGAAACACATGTTTTAGCATATTTTTTTCATTATTGGATGAAGTATTCACTAAAAATGAAGAACGAGACGTATATGTGAAATGGGATCAATTTTACTAATTTTTTTAATGATTTCTAAAAAAAAAGTTTTAATCATGAAATTGAATAATAAAAACAGTAACGACACCATTGGTTGAATCATTCGTTAGGGTGTTGTTTGACATTTTTTAAAAAGCTCTTCCAGACCATATTTGGCTGCGAACATGCAAATTATTTGTTTTTTAAGAATCCGCAAGAAGTCTTGTAGATGTATGTTGATTAAAAAAAACATATCCATTGTCCTTGAAAGAAAAACACGTCCTAACTCTTTCTCTTGGGATCGTTTCTTATCATTTAACTCATGGGAGGATGGGAGTAGTGTATGATACCTCTTAAATTCTTAGACGTAGTAGAAATTTTTTGAGAATCTTTTTATTGTAGTGTAATTTTTTCGGTGTGTTACTCTAAAAATTTAAGGGGTACCACATGCTACTCTGGGCACCTATATAGATCATCCTCTGACTTAAATGATAAGAAACACTCACAAGAGAAAGAGTTAGGTCGTGTTTTTCTTTCTAGGGTTAAGGACAATAGATATGCTTTTTTAATCAACAAACATTTGTGAGATTTGAAAGAAAAACACGTCCTAATTCTTTCTCTTGGGACTATTTCTTATCATTTAACTCATGGGAAGATCTATGTAGATGTTCGGAGTAGCTTGTGGTACCTCTCAAATTTTTAGGCGCAGGGGAAATTTTTTGAGAATTTTTCTAGTGTGGTGCAATTTTTTCGATGTGTTACTCTAAAAATTTACGTGTGTTATCCATGACATTTCGTTCTGACTCCGCCACTGATTTAACTATCATTTTTCCCTTTCATGGTGCTTTGTAATATTTATTGTTTTCATGAGAGAAAAATACATTTAAAATCATATTTTCAGTTATCTTGTTTTATAAAATTTATAATTATTTTTTTTATATATTTATGTATAAAATAAATTTATCAAAAAAAAAATCTTGTTAATTTAATATTTACTAACTACCTTATTTGGTTTAGATTTACAATACAATATATATTCGTAATTTGTCCTCTTTGGTTTTGTAAATTTACTTTTTATTTTGTGTGCTTAAGAACATAATATTTTTCTACATGAGTTTATTATAATTTATGTATCATTGTTTGTCTATTAAGCCCTATAAATAAAAGGTATCTGAGTAATGCAATCAAATGTTCGATACATTCATAATATCTAGTAATTTATAGCTTGGGAATTTTCGTCACATACGTACATTAACCAATAAAAAAAATATAATCATGCATATGGAAAACTTTGGAAGTTTTAAAAAATCAATTTATTTTAACAGCCATACACTTTAAAAATTAAATTTTTTTTTTCAAACTATAAACGTTTGATCCATCTATTCTTTTATATATATATATATATATATATATATATATATATATATATATATATATATATATATATATATATATATATATATATATATATATATATATATATATATTAATTAGGGGTGTCAAATCGTACTATCGTTTTGTGTTTCTGTCTTACACGAACACGACACGACACGATGTCGTGTTTTTTTTAACTAACACGAAAACAAATGAATTAAAAAACGACAAACACGACAAATATAACATATACTAAAAACTAGTTCATTTAATGAATACTTTATCAAATATAACACGAAAAACACGATAAAGAACTGCTAAATCGTGTCAATTTCATGTCGAATTTGAACATGAACACGAATTCAAATTTTAGTTTCGTCCCAATTTCGTTTCGTGTTGTGTATTTTTGTCGTGCTGTGTCGTAAATTGTCACCTAATGGTAATGTTATCTTTTCAAAGATATCAAAACACCAAATAATCACGATCCAATAAGCATAAGAGTGGAATTCTTGGGATAAAGTTTTGCACATGGAAACGGGAAAGAAACAAGAAGCAAAAGAGGTAGGTAAAGTCTAAAGACTAAAGAAGAAGACAACACTACAAAATACCAAAGTACATGATATCCACAAGCTACTTAACATAGGTGGCTCTCACCATATTTATATAGTTTACTCACCTTTAATTCGTACAACTATTTAACCCGAAACGTATTTTGAAGACGTGATGAACCACTACTTTTGATAGATAAAGATAAAACAGAACTACCTACAAAATAAATAAGGTTGGTAGTGTCATACGCTGGGGCTACTAGGTACAACCTTTCGTAATTGTGGACACCAAATTCATGAATGCATAAATAAATGATTCTAGTTGCCCATGAATACAGAAAGAGTTTGAACTATACATTTATTTGTTGTTTAAAAAACTACTTATCTTAACGTTATTAATTTTCAATGGTATTATATTAAGCTATCTAAATCTAAATTTTAACACAAAGTATCTTAATTGGTTCAACTTTAAACACATTAATAAACATAAATCATTACTAACGGTTAAGATGTTAATATTATTCCACACATAATCAAGTTCAATAGTACGTGAGACTGATCAAGTGTAAACCATAAAAACTATATTTTATTTAATTGGTAATGGTGATTTTAGTGTTATCAACATATTTTAGTTTAGTTATTATTAATATTGAGATAGACTGAGTTATATTTACTCACCAAGACTGGAGGTGCGGGGTGCACACTTGAATTGATAAATATGAACTCGAGAATATGAAGGTTAGGATGCAGCGCCCCTGGCGGGGTCTAAGGGGCAGAGTCCCTTGTGGAGCCTGGGGCAGCACTTCGAAACCTAAACGGATTTATATATTAGGAAAGAGTATGGATATGCACTTTCCCGCCAAAACAAGTGGTGACATCAGTATGATGTAAGATTCAATTGTGTTTTATAACCACCTTTCTAACTACTGTTTTTGTCGCCAAAATGGATGTAACTACAAATTTAATTTCTTTTATCTCTTGTATAAGAACATAGTAAATGTTCTAGAAAAGGGTTGGATTCTCCGTACTCGAAAATTAATCATTTGATTCTTTCTATCTCTAAAAAAATAGCAAGATACTTTTTGTGTTTCGAATTCGAAAGTGGCCTTACTTATAAATTGTTATTGTTAGATTATTCCAAATAAGATTTCGTGATACCCCACAAAAAGGTCAAAATCATAGATTTTGGAAAGTGATTGTAATCACGATCTTAGAAATTATCCAAGTATATATTGATATTCTTAGACTCAAAATCGAACACTTGGGCTCGTAGTGGGATCAAACATTGCTAGAATTCAAAGTTGGCAAAATATGATAGATAGATTTTATAAGAAATTGTCTAAAAGGAAAGTGAATATGTTTTTAATTGGATGGAGATTGATGTTTCTTTCCTTGGTGCTAGGCTTGCTTGGTATCTATTGTATTGTATGTCACTTTCTTGGATATATATATATATATATATATATATATATATATATATATATATATATATATATATATATATATATATATATATATATATATATATATATATATATATATATATATATATATATATATATTTGTGTGTGTGTGTGTGAAACTATTTAGAGAAGCTTAGACCAAAAAACATTTGGGGTGGCGAAGGAAATTCTTAAAAGATGATTTGGGTCAAGTAGGCCCTTATGTTAGCTGATATCGCCATATTTTTACATATATTTAAGCATTATTTTAATACATTTAAGTTATATTTTGGTAAAATGCAAATATATTTGGTACTTATAATGTTAAATTGTATTTTACAGCAAAAATGACATTTTCAAGGAAAATGAGATGAAATTGATAAGAGCTGGATACTTGGAGGACTGGAGCTGAAATTAGGAGAAGAATGATGAAGAAAACGTGCAAAAGGAGAACGGAGCTGAAAAAGACACAAAAATGATGTTGGACAGCTTGACCAATCGTCAATATTTTGGCCATATCTTATGACTTGTAACTCCGATTGAAGAGATTTAAGATGTTTTGAAAACTAGACAAAATTTTGGACGACTTTCGTTTTTGTGCCAAATTCAAATTTCCAATTCCCATGTCGTGGAAAAGGCATTACCACGATGTGGCGAATAAAAAAATCCCAAAAACTCCCTGTCTTGGTATACGCGTTCGTGTGCGACAATGAAACCCATCAACACGACGTGGGGAGATGTAACGTCCCAAAATTCAAGGCCAAAAATTTCACTTTTAATTAGGTTATTACATAAAACCAAAGTGTGAATAATCAAAATATAATATTATGAAACCATATCAGAGTATAATCCCAAGGATCTCGTGTGCGGAAAACATAATGTGATGCGTTGCGACCAAGCCGGCTCCTTTCCTTTGAAACAAAGTACCTGAAACCAAAACTGTAAACCGTAAGCACGAAGCTTAGTGACTTCCCCCATCATACCCATACCACATAATACCATCGGTATCTTTCAACCGGTAACCGGGGACTATTTCACCCCTACCACTATCACATAATAATATGTCATAAACATACTAATCACGTACTATCATTATAAGCATGATGATCACATACTAACATATCATAAACATACTGATCACATACTAACATATCATAAAAATACAGATAAGCATTGCATGGGTTCTGTATACCCCTTCGGTATCTTTCAACCGGTAACTGCCATCGGTATCTTTCAACCGGTATCTGTCATCGGTATCTTTCAACCGGTATCCGCCATCGGTATCTTTCAACCGGTAACTAGGGACTATTTCACCCCCTACCACTATCATATAATATCATGATATAATCATACAGTCAGGCATTTCTGGGGTCCTGACCTACCCTTCGATCCTAACGACCGAGTCAGGGAAAAACTATTCCCTGCTACTACCACTAACACACATAGCATATCACATAAGCATATCACATAAACATATCTCATAAGCACATCACATAAGCATATCTCATGAGCATATCACATAAACATGCCAAGATAATTATCACAAAGAAAATTATATACCAACTACCCCTGTTGGTGGGCCGACATTGTGGCCTTAGACCCACCCCTACTGGAAGGTAACTCACCTCACACTGCTGAAGTCCCGTAGACACAATCCCACACTGCTGATGTCCCGCAGACTCAATCCCAACTGCTGGATGACAGATTCCCGAACTGTTAATACCAAAATAACACCCAATTAATAATTGGGTTCCACTACATAACCATAACACATACTTGGATAATTACTACATTACCCCAAGCTTGGCGTATTCAATCCCAAGGCCCAATCCATAGGCCCAAAGTCAACTAGGAATCAAAGCCTAGCATATGGACCAATTTTCCAAATTGGGCATAGGCCTACACATGGTCTTATTCTAAGGCCCAATATCATTTAAACATTAAGGCCCAACTATGGCCCAATGTTCCAAATTGGGCCCAACCCCTTACATGGGCCTTGCCCTAGGCCCATTAAATTATTTCAGTCCACATGATTATTCTTAGATGGCCCATTAATAATCCAATCATCAAGGCCCAAAAGAAAGGCCCAACAATAAACCCAAGTCAAGTTAGGGTTTCTCATAAAATGCCGATTAGGGTTAAGTTTCCTACTTAACCCATTAAGGACTTAATCCACTAAGGACATAATCCATTAAGTCCAATATTGCTTAGATTAGTTTTTGCCAATGGTTATTATTTAATTTCTCAAGTTATTAAATAATTCCAGTGTGTCCCGATTAATTCCCCAAATTAAGGTTTTATTGGCATTATGGTTTTTCCAACCCAAATACTAGCCCATTTATCAATTTGTTGGGCTTTTAGGTCAATTAGGGCTTTATTGGGCCTATTAAGCCCACTAAAATATTATTAAGCCCATTAGGGTTTTATTTGGTCCATTAGAGTCCATTAAGCTTCATTGGGCCCATTAGAGCTCCTTTAAGCCCATTAGAGTTTCACTAAGCCCATTAGGGCTTCTTTGGGCCCATTAGGGTTTCTAGCACCCCAACGAATCAATCACAAGAGGCAAAGCGCACCACCACCCGACACGACGGCAACCACCACCCTAAGGTGGTGGTTTTCAAGTTCTTTTCATTATTCTTTTTTTTTTTTACAATTTACAATGAAACTATTGAAATAAACACACACACACTACACTAGGATAATCATACACACGCAACCACCCTTGTGGTAGTCGGTGGTAGTACACGGTGGTGAAGGTGGCTTTTCCGGCCAAATAAACCCACATAACCCGAGTTGAACATGAAAAACGCACCCCACCGGAAATATTGTGGTGGCAGGCGGTGGCTTGCGATGGCAAAAATGAAAAATGGTAGCAGCTAATGGCGGTTTGACGACAACAGCCACCATGACCGACTGCCATGGTGGTTCTTCACAGCTTCACTCGACAGAGCCTATAAGCATGCGAATCCACATCGAAATCCTTGAGAGCATTACAACACATCCCTACAGCCACCCTCCTAACGGTGACGACGACCAGAGATGTTTTTCAAGAAAGTGAGACGGCCGCAAGGAGTAATGGCGGCTGTGACAGCATGAGCTAGTTGATGCGGAGAAGAAATAGGAACGACAGCGACGACAGACTCCAACTAGCGGCGATCGGAGAAGAACCGGGAGGAAGAGAATGATGAAGGAGGGCGACGAGCGTCTCTGAAGAAGGAACAACGCAACAGCAGCCTCGGTACCGGACTTCATGCCCGTAATCAGAGTCACAAGGATCGTCGGCGGTTCACCAAGGTCTCATAGAAGCGACGACTGGGACGAGGGGTGAAAAGGTGAGGGTGGCGGCTGGAAGATGGGAGACATAAGGGTGGTGCGGCTGAACAAATGAGGCTAGGGTTAGGGTTTCATAACCCTTATATATTGGCTCCTCATACTATTTTGCCATAATGACCAAAATGGTCCCTCCAGCTCCAATTTAATTCGAAATAGATCCATCTTTTACATTTCTAACCCCTCCTTTCAGAAAACCCTTACAAATCAAATCCCGATAATTACCATGCAGCCCCTCCTCTACAATTTCTTTTCAACAGAAATCCACATATTACCATTCAGCCCCTAAGCCTCCAAAATCTCTTCAATTTAAGTCCCAGAAGTTAGCATTTAGTCCCTGCCTTCATTATTACTTACAAATTAAATCCAGATTTTACACTTTTAACCCCTAGTCTCTTAAAGTGTGACAATTAGCTCTACGAGACCATCATTTGGTATATAATTATTTATTTCAGGGCTTCTATTCGTTCATTAATTATTTTATTCAATTAATAAATAAACAAGGTGTTACAACTCTCCCCCACTTAAATTAGATTTCGTCCTCGAAATCATTCCTTACCATTCCTTACACACCCAACCACTTCTAGTAACATGGTCACCATCTTGGGCACACCCTAGCCCTCCTAGGGTAGCTGTGACCAATCTTCACAAAAGCCCTAAATCCGTAGGTGAATGACTTCCTCGCAACAAGATAACATCTACTCAGTCTGCAATCTGTTGTCTCGAGATGGTCCAAATCCTTGACAAACCACTCATACTGAATCATTATCGTTGAACCCAGTCTAGTTATCCCTCAACGGACCACTCAACTTCTAATAAATCGAGTTTACCACTATAAAACAGGATCACAGACCCAATTATCCATGTAAATCACTTATACTTATCCAAGGCTCAACTAATCCTGCTGTGAATGACTTGTCACTTCCCCATCAGCCAGCTATTATGTCCGTACCAGCAACCTGAAACACAAATACTAACACTGCCCAAAAGCTGAGACTGTCGGAACACTGAACTGCCTTAAGCAATATGTTGCCACACAGCTGCTTTTCCAGAATCTACCGAGACCTGCCTGGTCGCGATTCATTCACCAATCATCTGAAATACTGGGTTCCGGCCCAGTTGCGGAGCCAAAGGACTCCCAATTAGCTGCCTCACACGACTTCTGAACGAAATCCTTCTCCAGAACTAGTTGCAACTAGTTATCATGCTAGTGGGACTCTAAAAACTTTCTGATCTAACCGATCGGTTCCATGCGTCGAATCCTGACGTCACCAAACCCAAGGCTAAAAGTGATTGCCACCAAGCCGATGGTAGCCTTACATCAAAAGCAATCTCATACGGTCCATTGCTTTCTTGATCCCATAACTGTAGTGGCGCTCCTACAGTCCTATCACTGGTTCAACCAAATCTAATCCATCTAGGTAATTCCGAAATCCGATCCATGGATTTCCTTATCCTTACTGCTACACCCGAACTGGTGGGTACTACTGTTCCGTCTGCGTCCGAACAACGCGCTCACACTATCTACTAACCTAGTGAATGCCGCGGCTACACCTGCAGTCTCACAAGACTTGATGAGTTATAAAACTCTTTGATCGATTAGATCTTTTTAACAGGTAAATAAAGAAAGTAAAAAACAGTGAGATAAAACACAAGTATGGATCTGAATGAGTCGAATGATTAGATTAACTCAATCCTCAGCAGAGCTCGATTAAGAACTTCCACTGTAGAGGATTCTAGGGTTACAAAACAAGAACGATGAATACGCTTGAAAATACTTATCTAATCGTTACGTTCTAGGATGCATGCAAGCATCTATTTATAAAAAACCCTACATAAAACTCACGGATGGACAGGCCCATACCAGAGACAAAACTTGGACTAGCTAACGAGCCCAATAGACGCAACACTAAGCTGGACCTAACAATCTCCCCCTTTGTGTCAATTTGGAGTGAGACTATCATTTCTTCTTGCTTGGACCAGCTGCTGGAACTTTCTTGGTTGTATCAAACAGATGCGAGATCAGGGCGAGGATTGTCTGTCTGAAGCGAATGTACCATTGAATCATATCATCAAAGTAGTTCTTGTTATCCACCGAATTCTGCTTGCATCGATGGATGATCCCTAAGACATGTTCCAGACATGCAGTGGTATAGAGATGTTTGTCTGCCAAAGCGAAAAGACATTTTTAGCCTTCGTTTCTGGTAAACATAACGAATTTTCTCTTTGGGTCCATTTTCCCCATCTGCATCATGTTTAGGTCACTTGCTGAGCCAACAGGAGATATGGTAGGCTTTTTCTTGAATACAGTCGCTATCTCCTGATCCATCTTGGCGACTTCCATAATGTAACAAACAAGCATCCTCTTGAAATGGTCGATGATCGGACCATATTCGGCTTCATTAGTAAGAAGGATGTTGTGCAAGATGATCCAGTCGTGTGGATTCATGTTGGGAAGATCATCAAGCGAGATGGCATGTTCGGTCTTGGCAGATCCTCTCAGCACCTTAAACCAAACGTTGGTGAAGTTTCCTTCCTTGTACGGCTTTAGAACCCGAACATTGACAATTTTCTGAGTGCTCCATGTTTGGTATTGTGGTTGAGCGGCCCTCAGATAGAATTTGACTAAGTCCCTGTCAACCTTTGGATGAGGATGAGGGAACTTAGCAACGTTGTCAAAGGCATGGAATACGAACGCCTTGCGGGTCAGTGGCATGTCGAACTGAGAATCGACAGTATTATCACGATCAAGAGAGATCACTGGTTCTAGCCACAAGATGCTTGGAGTATCGATAGCTTCTTTCAGCAACTTCTCAAGAGTCCAAGGAGGAAAAAGAGTTTTCCTGCTCTCGAGAAGGTTGTGAGCTTCTTTCTGTCTTCTTTCGGCTTCTTCAGCCTCTCTAGCTACACGAGCGCTGATGTCGGCATCTTTATCTCGACCTTGCTTCTTCAGAAGGTCGGCAATGGTCTCCTTATCTTCATCATCGCTCTCCTCAGCAATTTTTTTACCCTTGTCTTTAACTCCCGAACCTGAGGCTTGGCTTATAGGAGGAGGTTCAGTTGTTTTGGTTGCTATTGAAGTAGGAGGCGGTTGAGACACATTTTCTTTTTCTCCCCCTTGTTTTAGAATGGACACGAAATCAAGGAGCCCTTCAATCTTGCTCAGGAGAGAGAGGGCAGGAGCAAGTTTTTCTGCAAGAGTACGCCTCACAAAGTAGTTGAGTATCGGGTCATGTGCGTCCAGGATGTTGGAAATGGATGCGTGGACATCCGAAACACACGATGAAATCACCTCTCTTTCAGATCGAAGAGACTCAATCTCCTTTTGATAATTGGAGAGTTGAAGACTCCGGACCTTCAGAACGGTGGTCTTTCTGGAAAGAGCATCCATGAGTGAGTTTTCAGCAGCAAGGTCCTCATGGAGCTTAGTCAATCATTCGTCAATCGTCGCCTTAAACGCTGAATTTTCGTCTGAGAGAGTCTGACGAAGAGAAGTAAAAGACTTCAGTTCGGATGCAACTGAGGTAGCCAGCTGGTTGACAATGGGTTCCAGCTTCGTTTTGGTAGCTTCAACAGATTCCTGTAAAGATTGTAACAGAGAAGAAGCATCAGTGAATAGTTTATCGACTTTTTCGGTCGCTGCCTCACATGCTTTGGTTGAGGCATCAATGGATGCAATAGCGGAGTCTAGAGAGACTTGATGAGCTTTGGAAAAAGCATCAACAATCTTCTGAATGGCAGCTTCAGAGATGGAGGACTGGGATGAAGAAGAGGAGGCGAAGAGCGAATCGATCTTGTCATGAAGCTCCTTGAGATGCCTCTTTGTGACAGGAGCATCATCATCGTCATCACTCTGAACTTGAAACGGACTGTAATAGACCGAATCAAAGGTCATATCCTCCCCACCGAGGAATGGTTCTTCGCCCTCTGCTGCCTGAGCAGGAGATGATGGTGATGGTGAGGGTGGAGGCTCGGTAGTTGTAGTAGTTTCGGGTTGGGTTGTATGTTCGGTAGTTGGTGGGGGTTTGGGTGCGTCAGTAGGAACCCCTGTATCAGATACATTGGTTCTTACTTCTACGGTGGTGGTGGTTGCTTTGGTAAAGATGGGAGGGGGTACTGGGATGGAGGTGGATGGTATTGGAGTGGTGGAGGTTATGAGGGGAATGGAAATGGGAATGGTAGTTGGTGGAGAAGAGATTGGAGAAGTGGAAAAGTGAACTTCAGGAGTAGGTGATCGTGTCGGAGTGTTACCAAGAGGAGATCCGTCAGAGGCAGAATTCTCTTCCTCGGATTCGCTTGAGGAGGAAGCAATTATCAGCTTTCGCCTTGGTTGAGTTTTTCTCTTCTTCAGCGGTGGAGACTGAACAGTCTGTGTAGTTTTACGCTTCTTGGGAGAAGGGCCTTTCGCTCCCTTACCAACTTGCTTGTCTTTGCCTTTGTCCGTTTTCTTTCCCCTTGGCGCAGGCTTGTCAGCGTCATGGATGGACTTGAGCATTTCAGGAGTAAGCTCTCTCGGACCAGAGCGTCGAAACTCCTTGTAGGTTCGAATGATCCGGCTGTCAGTAGGAACATCTCCATACATCGTCTCTGGAATAGAGCCAATGAATTGAAATT
The DNA here is from genome assembly GCF_002870075.4 of Lactuca sativa. Lineage (NCBI taxonomy): Eukaryota > Viridiplantae > Streptophyta > Magnoliopsida > Asterales > Asteraceae > Lactuca > Lactuca sativa. The sequence continues at coordinate 63,981,762 of NC_056625.2, read as the reverse complement.
TTGAGGCATCGGAGACAATGATCTTCGTGGTATGGAAAGTACCAATCGAAGACATTGGAGAACCAACAACAATGGGGACTTGGTACTTGTCCATCACCCATTTTGTAATGAGAGTCCAAAATCGAGCATAGGAAATCTCGGAATGCCGAGAAGTAGAAGACAAACTCTGAATGAGCTGTTGCCATTGGACCGACCCGTAGTCCAAGTTGATACCGTTGTAGATCCCGTACAGAATCGTGATGAACAGACGGCTTGCCCGTCTGATCCAACACTACGTTCAGACAGCCCCTTGAACAGCACTGTAAATAACCCATTCCACTGAGAAGGCAGACACGATTTCTTGAACTTCGTAACTGTTGTCAGCACCTCAGTATACCCCATGTTGTAGAACATAGAGAACATGTAACCCACCAGAATCGATTCAGGGTTAACCCTAGTTGAATCAGGTTCAAACCCTAAAATTGAGCAAAACCTCTGCTTGGAGATGGACGCCTTGTGATCAAGCACGTCAAAGAAGATCCTGTCGACTGCCTTGTCGTAATGAGCAGTGGCGAAAATTTGAGACAAGAACTCCATAGGAACTGCTTCAACTTTGGTGAGAGCAGGAGCAATCGGCGAGTACTTGAGACATTCGATTATCGGGAACATGAAAGCGTCATAGACCTGAGGAGTAAGATCGATGATCAAACTCTGTTGGGGACGAATCGACAAGATGTGAGAAGTAGCATGAATTGATGAGGAATCCGTCATTATTGTGAAGAAGATGGGAGAGATGATGAACAGTAGAATTCTTGAAGGTTTTCTTGCTCTCTGAAATATGGATGCAGTAAAGAGGTAAACAATGGTTTACGTTACCTTTTATACTGTGGGTAGAGGAGAGAGAAGAATCTGTCCCAAATCTTCGAGGGAAATGCGAAGGGTTTTTTGGAAGTGATGGATGCGTGACAGTTATGAGCGCCGATGATCACGCATGAGAGAGTGTCAGTCCCGATTAACACGCCTTCCCATCAGGCGCCGTCTAGAAATGAAACGGTTCCACTTCACACGCCTGGCTGTCAAGTGCCATTTGCAATTCAAATCGATTGGACTCCCGCCCGAGTCAACATATTATCATCTTATCCTTTTAGAGATAACGTCATCTTAAAGCAAAGTTGCCCGCGTGGATCAATATTAAACACAACCCTTTTATTACTTCAAATCCCATTTAAAAATGATGCCATGTAATTAATGAAACCAGAATTGTGGAAAATCAAAAAGATTTTCGTGCTTAGTGTGTAAAAGAAAAAGAAATAAAGCAACACATATGAGGGATTTTGTGATGTCAATAAAGACACGAAACAATGGATACCGGGCACGAATCTCTTCCTTCAAAGTTAAGAGAGACCTTAAAGTGTTTGTGTGGTTTCCCGTTGAATAACGATCAGACACTTATTAAGAAGTGTTGAAAGGCTTCTTTTAATTAGACTTATTTGGGTGGCTTTCGCTTCAGTTTAGAATTCCTGATCTTGATATAAGACAGAAATCGAACGAAGTACTTGTGAGACCAATGTAGTCTGTTGAACAAGTAGGTTTGAAATAATTTAAGTGGCTAGATAAAAGAGTTTATGTAAAATCTCAAACAAAATTTAAAACTGGATTCCAAGGGAAGAAATGTTATCGGACGTAACAATTTCATAGGAATCACTCAAAAGAAAATTAGAGATTTGACTTTCCATCCTCATAGATAAATCCGTCAATTCGTTCGTGATAGCTAGAGCAAAATTGATTGATCACAGTCAATTCATAGTAGGTATTGAATTGTGGGTTTCACTTAGTTCGTAGTGACACGAAGCTAAGATCATAAACACAGAAATTATGTAACCATAAACCTCAGTGGTAATTTCTGAGAGTCCCAAGGGTTACGTTTATGAAGCGAATGAGATGGAGAAAATTAGAGTAGATGGTATAGAGAAACGAAAGTACCTCTGCTGTTAAAATAAGGACCAAGCAGAAAACTCTTATCTCATGTGAGAAGAGAGTCAGGTAGCTCATGATTAGACTAAATATGGAAGCCTAATTGGGAAGACAAGGTTTGTATTTACCAAGTCAGTAAGGCTATTATTTAGAATCAGGTGAGGCTTTGGACACATACAACAACATGCTTCTAGGGACACTTAACTAGTGAAATGATTTCCCCACAAATAGACACACAAAAAGATAAGACACAAAACAAAACAAAATAAAAAAAAAATATTTTTGGAGTTTTTGAATTCACGAAAAGAAAATAAGAGAAAAAAAATGTTTTGGAATTTTTTTTGAGTTAAAGAAAAAAAATTAAACAAATAAGTAAAAAAAAATTAGACACAAAAAATTTTTGGAACCGAACCCGAGCGTTCGATTTATTTCGGCTAAAAAAAAAATTTGTAACCGAACCCGAGCGTTCGGTCTATTTCGGTTGCAAAAAAAATAAGTTTGAAAAAGAAAGGAACTTTGAAAATAAGTGAAATGAATAAAGAAAATGATACAAAAGGTTTACAACCAAAGAAACTACCTTAGAGTGATAAGAGACGATAAGATAATACAACCGAACCCGAGCGTTCGGTTCATTTAGGTATACCAGAACAAGACCCGAACCTGAGCGTTCGGTTCATTTCGGCGCACATGAGACCCGAACCCGAACGTTCGGTCTATTTCGCTTCCAACGTTTAATTTGGAGAAGTAGTCTTTGGTACTGACTCCGATTCCATCATTCCTAGCCCTTGTAGAATTTTGTTGAAAGATGCTTCAGGAAGAGCTTTGGTGAAGATGTCAGCCAGTTGATCAGTGGTTCAAACAAAGTGAATTTCGACGTTCCCATCTTCCACATGATCTTTAATGAAGTGATACCTCAGCGCTATATGCTTTGTGTTGGAATGTTGCACTGGGTTATGACAGATCCTAATTGCACTTTCTGAATCGCAATATAGTGGGATCTTTTTCATATTGAGTCCATAGTCCCGGAGCTGGCTTTGGATCCAAATCACTTGAGATGTACAGGAGGCAGCTGCGATGTACTCTGCTTCGGCTGTAGACAAAGATACACATGTTTGTTTCTTTGATTGCCAGCTAACCAACTTCCCATCTAGGAATTGGCAGCCTCTAGTGGTGCTTTTCCTGTCTAAACCACAACCTCGAAGGTCTGCATCTGAGTAGGCTTGAACGAAGAAACCTGAGTTTGATGAATACCATAAACCGAGAGAGGTGGATCGTTTCAGATACCGGAGTATGTTTTTCACAACAAGCATATGGGGTTCACGAGGATTCGCCTGAAATCTAGCACAGTAACAAAAAGAAAACATTATATCAGGCCTGCTAGCAGTAAGGTACATTAAAGAACCAATCATCTGGCGATATAACGTAATATCGACTGCCGGTTTTCCAAGGATGGTGTGAGCTTGGTGCCGAATGCCATTGGAACTTTAACCTTTGAGTCTCCCATCATGCCAAATTTAGCAAGAAGAGTCTTGGTGTAAGCTTCCTGGTTGATAAAGATGCCTTCGGGTCCCTGTCTAATATGTAAACCAAGGAACAAGTTAATCGGACCCATTGAGCTCATTTCAAATTTAGTCTCCATCAACTTTCTGAATTCAGCTGTTAAGCTAGGATTTGTTGAGCCAAAGATGATATCATCGACATAGATTTGAACAATCATAAGGTGGTTACCTTCCTTCTTACGAAAGAAGGTTGGGTCAACCGAACCTTGTTTGAATTTTGACATCTTTAAAAACTTGGTTAGCGTTTCGTACCATGCCCTAGGTGCTAGTTTCAGACCGTAAACCGCCTTGTCCAGAATATAACAGTGATTGGGGTACTTTTCATTAACAAATCCAGGAGGTTGCTCCACATAAACGGTTTCTTCAAGTTCTCCATTCAGAAAGGTGCATTTCACGTCCATTTGGTAGACCTCAAAGTTCTTGTGTGCAGCATAGGCCAGAAATATTCGAACAGATTCCAGCCTCGCTACCGGAGCAAAAGTTTCCTCATAGTCAATTCCTTCCTCCTGGCAATATCCTTTCACCACGAGACGAGCTTTGTTTCGAATCACATTGCCTTCCTTGTCCATTTTATTTCTGAATACCCATTTGAGACCAACAACTGAGGCGTCTTTAGGAGTCGGAATGAGGCGCCAAACCTTATTTCTTTCAAACTCGTTGAGTTCATCTTGCATAGCTTGAACCCAGTCAGAGTGATCAAAAGTAGTATTTACTGTCTTCGGTTCAACTTTTGATACGAAAGAATTATACATGCAGAACTCTACTTTGGAGAATAAAGATGTTTGATTTGCCTTCAGTTGAGATCCGGTTAGGACCTTTTCAGAGACATTACCCACTACCTGAGACACAGGATGATCTTTGGTCCACTTAACAAGAGGAGGGTAATTTGGATCATAGGATGGATCCAATTCAGCATTCACCATTTCTTCTAATTCAGATTGACTATCGTCGTCGTAGAACATATCGACATTCTCCCCCTCGACTGATGAGCTTTCTGGTGTAGGTGGACTTTCTGGTGCTACAAGACTTTCGGGTATTGATGAGCTTTCCGGTGTAGAAGGGCTTTCGGGTGCAGTTGAGCTTTCGGGTGGAACTAGAATAGAGTTCTCCCCCTCAATTTGTGAGCTCGGTTGTTTTGAAGGAGGTGGATTCTCCCCCTCAACTGAAGCACCATGCTTTGGAGGTTCGTTTGGAACATGTTATCCTTCACCCATTCGTTTGGCGGCATCTTCGACGATTTGCTTCAGATGGTCGACTTTTTTGTCTGCTGCCTTGGCTTCCAAGAGAGTAGCTTTCTCCGGTTCATCGAATAGTTCTACAAACTGCTCAAACAAATTAGCAATTGAGGCCGTGACTTGACCTGTTTGAGTAAAAATCTCTCCAATTGCTTCTTCAGTGGCCTTTAGCTTCTTGACGTAGCTATCATCGAAAGTCACATAATACGTTTCTTTAATCTTCCTCGAACGCTTATTTAAGACCCGGTACACTTTTGAAGTAAGTGAGTATCCCAGAAAAATTCCTTCATCAGCTTTAACGTCGAACTTGTTACGATGTTCTTTGGAGTTGAAGATGAAACATTGTGAGCCAAATACATGGAAGAATTTTACGTTCGGCTTCCTGTTGTTGATGATCTCATAAGGAGTAAGAGAAAAAAGCTTGTTGAGATAGGACCTGTTCTGCGTAAAACAAGCTGCAACAATAACATCAGCCCAGAAATATAAAGGTAGAGAAGCAAAACTTAGCATTGTTCGGGCTGCCTCACACAAGGACCGGTTTCGTCTTTCGACAATACCGTTCTGTTGAGGGGTGTAGGGGGCTGAGAAGTTGTGACTGGTTCCTTTTTCTGCCAAAAAGTCTTCAAATTCTTTGTTTTTGAACTCCAGTCCATTGTCGCTCCTGATGTTGCGAACGACTTTTCTCAGTTTCACTTCAACCTGCTTAATAAACATCTTTAGCTTGAGAGTGGCCTCAGATTTGTGCTTCAGAAAGAACACCCATGTAAAACATGAAAATTCATCAACAATAACAAGAATATACTTGCTACCGCCAATGCTTTAGATAGATGATGGACCACATAAGTCAATGTGAAGTAACTCAAGTGGTTTAACAACTTTAGTGTTTATAATGGATGAGTGACTTTGACGACTCTGCTTCCCCATTTCACACGCAACACACAAATGTTCTCGATCAAACTTGAGCAATGGGAGACCCCTAACATGACCTCCTGTGACAAGCTTGTTGATGTCTTTGAAGTTAAGGTGTGAGAGCCTTTGGTGCCACAACCAGCTTTTGTCAGAATGTGCTTTGGATAAAAGACATATAGCTGGGTTTCCTTTGATAGGTTTGAGATTGAGAGGAAACATTTCGCCTTTGCGTTCTGATTTGAGAATCACTCTTTTTGTTTGCTTTTCTATGATTTCTGAACCCTCATCGTCAAATGAAACTTTGAGACCGGTACCTCCTACCAGTTGTGATACACTGATGAGATTATGCTGTAGCCCTTCAACGTACGCCAACTTTCTTATTGTGAAGTCTCCATTGGTTATCATCCCATAACCCTTTATCGTTCCATATGAGTTGTTCCCGAACTTGACATTCCCACCATTTTGAAGAGATCGAAACTCCCTCAGCTCCTCCTTCCTCCTTGTCATGTGACGTGAGCAGCCACTATCAATGTACCATTCTTCGTCGAACTGCTCGTCACTAATAACCTGCAAAAATTAAGCACATTTAGGAACCCAAAGTTTCTTGGGTCCACGTGAGCCTTTCACAGGAACAGGAATAGTAAGAGAAACATCAACGAGATATGTTCTTTTTATTAATGTTGTTTGATCTTTCTTCTTAATGGTGTATACTTTGATTTTGTTAGAATTAGCTACAGTCGTTTTGGTTTCAGGTTTTGGCGTTTGGGCCTTAGACTGCTTTCGGTCATCCTTGACAGAGGAAAGCTTCGCTTTTCCTTTCAAATCCTTTGATGATTTTGAACTTTGAGCAGGAATAGAATTAGATTTAAAAGAGGATCGAGAATGAGAAGAATTAGAATGGGAATTTCTTCTGACTTGTGGTTCGTTATGACCCTTTTGTTTTTGGTCATTGGGAGGACCGAACCTGGACGTTCGGTAGCTATTGCTTTCAGGACCGAATCTGTCCTTTCGGTTGCTTATGCTCTCTGAACCGAACCTGTCCTTTCGGTTCCGTTCCTCATGTGGCCTGAAATCCTTTTTCTCTTGCTTTGAATTCTTATCGTGATAAGAGAAATGATTGTTTTGAGAGCGCCAAAACTGCTTTCGCTCAGAGAGATTCTTTTTGTATCGTTGATTCCTTTGCTGCTTTTGATCCTTCACTTGTTTCGGCTGTTTGTGGATGTTAGCCTTTTGCTTCTTCTTCTTGTCAGCCGGTTCACTTTTCACAGATGATGTTTCTCTTGTGGAAGTGACTTCTTCTACAGGGACTTCTTTTGTACCACTAGTGCTTGGCACGTCGAAGTTGTCAGGCTTGTTCAGTGGCTCTGGTACATATCTGCCTTTGGTTTTTCAGGACGTCCGCTCTGACAGACCAACAGTTGCATCGACATTATCTATAGGAGCAGACCAGAAAAACTCATCACATCCATCTGCGTTATCTTCATTCAATATGGCAGTGAGTTCGGCCGTTTGATGTTCGGTTACTCCTGTGACCTTATACACTAGATTTGGTGTTGTTCTCACCTTTTGGTACACAACAACCTTTTCTTCTAGAATCGGGGACTTATTTTGGGACAATCGAGCAAACTCCACAAAATTTTCAGAAATAAGATTTTTGTGGTTTTCGGGTTCGCTCTTGACAAACTCAGAACAATCGACTTCATCCTCTATAGAAATTACACTCATATCATCGTCCTCATTTAGTTCAGACGCGTTTTCAACATCAATTTTATTTTCTGAACTTAAATTGGCATTCAATGAGTCAAATTTTTGTATGGTTTCGGTCCTTAGTTTCAGCTTATCGTTTTCATCCAAAAGGTTTTTCAGCATGTCCTTATGGTCTTTGGACTTTATGAAAGATTCTATTTTGTCCAGACCATACATGTAAGTGGGATTCACATCATCAGACGAAACAACACTTTCGCAGTTATATGCTTCAGCATCGATTTCATCCTCCTTAAACTCAAGGAAGGGCAAAATCATGCGATGAATTTTCTATCCTATTTCACAATTCAAATGCAATTGAGTGATGTTAGCATAAAGACATTTAGCAATCAAACAAAAAACATTTCTCTGTTTTAAAAGTTTTAGATTGTCTCTTTGTAAATAAATGTTTTCATCCTTAGATTTTATCAGCTCCGACTCTTTTTGCTCTATCCACATCCTTCGCTCCTCACTCTTGGATGACACCCTGCTTATTTGGTCAGTTAGGTTAGAACTGGTGACCCGTGTTTGAGTTAAACAATATCAAGATTTGAGATTCTTGAATTTAAGCTATTTAATTCTTTTTCATATGATTTCTGTGGGACTTTTTGCTGTGAAGCATAAGTCCTCTCGCTCCTTGGTGTCCCCTTTTCCACCATCAGTATTGTATCCCCTCATGTGAGATACATCAGTCACCATCAAACACTTCCCGCTGCTTTCGTCACCTCTTGCAACATATGCCTTTCCATGTGAAGGCTTTCTGACCTCATCATCCTCTGAGTCGGTTGACCATACCTGCACGCCACCGAACTCGTCATCCTCTGCCGAACCCTGTACAATAAGAGCATTCATAGAAGGGTTAGTAGCAGCTTTCTTCCTCTTGATCTCTTCCAACTTTTTCATCAAGACAGCCTCTTCGTCTTTCTCCTCATCCTTCTCTGCCATTTTCTTCAGAACACAATCTTTGGCATAATGGTTCTTTCCTCCACAGTAGTAGCAGTTCACACCAGAATCTCCATCAACCTTCGCCTCTTTCTTTGGTTCCTCAGTCTTTGGCTCCTCCCTAACCTTTTCAGAACTATAGCTTCCCTTCCAATTTCGGTTCTTATTGGTAGGGAACCTTTTCTTGATAAACCTTTTTGGATTAGACACCATCATTGCATAATCTTCAGAAGTAAGATCATAGTCTTCTAGGTTCAGATCTTCATCTTCTACCACATTTTTGCTTTTAGACAGGAGGGCCAAGGACCCCAAACTTGAGACCACATTCTTCTCTTGCATGATAATCTTTTCTTGAGATTTCAAAATTCCCACCAGCTTTGCCAGCGAATAAGACTTGAACTGCTCATGAGCTTTGACTGTAGACACAACAACTCTCCATTCAGATCTTAGGCCATTCAAAAAGGTGACCTTCTTTTCAATCAGCTTCCTTTCTATATCATGTTTGATCATCTTGCTAAGAAGATGATTGAAGCGATCGAACGTCTTAGTGACAGTTTCGTCAGAATTCTGCTTAAATTCGCCAAACTTAGACAAAAGCAACGTCTGAATGGAATGCTCCAAATCTTCATTTGTGGAATATAGCTCTCGCAACCTATCCTAGATTTCTTTGGCGGTACTGCAGGAACTCACCAACCTAAATGTATCAGATTGAAGAGCGAATCGGATCAGTCTTAATGCTTTGATATTGCACTGAAACTTCTCCTTTTCGTCTTGAGCAACGTCTTTTACATCTTTTAACAGATCATTATATTCTTTCTGAGTTTTAATGATCTTTGATGTTCCTGAGTGAGAAAATGGTCCAGACACAATTGCTTCCCAAATAAGATACCCATTATCTTCAGATCTGATGACATAGTCTTCAAAATGATGTGCCCAAACTTCGTAATCCTGGGTGTAAAGAATAGGAATCTTTGTCGTTGATCCAATGCTGTTTGAGATGTTGATAGGATTAGATTGGGACTCGTCCATGCTTGATCGTTTAACCTGTTTGAAAGATCAGACTTGTAATATGTAATATTAGGGCAAAACAAATAAATGCTGAGTTACGTCAATTATGGAATGACGGCTCAATAAATATCAGTTAATGCGGAATAACCCTAATCGCTTCTTTTACAGAAGAGATGTGTATGAATTACACAACCTCCTGCTCTGATACCAATTGATGAGTTATAAAACTCTTTGATCGATTAGATCTTTGTAACAGGTAAATAAAGAACGTAATAAACAGTGAGATAAAACACAAGTATGGATCTGAATGAGTCGAATGATTAGATTAACTCAATCCTCAACAGAGCTCGATTAAGAACTTCCATTGTAGAGGATTCTAGGGTTGCAAAACAAGAACGATGAATACGCTTGAAAAAACTTATCTAATCATTACGTTCTAGGATGCATGCAAGCATCTATTTATAAAAAACCCTACATAAAACTCACAGATGGACAGGCCCATATCGGAGACAAAACTTGGACTAGCTAACGAGCCCAATAGACGCAACACTAAGTTGGACCTAACAACACTCTATCACTATCTGACTGCTAGTGAATGCTATGGCTACCCCTATAGTCTTACAACACTTTCCATACTATCTGACTGCTAGTGAATGCTACGGCTACCCCCGTAGTCTTACAACACTTTCCATACCATCTGATCGCTAGTGAATGCTACGGCTACCCCCGTAGTATTACAACACTTTCCATACCGGCCGAACACGCACTCGACCTAACACACAACTGAGCTTGAATCCAAACCGAAACTCTAACCTAGTTCCCGAAACCTGCTATCACGTGACCCCACTGTATCAGTATCGCACCCCTGCCCATGATCAAAGCATCACAGTAACCCACGAAATCATCTACACCCTCTTGCATGGTGAGAATAAGTGCCTCGCACAACGCTGTCTGAGAGTCTCAAAGGCTGCCTGCTACTCAGGTACCCAACGAAAGGCCACCGACTTCTTGGTCAGTCTGGTCAAAGGAACCACAATCTTAGAGAAGTCCCGTATAAGTCTCCGGTAATAACCTGCTAGACCCGGGAAACTCCGAATCTCGGATGGAGACCTCGGAATCTCCCACTGCATCACAACCTCTATCTTGGCCGGATCAACTAGAATACCCTTCTGGTTGACAAGGTGCCCAAGAGATCGCACCCCATGCAACCATAACTCACATTTGGAGAACTTTATAAAAAGTATCTCCCCCACTTAGATTCAACTAAGCCTTCACGACATGCAAGAATTGAAGGATTCCTAATCCTTCTCGCTTTCTGGTATCCCACTGATGACAACCTGTGCTTACCAAACCTAGCGATTAATCACCAGTTAAACCTTAAGATCGCCCATACTCGGAAATCTTGATGAGTACTCTTGAAATCTGGTCCAATCTGACACCTCAATCAACCTCCCGTGCTGACACTAGAGGCCTTAATCTTCACTCTAGCTGACGAGTCCTCGTTCCCACTTCCAATCTCACAGTACCACTGAACACTAACTTCATTGGAGAACTATCACTCTAACCCTGACCGAGGATCTTCCAAACAATACTCCTGCACATATCTCGACAAAGATTCGGAATGATAACGGTACACGCGGAACCCACTCCGCAAGGTACGTCCTTCTGTGGGTTCATCAAGGACCTTTCGGCATGCTGGATGGCATATATGATCCTTGATAACCCAAACACTAACAGAAAACCGACCTGAGATCTGACTTATCCAAACTCGCTTACAATCCCAAAGAGATACGTATTCCCATCATCCATTTATTAGCAGTAGAAGATGACATACCCACAACATCTAGAGGAATACCGATCACCTCCAGCTGACATGATCAACCCGACCACACCTGTAGCAGCCTAAACCCCTGGAGTGACAAACTCCCTTGTGTACTTTCTCGTACGTGTTGCACTGACCCCGACCCTGTTAGCCTTTCACCCGATGACCGGAGATCGTGGATCTCTCCTCGGGACCTTCTACCGAACACCTGGCATGAACCTCTCTTCTCAAAGTGCTCCATATCGATCTCGCATCTACAACCTTATGGAAATCATACCATTCAGGGTCTGACACCCTGCCTCGCTCACTAACTCACTTGCCAATGGCTAAGCTTTAACAACGAGAACATCCTCTGTCCCCAAACCGGGTCACAAACTTCCCCTGAAGCTTCTCAGATTCTCCAAGGCTCTCACTGACTCGAGTATGGATCATGTGCTTTCAGTAGTACGAGCCCAATACTACCTTCCACACCTATCCATACTTTCCTCAGCAATCCTCCCGGATCCTCCAAGTCACCTCCTCAAACTGGTACTCTGAATGCTCGCTAACAGCGCAACCGAACTCACTAAAGCACTTCCTAGGCATTCCTAGGTTCCCGTACTCACCCAGTCCTCAGCTGCTAAAGGACTTCCTACTAATGTTAACTAGCTACCTCATGAATATAGCCACTCGCGACTTAGCATATTCACTTAGTAGCTAGCTCACATTACTAAGAGCCCCTCAAAGCACAAAGCAAGCAACATTCAGACAATGGAAAATCTAACCAACATATTCCAATCAGATCAGTCTATCCTCTTGCCAGGGATCTATACTAGCATGCAATTCTAAGGCTCACACAGTAAGGCATAACCTAAACAGGCTATCCTATCACTAACTGATCATCACTATCATGCAGCTCACCAAGCACATACAACAAGCATATAAGGCATCTTCCTAGATCCTTAGCCCTAATCTAGCATGCAGTTCTCATCGTCATATCATATCATAACATAACATGTATGGGTATCTTGGGGAAAACTTACTTGAGCTCGGCTGATTGCACGCATCACACACCTTGTTCTTTTCAAAGTCATTTTCTATTTTCAAACTTCTTTTTATAAAATGATTTTACTTTTGAAATTTTTTATACCAAGTCCTTAGTTTGAGTTCAGACACACCCGGGAGTGTGACTGAATCCCTCAAACCAAGGCTCCGATACCAACTTGTAACGTCCCAAAATTCAAGGCCAAAAATTTCATTTTTAAATTGGTTATTACATAAAACCAAAGTGTGAATAATCAAAATATAATATTATGAAACCATATCAGTGTATAATCCCAAGGATCTCGTGTGCGGAAAACATAGTGTGATGCGCTGCGACCAAGCCGGTTCCTTTCCTTTGAAACAAAGTACTTGAAACCAAAACTGTAAACCGTTAGCACGAAGCTTAGTGAGTTCCCCCATCATACCACATACCACATAATACCATCAGTATCTTTTAACCGGTAACTGCCATCGGTATCTTTCAACCGGTAACCGGCGACTATTTCACCCCTACCACTATCACATAATAATATGTCATAAACATACTAATCACGTACTATCATCATAAGCGTGGGTTGTGAAGCTTATGGCTTGCCCTTTAAGTTTTTTGGCGTGCTGATCGGTCTTTGCATGACACGTATTAAAAGTTGGGATCCGATTATAGAGAAGTTTAAATCAAAGTTGAATGGGTGGAGGGATAAAATGTTATCTTTTGGTGGCATATTTATGCTTATCAGGACGGTGTTGGGTTCGTTGTGTATATAACTTCTCTTTATTTAAAATGCATATCAAAGTTGCCAATTTGTTGAAATATGTTAGAGCTTATTTATTTTGGGTTGCAAATATAAATAATTTTTTTACTTGGGTTAAGTGGGATATAATTTTGGTTGGTAAAAATAATGGAGGATTGGGTATCGGAAGTTTGGTTGCGTTTAACGATTCGCTACTCTTGAAATGGCATTGGCGTTTAGTAAATAATCCAAATTCTCTTTGGGTTCATATTATCACTTTGATATATGGATGTAGTGTGGGTTTCTCTAATAATTCTTGTAGATTTCAAAATGTAGGGCTTTTGTATTGTATTGTTGCGTCCTCTTTGAAGCTTCATGCGAAGCAAATCATCCCTGTAAAAAAGGTGGGGAAGGATGATGGGATTTTTTTCTGGAAAAATGTTTGGGTTGGAGATAGTACTCTTTAAGCTGCTTTTCCTAGACTGGCGACATTAGATACTGATATAATTTGTCTCATTGTTTAAAGGAGGGAGAATGGTGATTAGAAGTAGATATGGTGGCATGATCTTAAAGGTGGTACTGAGATGCTTCAATTCTCGGTTTTGTCTAACCTTCTTAGTCAAATTGCTTTCTCTAACGAACTTGATGACCGGTGTTGGAATCTTGCTAATGGTGTCGAATTCTCGATGAAAGTCACGCATAATGTTATAGACAATTATATTCTTCCGCATAGTACCGGGAAAATCAGATGGAATAACATTCTTTCGATTAAAGTTAATATTTTTTCCTGGAGACTTTTTACTGAATCGTCTCCTTACTAGAGATAATATATATAATAGGGGAACTGATATTGCTTCGGTTCTTTTCCTGTCTTATGTGATTCATATTGAAATAGTTGATAATCTCTTTTTACATTGCCACATTGAAAATGATGTCCTCTTCAAGGTAGACCAATGGTGCGACTTGAATCTGTCTGTTGTTTGTACGGTTGGTGACTACTTATCTTTCTTAGATTCAGCTAAGTGGTCCTCAAATAAAAAGTTAGTTTTGATGTGGTTATGTGTACTTTTTGGTGGTGCTTTGGATGTTTAGAAACAAATGTGCCTTTGATCCCTCAAGACGGCGCTTGGATATAATTTTTGAAGATATTGTATCTTTTTTTCTTTTTCTTGTGTTTCGCATATGAAGCATATTTGATTTTAAGCGGAATCAATGACTTCAAAATCCCATATTCTTGACTGTAGCGACCCAAATTTTCTAACATCTAATATAAGGGATATACCAGAGTTTTATCTACATAATGCGAATTCTACTCAAATTAAAACGCTTTACATCCCGGAAAAATCACGAGATTACAATAAAATATTACATACAAATGAACAACAAGGAAATACAATAAATATCATCGTACTATCTACTTCTTGTCCTTGTGGTCCTGTCTTCTCTTCTGGTACCACAACTGTTGCTACCTGAACCTACAAAACATAAAATCTCTACTACATCAGACAAACATGTATGGTGAGTTATTCTTTCTACTTTTCTCATCTTCATTCTTTCTCTCCTTTCTCATACTCTACTATCTAATCTCTTTATCTAATAACATACACTACTATTCTTTCTCCTTTCATATATATCTTTTATCTTTCTTCTATGATATTTCTTTCTACCCGTTCTCATCTCATATATCTTTTCTTTGTTATCTACTCTGTTTCTTATACTCTTCTCTTTCAATATCTTACTCTTTATTAGCCTCTTCTGTAGCATCTCAAAAATCATGACCAAAATTTCATTTTAATTATTAAATAAAAACCATAGTTATCAAGACATCCGTAAAAATCATAAGCCAAAGTATCCAAAACATCACAATGAGAGTATCCATATAAAAAATATCTGTCAAATATATTAGAGTAAACATCCTAGGCTAAAAACATCATGGTGTGTGCAATGCAGTCATCCCGAGCTCTCCCCTTTGCTATCAGAAGTACTTGAAACCAAAATTGAAAAATGTAAGCACGAAGCTTAGTGAGTCTCCCCAAACTACCACATACCATACACATAACATGCAACTAGGAGATATGGGCCCCGCCCACACTCAAGGAGATACGGGCGTTGCCCATACTTGGCTAACGCGCCCCGCCCTACACAGTACGTGTCCCGCCCACGCTCAGTGAGATACGGGCGTCGCCCACACTCAGCTATGTATGAGATACGGGACCCGCCCACACTCGTCTATATAAGAGATACGAGTCACGCCCACCCTCGTCTATATAGGAGATACGAGCCGCGACCACACTCAACTACTAGTGAGATTCGGGCCCTGCCCACACTCAGCTAACTATGATACACATACAAGTATCACACAGACAACAAGTATAACCAATATATCAATCTATTCCATATCCATACTCAAATATTACTAAGATACAGGCCCTGCCCACACTTAGCTACTAATAAGCACACATAACATACACGGGCCGACATTGGTGCCTTCGACCCGTTCAAACCAGGAGGACACTCACCTCACAAAGCTGAATGCAAAATCTCACGGTGCGAAATCTCTAGCGGCTGCTCAGACGACTCTCCGAGCTATCAATACAAAATACACTTAGTAAAAACCCAATAATCATTCTTAGGGTAAAATGACCATTTTACCCCTGATCTAATCTAGTCCATGACCTAGGCCCAAATCCATATCATGAATGGCCTAATTCTTGATAGCCTTCCTAAGCCTATTAATGGCTCATCAATCCAACTCTTCAAATGGGCCTTCCCCTAAGCTCAAACATATTCTTAGCCCAAAGTAATTGATTTCTGATGGCCCACTATGGTCCAAAATAGCAAAGTCCATGGAATGGCCCAACCTGAGGCCCAATTGACGAAAAACCCAAATCCAGTGAGTACGCAAGGCGTGCTCCTCTGTACGCTAAGCATACATGTTGCATGGCTTGTACGCTGTACGTACAGGCTTGTACGCCTAACGTACTACCCTGTTAAGCCATAATATCCAAAAAGGCTTAATCCCTTAAGACCTTAAACTCCAAACATAAATCTGAGTTCAATAAAGTGTCCTAACCCATAAAGTTGATTACTTGGTGGCTTGCAAACCCCCAAATGTACCCAAACTTGAAATATGACAACCTACTTCCATAGAAATGACTAATACTCATGCATGGCCACATCAAG
The DNA here is from genome assembly GCF_002870075.4 of Lactuca sativa. Taxonomy (NCBI): domain Eukaryota; kingdom Viridiplantae; phylum Streptophyta; class Magnoliopsida; order Asterales; family Asteraceae; genus Lactuca; species Lactuca sativa. Next base: position 63,965,654 of record NC_056625.2, on the reverse strand, counting down.
ACCTTCAAGATGGTAAATTTTCTGTCTTTGGGACTCAAATAGAACTAAGGGTGGCAACCCTAAGCCTAGAAACGGATTTGGAACCATAAAGTTCCATTCTTGGGACCAAAAAGGTCCAAAACCCCATTATAAGAGATCTAAGCATTCACGAGGCAAGTTTTGAGCTTTTTACCTCAAATGAGTGCTAAATGATGATGATGTCTCAAATCTTTAAGCTCAAGCTACACAAGTTCTTCTTCACCAACTTCCTATTTTTCCTTCCAAGCTCCAAGCCACCAAAATGGGCTTCACAAGATCAAAATCACACAATTATGAGGAAGGTTAGTTTTCTAGGATTTTCTGAGTTTAGGAGGATGATAAGGAGGCTAGGGTTTGGGACATACTGATGTATATATATGGCCTAAACCTTAAAAATTAGGGTTTTGAGTTTGCTCGCGTATGTTGCGCGTACACACATCAACCCCCCGCATCTAATGCCTTTACTACGCCTTGCATATGCCAAGCTTACGCCCAGTGTATGTCTTCAGTCATCCCACTGAATAACGACCCAACTCCATAGAGGCCGAACTCAATAATCCAAAATTAATCTCATAGTCCAAAATTAATTACAAAATTAAATAATTTATCATTACCTCAAATCACAGATGTTATATCTTCTTAGGCTCTTTTAATGCTCTGTAAATACTCTATCTCTGTCTCTACCTCTGTCTCTTCTATACTATATCTCTTCTCTATCTCCCATTCTATTCTCTGTTCTAACTCTTCTCTACTCTATCTCTTGTCTATTCTTTCTCCTCTACTCTATCTCTTCCCTGTTTATCTCTTCTCTAACGCTTCACCATTCTGTTCTCATCTAGACTCGACATTCCCATCTCATACCATACTTTAAGGGTAACAACAACCGACTACTATTACTAGGTATACTCATCCTATCTTACTCTTCTATCTATCTCTCTCGCTCTCTCTCTCTCTCTCTCTCTCTCTCTCTCTCTATCTCTCTCTTATGACCCCTCGTGAATCCTTAATCTTTCTTCTTCTTATGAATCCCTTGTAGATTCCTTACTCTTAATCCCTCGTGAATTACATATAAGTTCTTACAAAGAACTCACTTATCTTGTTCCTCTCAACGAACCTCTCTATAACTATTCTATCTTTACACAATCTGGATTCATGTAGGAACCATCTATCTAAATTCGTCAAAGGAAATCATCATCTCTTTCCCCATATGGACATAATCTCATTACCAAAGGAATCATATTGGGTATCCCATACTACCTAATTCATCACAATCTAACATGTAATGCATCAATTAAACATAATTCCTAGTTAGGGTTTCAGACCCTAACTCTCATTAGATTGATCCCACTCATGGGGATTACATATAAACCTTATTTGAGGCATCTAAACACCTTCATTAACATTACTAACAAGCTTTCTTACTATAATCTAACTTAACTAGCTCAATTTCATAAAATCACCATTTAGCCCTAATTAGCTTGAAAATGGTGTGATTACCTCATGATCTCTTAATCTCCAATCCAAGCCTCAAACACCTTTAACCGCCTCTTAATCGTATCCCTTTCTTGGAGTCTCTAGAGCTTAGCTCCAAAGAGTTTTGGTGGGTATTATTGGCGAGACTGAAGGCTTAACAACCTTTCACTCTGATGCGTAACCGCGCTGTGACCCTCTGTTTACAATTACATTGCACATGTGGAATTTCACTTAAATCTTAAGGGTACATGCAACCTAAATGGATTTATCTATTTTCACTATTAATAGCAACATACTTGTAAACAAAACTAAAAACTCTATGATAATCGAAACATGAGTAAGACCACATACCTTTGCTTGAATTGAATCAAGCTAATGAAAACACTTGAAGTCTCCTTGGAAAACTAGTTCTAAAAGTATGGTAGCCTCTTATGCATCACACCCAAAACTCAAGGAAACCCTAGGATTGAAAGGAGAGCGGAGAGGTTGAGAAATTCAGATTTCTCTTTGTGTTGATGAGAAGGCTGAAAATCCAAGGGGTATGCCCCTTTTATAGCTGCCCGATAATCCCAGAACCCTAGTTTTGAATTTAAAATAATATCATTTTAATCTAGTAATTAGCTAGTTTCATTTTATCAGTTGGAGGCTTCTAGAAACTCTATCTTAGGGTCTCAAAACCGTCTACCCTATAAGGAGGTTCTAGACCCTCTCTTTTTGTTCAGCTATTGAATAATTACAGCTCAACCCTTGCACCTTTAATTAATTCGAATAACCCATAATTAATTCCAAATTAATTATGATTAATTCTTAATTAACTATTCCTATTTCTAATAAGTATATTAATCATATAATATACTAATGAATTATTTGTCTCTTTCTTATAATCAGTCCAAGCCATTTCCAGGTTATGAGGGCAACACAGAAAGGACTTTAATTTTATTCTTCAACATTATACAAATTTAGTTTGGACGTTAGACACCTAAATCCAATAGTCTCCCACTTGGATGAGTCACTAACTAAAATTGCACGTATAACTCTGAATAACCAATAAAGACTCTGAATAACCAATAAAGAGTGTTTTCCAAAGACACTGCCAAAATCTGATTAGTCGTTGGTCCTAATATAAGTGATCAACTATCCATTTGTGTCACACCCCGGCCTGGCGGCGGGAACGCAGGGTGGTGCGACGTTATGATGTTGATTCACAGATAAGTACTTCACATATTTTTTTGTAACATAAATATCAATTCCATTTAACGACTAGTAACTTACATAATGAGTTTACATTATTGAATTTTATCTTGATATCTTATACTCTTTGGTAGACTACAATTTACTTCATTAGCTTTTGCTGAAAGATCTTATGTCTCTATTGGTGAACTAGGAATACATGTAGGTTTTGAAAGGTCAACATAATGTTGGTGAGTTCACTTGTTTTATACACTTAAAAATACTTCGTCGAGTTTGTTAGGTTGGTGCTTATTGTATTATTGACTTATGTTAGTATATCCGCGTGTATCCAATTGTTTCTTTAATTCTTGATAAAATCTCTAAAATCCGTTGTTATTACTGGGGTAATATTATCCTGGTATTCTTTTATCATGTTGCGTTTACTACTACTGAAACACCCAAAATCCAGAAGGCTAATTAAGGAAAGAAAATCTTAAATTAAGAGGCCAACTTGTCGAGTTCAAGGGTGAGAACTCGACGTGTTGGAACAATTGGGCACATGGGAATTTAAAAACCAACTCGACGAGTTGGGGAGGACCAACTCGACGAGTTGGACGGGGTTTGGGAAACCCTAAAATCGAGAGTTTGCACCTTATTTAAACAACTTAAGCCCTATGGTTTGGCCTTATTTCTATCCTCCAAGTCCCTAACCCTAAATCTCGAAACCCTAAGCCATTTTTGGTGATTGTGAGCTAATCTTGTGCATTCTTAGTGATTTTGAAGAAGAAGGTGCAAGAACGTGTAGGAGGATTGTAGATCCAGAAGTTGGGCTTTGTTTCTATTTCATTTGAGGTATAAAGCTTCAAACTTGTCCATGGCATGCTTAGATCTAGTCTTAGGAGGCTTTATTTCATGTTTTGGTCCAAGTACAATGGTTGTTGAGATTTCGACGTTCCATTTGGGCAAACCCTATTAGATCTCGGGTGTTGTGGGGCTTTCATGGTATAAAGGTGCCAAATTTGTGGTCCTAGTAGCCCCATGCAACCTCTGAGCTCTTTTTTTGGCCTTTCAAGCCCCAAATGGCCATGCATGTGGACAAAGTTTAGGACTTACATGATATTTTGGTTCTTATGGTCCAGATCTATGACCTCATGGTTTACTGTGTAGTTTTGGATTAAGACTTTGGCCCTTTTTGGGTTAGGGTTTGAGCTTATTCTATTTAGGAAGGGATGAATGGGTAAAGTTGGAAAATTTACCCTTTTAAAAGGTATTTCCAGTCTAGATCTAGAGTATTGGGTTCAAATCTAAAGAATAAAGGCTTAATGCATTAAGAAGGGGTTAACAGACTAATGAACTCAACGAGTTCATTAGATGAACTCGACGAGTTGATTCAAAGTGTCCCGATTTTGTTGAAATGGAAGAACTCGACGAGTTTGGTGAAAATTCGACGAGTTGCTACGAGATATCGTGATTTTGTGGTTTACAGAAACTCAACGAGTTGAAGGAATAACCCGACGAGTTGAGTCAACTCAGAGTGTTGACTTTGACTTTGAATTGGATGTTGACTTTGACCTTCACTTGACTTTGACCAAGGATGACCCTGGAGGATTATGAATACGGAATGGGTTCTAAAGGGTAGTTCCATGTAAGGGTTTGGGCCCAATTTGGAAAATTGGGCCATTGATGGGCTTTCATGGATTTTATAGTCTGGGCCTTGTTGTGTTGGGGGTGAAACGATCATTTCACCCCAAGTAAGGATTATGGATCATGGTTTGGAACCTAATTGCTAATTGGGTGATGTTTTGGTATGGATAGCTCGGGGAATTTTCAGGGTAGCAACTAAGGATTTCGTGTAGTAAGCTTCAACATTCAAGGTGAGTCTCCTCACTTTTGTATGGGTTGAAGGCACCAATTCCTGCCCATTTGGTTTATGTGTTGTAGGAAGACCCGGGGGTTACCCAAGGCATTATGTATGAAAGACCAGGAGGTGGCTCTTGGCACACTATATGCTGATTAGCTAAGTAGAGTAGTATGTATGCTAGTTGTCTTTTGTCACACCCCAAAATTGGAATGGCGGAAACATTCTGCGGTGGATGATGTCATGTCAAGTATCACAACATATGTAGTATAGGAATCCAAGTACAACAACCATGGCATTAATAGTAATAATTTTACATCGGTTACATGTTATAGTAATATCAAAATAATTACAGAACATAACATAGATGCAGCTCGGTACTAGGCTGTCTCCACAAAAGCTCCTGGGATGTACCTTTCTATTGCGGACCTGAGAATACAAGTTATTTTGAAAGCGAGTATCAACATTTTATAACGTTGGAGAGTCCATAAGTATTTAGTATCATTTGTATAAATACGCATTTTTATTCAAAATAACTTTATGAAAGATAGTAGTTTAGAATCTCCGGTGTATTAGCGTCCTTTCTAGAAAATCCTATATTTTCTAAATAAAAGCAGTCTTCTACCAAGACCCGACAGACTTATGTTTTAAGAAGTACTTTCTCCCAATATACTCTATAATTACCAATATACGGTATTGACTTTAAAGAAAATATGAGAATATCACAAGTGAAAATACTAGGGGAAAAATAACATATGCCTCAGCAGTAATACTACTGACTAAGGCTAAAGAAATCATAGACTCCAGGAAGATATCGAATGAACAATACGTCTGGCTCAATCTGAAACAAGAAAACACAGACCCCAGACGGTATCAAATGAACGATACAGCTAGCAAGGTCTAAAACAAAGAAACACAGACCCCAGACAGTATCAAATGAACGATAAAGCTAGCAAGGTCTGAAACAAATGGTAATACTAAGTGGGTTGTTTTAAGAATACCATGTTAAGTCTCGTTACCTTAGGTCCATGAATTATAACGTAAATATGGAGATACTCGTAACCATGCTGATTGACACTAGAGTACTTGACGCCCTGCAAGCTTCAGAATAAATGTGACATTTGTCACCCCTTGGCTTGGTAGGCCGGGGACTGTGGCTAGCAGTCAGGGTGTGGGAGCGTCAGTCCCGTATAGATCTATACACACAATGCCTGCTCTCCCTCCAGGAGACTCTGGTTACCAACTTGACGACGGGGAGATCCGTGTCTTGAAGATGCATCTCGTATTTTGGATCCTATTGTAAGTACTGGAATAATGATATAGACTCACGAATGAACTGACTCCTTTGGAATTCTCCGTACTAGCAAGAGTAAATAGAACCTCCTAACTATTCCTATAATAGTTACTAGTGTTTCTGATCTACGAATGATGAATGGAAGGATGCCCTTGCTACCCAAGGGAAATGAACTGGTCGATGTACACCTTTATGTCTATACATGTATACATGATATATAATTAATATTTAAATGACCTTCGGACGGATAACTGATACCCACCAGACCACATCCAAACGAGGAAAAGGAAATAGGGTGAACTAGCCTTCCTAAGTCCTTTAAACATTATTTATATAACTATACAAATATAGGCATGCGTAGCATAGAAGGAAACTCTGATAAAACGTTGGAAAACTTTATAAACAAGAATTTATGACTCGATGTCAGTTTATAAAACACACTTTTGAAAATGATTCGATAAAATAGTTTAAGTGAAGAATACCTTTGGAAAGCCTTTAACAAGAAATTGCGACTTGATGTCATTCTATAAATCAAACTTTGAAAACTTTTTGAAAATCTTGGAAAAACCTTCGAAAAACTTTTCGAATACTTATGATAATCTAAAAGAGAAATTCATACTTTAACAAGAGTTGAAAGCGAGATTTGGAAAAACCTTTTATTAGATGAAGCAGTTTAACATGTAAAAATCCATTTGCTATACAGTTATCAATCACATGTGATTTATCTAATAACTGTACAGTTCAACTTGTATTCCCCCCTATAAAAGCAGTTAAAATCATTTAAAAGGTTAATTCAGGGGTATGAACTCACCTGTTGCGGGTGGATCGGACGGAGGTGTCGGTTGGGTGCTCGGTGCCAAGTAGAGACTTGAACACACTTAGTGACCTATTAACATATGATGACATATGTTTACATACAATTAGTGATTATAATACTAATTAAACACGTATAAGCATCCTAATGTGCTGAAAACACTTTAGTCAAGTGCTAGGAGGCTATTGGGTTGCAATAAGGGAGTGTATGGACTAGTTAGGGAGTTTACTCTTCAAGAGTAAACTCTTAGAGGAGATTTTGGACCTAAGACCATATCCCCATGAGTTTACGGCCGTAAACTCATGGGTGGTGTGTTCTTGGATGTTTTAAGGTCTTATATCACTCGTAGAATTAGGCTAGGTTCAAATCTAGGGCATATGAAGGGTTTAAGGCTCCAAATAGACTATTAAGGGAGTTCACAGCTGTAAACCTAGAGTTTACGGCCGTAAAATCTCACTTGGTCATTCCCTTCATGAATTAAGGTCTTAAATGAAAGAGTATAAGGTTCTATGCATTTTTCCAAGTCAAATGGGAAAGTTAGGGCATCATTTGGCTTCATTAAGGGAGTTTATGGCCCATGGACCAATCCTTGGGGGGGTTTACGGCCGTAAACTCCTAGGTCCTTAGTTTCTTTGATGATTAAACGCCCTACTTCATTTGTGGTGGATTCTAGACATTTACCCAAGCCTTAGGAGGTGTTTAAGGGCAAATTTAACACCTTAAAAGGTGTTCACGGCTCATGAAGAGGGGTTTACGGTCCAAGAGTGTTCTTGGGCCGTAAAATCATGTTTACTCTCCATATGATAAGGTTTTGGTGTTCTAAGCTCGTATATGCAAGTCCACAAGTCATATCTAAGCCCTAGGAGTGATTTAGAAGGGTTTTGGGGCTTCAAAACCCCACTTATGGGTGTTTTCGGTCCAAGAGTGTTCTTGGGCTGTAAACACATGATTTTGCCACTTTTGGATGTCTTAAACACGAATTTGCATTTTAAATGAGCTAAACAACAAGTTAGGGTAGATCACTTACTAGTTTGAGGTTTGAAAGAGGCGTTTTTGGATTGAAGGCAACTTGTTGAGAGAGAGAGAGAGAGAGAGAGAGAGAGAGTAGAGAGAGGGTGGAAAGGCTTCAAATGGAGTCCACTCACCCTTATATAGGGGTTAAGTTTGTGGCTCGGAGGAAATCTACCCAATACTGATGTTAAACGGGGCTTTTGGTCGCACCCGATTAAATGGTCGTACTTTGACTTGGTTGTAACGAAAATTTTTCAAGGGAATATTGAGGGTGTTTCTAATTTGTTCCAACCCTTATGTAGTCATAATAAAAGTACCAATTTAATTAACCTAATCCAAAAAGGTTAACGGAACAATTTAATAAAGTGAGTTTTATTAATGGAAAAAGAGGTTAAAATGACGGAATAAATTTCGGGTTGTCACATCTTTGTTATACTTGCATGGAAGACCAGGAGGTGGCTTTTGGCAGTTGTTTGTAAGACCCAGGGGGTGGCCCCCGACTTGGTAAGAAAACCACAAGGTGACCCGCTGCAAAATGGCAAGACTATGTGCGACACATATCACCTTTCTTGATTATGATATATGAATGATATGTACAACTCATGGTTATGTAAGGCATGTATGAATCAGTTGATACGTATGGTACGTGGTATTTGGGGAAATCACTAAACTTCGTGCTTATGGTTTTTAGTTTTGGTTTTAGGTACCTCCAGTTTTCAAATAAAGGAGCTCGGGATGATCGTAGCGCATACACTCGTGTTTTCTGCAAGATGTGATTTTTGGGAATGAACTCTGATAAATGTTTTATCTGAAATGCTTTTCAATGTGTGAACAAAGTTACAAATGCAATTTATTTATATTGAAAATGAATTTTTGGTCATGAATTTTGGGATGTTATAACTACTCTCTTCGAGGCGTGCCTTAAAGAGTAGTAGATTAAGTTTAACAATGTTGGGATGAGTTCCTATAATCAAGCTATGATTGTTGAGTGCTCCCAAAAAAACCACGACGCTTCATTGGATGTAACAAATGTATCTAGAAAGTTATGCATGCTTCAACTTACTGTCAGGTTGTAGCTAGTAACCACAGGTTGGAGTTTCAATCCCGTATAGATCTATAAATATCTTTCCCGCTCATTTAAGAATTAAGGATTATAGGTTGGGGTTAGCTGAAGGTGCTTAAACTAGGAGATGAATGCGTCTCATCTAACAGCTTGTTGGTGTGGGCCTCCACTGGTTGGTCGTCTTATTATTATTTGTTGTATTTATATAAGATACTTATTATATATATGTTATTCATCTTATACATATATTTTATTCATATATATATATATATATATATATATATATATATATATATATATATATATATATGTGTGTGTGTGTGTGTGTGTGTGTGTGTCATCAAGTTAGTGTGTTGTTCATAGCGAAGTATTTGGGCAGAGTAACCACCAGGTACTAATCTTATCCAAATAGTGGCTATAACAACGACTAGAGTTTTGGCGTTTCCTGGAAACTGGCCAATGTAACAACTACATATGATATTTTCGATCAGTGTGAATCAGTAAAACAACTAGGCATAATATTAACTTTGAAAGTTAGGCAGAGTATCTACCGGGTATAATATCATCCTAATGTTATGAGCATACTTTTCTAACTAATATTATACAATTAGTAATAACTTTGAAATATTTGTATTTTAACATGTATTCCCCCTCCCCCGAAAAGGTTAGAAAATAGGGTCATGAAGTCACTTGTAAATCATGAAACCGTTGATGCAAAGTAGAATTTAGGAGTCTGGAACTCAAGAGGTGCTTGGGAGTCAGTGGCATGGGAATCGAGAGAGAGAGAGAGAGAGAGAGAGAGAGAGAGAGAGAGAGTGAGGTTTGAGAAAGGATCATCCAGAACTTGCTATTTATAGGGGATTTTTGGGTGCACGTCGTTCAGTGCTTGCCACACAACTTGTGCATGAACCATTCAAGTGTTGACACGTGTCCTCTTCTCATGGTGCCACGCCATACGTATCCTGAAGAATCGGGGTGTTAGAGTGCACACCTCATGCGGTTGCATGCGAGGATATTTTATAAACTTCAAAAATTTGTAATTCTCGCATGCGAACCCCATTTTCGATGATTCTTATATATTCGTGTAGGTCTCAATATATACTATAACTATCTTTGGAATGTTTCGAGGATTAGAAACTCTTCCGGAAAAGAGGGATTCAAGATCCCTAAGGTATTGGACCTATTGGCAAGGCTTTGGAGCTTTCTAACCTTTGATTAGGACCTTAGAGCATTAGGAGTGGTTCTAGAAGGTAAAGTTGGAAACTTTAACCTTCTAGACACCTTAGGGTTTCAAATCTAAGTCTTGGAGTCCTTGCATTCGATGGATTATCATAATAAGCAAACAGGGAAGGGGACGCGACGAGTTGCCCTGACAACTCGACGAGTTGGAGCGGGTTTCGCCGTCGATTGGGTATCAAGTGAACTCGTCGAGTTGATGAACCAACTCGGCGAGTTGGCTAGGGTTTTTTCAGGTGTTCGAGACTTTGCAGGAACTCGACGAGTCGCTAGATGCACTCGACTAGTTGAGGTCAACACAGACTGTTGACCGTGACTGCTGACCTTGAATTTGACCAGGGTTGACTAGGGTTGACTTTGAGGGTAATTATGGGATTATTTCAAGTTAATCACATAATGATTATAGGTGGTTGAGTTGGAGCAGCATGTGGGACATATCTGATTCTAGCTTATCAGTTCAGCCTCCGAGAGGTGAGTCTCCTCACCATACCAATGGGTCTAAGGCACCAAGGCTGGCCCGTTTTATGTTATGTACTATCCTAGTTGAAATTGTGTTAGGTGACATGTTAGTTGGTATGATCTAGGAAGTATGTAAGTGGTATGTTTTTATGGAAGACCATGGGAGAGCCTATTGTACTTGGATGTAAGATCATGTTGAGAGCCCATGGCTTTCCTATCAAAGACCATGGGAGAGCCCGTGGCACTTAGGTGTAAGACCATGTGGGGATCCCATGACATCCTTGAGTAAGACCCTGGGGACGAGCCCACGACATCCCTATCTGTTGTATGCATGGCTTATGTGATATGTGTAGCTGTTATAGCTAATACGATATGTTATATGTGGTTTATATGTGGGTATGCTCTAGGGGAACTCACTAAGAATTAGCTTATAGTTTATGGATTTGTTTCAGGTACATCTGAGCCTAAGGGCAAGGGCAAGGCATGATGACGCGATGTGCACTCTCACTTGGGCATTTTATACGACACTCTGATATTTGAAATAAAGTTGTATTTGACATGGTTTTGAAAACAATCATAACTGGTTTTAATGGATGATGAAAATGTGTTTGGATAATTACAAATGAAAATTTTCTTTTGAAAATTGGGTCGTTACAATTTATAGGGTTTCATTGTTCAACTATATAATGGGCCTTATACCTCTTAATTTCGGCCACTCCTTCTCAAGAAGAAAAACCCAAAAATTACCTACTCCATGCTCTCTTCTCTTAAATCTTCTATTGCTAGGGTTTGGGTACAAACCATCAAAGGCACAGGATTTCTAGTGCTTGATTTCTGAAGCTTGTTCAAGAAGGAATTGTTGATTATTTACTACAATAATCAAAAGGTATGTAAACCCTATAATCCTTTATATCTTCAACCTGAAATACAATTCGTCTATAATCAGTTGATTATTTTTTGTAAACCATCAACACATAATATCAATTATTAGTGTCACATATAGTATAGAATAATCAAGTGAATGATGGAAAAATAAATAGTTGTATCATATAGATATCTGAAGTCTTGGTTAATTCAGACTTCCACGTTTTGATGAGGTTAAAGGAGTAGTTGCTCCATCAATGTCTAGTTTCTTCCATAATTGAAACAAAACTAATCATTTTGGCCCCTTATTAAATTATGGGTTTATGTTGTGTTTCCCTTAACTGAACTATAGGTTTATTAGAGTACACATTATCTTAGATCTTCCTTTTATTCAATGGTTTAAGAGGTTGGAGAACTTCCAACTTTTCTGATTGAATATATGCTTTACTTGATGCTACATCTGATATGTTTCATAATTATCCAAGACCTTCTGTAGGTCAAGGGGAATTATTCTAGTATGATGTGAGACACATCAACATCATCACAGTAATACTTCCATCAAAGCATCGTGATCAAACTGACTGGTTTGTAGAGATTATTCAGGTATGAGATCTTTCAATATATATAATTTTTATTTATCTGTAAGGAAGAACCTCATGGTATTATACTAGTTTTAGAAATTATAACCATCAAATTTTAGTATCTCTTGAAGCTTAACAAGATAGAGATGTTACAGGGTGTAGAATATTAACAATTATTTATAGAATTTAGCAAAATTTCATTTAGTATTTTAAATACTAAGTCTTTAAAGCTCAACACCTTTTATTGTCTCTAAAACATTAATTTATTAAAGTCCAAGTTACGAAACAAGTAAATAGTTAAGTGACCTTTATCCCATCTACTTAATTCAGCTTGGTAGGTAGTGATTACCAATTGCATAAAACATGTAATTCCTAGATAATGGGATCCCAAAAAACTATTGTTTAACTTGGCATGGTTGATCCTATCTATTCCTCAGACCTCTCACGCTTAGGTGTCCTTTATCACACTAGATTCCAATCAAGTCTTCCTTCTTGAAACAACTTGTGGTATCGACATTCTACTAGTGGTTAGCTGACCCATCACCCACTATCAAATTCAAAAAACCACCTCACTATCATAAGTCAATCCTAGTGGTTAGGTGACCCATCGCCCACTAAGACCATACAAATGATGAATGAGTGTTCTTTCAAAGTGAAGAAAATTACTTTCATTTTTAAGAAAAAGTTTTATATATGTTTTACAAATATAGTTATAAAAACATGGTCTCATGAATATTGCATGCATCCAAAAATTCATGTTTTTTTTTTTTTTTTTTTTTTTTTTTTTTTTTTTTTTACATTTTAAACATTTATCTATTTTAATTCGGCTAATAATGTTCAATACATATCGATGGAAGGCAAATAGGCAAATGAGTGTTCTTTCCTGTGCCCTTTTTAAAAATCATATCACTAAGTTTCTTGAGGTTCCAAATAAAACTTCATTTTATTTTTCATTAGTCGCAATCAATTATAAACTAATATCCAATATTTAATGTTTAGTGGTAGAACGCTTTTAAGAACCCGTTATAATCTTCTAATAAAATTTCATTATATACTTAAGACTTCGAGTTTTTTTTTTTGAGTTCTAAAATCAAAATTTTAAACCTCCTTTTAATAATAAACTTATTTTATACATATTATGATAAAAGTCATATTTTGATAAACCATAACTTGGGTGATGAGAATTATGTTTTAAATATCATTTGGCATGCATAAACATAATACCAATATGTTCCTTTAAGTTTAAAAAACTAATATCATATATTAAGTTTTGACAAAAAAATAATCACTAGTATTATTACTTTCCGTTATAATGCTATAAACCGATTTTTAGTCTTTTTAATAAAACTCTTATTTATTGTGAATGACATGAAATTTATATAAAGTTTAAATAATTTTTAAACCATTATGAATATTTTAAAGTTGGTTATTTAAAAGTTTTACATTAAAACTATTTTTAACAAAAAATTGGTTTTAACCGGTTAAAAATGTTTTTATAAATAGTCATCTAAAAACATCTTGTGTTATCTTTTAAATATTTATTTCTCAACTTCCAGATGATATTATTTTATGATAAAATGTTATTTGACATGTAAAAATCATTTTTATACATCAAAGATAACATACAACAACCATAAAATAAACATCACAAAAGTGCATTAAAATATATGCGCATAAACAGACCAAAACTTCTAGTGATGTTGTCGAAACTCTCACTTGAGAAAACATCCAATGATAGCAAAAAGGTTGAAATTGTCTTGAAGAGAAATATTCTAATCCATCAACATATAACAATTTCAGAAAAGGTTGCATTAGGAAAAACAACCCTAGTAGAGTATGCCAATAGCAACACTTTTAGCAAAAAATTTCAAAAAGGTTACGTTTTCCCATGCACTCAAAATTGGCTCCATAATCATTTATTGTTACATTTTCATACAAAATAAATTATGTCTAAAACTAATTTATTACTTACAAAAATAAACAAAGAAGAGTAACTATTTAATTATTACATACCATATGAATAAATAAATATTACAACACTTTTTAAACAAATCAACACATACAACAACATAATGTACCATTGCTTGTTTATGCACATCATACAAGTAAATATACTAACAAACACTTTGTTTTTCTAAAACAACTTTATACAACAAAAAATACATGAAAAAATTGGTTGCATAAAAGTAACAATTATTAAAAAACAAGTTGCCATAGAAAATATTTAGTGATTACTTTTCTAAAAGAAATACCAAACATATTTTCTAAAACCAAAAGTTATCAAACATTAAATAAATCTTTCTAAACATGTATAAGAGGCTCTGATACATCTGATGTGTTTTGATAACCAAAAACAATCCTAGATTTATAAAAAAAAATTTAGTGACAAATGAAAGTCTTTAAAAATAACTAGTTTATTTTTAGATCATTTTAACAAAACCACAAAAGGGACCAAATACATGTGTAGGTTCAATGATTGAATACAAACAAGTAAGAACAATATGATTATCACAAATATGTTTTCACTAAGAATGGTTCTCACAAAGAGAACGAGGTGCACAAAGTGGCAATTAGGGTTGAACCCTATTACAAGAACATATAGAAAACCGATTACATAAATCCCTACATCAACGAAATTGTATCTAATCTATAACGTGGATTGATCCTGATATCAATGATATTGGGTAAGTTGGTAACAACTATAGTTACTATAAGTACAACTACAAACTATGTTCAATTGTACAAGGGTTACACGTTGTCACTGTGCTTTATAGGTACGTGCTAGCACTGGTGGTAGAGGTCAACATGTGATAGTGTTTAACTCATGAATAAAGAATGAAATAATAAAAGAACCACCTACATTTGAAGTAGAGTGCTGATATATGCTCCCCTTTATATTTAGTTCCCATTCAGATAAACAACAGCTGCGTTGTGCTCCCCTTTAGATGTATAACCTCCTTCTTTCAAGAGTGTCTGCTATTCTATGAATGATCAAATGACATCTAGCAGAACTTAAAATTTCTCCCCCTTTTTGACAACATTTATAAATGATAAGACAACAAGAAACACAATTTTTCATACTCTTATCAGCGTATCATGAATTGCAGTGGAAACTATCATTGAATCATGTGTTGCAGCAGAAGGATAAGAGGGATGGCGATGTCTCCTGATATCATGTTGTTGTACTATACATCATGCACATAGTATTGCGAAATCTCATCAGCATTTAGATTGAGACACTAAATTATGAATTTCTTTTATTACAAGAATAAGGACAAAAACGGAATGATGCATGTAATACATTCTGGTTTTTAAATGTACCCATCAACATAGTGTGTCGAAGTTTTATCAATGTATAGCTTATATAGTGAATCATTCACTTCTTTAATAAAAGCTTTTTAGGGAGAGAGTGGGTAGGTGCATGTGATATACCACGATACATGATATACCTTTTGGCACAGATGTTTCAAATTCTGATCAATGTTTGATATGATACACTGAATCATAAAATTTTAAAAACGAAATTAGGGTAAGAATTGGTTGGTGCATGTGATAGACTATAGTACATAGTCTAACCATTGACATAAATGTTCGAACTTTTATTAGTGTATGGTATTACACAATGAATCATCAAGTTCTTCGTTAGAAGACTTATGATGAAAGATATAAAATGTTTCAATCACGCCCAACTGAAATCAATGCGAATCGTAGACAGGGTGTAACTCTTCATCAAGAGGCGGTTTAATCCTTGTATCATAGAGTTAGTTGTAGTGTAGAATCAAGAATTCATCATCAATTCGTTCAAAGGTGCAAAACAAAGAAAATAACACATAATAAGAGATATTTTGTGATTTTGTATATTTGAAAAGCGACAAATAATAGTAAAAAAATAAAAACTTATTTTCTTTTTATATATTTTTGAAAGCCAAGAAAAAAAAGCAATATTAGAAGAAGGAAAATTGTTTGTAAGAAAAAAAATAAGTCATTGAAACCATGTCGAGATCAACAATCAACTTGTTCAGGGTCGGCCAACTTATAAGTCTACTCCCCAATAATTGAGCTTCTATTGAAGTACTTTTACAATCAATGCCACAACCGCCATGATCATAATTAGTGTAACCAAAAAGCTTAAATTTTGAATTATGTGGATACCATAACCCAAGATTAGGTGTGTTCTTAAGATAGCGAAAGTTTCTCTTTACAGCGTAAAGATGATATTCCTTGGGATTAGCTTGATATTGAGCACATATAATGGTGGCAAGCATTATATTTGGATGGTTGGAAGTGAGATAAAGTAGAGAACATATCATTCCTCTATACAATGTTGCATTGACATTAGTGCCACTTGGATCTGCAGAAAGTATCACTGATGTGGCCATTGGAATTTTTCCTAGTTTGCAATCATTGAGACCATACTTCTTCAGTAAATCATTGATGAATTTATTTTGTAAAATAAAGATCCCATCAACGAGTTTCTTGACCTACAAACCTACGAAAAAGGTTATTTCACCCATCATGCTCATTTCAAAATTCTTTGCCATGATTTTAGCAAATTCAGTACTCAGTGTCTCATTGGTAGATTCAAAAATGATGTCATCTATGTACAACTAAGAAAGAATAATATGAGGCCTTGACTTTTTTTTTTTGATAAAAAGAGTATTATCAATACATGGCTCCTGGCTTGAACCCATTTTCTAGAAGATAGGTAGCCAACTTGTCGTACGAGGCCCTAGGAGCTTGTTTCAAACTATATACAACCTTATCAAGACAGCATACATGATCAGGGAATTCAAAATTTTTAAATCTAGGAGGTTGCTTTAGGAAGACTTCTTATTCAAGATTTACATGAAGAAAAGTGGTCTTGACATCCATTTGATAAAATTTAAATTTCATAAAGAAGCATATGCAAGAAAAAACCTTATTGCCTCAAGTCTTCCAACATGGGCAAAGTTTGTTATTGTCTAAACCTTCCAATTGAGTAAACCCTTGAGCAACTAATCACACTTTGTTTCTTGTGATGATCCCATCTTCATCAATTTTGTTTATAAAGACCCAACGAGTACCAATGATGTATTTTCCTTGAGGACAAGGAACAAGAGTCTAAACAGGGTGAAGTCCGAATTCATTTAGCTCGTCTTACATTGCCTTGATCTAGTCAACATCTTTCAGTGTATCTGTTACTTTGTTCAATTCGATCATGGACACAAAATTAACAAACATGCATAAATTGATGGTGGCTTTGCTACGAGTAAAGATTCCCGATTTGACATCTGTAATGATTTGTGATTCAGGATGATCATGATGAAAATTATGATTTTCATTTTCAATAATAGCATCACTGGGAGATGATTCTTCATGATTAAGGGGAATATTAGGTATTGGTTCATCAATATTGATAGATTGATTCTCAACATCAGGAGAGTGAGGAATAGGATCAATGATTGGGATGATTGGCACAGTGAGAGAATCATAGGAATTATAAAGGAGTTCGTTTAGAACATTTTCAAGATGATCCATTGGATCTTTAATGTACGAGTCCTCATCAAATGTGACATGGATAGTTTCCTCCAAAACGTTTCTTGAAAGATTGAATACATTGAATGCTTTAGCTTTACTTGAGTATCCCAGATAGAAACCTTCATCAACCGTAGCTTCAAATTTTGAATGTTGATCCTTCTGATTCAGGATACAGTAGATGCACCCGAAAACATGAAAGTAAGAGTGATCATGATTTCTTCCTTTTAACAACTCATAAGCGGTTTTTCCATGATGTTTTACAACAAGAGATCTGTTTTGTCTGTAACATCTTGTATTGACAACTTCAACCTAGAAGGAAAAAAGAAGACCAACTTCTATAACCATGATACGACTAGTTTCAATGAGAGTCCGCTTTCTTCTTTTAGCGACTCCATTTTGTTGCGGAGTACAAATGGCAAAAAGTTATGAGAAATCCCTGATACTTCACAAAAATATTCTAAAGTGGAGTTACGGAAGTCAGTTCCATGATCACTCCTTAGTTTCCTGGCCTTGTAATCATATAGAACTTCACATTGTTTAAGAAAAGAAACACTACTAGAAAATGTCCATTTAATGAAACGCAAACAATGACACACACTTATAGAGGACACGCATTTGTGCGTGCCCTAGAAATTAATGTCAGTTTTCCAAAATTTGAAGGATAAAGGACACGCATTTATGCGTGTCCTAAAATTAGTGTCTAACAAAAAAAATTAAAAACACAGAAGGCACCAATCATAAAAAAGTGTGTTGTGTAAAACTGTCTCTTTATATATTTTTTTTCATGAACGCGCATTCTCCAATTTTTTAATTGTCGGGGGGAATGAAATCCCAAAAAATTAAAAACCCCCCGTGATACTCTCCTTCTTCTTCGTATGTTGTAAAATCCTCTTTAATCAAAAGAAACCCTAAAAGCATTATGTGGCTTCGAGAGATCCAATTGATAGTTTTATGGTGGAATCCCGTTGCTACTCACTTGCTGCTCAGTTAGTGAGTTTAACTTTGAATGTTCTCTCATATCTCCTCTCCTTTGTCTCCGCCCCTCACCCACGTCCACTACCTCCAACCTACACCGACTCTTCAGGCCTCGCACAGTGACAACCCGAACCTTATTCCGTCAACGTTAATCAAATTTCATTAAATAAATTTTGAATTTTATTTGTTCCGTTAAATTCCTATGGTTTAGGAAATCGTTATATATATATATATATATATATATATATATATATATATATATATATATATATATATATATATATATATATATATATATATATATATATATATATATATATATATATATATATATATAAGTTCGAACCAAAATCACACGAAAACCCGAGTTTACTTCGAAAATTAGCAAAATTCGGTCTGATTGGTGTTCACGGCCGTGAACCCGATCGCGACCGTAAACCGTTCACGGTGGGTGGACCCCACCACCGACCATGAACCCAACCTATATATATGTTCTTACCCCTCATTTACACTTTTTTGGCAGAAAACTCCTCTATCTTCTCTCTGATCTTCCAACCGCAAACTCAAGATTTCCTCATTTTCTTCCGAAAATATTCAAAAATCACCTTTGGGTGTTGTTTTGGAGCTACTAAAATGCGTTTTTCACCGAATCAGCAAACCTCTGTTGAAGGGTGTACAACTGTGATCCCTTCAAATCTTCTAATATTCAAGGGTCGAAATCTATTCAGAGCCGCACACCATTCAAGGACCATGAACCATTCAAATCCTCACCAAGAACACCAATAAACATTCACGGCCGTGAACCGTGTACGGCCGTGAACACTTTCCAACAGTGAACACTTTGGAAACCAAAAACCTTCCATTCACTTCATCAATCTCGGTAACATTCCTTAACCAAAAGCAGGTGTTTTTCTCACACTTTAACTAATGGGTTCGCTAACTTAAATGCACATATGTATTTAATTATTATTTGGATCCCGTTAAGTGTCGCGTACATCAACTCGAGGGTCTTCGTTTCTAGTCTCGTTGTCCGGCACATACACGCAATCATCAGTGAGTTCATACCCCTACTTTTTATCGTTTTTAATGTTTTCAGGGGGAATACAAGCAAAACACAAGGATTTATGTGTTTTTATACAAATACTTTCTAACAAATTATAAACTATTGCAATTGATACAACTGGTAAATCACAACATTTTACGAGAGCATTTTGATACTTTTATCCCTTTTGTAACATGCCGAGCATTAGGGAAGTTTTCAACAATAATTATAATTGAATAGCTTTCAGAACAATACACGAACCAAGTACGTAACAAACACGCAAACTATAATAGGTATAGTTTGGGATTTTAATACACAGTTTTACCATCTCAGGATTATACATCAACACTCATATAAACTATGAAGTATATAGTTTATGGTATACATTACTACTTTCTTAATACAAGAGTACATCACTAAATAATTATTTAAGTATAATTATTTTTACTCTACAAAACCTACATACGGATTCATGTTCAAAGGAACACTACAATACACGTAAACTAGTTAATACAGGGTTGTGAGACACTTCTTCAATTGTACCCTTCGGGGTGTGGGCTAAATCCTATCATATTATAACTAGAGTCTCCTGGAGGGAGAGTGTGAGATTTGTGAATAGATCTATTCGAGACTGACAATCCCACAACTGAACTGCTAGCTACGATTAGGCAGGCATGCTTGGGTGACATAAGTCATAACGTCCGACGCCTGAAGAACGTCGTAGAGGTCACTAGGTCATATCAAGCATGGTTATACGTACTTACAACTGTATAAAATAACCATTTGTTTATGGGATTTCAATTACTCAAATAGTTTTATTTTAATTAATAGAACTATCATACACTACACTGGAAGATTCGAGGGATACAAACACATGGTTTTATTTTAGGTAATAAAACTATTATACATTACTGATGGTAACCAGGGTTTTCATAAAAGAAAATACTATACATACTGGTGTTAGCCAGGGTTTTTATACAATACATTACTGTAAAACTAGTCAAAATAGGTCAATAACAATCACATGTGATTATACCAATCATGTAATGTGACTTTGTTAAAACTAGTAATGTAGTAAAATTACTATGTATTTCATGATAATTCTAATATAAATATGAACTTTCATACATACTTTATAGTATAAATCAAAGTATATGTCCATACGATTCCAAAAAATGTAGAGAATGTCGAAATCTGGCTTCGCGTGAAGAAGTTATGATAAACCGAACACTATAAAATCTTTATAACAAGAGTATTTTAAAATATGCTTAGAGTTAGCTATTGTAATATATTAGAGAGTTTTAGTACTCGGAATAACCTACGTGTGCATATAAAGAACGTCAAAAACGGAGTTCGTTTGCAAAAGTTATGGCCTTCCGAAGATGTCGCTATCAGAAACCCTAATTTGACTGAACTCACGAGGTGAGCATATAAACTCACGACGTGAGGAGTCAAACCGCCATATTTCGGATCTAGAAGGTGTGATGAGGCTACGAGGGGATAAGATCTAAACTCACGACGTGAACAAGGTATTTTTCACGTCGTGAGGGATCATTTTGCCACCTTAGGAAGCTAGAAGACGGATGGCAAGTCTACGAAGAGATTAGCTCGAAACTCACGACGTGAACAATGAGATTCTCACGTCGTGAGGGTCCAAAATCCTTCCTATAAATAGCAGGTCCGACCTTGACACTTCCTTACACCATTACCATTTCTCCTCTCTCTTTTGCTGAAGCCCTCTTGCATCCCGAGCCCATACGACCTTGTACGTGGACCGTTTCTGCTTAGATTACATAAAATCACGCTATTAAGGTGAGTTTCACGACCCCAATTTCTAATATTTTCGGGGAAAAACGCATGCTAAATATTATATATACGTTATTATTATGTCTATATGATAGTATATTAGTATCAACGTAGATAGTTATAATAACCGGGATATAGTTATTTCGTATATGAAATTATACAACTATCGTAAAGTTGTTAGTATGTTATTGTTATAGTAGTATACTAATGTAGATCTTGAGTTATACTTAGGATTCTATATATATTATGTGTGCGATATAGTTCCAGAGTTATACTCGGAAGTCCTATATGTTAATTGATAAATGTGTTGTTATTATTGGTTTTATGTCAAGATAAAACCATGTTTGTTATATGTTGTTGTTATTGGTTTTATGTCAAGATAAAACTGGATATGTTATACGTTGTTATTGATTAGTTTTATGTTAAGATAAAACTTAGTATAGCTATTGATATTTTTATGTCAAGATAAAACTAGGAACGTTATATGTTGTTATTATTGGTTTTAGGTCAATATAAAACCTGGATGTACTTCAAGATATAGCTGTTATACTTCGTAAATGTTATGAAGTTAGGAGTAATGTTAAAAAGCATAGTCTAGTGACATAGGGTTTTAGACATGAAAATGCGTTTGTTGTTAGAGCTATAAGAAGCCGTCAAAGTCTACATGAGCTACGTCATTCATCAACTAAGATTGGGGATCTTAGTGGACGTCCTCTGACCTGTAACCGTTAATCCCGTGTGAGCGAGGAAGTCGTGTATGAATAAGATACGGGTTGACGACCCCACT
This sequence comes from Lactuca sativa, assembly GCF_002870075.4. Lineage (NCBI taxonomy): Eukaryota > Viridiplantae > Streptophyta > Magnoliopsida > Asterales > Asteraceae > Lactuca > Lactuca sativa. The sequence continues at coordinate 63,943,686 of NC_056625.2, read as the reverse complement.
CGTGGTTGATTACAACCCATGACAAGCGAGTGACAATTCGTTCCTTTTATTTTTATTCCGGCATCGATGAAGCGCGCGGTGTTTGTTTGTCATGGTAAATCATGAGTATGTTGTTTCTCATGGTGAATCATGAGTGTATTGTTTTGTCAGAGGTTTTGTTGTCAAGCAGCGGTTACAGACTCATGGTAGCAAATTGTTAGAAGCATTATAATTTGTTGTTATACAAGTATTAATGTTAAGTATAAGTTTCCCCTACTTATACCCTAGGTACTACTTGTATATTAAGTAGATAATTATACCTAGCACACATACTTGTATAGAATTGAAATAGATTTATACATATTGGTTTTACTCGTATAGAACTGAAATAAGATTTATACGTAGCAACTTTCATTTGTATGGAATTACAAACACTTATATTCATAGTATATGAGACTTATAGGTATATACTTATTTGGTAAGTAAACTTTTATACCTAGGATATATATATAGTAAATGTTGGAGAGTCAAAATTATACTTTCAAAACTATACTTTGGAAACTCGGAATATGTATTATTTTTATATGGAGTCAAAACCTGTGGACTCACCAACTTTATGTTGATGTATTTTAAATGCATGTGTTTTCAGGAACTTGATAACTATGATACGAGAAATGACGTTACACTGCCCGGTGTTTCCGCCGACGGCCGGGGTGTGACAGATTGGTATCAGAGCTATTAACTATAGTGAATTAGTACTTTCTTAGGAAAGCATGACTTTAGTTTAGGGCTTACTCTGTTAGGTTTAGGTATATCCCTTAGCCTACAAATATAAACTATTATTAATTATACTACTAAAGGACTACTTACGGGAGCGGTGACAGGATAGACATGTCGCTTGGGTTGCTGGATTTCAGAACGGCTATATGCTAAAATGATCCTGCCCTTCGACTGTCCTGACTGGCCGGTACCTTATTAGCTAGACCTGAAGTAACGAACAATAATTAATAGAGCATGAATACAACAAATAATAAATATATAGTCATATATGAAGACTCAGACCCATGATGAGAATGCACATAAATACCTGGAATGTTTTTGATCTCAAGGATTTAGATCAGATATTCCAACTAAAGTTCATATGTGCATAGATCTTATCACAACTAGATGTAGGTGTACAACTATATTTTATTTTGATCAGATCATATGAACTATTTAAAGTGGGAGTAATATTTGATAGACTAAACACTTGGTGATCCAAAATGTATAGGAACTAAACAAAATGCCTAGAAGAAGTAACGCTCGTCTAAACCTGAACCAGCGACCAGAACCAGAACAACAACAGTCGTAACCACCACCACCAGAAACAAACCCTCCAATAAGTTCAGTAGAACTTGAAGAAATTATAGATCAGAGAATCACTGTAGGTCTTGCTAATGTTACAAGACGAGGAGTTAGAAACGAAGGTAATGTAAGGACCGCCGGAATGTGTACCTACGAGGATTTTATGAATTGCAAACCTAAGAGTTTCCATGGAAAGGAAGGGGTCATTAGCTTGACTCGGTGGATTGAAAAGACAGAATCAATATTTCAAATAAGCTTCTGTCCGAACGAATATAAGGTACGATTAGCTGTGTGTACCTTCGCTGATGCAACACTTACATGGTGGAACAACCAAGTGAATACAATAGGTATTGATGATGCCAATTCCATGTAATGGGAAGATCTGAAGAGGATGCTAGTAGAGGAGTATTGTCCCAGGGAGGAAATACATAAGTTGGAACAAGAACTGTGGACCCTAACCATGAAGGGATCAAAGATAAATGCTTATACTGCTAGATTTAATGATCTTGCGGCGATATGTCCCTCACTAGTAACCCGAGAGTATAAGAAGATCGAGTGATATATCTGGGGTCTAGCATCGCAAATCAAAGGAATGGTGATCGCATCGAAGCCTACAACATATGACAGTGCAAAGCATATAGCTCATCAGCTAACTAGCACATAAATCCAAGTGGGATTTATAGCTGAGTCTCCTGAATCTGGAACGAACAAGCGCAAATTTAATGGGAAGAATCCCAAACAATCATTTGAGGAAAGACAAGAGGTGGCAACTAATTATTCAGCCACAACAGCAATACCCCTACAACCAAGGAAGTATGCTGGAAAACTCCCAATGTTCACTCAGTGCAATCGTCATCATATAGGTAACTGTTCATGGTGCATTCAATGTAACCGTCAGCACGCAGGTGACTGTTATATTTGCATGAAGTGAAAAAGAAGGGACACACTGCCAGTTACTGTAGGAGCACAACACCTACAACAGAAAATCAATGAACAAACATTGGAATAGGCTATTATGAAGGAAGAGCATGTTTTGAGTGTGGTGAAATTGGACATATCAAGAAGGAATGTCCAAAGTTAAGGGGTCAATGAAGTTAGGTCGTGGCAACGCAATTGTAATAGGAAGCAGGGAATCTATCTAGTACCCTTCGGTGGTATCTAGTTAAAGATGGATGAAATTTACTTCAACGGGGGGGAGAATGTAACACTAGTCAAAATAGGTCAATAACAATCACATGTGATTATACCAATCATGTAATGTGATTTTGTTAAAACTAGTAATGTAGTAAACTTACTATGTATTTCATGATAATTCTAATATAAATATGAACTTTCATACATACTTTATAGTATAAATCAAAGTATATGTCCATACGATTCCAAAAAATGTAGAGAACGTTGAAATCTGGCTTCGCGTGAAGAAGTTACGATAAACCGAACACTATAAAATCTTTATAACAAGATTAATTTAAAATACGCTTAGAGTTAGCTATTGTAATCTATTAGAGTTGTAGTACTCGGCATTACCTACGTGTGCATATAAAGAACGTCAAAAACGGAGTTCGTATGCAAAAGTTAAGGCCTTCCGAAGATGTCGCTATCAGAAACCTTAATTTGACTGAACTCACAAGGTGAGCATATAAACTCACGACGTGAGGAGTCAAACCCCCATATTTCGGATATAGAAGGTGTGATGAGGCTGCGAGGGGATAAGATCTAAACTCACGACGTGAACAAGGTATTTTTCACGTCGTGAGGGATCATTTTGCCACCTTCGGAAGCTAGAAGACGGATGGAAAGTCTACGAAGAGATTAGCTCGAAACTCACGACGTGAACAATGAGATTCTCACGTCGTGAGGGTCCAAAATCCTTCCTATAAATAGCAGGTCCGACATTGACACTTCCTTACACCATTACCATTTCTCCTCTCTCTTTTGCTGAAGTCCTCTTGCATCCCGAGCCCAGACGACCTTGTACGCAGACCGTTTCTGCTTAGATTACATAAAATCACGCTACTAAGGTGAGTTTCATGGCCCCAATTTCTAATATTTTTGGGGGAAAACGCATGCTAAATATTATATATACGTTATTATTATCTCTATATGATAGTATATTAGTATCAACGTAGATAGTTATAATAACCGGGATATATTTATTTCGTATATGAAATTATACAACTATCGTAAAGTTGTTAGTATGTTATTGTTATAGTAGTATACTAATGTAGATCTTGAGTTATACTTAGGATTCTATATATATTATGTGTGCGATATAGTTCCAGAGTTATACTCGGAAGTCCTATATGTTAATTGATAAATATGTTGTTATTATTGGTTTTATGTCAAGATAAAACCATGTTTGTTATATGTTGTTGTTATTGGTTTTATGTCAAGATAAAACTGGATATGTTATATGTTGTTATTGATTAGTTTTATGTTAGGATAAAACTTAGTATAGCTATTGATAGTTTTATGTCAAGATAAAACTAGGAACGTTATATGTTGTTATTATTGGTTTTAGGTCAATATAAAACCTGGTTGTACTTCAAGTTATAGCTGTTATACTGCCTAAATGTTATGAAGTTTGTAGTAATGTTTAAAAGCATAGTCTAGTGACTTAGGGTTTTAGACATGAAAATGCGTTTGTTGTTAGAGCTATAGGAAGCCGTCAAAGTCTACATGAGCTACCTAATTCATCAACTAAGATTGGGGATCTTAGTGTAAGTCCTCTGACCTGTAACCGTTAATCCCGTGTGAGCGACAAAGTCGTGTATGAATAAGATACGGGTTGACGACCCCACTCGTGGTTGATTACAACCCAAGACAAGCGAGTGATGATTCGTTCCTTTTATTTTTATTCCGGCGTCGATGAAGCGCGCAGTGTTTGTTTGTCATGGTAAATCATGAGTGTATTGTTTCTCATGGTTTCTCATGAGTGTATTGTTTTGTCAGCGGTTTTGTTGTCAAGCAGCGGTTACAGACTCATGGTAGCAAATTGTTAGAAGCATTATACTTTGTTGTTATACAAGTATTAATGTTAAGTATAAGTTTCCCCCTACTTATACCCTAGGTACTACTTGTATATTAAGTAGATAATTATACCTAGCGCACATACTCGTATAGGATTGAAATAGATTTATCCGTAGTGGTTTTACTCGTATAGAACTGAAATAAGATTTATACGTAGCAACTTTCGTTTGTATGGAATTACAAACACTTATATTCATAGTATATGAGACTTATAGGTATATACTAATTTGGTAAGTAAACTTTTATACCTAGGATATATATAGTAATCGTTGGAGAGTCAAAGTTATACTTTCAAAACTATACTTTTGAAACTCGGAATATGTATTATTTTTATTTGGAGTCAAAACCTGTGGACTCACCAACTTTATGTTGACGTATTTTAAATGCATGTGTTTTCAGGAAGTTGATAACTATGATACGAGAAATGACGTTACATTGCCCGGTGTTTCCGCTGACGGCCGGGGTGTGACAATTACTTTACATAACTAGTGGTATCTAGGGATTTTCATATACAATTACAGAATTCAGTAACAAACATACACTTTGGTCTTAGGGTTTAAGACTACTTTTTTCTACTAAGAAAATATTGGATTTTCTTGAGAACATACAAACATTTTCACTGATTCATTAACAGGTTTCCATTATAAAAACATGCTTTTGAACTCACCAGCTTAATTCTGATACTCTTTTTCATAACCGCTTGTATTATGAGGAACTCAGTAGACAGGTACACCCGCAACTTTGAGAAGACGGAGCGTATGGAGTCACGTCTTTTATAATTTTCTATAATTTTGGTGTATACAAACTATATATATATATATATATATATATATATATATATATATTCAATCTAATGGTTGTGTTTATTATGATTACTATGATGCAATTGTTGTAATACTATACATGACGTCCTCCACCCCCGAATGTTTTCGCCGTTTCGGTTTGGGGGTGTGATAGATTGGTATCAGAGGTATTGTTTATAGTGAACTAAGTATATCGAACCTTACATGGTACATAACTATAAACACTAAAGGGGCCGAAGCGCTCTGAAACTAAATGTATACTTTTAAAATTTAAGTATTTTACAAGAAGTATACAAGTATACATACATACTAGAAGCTGTAACCTAATAAGAACTACATAAAAGTATTTAGGACGAGTCGGGTACTACGGTTAAACCTGAATAGTTATGTAATCATATGTGGGGCAAATATAACCTTATCAACTATATTTCTCCGAGATATGTCCAACATGTGTTTGGGAGTGACTGTGGTGTCGCCACAAGTCTAAAACTCACCAAATCCAATACTAATGAAGCACATAGTTAAAATACTATAGGAGTATTTTATAACTCTATAACACTGCACGAAATCGTTACAAGCAGTACTAATCTTGACAAATGAAAGACCTATAATTCCTTGTTTATGATAGTAAACCTTTATTGTAGATCTCTGTTATCGTTGTAGGATTAAGATATATCTTGCTCGAAAATATTCGATTCATGATCAGTATCAGAGGCTTATCTTCATTTTCCTTTGTATGTTTTAGAGAAAGATGCCTCCCAGGAAGAGACCCAACAGAAAGAACAACAACCCTCCGACAAATCCACCGCCACCACCTCCTCAGTTCGATCCTGCTAAGTTCCAAGTAGCAGTTACAGCCGCTGTGGCTGCCGCAATGCCGCAGATTAATTCTGGTGGCTCTTGTGGATCGGGAAGTGGTACTCATACCCTTAATCTTGATAATGGTCAGGGACACCAGAAGGAGTGTTCCTACAAAAATCCTTTGATGGCAATGGAGGTGTCATTTCCCTAACTCGTTGGTTCGAAAAGATCGAATCAATCTTCAAGATCTGTGCATGCCCCAAGGCCAGCAAGGTGAAGTTTTCCGCCTGCACCTTCACCGATAGAACCCTGACTTGGTGGAATCGCCGAGTCAAATCCCTAACTCTTCCGATAGCCAATGCCATGGGGTTGGGAGAATTTGAAATAACTAATGCTTGCAGAGTATTGCCCAAGGGGCAAGATGCAAAAGTTGGAGCACGAGCTTTGGAAGCTGAAGATGAAGGGTTCCGACATTGCTGCGTACACTGCTAGGTTTAGCGATCTGGCTCTTTTGTGTCCCGGGATGGTCACCCCGGAAAGCAAGAAAATTGAGAGGTATATTTGGGGATTGACACCCCTAACTCAAGGAAACGTTTTGGCTGCTAAACCTCTTACATTTGGCAGCGCCAAGTGCCTGGCGCAAACCCTGATAGATCACGGGATTGATCATGAACCCGTAACAGATGTTCGCGAACCACCAAAGGCGAGTGGTGAGAAGAAAAAGTTCTAAAACAAACACAAAGGAAAGTCTTCGCAGGAGCCCTCGAAGAAACAACAAATAGTGGCAGTTCATGCCGCTACCACTTCTGTTGCTGCTCCTACAGCTCAAGCACCTGCCAGTAGATATGTTGGTACCCTTCCAAGGAGCGACAAGTGTAACTTTCATCATCACGGGAAGTGCCGCGAGATGTGAAATAACTGTGGCAAAAAGGGCAACACAGCCCGTTTCTGCAAGACACCAGTCCAACCAACCAATCAGGCTCCTGGAGCTGGAGTTGGTCAAGCCTGTTATGGATGTGGGGATTCCGGACACTTCAAGAAAAATTGCCCAAAAGCAACAGATGGCAACTCAGGGAGAGTGCTAGATATGGGCCAGGAGGAAGCATTCGCTGATCTGACCATAGTTACGGGTATGTTCCTCCTCGACAACTCTTATGCATGCATTCTTTTCGATTCTGGTGCGGAGAGAAGTTTTGTTAGTCATTCATTTAAGCATCTACTCAAGCATAAATCCCAACCTTTAACTTAAACATTCACCATCGAGATGGCTAACGGAAAGAAAAAGAGCACTAGCGACGTATTCGTAGGCTGTAACCTTACCCGAAACGACCATTCTTTTCCAATCGACCTTATGCCAGTTTCCATAAAAATCTTTGACGTCATCATCAGTATGGATTGGTTGAGCCCCAATCGTGCTGATATCTTTTGCTATGAAAATGCCATTGGTCTGAACATGCCATCTGGCGAAGCTCTCATTATATATGATGATAAACTCAGCTCAAGCCTTCGTATCATTTCGTGCATCAAAGACCAAAAATATCTACGAAAGCAGTTCCATGCATTCCTAGCCCATGTCGTTAATGAGAAGAAGGAAGTTAAAGACCTCGAGAGCATCCCCGAAGTCTGCAACTTTCCTGATGTTTTCCCTGAAGATCTTCCCGGAATCCCTCCCGAGCGCCAAGTCGAGTTCTGAATCAACTTAATCCCTGGAGCTACCTACGTAGCCAAATCCCTTTACCGTCTAGCACCAACAGAAATGCAAGAATTATCCAACCAGCTCAACGAAATACTCAACAAGGGATTCATCATACCAAGTTCCTAACCCTGGGGAGCTTTTGTCTTATTTGTGAAAAAGAAGGATGGGTCCTTTCAGATGTGTATAGATTATCACGAACTGAACAATCTTACTATAAAAAAACCATTACCCTCTTCCCCGAATCGATGGCCTCTTCGATCAACTTCAAGGAGCCAACTACTTCTCAAAATTAGACCTGAGATTAGGGTACCATTAGTTACGAGTCCATGAGGGTGATATTCCTAAGACAACATTTCGGAGTCGGTATGGTCATTGTGAGTTTGTAGTGATACCCTTTGGTCTAACCAACGCACCCACGGTATTCATGGATTTGATGAATCGGGTGTGCCGCCCCTTCCTAGACAAATTTGTGACAATATTCATAGATGATATACTTGTCTATTCTAGGAGTGAGGAAGATCATAGACAACACTTGACTCTAGTGCTAGAAACTCTAAGGGCAGAGAAACTTTATGTGAAATTCTCTAAGTGTGAGTTCTGGATAACAAAATTAACTTTCCTCGGTCACGTGGTTAGTGAAGAAGGCATTCACGTGGACCCTTCCAAAATCAAGGAGATTAAGAATTGGTCAACACCGAAGACGTCCACAGAAATCTGTTAATTCTTTGGTCTTGCTGGCTATTTGATGGGTTTTAGCCATATGAACATTCCTATGTGCACATGCAAACCCTAATGCTTGGATCTAGGTTTCTCTAATTAAACATGCTTTGAATCCAAGACTTCTAATGACTAATTAGGTATAAGAACAATACAAAATCAGATCTAGAAGTTTACCTTTGAATCTCTTGTTTGATCTTGTTGTCTTGGAGCTCTAGAGTCACAACTGTCACTCCTCTAATGGCTTACAAACACCAACTAGCAAGGAGGATGATTTGAGAGAGAGAGGAGAGGGAAGATTCGGCCAGGGTTTCTTTTCTTTAGAAGAGATGCCGATTTCCCTTGCCCTAGGGGTCTATTTATACTTGTAAGGCTCCTAGGGTTTCACCCTTAAACCCTAGTTGGATAATCTTTCCTTAAAGCAATCCAAATCCTTTCCAAGATAATGCCTTGGACGAATTTGAGGCTATCCCAAGCCCTAGAATTCGTCCAACCTCTATCCATGGAGGATTTACAGCGCAAAGTGTAACTATCAAACAATTGACAGTTTATACCCTCTTATTTAATTAATCTCTTTAAGTCACCAAATTAATACTAATTAATCTATGACTTATATTAATCAAATAACAATATTATTATTCCTTATATTATTCTCATAATATATTAATAATATTTATTATCTCATAATAAATCATCCTATCAAGTTGCTATGGTGAAGGCAACCCAAAAGGACCATGCACAATCGGGTCAAATACTTGCCTAATATAGTTGCAGCCTTAGACACTATTCCAACAGTCTCCCACTTGGATAAGTCTAGTAACTATATGCACAAGTACAATCCGATTTGCAATCGTAGCTCTCAAAGACACTGTCAAACTCTGATCTAATCAATCTTGTCCTGTAAATAAGTGATCGTACAGTCCTCTGTTAGATATCATGCTGACAATTCTATGGAATGATTAGTCAAGCATTTAGGTTTCTCGATCTCCTATTTATTTGACATAGAACTTAATCGAACACATCAATTCATTTCTGACCGGGCCCGACACATAAGTCAAATCAAATCATCGAGCGGCCGAGATATCGCTTTTATCCTCTTGGGATAAAAGTTACAGATAAACTTCGACTTATATGCATTTACTTATTCATTAATCAACTATACACAACAATGCGTTTTATAAATATGAGTTACTGATGCGTTTTCGCATTATCAATGTACATCCAATTAACAAATAACAAACCATATATCTAGGTTTTAAGACTATTTGATATTATCGTCTTGCGATCACCCTTTTATATCATATTCCATAAGGTGATTCCAGCAAGCGCGTGTTTGTTCCAATGCTCAAAACCAGTTCATAAGCACTCATGAACGTCGCATCAATCTTTTGCTATGTCTAATACCATTTAGACAATCTACGCACCAATTCACGACAATCTTCATTCATATCTACTTCCAACATATGAACGATTGTGAACAATTTGAGTAATTCGATTATTCTTAATAAACGCAATTATTCTGGAAGTCAAAACATGCAAAATGAAACAATAGTAAACAATTAACATATGACAGTAACATTACTTATAAATAAAACTCCTTTATTTAATCATCAAATGTTAATTACATTTATGTATTACACGTTTCTAATACTATCTAATCTATGCTTATATCATCCTTCAGCCCAATACTCTTAGCATGCTGCAAGTGCTTAGCCCTACTCAGTCCCTTCGTAAGTGGATCTGTTGGGTTATCTTCTGATGATATCCTCTTCACTACGAGTTGTCCTTCTACACGATGTCTAATAAAGTGATATTTTCTGTCAATATGTCGAGATCTACCATGATCCCTTGGTTCCTTGGTCAAGGCAACTGCTCCTTCATTATCACAGAAAATCTCCATGGGCTCCTTTATGGCAGGTACAACTCCAAGGTCACCAATGAAGTTCTTCAACCATATTGCCTCCTTCGACGCTTCGTTCGCTGCAATGTACTCTGATTCGCACGTTGAATCAGCTACGGTTTCCTGTTTGCGACTTTTCCAAGTCACTGCTCCTCCATTCAGGGTAAATACCCAGCCCGACTGCAAACGGTAGTTGTCCCTATTGGTCTGAAAGCTGGCGTCACTATACCCTCGCACCTTCAAGTCATCACTCCCTCCGAAGACTAAGAACCATTCCTTCGTCCTCCGAAGGTACTTAAGTATATTCTTAACCGCAATCCAATGAGCTCTGCCAGGGTTCCCTTGATATCTGCTAACCATGCTCAAAGCAAAGGCTACATCAGGGTGAGTACAAGTCATAGCATACATGATTGAGCCAACTACGGAAGCGTATGGTACTCGACTCATTTCTGCTATTTCAGCTTCGGTACTCGGACTTTGAGTCTTACTCAACTTGGCATTACTTTGTATCGGTAATTCTCCCTTCTTCGAGTTTTCCATACTAAAACGTTTTAGTACCTTCTCTAAGTAAGTGTTCTGACTAAGTCCTATTAGTCTCTTACTTATTTCTCTCACTATCCTTATTCCCAAAATATAGGAAGCCTCTCCGAGGTCCTTCATAGCGAAGCACTTCTCGAGCCAGGACTTAACCTCCTACAGAGTCGGGATGTCGTTTCCTACGAGTAGTATGTCATCGACATACAAAAAGAGAAAGCTAACTATGCTCCCACTGGCTTTGACATATACACACGATTCATCTTCGCTTCGTACAAATCCAAACTCTTTGACTTTCTCATCGAAGCAAAGATTCCATCTGCGAGATGCTTGCTTAAGTCCATAAATAGACTTCTCAAGCTTACACACTCTATTCGGATGCTTTGGATCTACAAACCCCTCTGGCTGAGCCATGTAAACATCCTCAGCCAACTTCCCGTTAAGGAAATCGGTCTTGACATCCATTTGCCAAATCTCATAATCATGAAATGCGGCAATAGCTAGCATCACTCTAATAGATTTTATCTTCGCAACTGGTGAGAAGGTCTTGTCATAGTCAACTCTGGGAGTTTGAGTAAAGCCCTTCGCGACCAATCACGCTTTATATGTGTGTACGTTTCCATCCACGTCTGTCTTCTTCTTGAAGATCCATTTGCACCCAACGGTCTTACGTCCGGGCACATTATCAACCAAATTCCAAACTTGGTTATCATACATGGATTGGATCTCGCTATCCATTGCCTCTTTCCATTTCACAGACTCTGGGCCTGCCATGGCTTCCTTATAGCTATTAGGTTCATCAAGGTTTATTAGTGTACCATCACTAATATACGTGTCCCCTTTGGTAGTAATATGAAAACCATAAAACTGGGGTTGAACTCTAACTCCTTCGGAACATCTAAGAGGTAAGGACTCGTCAATCGGTTCAACCGGAGTTTCCTCCTCGGGTTGAGTGCCAGCGGTAGAGGTTCCTTCGTCTATCGACTCTTGAATCTCTTCAAGCTCGATTTGCCTCCCATTGTCTCCTTGGCCTATGAGTTCTCGCTCTCGGAAAACTCCTCTCCTCGCAACAAAGACAACATTGTCCTTCGGTCTATAGAAGAAATATCCAAAGGATTTCTACGGGTAGCCGATGAAAATACATCGCTCACTACGAGGTTCGAGCTTGTCATGAGTATCTCGTCTTACGAAAGCCTCGCAACCCCAAACCTTGATATGTGCCAACGAGAGAGTTTTCCCTGTCCACATCTCGTGAGGTGTTTTGGCAACCTTCTTAGTAGGGACTCGGTTAAGGATATGGGCGGCAGTCTCTAAGGCATACCCCCAAAAAGAGATTGATAGTGAAGCACGACTCATCATGTCACACCCCCGAACCAGACGGCGGAAACGTCCGGGGGCTTGTGCGTGACTTCATCTTGAAATATCATTACGGTGAATATAATTGAAACGTAACATCATCATCATCACACATGTAATATTACAACATTCATTGTTTACATCGAGTATTGTATTTGAATATTACATGCCAAAATAGTAAGAGTATGATGAAACAAAATATCACACAATATCCATTAGTTTGTTTCGTTCATCCTGCTTCAACGTTTTCCTGAGAATACAAGTTATTTTGAAAATGGTCAACATAAAAATGTTGGTGAGTTCATAAGCATGTTTGTGAAAATGATTTGTATCACTTTGAAAACCACCAGAAAATCCGATATTTTCTGAAAACTGTTTAGTGTGTTTGTGTTAGATCTTGTATTAATGCATGTATGTTATTGTTACTAGTTGTGAAACCCGTATATTATACGGGTTCATTAAAACAAAATGTTAAATACAAATAATTAAACGTAAAATTTGAAGTAAGTAAAACTTATGAGAAAAAAAACATGCAAAAAAATAAATTAAATTTATGTGTTTAGTTGTCAGACCCGTGTAATAAACATGTCGTTAAATGCGAAGGTTTAAACTGTAATTTATTTAAAATTGAAATTTAAAATTTGAAATTAATATAATTATTATGGTATCTTTTATTTATAGAAACTAAATTAATGATATATTAAAAAATAAAAAATAGAATAAATGACAAATGGAAAATAAATATCTCAAAATTATGACAAAATGACATGTGGCATAATGCATTAGAGAATGACATGTGTCAAACTTATTTTCATTTATTAAGGAGGATTTGACTAAAAAGGTAAATAGATTGTAGAGAGAGAATGTAAGAGCATGTAACGAGAATGTTCCCAGACAACCGATGTTGCCTAAATAGAAAGGTCTTCCGTAAACTTCATAACGTTAATTCCTCTAAGCGAGCCGTCATAACCATACTAATTTATGACAATTTCACCTATCTTGGCATCGTTGGACGCCGACGGAAAATATAATAAGGTTTTTGTCACCCTAGACTGAGTTAGTCTAACTGTAGCGAACAGCTCAGGTGTGGGGTGTCATCCCCGTATAGATCTATACACAAATCCCCGCTCTCCCTTCAAGAGACTCTGATTATAACTACAGGCTACGATCATACACTTAATAGGTGCCAACCGATAAAAACTCGGTAGATCCTTAATCGAATTTACGCGAAGAAAAATGTATAAACTCATTCTAGGTCCAATGATCCATGTAAGTGAACCACTAAGGCATCGCTAAACATGTAAATCATTTCAAGACCTAAAGGGAATGAGATTATATAACATGGGCCCAAAATATATGTGAGAGGACAACTAAGGCCCATTTCACATGTAAGGTATTTATAGACCCAAATAGCATGCAAATAGTATCCACTAAAATAGCATAAAAAGAATAACGCATATAAAACCCATTCCTAGGCCCAAAAAACATGTAAGTGGACCACTAAGGCCCACTATACGTGTCTATTATTTCCAGGCTCAAAAGGAATGTGAATGTCTATCCTAAGCCCAATATACATGTAAAAGGACACTAAGGCCCACTAAACAAGTATATTATTTGCAGGCCCAATAAGGATATGAATACCTATCTCGAGCCCAATATACATGTAAAAGGACACTAAGGCCCACTAAACATGTATATTATTTCCAGGCCCAATAAGGATATGAATGTCGTTTTTAACCCGTTTGTTATTGTTTTGTTTATTTTAGCTTGATTATTTACATAATTGATATCTAAAGCCCACTTTTTGTAAAAATGACGTTCTTGGTCCAATAAGCCAAAAATTTAGGATTTAGGGCCCAATTTTTGTAAGAATAACACTTTAGTCTCCATTTTGTTCAAAACTTGTTTTGATGACTATTTTGTAGTAAAAATAACATGTTAAAACCCATTTTTGTCAAAATTAACATTCTTGGCTTGATTTTTGTGTAAATACACATTTTCTGGTTTTTGAGCTTTTCCGACCTAGTTGTTTGAAAATTTGTAGAAAAATCATCGTAAGTCAAAATTTGGATCCGTAAACTCTCAAAGTTTAGAAATTTTGTCTACTTTGTTCACAAATTTTCTCAAAATTTTTAATGGCTTCTAACAAGTGTTAAATTTCTCATCTTGACAGGTTGGTCCGAAATTATTTCAAATCTGATAGGCAGTTTTGTAAAATTCGCCAAAAATTGTAGAAAAATCGTATGAAAACGTGAGAGTAGTCATTTTAAAGGTATAAATCTGAAATTTATCCATGTAAAACAGTTTTTATAAATACTTCAATTTGGATGGTCAAAACAGTCCGAGATTGGACCAAAAGTTTTCTGTTTAGGGCTGTTTTGTGAGTTTAGTTTATAGATCTTTGAACACAACACTTATTTTTGCTATATAAAGTATACAAATCCCAGATCTACATGTTTACATGTAATACTTGTGATAAAACATACTTTTATCAAGATTCATATGAATATCCTAGTGATAAACTTCAAGTTTCTTAACATATTTTTAGATTAGTGAAGAAATCAACACATAATCACCAAATAATTCATGGAAAACACACATAGTCATGCATACACACAAAGATCTACACAAAGCAACTTGTATTCTCCCCCAAAAATCATATAAAAACAGAAAACAAGGGGTATGAACTCACTTTGATTTTTTGTTTCGGTTTTTGAAGAAGAAGTGGAAGAGATCTTTGGTCTTAGCACACCTTTGTTGTGGATCTCGAGTTTATGAAGCTTCTAAGGTATGATCATGGAATAAAACCATGTAAGAAGGAGTTTTTCATGTTAAGATGAAAGAAGATACTTGTGTTTGACAATAACTTACCAAAAATTGGAATGACTTGATGAAGATCCTTAAATATCTAGCAAATTTTCGGGATCTTGAAGGAATGAGGAGAATGATGCTTGAGAGTGATTGAGGAAGTGTTTGAAAGAGTGTATGTGAGGGTGTTTTTGGTTCTCTGCCGAGATATCAAGAGGAGATGGGAGAGAGAGTTGGTGAGGTGACATGCTTGGAAGTATGGGGGTCCTTGCATGGATATATGTTGAACATTATGGAGGTGGCACCTCCTAAGTCAACTCTTATTACATTTCCCTTTTTTTTGTTTTATTTGATGTTGGGCCGAGATTTTTGGGCCAAGGGGTGGGAATGGAATGGTCTGAGCCCATTAACATTTAGTTAGGATTTTTGGTACCTAAACATAAAAATTTCGGCCCATTGGGCCCTTAGGATGGTTCACGGTCCAATATGGTATAGATAAATGGGTTTATGGCCCATTAGGGTTAGTTAATTCATTTATGGCCCATCATGGTCCATTAGAGTTAGAATGAATCATTCTAGGCCCAAATGGCCCAAAATGTTATAGATTGAAAATTTGATGACTTATTGGTCCCTTAGGCCCAATAAAAGAATCCTAGTCCATAATGAATTTGAGTCGGGATTTCTAGGGTTTCCAACCCTTAGTTGAACATATGAGATGTATTTGAATGAGAATAGAGTAGAGTAAGTATAACCTTTTACAATGGAGTTAGAATGAATCATTCTAGGCCCAAATGGCCCAAAATGTTATAGATTGATGAGTTGATGACTTATTGGTCCCTTAGGCCCAATAAAAGAATCCTAGTCGGTAATGAATTTGAGTCGGGATTTCTAGGGTTTCCAACCCTTAGTTGAACATATGAGATGTATTTGAATGAGAATAGAATATAGTAAGTATAGCCTTTTACAATGGATGATGTTTACATGGGAATAGAATTTCCTAGCAAAATGCCAGTTGTGACACATCATAGAGCGAACCATATCCAATAAGGTTCGATTACGCCTTTCTGCCACACCATTCAATTGTGGTGTCCTAGGTGGTGTCAATTGTGAAACTATTCCACACTCCTTGAGATAATCGTGGAATTCAAGACTTAAGTACTGTGACAACCCTAAATTTCTATTTGTACGAACAATATCTATTCAATAGAAGTCAGTCCAATTTCAGTGATTTTCATACTTTTCTGAACAAGTTTGTGTACATTAGGGTTTACGCTTTAGGAGATATCAGGAGAGTGGATGCTCCTAGTTTCGTGAAATTTGAGCATTTCAAGTTTCATAATGTTACAGTCCAAGTTCAAGAATAAAAATATTTTCTGTCAAAATATTTCAGGACTATAAATAGTTTTCTGAATTTATTTAATTCATTATTCACAATTCCAGCTAGAGAAAAGCCATTTTCTCTCTGACAGATCTTCGGGTTTTTATCCCAGATTGTGAGTAACTCTTTCTAGTAGTGTTAGAATACATATTAGATGCTTATAACATGATTTAGTGGGCTAAATCATGAGATCTAGGAGTTTACTCCCCAAGGTGTTCTTGGGCGGTAAACTCCCGAAACAAAGCCAAAACTGACATTGGTGCTAGGATAAGGCCTTAGAACATTAGGTAAACATATTAGGGACTTGAAATCACACACAAAACCACCCAAGATTGGGAGTTTACGGCCCAGAAATCTCTTAGGCCGTAAACTCCATATCATAGCCCTAAATGGTGATTTAAGGACTTAAGGACTTTAAGGCTTGCATCTAGGTTGTTCTCCCAAGTAGCTTAAGGTCTTAAACACATCAAATGACTCAAATGAAAGTGAGTTTACGGCCCAGAACTTCCTAGGCCATAAACTCCATGTAAATGGTCACAAAGGGTGTTTTCATGACACCTAAGGTCCTTGCCCTTTACAAGAAATTGTACCCACTAAATGGAAGGACCAAACCACACCAAAATCACTTAAACAAGTGAGTTTACGGCCAAGACATGGTTCTTGGGCCGTAAACTCCTAAAAAGGGCACTAACTGGTGCCTAATGCCTTCATATGCTAGGATTAAAAGTCTAGAACACATCCCACTAGTACAAGAGGCTTGAAAGCAACCAAGGAATCACCCCAAGGGAGTTTACGACCGTAAACTCCAAGGGGAAATGTCCTTGAGGCCGTAAACTCCTATTTGGAGTACTTCTAGGCCTTAAACCCTTCCAAGAACATAGCCACTAGGTTAGAATAATTCTAGAAAGCATATTGGACTTCAAAACACACCAAACACACATGTCTGGGAGTTTACGGCCCTAAACTCAAGAGTTTACAACCGTAAACTTCATGTGTGATGGATTATGGAGAGTAAACTCTCTTGTAGGGTCCTTTGGAAACCCTAAACTCAAGTACCCTGTCCCACAATAGCTTAGATGAAGTCCTTACGGCTTAAAACACTTACATAAAGTGTTATCTATGTCTAGGATGTATTAAACATTATCAATTAGTCTTTTGTGTCTAATTGAGTGCATATATGTGTGATTATATGTTCATTAGGATCGTAGTGTGTGCACAAGTCCTCGCTTGACACCTAGCAATCCGATACCGTTCAGTTCATTCCAATCACCAACTGCAGGTGAGTTCATACCCCGTAATCAATGTTTTAAAGGATTCTAAATGCTTTAATGGGGGGGGGGGAATACAAGTAGAAACAAACATGTTATTAAATCAGTTTTATGTATTTTATAACTGTGTTTTCACTCAGTAGATTTCACATATTTCAAAAGGAGTCACGTGGAATGGTTTTCTATCTTAAAATACTTGGACAACAGAAGTATTAGTTTTGAATTGTATAATGACTTCAAGTAACTTTAAATTATCGTTCAAAGCTCTTAGATATCTTTCAAAAACCTACTTGATCAATCACATACTTTCCAGTTAGCTATCATAGGGATAGTTAGAAGATATCAAACAAGAGTCAGTTCATTCATGAGTCTATACTAATGCCTTACATGATACATGAGTACACGTACTTAGGATTGTATGATACATGAATATGTTTACATATACTTACTTGTTACATGAACACACCTACATGAATTCTATATAGGGACACTTCTTCATAGGTACATTATTCTGTACTTACTTACCTTGGATACTTGAACTTAGATCTAAGAGGATGATTTATTAGTATTTATTGTATAAATTGTCTTTCCTATCCCCGTTCAATGGGATGTTTCGGCGGGACTTACCATTCCGAATCTCACTGATTAGCACCAGTGATCGATGACGTCTACGGATGTCTAAGGTAGTCACTTGATTTGTGGTCAGTGACGGGACTAACTATCCCTCCGCCCGCTGTTGCAACAGTGGACGAGATGTGAATCTTCGGGGGATCATTAGGTTGACGATCTACGTCAAGAGATAGATATAGGGACTAACCCTCCTTCCATCCTGCTGCTGTTACAGAGGATGAGGGGACACTCTTCGGATGTTCCTTAGGGTCTAACTTTCGCTTCATGCGATGTAGTGTTGGTCCTAGTACCCAGTGACAACACTTACAATATTATATTTTTCCTGTTTACTTCATTTTGTGACACATTCACATAAACGATGAGTTAGACTAAGCACTTTTAGTACTAGTCTACACAAAGGAAAAACTATCATTTTACAAACAAAACATTCGAGTCTTGGTAGAAGACTACACTTCATTCATACAAAACATTCGAGTCTTGGTAGAAGACTACACTTAATTCATACAAAACATTCGAGTCTTGGTAGAAGACTACACTTCATTCATACAAAACATTCGAGTCTTGGTAGAAGACTACAATTCATACTTATAGAAAATAAGGGTTTTTCTAGGGATTTCATACTTACCTCAACATTTTCACTTAAAGGTTTTCATGGCATTCATAGTAGGTTTTCACAAACAAAGCAATGACACTTATATACTTATGAACTCACCAGCTTTAAAGCTGATACTCGCTTTCAAAATAACTTGTATTCTCAGGTCGCCAGTAGACAGGTACAGAGGCCAGGTTTTGAGAAGACGGAGCAGTCAAGTCTCGTCTTTTATTTTGATTGTATATTTTTGGTGTCTTATTACATATAAAGAACACACATGTATAAAACTTTACTTATAATGCAATGGACGATGTTGTTGATTGTTTATTATATTACACTGTTGTGATACTGTACATGACGTCCTCCACCCCAGAACGTTTCCGCCGTTCGTGGTTTTGGGGTGTGACAGATTGGTATCAGAGCATTGTTTATAGTGAATATAGTATATCAACCCATCAAAGATATGCTAACTATAAATACATGGGAGTAAAACACTCTGTCTAAGAGATATACTTTTAAATAATAAAATATTTAACAAAGTATACGTGCCTGCATTCATACTAAAACCAGTGTCACAACGACAAGAACAAAAGTATTACGATTGTTAAACATCACAAGTGAGCCTGGGGATATATAGTCAGTCTTGGGAATAGCATAGCCTGATCAACTATGCTGGTCCAAGGAATGATTAGCATATGCCCAAGAATGGTTGTGAGGTGGCAACAAGTCTAAAAACTTACCAACACAACCATAAAGGAATACCATATGGGTATTTGATCTTACTGTAATTATCTTATTTAGTTCATCTATTTTAGCTATTTCTTATATCCCTTTTCTCGCGTAGATTAAAATGGCTGGATTTCACCATGGCGATCCGTACTTCCCGAACCAAGGCAATGCGGGTTGGCTAGAGGCAGAGCCAGAAGATGATCACCCAATCCCTTTGGATGATCACCATGCTGAGGGCTTTTCCGATAGTTCCGACTCGGAGCCAGAAGTCAACAACCTACCCCCAGCTGCACAAAACCCAAACCTAAACCCTCGCCCTGTGTTTCAAGGACCCACACCTCTGTGAGCCACTAACTTGATAACATGGAGTCATGAACAGGGTCAGCCCATTCCCTACAACGGAGACCGAAGTTTCTACAACCTCACAGAAGGAGGTTCTGCCGATAGAGTCCTACCAATCATGGTGCGTAGGATGTCTAGGAACTCGATAATAGCTCAGGCGGCTGTCAATCAAGTCTTGGAAGTTGACGCCAACTCAGGTGTTAACACTGTCCACATTCGCCAGCTAGAGTCTGCTCATGAAAGGACTCTGTTCCGTAATGCAAATCTGCAAAGGGAACTTGCTGAAACCCGAGCTGAAGTTAGAGAACTTCGAGCTCAACAAGCAAGGTCGGACAGGCGTATAAGGGACATCGAACGTCTACTGTCAGGATCAAGGACTCATGCTAGTAGTTCTCGTCGCCGATAGAATATCGTTATCTCATCTTTTGGATATAACCTAGTTTATGTAAAACTTTGGTCTAATTTCCTGTCCATATAAATCTTAGACCTGTTAAGTCTTTATCTGATCTTAAGTCTGTCAAAATTTTCCATCTTGGTTGATGTAAGGCCTACTCTTAGGCCATTTTTCCCGAACTCGTTACATCTGTAATTCCAATATTATTGACAGATATCTAATCTTATGGAAATTATTATCCAAATGCTATCCTCTTCAATTAGTCATACTATTCCTTCTGTTGTTGGACTATGGTGATTTAGTCCATGAGACACATTCATTTATCATTTATTCTTATCCATGTCGTCATCTTTTAAACGTATAGTTAAAGATGCCGCCATGCAGGAATCCTAGGAGGAACCCAAACAACGAAGCACCAATACCACCACCTCCACCACCACCTGTACCACTTCAAACACCAAATCCTTTTGATGCCACTATGTTTCATGCAGCTTTCACAGCAGCAGTTGCAGCTGCTGTGTCAGCAATCAACGCTCCTGCCCCTAGTGGATCAGGAACAGGTGCACTACCCTCAAACCACGACGAAAGCCATGGACACCCTCGGGAATGCACCTACAAAGATTTTACTAACGCCAAACCCCGCAGCTTCAACGAAACTGGGGGTGTAATGGTGTTGAGACAATGGATCGAGAAGATTGAATCTGTCTTCGAGATCTGCGCATGCCAAGAAGGCAGCAAGGTCAAGTTTGCAGCTTGTACCTTCTCTGACCGAGCACTAACATGGTGGAACAGCCATGTTAACTATCTGAATCTGGTGGTGGCTTATTCCATCAGCTGGGAGAAATTAAAAGAGATGCTTATGAAAGAATACTGTCCTCTAGGTGAGGTACAAAAACTCGAGCAGGAATTCTAGGGTCTTCAAATGGTTGGATCCGACATCACTACCTACACAAATAGGTTTTGTGATTTGGCAAACTTATGCCCCGACATGGTTGCTCTCCAGAGCAAAAAGATCGAGAGGTATATCTGGGGACTGTCGCCCCAGATCCAGTCAAGTGTGATCGCTTCGAGGCCTATTACCTTCGATAGTGCCAAGGAACTGGCACAGTCTCTTATCGATCACCGGAAACCTCAGAACATAACAATCCCTACCCCTGTACCACAAAAGTCCAACCCCGACTACCACAAGAAGGGGTGGAATAAGAGGAAAGGAGGGGCTCCGCAAGGGTCCTCCAAGAAACAACAATATGTGGCAATCAATGCTGCCACAGTTACTCCTGTTGCCCCTGCCAACCTCTTACCAGCAAGGGCATATGCTGGAACCCTCCCGAAGTGCACCAAGTGCAACTTCCATCACAACAGACCTTGCAGGGAGATGCATTGCTCTAAATGCAACAAGAGGGGACACACCGTCCGCTTCTGCAAAACTCCAACAGCTCAAGCTGCTCAAGTTCCTAACGCCGGTATGGGCCAAGCTTGCTACGGATGTGGTGAAGTGGGCCATTACAAGAGGAACTTCCCTAAAGCAGGGATGGTTGGAGGAGTGGGAAGAGTTATGGCTCTAGGCCACGAGGAAGCAGTAGCTGATCCAACGATAGTTACTGGTACGTTCCTCCTTGATAACTCTTATGCTTGCATACTTTTCGTTAGTGGAGCCGAGAAAAGTTTTGTAAATCACAAATTTGCACACCTGCTTAAACAAAAACCATGTGCATTAGATAGTTCATTCACGGTAGAAATGGCTAATGGGAAAACAGAGAGTACAAACTGCATATACATAGGTTGTACTTTAACTTTAGATAGCCATACTTTCAAGATAGATCTTATGCCAGTTACCATTAAATGTTTCGACGTTATCATCGGTATGGATTGGTTGAGTTTTCTGCGTGCCGACATTATGTGCTTCGAAAAAGCAGTTCGTCTTAACCTTCCTAACAACGAAACTTTAATTATCTACGACGACAAACCTAGTACCAGCCTTCGCATCATTTCGTGCATTCAAGCACAAAAGTGTTTGCGGAAGGAGTACCATGCATTTCTCGCACACGTTGTCGATACCAGCCAAGAACAGAAAGACATCCAGAAAATCCCAGAAGTACGCGACTTTCCCGACATATTCCCAGAAGAACTTCCCGGTTTACCACCACAGCGCTAAGTCGAGTTCAGAATCGACTTAGTGCCAGGGGCTACCCCAGTAGCCAAATATCCTTATCGTCTTGCACCAGCTGAAATGCAGGAACTTTCCAGTCAACTTAACGAACTTCTCAAGAAGGGATTCATTCGACCAAGCTTCTCACCATGGGGAGCACCGGTCTTGTTCGTCAAGAAGAAAGATGGATCGTTTCGCATGTGCATAGACTATAGAGAACTCAACAAACTTACCATTAAAAATCGTTATCCCTTGCCCCGCATTGACGATTTATTTGATCAACTTCAAGGAGCCAACTACTTCTCGAAGATAGATCTGCGATCCAGATACCACCAACTACGAGTGTTAGAGGAAGATGTTCCCAAGACAGCCTTCCGAACTCGTTACGAGCACTACGAGTTTGTAGTGATGCCATTCGGATTAACTAACGCGCCCGCAGTATTCATGGATCTGATG
Source organism: Lactuca sativa (assembly GCF_002870075.4). Classification (NCBI taxonomy): domain Eukaryota; kingdom Viridiplantae; phylum Streptophyta; class Magnoliopsida; order Asterales; family Asteraceae; genus Lactuca; species Lactuca sativa. The sequence continues at coordinate 63,920,780 of NC_056625.2, read as the reverse complement.
AATAGGGTGTGTTGTCCTTACTTGGATCAGTTCGTCATCGTCTTCATTGATGACATACTCATCTACTCTCGAAGTAAGGAGGAGCATGGTCAACATCTCCGTAAAATCTTAGAAACATTACGAGCAGAGAAGCTCTACGCAAAGTTCTCAAAGTGCGAATTTTGGATTCGGCGAGTCGAATTTTTGGGCCATGTAGTTAGCGAAGAAGGTATACACGTGGACCCTTCCAAAATTAAGGCCATCGAGAACTGGTCAGCACCAAAGACACCTACTGAAATTCGTCAATTTCTAGGTCTAGCTGGCTACTATCGCAGGTTCATTTAGAACTTCTCCAGCATAGCGAAACCTCTTACAACCCTGACCCAGAAAGGCATGGCCTTTGACTGGGAAGAGAAACAAGAAAGAGCGTTCCAAACGCTCAAACCAAGGGCTCGGATGTGTTCTGATGCAGCGAGGTAAAGTCATCGCCTATGCCTCGAGACAGCTGAAGACACATGAGGTTAACTACACAACCCACGATCTTGAGCTAGGAGCAGTTGTGTTTGCTCTGAAGATCTGGCGACATTACCTATACGGTACCAAAAGCACGATCTTTACAGACCATAAGAGTCTACAACACATCTTCGACCAGAAAGAGCTCAACATGAGACAATGACGGTGGGTCGAGCTACTTAGTGATTACGAATGCGAAATTCGTTATCATCCGGGTAAAGCCAATGTAGTAGCCGACGCCCTAAGTCGGAAAGAATATACTGATCGTAGAGTCAAATCTTTGACTCTAACCATCCATTCGCACTTGTCCACACAAATAAAGGAGGCTTAGCTCGACGCTTTGAAACCTGAAAACGTGGCGGGTGAATCCCTTAGAGGGATGGATAAGAACTTGGAAGTCAAGGGTGGCGGAGCCTTATACCTCATGGATCGGATCTGGACACCGAAACACGGTGGCTTCAGAGACTTGGTCATGACGGAAGCTCACAACACTCGTTATTCCGTCCACTCGGGTTCAAATAAGATGTATCTGGATCTTAAAAAGCTATACTGGTGGCCTAACATGAAAGCAGATATTGCTACCTTCGTGAGTAAATGCCTTACTTGCACAAAGGTCAAGGTCGAATACCAGAAACCCTCCGGTCTTCTACAACAACCGGAGATACCAGAATGGAAGTGGGAGCGGATCACTATGGACTTCATAACCAAGTTGCCCAAGACGACGGGTGGACTTGATTCCATATGGGTCATCGTCGATAGACTGAACAAGTCTGCACACTTCCTACCGATCAAGGAAACAGACAAGATGGAGAAACTTACCAGAACTTACATTAGGGAGATTGTAAGGCTGCACGGTGTTCCTTTGTCTATCATCTCAGACCGAGATAGTAGATTCACTTCGAGGTTCTGGCAGTCATTACAAAATTCCCTAGGAACTAGGCTGGACATGAGTACAGCCTACCATCCACAGACCGACGGGAAAAGTGAGAGAACTATCCAAACCCTAGAAGATATGTTGCGCGCCTATGTGATAGACTTTGGAAAAGCTTGGGATACCCATTTACCCCTTGTTGAATTTTCCTACAACAACAGTTATCACACGAGCATAAAGGCAGCTCCATTCGAGGCCCTCTATGGCCGGAAGTGCAGATCCCCTCTGTGCTGGGCTGAAGTGGGTGATACCTAGTTAGCTAAGGGACGAGTTCCCGAAAGGACTCTCACGGGTCCGGAGATCATTCGGGAAACAACAGAGAAGATCGTTCAAATTCGTGAACGACTAAAAGCCTCTAGAGACCGACAGAAAAGCTACGCCGACAAGCATAGGAAACCATTGGATTTCCAGGTGGGCGATCGAGTCTTATTGAAAGTCTCACCCTGGAAGGGCTTAATACGCTTTGGAAAGCGTGGGAAGCTCAATCCAAGATACATAGGGCCTTTCGAGATTCTCGCAAGAATCGGCCCTGTGGCTTACAAGCTCAATCTACCGAAAGAACTTAGTAACGTACATCCTACCTTCCACGTGTCAAACTTGAAAAAGTGCCTATTTGACGAGACTCTTGTTATTCCACTCGACGAAATCGAGATCAACGAGAGCCTCAACTTCGTGGAGGAACCAGTAGAGATCATGGACCGAGAGGTCAAGCAAACAAAGCAGAGCCGTATCCCGATAGTGAAGGTGCGCTGGAACGCAAAGCATGGACCGGAATTCACTTGGGAACGTGAGGATCAGATGAAACTGAAATACCCTCACCTTTTTGCTTAGTTATTTGTAATTTCTTATTTGCTTACATTCTAATTTCGGGACGAAATTCCTTCTAACGGGGGGATGATGTGACAACCCTAAATTTCTATTTGTACGAACAATATCTATTCAATAGAAGTCAGTCCAATTTCAGTGATTTTCATACTTTTCTGAACAAGTTTGTGTACATTAGGGTTTACACTTTAGGAGATATCAGGAGAGTGGATGCTCCTGGTTTCGTGAAATTTGAGCATTTCAAGTTTCATAATGTTACAGTCCAAGTTCAAGAATAAAAATATTTTCTGTCAAAATATTTCAGGACTATAAATAGTTTTCTGAATTTATTTAATTCATTATTCACAATTCCAGCTAGAGAAAAGCCATTTTCTCTCTGACAGATCTTCGGGTTTTTATCCCAGATTGTGAGTAACTCTTTCTAGTAGTGTTAGAATACATATTAGATGCTTATAACATGATTTAGTGGGCTAAATCATGAGATCTAGGAGTTTACTCCCCAAGGTGTTCTTGGGCGGTAAACTCCCGAAACAAAGCCAAAACTGACATTGGTGCTAGGATAAGGCCTTAGAACATTAGGTAAACATATTAGGGACTTGAAATCACACACAAAACCACCCAAGATTGGGAGTTTACGGCCCAGAAATCTCTTAGGCCGTAAACTCCATATCATAGCCCTAAATGGTGATTTAAGGACTTAAGGACTTTAAGGCTTGCATCTAGGTTGTTCTCCCAAGTAGCTTAAGGTCTTAAACACATCAAATGACTCAAATGAAAGTGAGTTTACGGCCCAGAACTCTCCTAGGCCGTAAACTCCATGTAAATGGTCACAAAGGGTGTTTTCATGACACCTAAGGTCCTTGCCCTTTACAAGAAATTGTACCCACTAAATGGAAGGACCAAACCACACCAAAATCACTTAAACAAGTGAGTTTACGGCCAAGACATGGTTCTTGGGCCGTAAACTCCTAAAAAGGGCACTAACTGGTGCCTAATGCCTTCATATGCTAGGATTAAAAGTCTAGAACACATCCCACTAGTACAAGAGGCTTGAAAGCAACCAAGGAATCACCCCAAGGGAGTTTACGACCGTAAACTCCAAGGGGAAATGTCCTTGAGGCTGTAAACTCCTATTTGGAGTACTTCTAGGCCTTAAACCCTTCCAAGAACATAGCCACTAGGTTAGAATAATTCTAGAAAGCATATTGGACTTCAAAACACACCAAACACACATGTCTGGGAGTTTACGGCCCTAAACTCAAGAGTTTACAACCGTAAACTTCATGTGTGATGGATTATGGAGAGTAAACTCTCTTGTAGGGTCCTTTGGAAACCCTAAACTCAAGTACCCTGTCCCACAATAGCTTAGATGAAGTCCTTACGGCTTAAAACACTTACATAAAGTGTTATCTATGTCTAGGATGTATTAAACATTATCAATTAGTCTTTTGTGTCTAATTGAGTGCATATATGTGTGATTATATGTTCATTAGGATCGTAGTGTGTGCACAAGTCCTCGCTTGACACCTAGCAATCCGATACCGTTCAGTTCATTCCAATCACCAACTGCAGGTGAGTTCATACCCCGTAATCAATGTTTTAAAGGATTCTAAATGCTTTAATGGGGGGGGGGGGGAAATACAAGTAGAAACAAACATGTTATTAAATCAGTTTCATGTATTTTATAACTGTGTTTTCACTCAGTAGATTTCACATATTTCAAAAGGAGTCACGTGGAATGGTTTTCTATCTTAAAATACTTGGACAACAGAAGTATTAGTTTTGAATTGTATAATGACTTCAAGTAACTTTAAATTATCGTTCAAAGCTCTTAGATATCTTTCAAAAACCTACTTGATCAATCACATACTTTCCAGTTAGCTATCATAGGGATAGTTAGAAGATATCAAACAAGAGTCAGTTCATTCATGAGTCTATACTAATGCCTTACATGATACATGAGTACACGTACTTAGGATTGTATGATACATGAATATGTTTACATATACTTACTTGTTACATGAACACACCTACATGAATTCTATATAGGGACACTTCTTCATAGGTACATTATTCTGTACTTACTTACCTTGGATACTTGAACTTAGATCTAAGAGGATGATTTATTAGTATTTACTGTATAAATTGTCTTTCCTATCCCCGTTCAATGGGATGTTTCGGCGGGACTTACCATTCCGAATCTCACTGATTAGCACCAGTGATCGATGACGTCTACGGATGTCTAAGGTAGTCACTTGATTTGTGGTCAGTGACGGGACTAACTATCCCTCCGCCCGCTGTTGCAACAGTGGACGAGATGTGAATCTTCGGGGGATCATTAGGTTGACGATCTACGTCAAGAGATAGATATAGGGACTAACCCTCCTTCCATCCTGCTGCTGTTACAGAGGATGAGCGGACACTCTTCGGATGTTCCTTAGGGTCTAACTTTCGCTTCATGCGATGTAGTGTTGGTCCTAGTACCCAGTGACAACACTTACAATATTATATTTTTCCTGTTTACTTCATTTTGTGACACATTCACATAAACGATGAGTTAGACTAAGCAACATTTTCACTTAAAAGTTTTCATGGCATTCATAGTTGGTTTTCACAAACAAAGCAATGACACTTATATACTTATGAACTCACTAGCTTTAAAGCTGATACTCGCTTTCAAAATAACTTGTATTCTCAGGTCGCCAGTAGACAGGTACGGAGGCCAGGTTTTGAGAAGACGGAGCAGTCAAGTCTCGTCTTTTATTTTGATTGTATATTTTTGGTGTCTTATTACATATAAAGAGCACACATGTATAAAACTTTACTTATAATGCAATGGATGATGTTGTTGCTTGTTTATTATATTACACTGTTGTGATACTGTACATGACGTCCTCCACCCCTGAACGTTTCCGCTGTTCGTGGTTTTGGGGTGTGACAGGTACTCTCCTCCTCGATCGGATCGAAGCATCTTGATTTTCCTGCCCAATTGATTCTCCACTTCATTCTTGAACTCTTTGAACTTTTCAAAAGTTTCTGACTTTTGCTTGATTAAATAGATATACCCATATCTACTATAGTCATCGGTAAAAGTCACGTAGAAGCGGTTCCCATCCTTCGTGGTTGATCTAAACGGTCCACATACATTGGTATGTATTAGGTCCAATAGACCCTCACCCCTTTCACACGTACTTGTGAAGGGTGACTTAGTCATTTTTCCAAGTAAACAAGACTCGCACGTGTCATCTTCCTTAAGGTCGAATGACTCCAACACTCCATCCTTTTGGAGTTGGGCTATGTGCTTCTTGTTGACATGTCCAAGATGACAATGCCACAAGGATGCTCTATCCATACTATTGGAAGAATCTATGTTCAGAACATCATTTCCTAAGTTATCAACAATCATAACAGTTTCATAAGTTCCATTACACGGTATTGCTTCAAAATAAAAGACACCATTTAGATAAGCCAAAATAGAACCATTCTCATTATTAAAAGAAAATCTAAAACCTTGTCTAAACAAACCATGAAATGAAATGATGTTTCTAGCCATTTCTTGCGAATAGCAATAATTGTTCAAATCTAAACTTAAACCATTCCTAAGCACTAAAGAATACACTCCAATCTTGGTCACAGGCGACGATCTTCTGTTCCCCATGATTAGATTTATTCTTCCAGCCTCCACATCCCTATTTCTTCTTAGTCCCTGCACATTAGAACAAATGTGGTAACCACAACCGGTATCAAGAACCCTAGAAATAGCATGAGATGAATCGTTAGATTTAATTGTGTATATACCTGCGAAAGACAGCTTGATCTTTCCTTCCTTGATGGCTTGCAGGTACTCTGGGCAGCTTCTCTTCCAATGTCCTATCTTGTGGCAGTGGTGGCACTCTGCCTCCTTTGGGTTAGGGCAGGGCTTAGCAGGATCAACTTTGGTCCCACTAGAAGAGGCACCATCTCGGGCTTTAAGCTTGCGATAGTTCTTAGACGAAGCCTTCCTCTTCTTTCCCTTTCCTTGTCCAATAGCCAAAACAGGAGCAGCGGGTGGATTGGGAGTTGGTGCAACAAACTTGTCGTTGAAGTTGCTCTTAGCGACCCTCAAGAGACCTTGGAGTTTGCTTAGGGTGACCTCCTCTTTGTTCATGTGGTAGGTCATCCTAAATTGATTGTAGCTTGGAGGCAAAGAGTGAAGCACCATGTTGATCGCCAAGTCTTCCCGAAAGTCAACATTCAACTTGAAAAGACGGTCGACATACCTTTGCATCTTTTGCAGGTGCACGGTAAGAGACTCTCCATGACCCATCTTAGTGGAAATCATGTTAGTGAAAATCTCATAACGCTCTTGTCTCGCGTTTTGGTGGTATCTCTCCAATAAGTCTTGATGCATCTCATACGGGTACATGTCCTCATAGGACTTTTGGAATTCGGAGTTCATAGTGGCTATCATGATGCAATGTACCTTTGTTGCATCACGCTCGTGAGTTTCAAAAGCGGTCATTTCAGCCGGAGTAGCGATTTCAGGGTTGATTTTCTCGAGCTTCTCATCGAGGACATACTCCTTATCCTCATAGCGAGCAATTGTGCGAATGTATCTTATCCATTCGCTAAAGTTCGTCCCATCGAAAGTGACCTTTTGACAAAGGCTCATCAATGTGAAAGAACTAGCAGCAGCATTGTTCGTGTTTGACATCTACAAATAGAAAGGACAAAGATAGATTAGAATATGAATCCCTAATTATCACCCAATAAGAAAAATTAGGGCTAGGATCCAACAACAATATTTACATATTAGAAAAGGGATGCCGTAATCTAACATGCAAACAATTTGAAGGTAAGTGAATGACGATTCACTAACTCTCCACCATAAAAACATAACTTTAAGTCCTAAATGTATTGAGAATTCCTAGGTTCGGATGAGATTCATTGAAACTATTCAATGACATGTTTAAATCTCGATATGCCCCTCGTGTTTGTGACTGGGATACCGAGGATCACAAAGCGGGTGTGAATTACCATGCAAATTCACATGGTGCCTTCATTGTAACGATCACCTATTCGATGTGCCGGTAAACCACACACGCTCCATCGAATTATGATAAACAATGAATCACCCTTTGCCATCTTTGCTTAGAACCAATTAGTGTGCCGGTAAACTACACACACTCCACTAACTTCTTAGCAAGGGTGCAAAGTGTAATTTCATGGGATTGCATCAATTCACTTTTCCTAAAGTAACTAAGATTGGGAAATTTTAAAATATGTGTAGTTACTTTGTATTTCCTATTATACTTTTAATGAGAGGATGAGGTTGCCTTATCCTACCCGTTCGGCTAACGACCCTCCACCGATCAAGCAAGCGGTGGGTGTGAGTGTACACCCATTAAGCGCCATTTTATAGGCCGCAACCTTATACCCACCTTATAGATCGGCTTCGTGAATGAGGCCTACTAACGGTAAGACTAGCATTTTAGTTATACATACATATATATATATATATATATATATATATATATATATATATATATATATATATTAATCTTGTAATATTATATTAGTATAGGATTGTATTTTAAACTTGTAAAATTCTAGGGTTTGAAATTTAAATTGTCTAAATTAAAACTTTTAATCACAAAACATAAATTTCAAAACTTGAGGACAAGTTTTAAACATTTAAAACATGGAGGATCAAATAACAAATAATCTTAATTAACAATTAATTCCATAATTATCCATATTTGATTTATTTAATATTTCTTGCATAATAATTTACCAATTTAATCAATATAATTAATTAATTATCACATAAGGAAATTAAATATTTTATTAATTGATAAATCTCTTTAATTAGATCAAGATTATAGTCATATATATCAAAAAATTGGATTAGGGTTGATCTAATATGATAAAGGCAAGTTTCCATAAGATAAATATCAAAAAATCCCGAATTTGGCCCTTTCTGACGCTCGGACTCGCCGAGTGCACCATGGGACTCGCCGAGTCAGGCCAAATCGTCGAGGCCACCGTGGGACTCGCCGAGTCCATGACTCAGAAACATAAAATTCGAATTTTTCAAGCAAGATTCAAACAAACAAGCAACAATTTAATAGAAACCAACCTGGCTCTGATACCACTGATGGGTTTTAGCCATATGAACATTCCTATGTGCACATTCAAACCCTAATGCTTGGATCTAGGTTTCTCTAATTAAACATGCTTTGAATCCAAGACTTCTAATGACTAATTAGGTATAAGAACAATACAAAATCAGATCTAGAAGTTTACCTTTGAATCTCTTGTTTGATCTTGTTGTCATGGAGCTCTAGAATCACAACTGTCACACCGCTAATGGCTTACAAACACCAACTAGCAAGGAGGATGATTTGAGAGAGAGAGAGGAGAGGGAAGATTCGGCCAGGGTTTCTTTTCTTTAGAAGAGATGCCGATTTCCCTTGCCCTAGGGGTCTATTTATACTTGTAAGGCTCCTAGGGTTTCGCCCTTAAACCCTAGTTGGATAATCATTCCTTAAAGCAATCTAAATCCTTTCCAAGATAATTCCTTGGACGAATTTGAGGCTATCCCAAGCCCTAGAATTCGTCCAACCTCTATCCATGGAGGATTTATAGCCCAAAGTGTAATTATCAAACAATTGACAGTTTATACCCTCTTATTTAATTAATCTCTTTAACTCACCAAATTAATACTAATTAATCTATGACTTATATTAATCAAATAACAATGTTATTATTCCTTATATTATTCTCATAATATATTAATAATATTTATTCTCTCATAATAAATCAACCTATCAAGTTGATATGGTGAAGCCAACCCAAAAGGACCATGCACAATCGGGTCAAATACTTGCCTAATATAGTTGCAGCCTTAGACACTATTCCAACACTATTATCATAGGTTTGTCCAGAATTTCTCCAAGATTGCTACGCCTCTAACCGCCCTGACTCAGAAAGGTGTAACCTTTAGTTGGGGAGAAAATCAAGACACTGCATTCCAAACATTGAAGAAGGCCTTATACAACGCACCTATCTTGTCTCTATCAGAAGGGACGGGGGACTTCGTTGTCTATTGCAACACATCCAGTCAGGGCCTAGGATGTGTGATCATGCAGCGGGGAAAGGTTATTGTCTATGCCTCGAGACATCTGAAGGAACATGAAGTCAATTATAAAACTCACGATATGGAGTTGGGAGCAGTGGTCTTCACATTAAAGATTTGGAGACATTATCTCTACTGAACCAAGTGCACCATATTCACCAACCATAAGAGCCTACAACACATTTTTGATCAGAAAGAGTTGAACATGAGGCAACGGCGGTGGGTAGAGCTGCTCAACGATTATGAGTATGAAATACGTTATCATCAATGCAAGGCGAATGTGGTAGCAGATGCCCTCAGTCGGAAAGAGTACTCAGGTCGCAGAGTGAAGGCACATACAATGACCATCTATTCCCATCTGTCCAAAAAAATCAGAGAGGCTTAGTTGGAAGCCTTGTAACCAGAGAACATGTTGGATGAAGCCTTGAGGGGAATGAAAAAGAACTTAGAAATCAAGGGAGACAGAGCTTACTATTTAATGAACCGGATCTGGACCCCAAAGTTCGGTGGTTACAGAGAGGTTGTTATGGACGAAGCTCACAAGACTAGATACTCCGTTTACCCAGTTTTGGATAAGTTGTATCTGGATCTCAGAAAGCTCTATTGGTGGCCAAATATGAAAGCAAAGATCGCTACCTTTCTGGGAAAGTGCCTGACATGCGCCAAGGTGAAGGTGCAATATCAAAATCCCTCAAGTCTACTTCAACAACCAGAAATACCTAAGTGGAAGTGGGAAGGAGTTGCAATCGATTTCATTACCAAATTGCCCGAGACTCCAAGTGGTTATGACACTATCTGGGTAATCGTCGACAAATTGAATAAATCCGCCCACCTCCTGCCAATTAAAGAAACATTCAAGATGGAGAGACTGACATGAATCTACATCCAAGAGATAGTCCGTCTGCATGGTGTGCCTGTTTCTATTATCTCCGATCGGGATAGAAGATTCTCCTCAAGATTTTGGCAATCACTACAGAAGGCTCTTGGAACTAAGCTGGATATGAGCACAACTTACCATCCATAGACCGACGGGCAGAGTGAGAGGACCATTCAAACCATAGAAGACATGCTGAGAGTCTACGTTATCAACTTTGGTAAGTCGTGGGATACCCATTTTCCCTTGGTCGAGTTCTCCAACAACAATAGCTATCATACCAGTATCAAGACTGCGCCATTTGAAGCCCTCTATGGCCTTAAGTGCAGATCCCATCTGTGCTGGACTGAGGTGGGTGACACACAGCTAGCTAGAGATCAAGTCCCCGACAACACTTTCACAAGCGTGAAAATCATCCGAGAAATCACCTAAAAGATCATACAAATCCGAGAACGACTAAAAGCTTCAAGAGATAGACAAAAGAGCTACACCGATAAGAGACGAAAACCTTTGGAATTCCAAGTGGATGATCGCGTTATATTGATAGTCTCACCCTGGAAAGGCATGATGCGCTTTGGAAAGCGTGGAAAGTTGAATCCGATATACATTGGGCCATTCGAAATCCTCGCTAGAATCGGTCCTGTAGCCTACAAAATTCGATTACCTCAATAGCTTAGCAACATTCATCCTGTCTTCTAGGTGTCAGAACTTAAAAAGTGTGTATCCAACAAAACCCTCGTAATCCATCTTGAAGAAATTGAGATCAATGAGAGCCTTAACTTTGTGGAAGAACCAGTCGAAATAATGGATAGGGAAATCAAGCGAATGAAACAAAGTCGCATCCCAATAGTGAAGGTTCGCTGGAATGCCAAGTGGGGACCTGAATTCACTTGGGAGTGCGAAGATCAGATGAAACAGAAGTATCCGCATCTCTTTGCCTAGTTCGTAATTGTATTCGTTTTAGAATTTTGGGACGAAATTCCCTCTATCGAGGGGATGATGTGACAATCTGAACCTTATTCCATTAACGTTAATCAAATCCCATTAAATAAAATTTCAAATTTTATTTGTTGCATTAAATTCCTATGGTTTAGGAAATCGTTTTATTTATATAAATAAATTTTATTTATATAAGTTGGAACCAAAATCACATGAAAACCCGAGTTTACTTCGAAAATCAGCAAAATCCGGTCTGATTGGTGTTTACGGCCGTGAACCCGATCACGGCTGGTGGACCACACCACCGATCATGAACCCAACCTATATATATATATATGTTTTTACCCATCATTTACACTTTTCTGGCCAAAAACTCATCTATCTTCTTTCTGATCTTCCAACCACAAACTCAAGATTTCCTCATTTTCTTCTGAAAATCATCAAAAATCACCTTTGGGTGTTGTTGTGGAGCCTCTAAAACGCATTTTTTACCGAATCAGCAAACCTCTGTTGAAGGGTGTACGACCGTGAACGCTTGAATCTTCAAATCTTCAAGGGCCGAAATCTGTTCACGGCCGCAAACCATTCAAGGACCGTGAACCCTTCAAATCCTCACCAAGAACACCAAGAACCATTCACGGCCGTGAACACTTTCCAGCAGTGAACACTTTGGAAACCAAAAACCCTCCATTCACTTCATCAGTCTCGGTAACATTCCTTAACCAAAAGCAATTGTTTTTCTAACACTTTAACTAATGGGTTCGCTAACTTAAATGCACATATGTATTTAGTTATTATTAGGATCACATTAAGTGCCACATACATCAACTCGAGGGTCTTGGTTTCCAGTCTCGTTTTCTGACACATACATGCAATCATCAGTGAGTTCATACCCCTACTTTTTACCGTTTTTAATGTTTTCAATGGGAATAAAAGCAAAACACAAGTATTTATGTGTGTTTATTCAAATACTTTCAAACAGATTATAAACTATTGCAATTGATACAACTAGTTAATCACAACATTTGACGAGAGCATTTTGATACTTTTATCCCTTTTGTAACATGTTGAGCATAACAGAAGTTTTCAACACACAACTATAATTGCATAGTTTTCAGAATAATACACGAACCGAGTACTTAACAAACACACAAACTATAATAGGTATAGTTTGGGATTTCAATAGACTGTTTTACTATCTCAAGATTATACATTAAAACTTATATAAACTATGACGTATATAGTTTATGGTATACATTACTACTTTCTGAATACAAGAGTACGTCACTAAATAATTATTTAAGTATAATTATTTTTACTCTACAAAACCTACATACGGATTCATGTTCAAAGGAACACTACACTACATGTAAACTAGTTAATACAGGGTTGTGAGACACTTCTTCAATTGTACCCTTTGGGGTGCGAGCTAAATCCTATCATAGTGTAACCAGAGTCTCATGGAGGGAGCGCGTGAGATTCGTGAATAGGTCAATTCGGGACTGACAATCCCACACCTGAACTGCTAGCTACGGTTTGGCAGGCATGCCTGGGGTGACAAATGTCATAACGTCCGTCGCCTGAAGAACGTCGTAGAGGTCACTAGGTCATATCAAGCATGGTTATACGAACTCACAACAGTATAAACTAACCATTTGTTTACGGGATTTCAATTCTTCAAATAGTTTTATTTTAATTAATAGAACTATCATACACTACATTGGAAGATTCCAGGGATACAAACACATGGTTTTATTTTAAGTAATAAAACTACTATACATTACTGATGGTAACCAGGGTTTTCATAAAAGAGCATACTATACATACTGATGTTAGCAATGGTTTTTATACAAATACATTACTGGTGGTATCCAGTGATTTTCATATACAATTATAGAATTTAGTAACAAACATACACCTTGGTCTTAGGGTTTAAGACTACTTTTCTCTACTAAGAAAATATTCGATTTTCTTGAGAACATACAAACAGTTTCACTGATTCATTAATAGGTTTCCATTACAAAAACATGCTTATGAACTCATCAGCTTAATGTTGATACTCCTTTTCAAAACCGCTTGTATTATCAGGAAATCAATTGACTGGTACTCCCACAACTTTTGAGAAGACGGAGTGTATAAAGTCACGTCTTTTATATTTTGCTATACTTTTGGTGTATAGAAACTATGTATCAAATAGTTGTAAATACCTTATATATATATATATATATATATATATATATATATATTCAATGTAATGGTTGTGTTTACTTTAATTACTATGATGTAAGTGTTGTGATACTATACATGACGTCCTCCACCCCCGTACGTTTCCGCCGTTTCGGTTTGGAGGTGTGACACGCATGATGACGATGTGTCGGCCCTAGCGACCAACACTTCATCCACGATCACCGTTCCAATTATGTGAGCCTTATTTTTGGAAGTTTCAATAGAATCGCTTCTCTACTTCATGTATGGACGACCATGCTCCTCACTGTCCCAAGATGTCTTCATTTCCCTCGGTCTCTTCCATCAAGTAAGTTGTCAGACCATCTCATCTACTACTTTTTACTATATTTTTTCTCGCTCTCTTTTTTTCTCGATTTCTCTTCTCCTTTTTCTGTTGAATGCTGTTGACAGTTAGAATCCAGGCGAACAATAGAGGAGAGTCGAATGGTAGTGGTACACCACCACATTTAGGTGTAGGTGTAGGTTAGGGAGGGTTACCAACACCAACAACCCTCATCCTATCCCAAAGCCCTCATGAAATCGACTCAATATACATCACCATGCTTAGAACCACCAAATTATTGGGTAAAACCACATCATCGAGTCTCATCTAATTCTTATGTCAGTTTACACCCATCAATTGTTGCATGTTTTGGTAATTCCTATAGTTGGAAATTAATTAATTTTTTGCTTTGTTTTATTTAGGGCATGAAATCTCTCTTCTTCCAAGCTTCTTAAGGTTCATCAGGTTCAATACTTTCCATTTCACATGCTGAATATTAAGGTAATCTCTTTTCTTCCTCTTTTGATATGTAAAAATAATGATGATTCTTTTTCAGGTAATCTCTTTTCTTCCTCTTTTTATTTTTATTTTTTTTGTTTTTAATTTGATATGGGTGATGACCTTATTGGAGATACAACCACTGGTAATCTCAGGTTATTCTTGTTTTTTCATATGAAATTAAGAATTATAAAAAAAAAATTCTTATTCACCTTGTGATTGTATTGCATGCATCATTTGAAGATAATTCTCAGTTATATTGATTGTAATATTTAGGTTGTTAATCCTTTTCTCCTATATTATACTAGTTCCCAAAACAAATATATCTAAGGCACTTTAGACTTGTTTATGCCTGTCAGTCTGATTCATTACAGGGTAAGAAAAGATTACTCTATAGCTTGTTAGATGCAATGCAACCTGTAACTTCTCAGGCTGTTGTCATTGGTGTGAGTTGCAGAATGGTAAGTTACAAATTTTACTCCATTAAAACTATCTTTTTATCATTAAAAATAAGATTTTGAAAATTTTAAAGTTAGTTTTTTAAATAGTAAATATCAAAAGTTGATTGAGACATTAGTGTGTATGAGCCTACTTTCTTAAAAAAACTGAAAAATCAAAAGACTAATTAGATTTAGGACAAAATCAAAATCGAAAAGGTTAATTTAATTTTAGAAGACTTACAAATCACCATAAGATCCAGATGCAAATTTGTGATCAAGGGTGAGAAACTGAGGATCAATTTCCCATACATTTGTTCCATCATTTGGTATTCTTAAATGATTAATTTGGCAAGTTTTTCCACTTTGGTCTTGCTGATCTTTCAAAGACTGTTTCTGTATAGACATTAGAATGAAGTCAAATAGTCAACCACATACTCATTGACTTACAATATCAGGTCAAAATGTATGCATTTACATACCTCAAGCTTAGAATGTTTTCTTTCTATTGCATCTCAGAGCTCTTTAGTTTCCTTAAAATTTATACGAAAAGAACATCTATAAAAAACAACAGATAAAAAAGTGACATAGTACAAAACTTATGATTGTTTTTAAAGAGACTATGTGCAGTTAATAATAACCAACATGTTTAACCACTGCAGTTTCAGTTATCTTCCATTGTAGTGAAATTTTGTATTTTTTGTTTCATTCTGAAAAACATTGTAACTTTTTGCTGATGTGGACGTATAACGTGGCAAGTTAATTGCAACAATTTAATTAGATGATAACAAAGTTTCAGTTAAAACCTCTTGACAATGAGTTCGAGGTGCCCAAATAGAACAAGTATGAAACTTGGTTACAATTTAGTGACATTGTCCATTTCCTTTAAAAAAATACAAAACTTAGGAGTTAAAAATAAGTAATATGCCTTTCATTTTACCATTACATTTGCAAATCTAAATTTTATCCATTGAGTAGCACACTTCTGTTCTTACATTTCGAGAATCTGTATATCAGACATTGAGGATTTGAACTTGATGTGGATTCATACTGGAACTTGGATTTCTTTTGACATACAGTAGGAAGAAACTGGAGGAGGTGTTGTTGGAGAGTTTACCGGTTGGAATGGAGAAGGAGTTTGATAATTATAGGCGTATTGTTGATCCACCTTTACAATCTATTAATAGAAAAGGTGTAAGTTTAGCTTATTGCTTTAGAAGTTGATTGTAGTAGTTATATTTGCTTTTTCACATTAATCTCTGGCTTAAGTGTTGAGAAGAAAATAGTATTGGATGGGCCTATAAGATGTGGAAAGAGTACTGCTCTTGCAATGCTTGTTCATTGGGCACGTGATGAAGGATGGTTGCTATTGTATGTTCCAGAAGGTCGAAGTTGGACTCATGGATGACTTTTCTATAAAAACCCTCAAACTGGCTTGTGGGATACACCAGTACAAGCAGCCCGGATTTTGCATGCAAGAATTCTAATTTCTATCAATATGCAATTGACAAGTTAATCAATCAGATGTATTTCATGTTAATTTTCAGGATTTCTTGAAGTACAATGAATAATGTTTAATGAAGCTTTCTTGTAAGATATTTTATCCCATACCATTTGGTGTAGGTGCTGGTGTTGGGAGGATGAAGGATGTAGATTTAATGGCAATGCATGAAGGTTCATCTTTATATGATTTGGTTCAAATGGGAATCATTACTACACATGCTTCTATTGGAGTGGTGGTTCGCTTGATGGAAGAGTTGTCTCTTGTAAAAGATATACATGTCCTTTTTGATGGGTTTTGGTCATAAGACATCCTATATGCTCATACAAACCCTAATGCTTGGATCTAGGTTTCTCTATTGTACATGCTTTGAATCTAAGACTATAAACCCTAATTCTAGCATATGGAAATCAATATTAACATATAATTAGGTTTATGATATTACCTTGATTGTTATGTAGCAATAACAATCCCAATTCCTCCTTGAATTGACTTTAGAAGGCTTAGAGTCACAAGTGTCACTCCTCTAATGGCTTACAAACACCAAGAGCAAATGGAGAAGGTATAAAAAGAGAGGAGAGAGGTAGGAATTTGTCCTTAGGACTTCTTGGGAAGGCTTGGACGAATTCATGAGCCTTAGGGGTCTTTATATAGGTGTAGAGATTAGGGTTTTAGTCCTTATCCTTATCTAGTTGCTTGCCCACCAAGTAACCATAAGATAAGTCTTGAAACCCTTATCCTAGTCGAATTCTAAGGCCTTATCACCTTAAATTCGTCCAACCTATTAATAAGATAATCCTTACCTTATTTTGTAACTATCACATAATTACAATTCAGCCCCTCTAGTTTAATTAATTACATTTGATCACAAAATTAATTCTTAATTAATTATTGACCAATATTAATTAAAAAAAATGATTTCTCCTTTAATATATCATTCTTATAACATATTAATAAATCATAATAACCTCTCTCTCTATTTATTTCTCCAATCAAGTGGCTTTGGTGAAGGCAACCCAAAAGGACCATGCACCATCGGGTCAAGTACATACCAAAATAGTTATGGACTTAGACACTAATCCAACAGTCTCCCGCTTGGATAAGTCTAACAACTATTATGTGTATGACTTCAGATCCTGATCTGTAATCGTAGCTTTCCAAAGCCGCTGTCAACTCTGATCCTATCAGATACGCGTGTCCTTAGATAAGGGATCATATATTCCTCCATTCTAGATATCATATGAGATATGATTTCAAATCATTCTCTTTGTACTATATCTCGATTCCCGATTTATGACGACTGACTTATCGAACAAATCAAATTAGCCCTAGCCCGGCCGAGCATATACGTTTGTCATCACTAAATCATCGAGGGGCCCAAAGATATCGCTTTCATTCTACTTTGAATAAAAGGAACTGATAAACTTTGATACAATGCTTGATTGCACTCACTCACCGAGTTACACACAACAATATGTTTTATAACACCAAGTTACTAGTGCGTTTACATATTATCAATGTGCAACCGATTTGCAAGATACAACTCACACATCTCGGTTTCAAGAATATAAGATGTTATCGTCTCACCAATCACTCGTGATACAATTCATGGAGCGATCCAAGTGAGCGTGGGTTTAATCCAATGCTCAAATCATATTCATAAGCACTCATGAACGTTGCAGCAAACATTTGCTTATGTCTAATACTCTTTTAGACAATCCACACACCAATTCATGACAATCTTCATTCATATCTACTTCCAACATATGAACGACTGTGGCCCGTTTGAATAATTCGATTATTCTTAATAAACTTAATTATTCTGGAAGTCAAAACATGCAAATGTAAACCACAAGAATAATACTAATCCCATATGGCCTCAAACCTTTGAGTATAAATAAAACTCCTTTTATTTATCACCATATCGATTACTCATTATTTGTCGTTTCGGGTAATCAACTTCTTACTTGAATTACTACACTTGTCCCATGCTCTTAGCATGCTCACAATGTTTACCTATGGTTCTTACTTTTTGTGAAATAGATCAAATTGAACACATTTCTAGTCATTCTCATTTCACAACTCCAAATCGTTTTTCATAAGTGTGAGAATATCAAATTCTTGTTACTTATAAAATATGCTAGATTCTAACATTCTATGCAATGATCCTTTCGTAATGTCACTGCACCAAAGTCACAAAGACTATTGCCAATGATATTACAAAGTCCTCTATCGGACATTGTTACAAGACAATTCCTTAGATACGATGTCTCTCACTCAAAGTACATTCCTTTGAACATCCTTTTGCATAAAAGTTTCTAATCTAGACATAGATTTTTAATATTCAATTCCCAATATGGACACGCTTCCATATTTTCCATATGACAACTTATTCTTAATAGAATCTTGTCTATTCATAATAATGTCGATATGGTCCATCCAATATGGAAACATTTGCACATTTTCCATATGACAAATCATTCTTAATAGAATCTTTTCTATTCATAATAATGTCGATATGGTCCATTCAATACCATGCTTCCAACTACTCACAAGCAACCAATCCTCGTCGAACTTTGGATTGTCCTTTGATAGTTGTTTAATTATTTTAGTCAAAACCGATTCTTATCCTTTTTCCCTCTAAATGCGCTAGACATTTGGAAAATTTTAGAATGGTCAAACATTAAAGCATTTGCAATCGATCCTATACCCAAAGTGTATGGGACACGACGCATAATGGCTATGTTCTCAAAATTCGAATTGTGAAGAGGAATGCGGTAATCATAATCGAAATTTTAAGAACAAACTATGTACCCTTGACTAAATTTATTAACATTTCTCAACCTAATATTTTAGATTTGAAATGAAGCATAATATTCTCTCCCTTAATTATAGCAAAACAACTTTACAACCCTTACAACTTTGCAAGGTATAACTCTTGTTTTCTATAATTAATATTGCCAACTTGCAATACGTGCCTTAATAATCATATAATCATAACTTTTATGCTCCCACTATCATGATGATTATTATAAACATAACACTTATGCTCCCACTAGCTTCGACAAGTATTCAGAAACAGCTAAACTTTTAGAAAAAACAATACTTATTGAATTTCTTAAATTCATGTTTCTAATACTTAATGCTTTGATAATCTTTTATCAAGGCCTCTTATACACCTTTGCCTTAGATAGTTCATATGTGTGTCTCAACAATTAAGACTAATTGCCAAACCTCACAATTCAAATTATGGAAAGGGATACCGTAACCATGATTGAATTCAAGAATGCAATTTTACAATTACTATCTTCTTAAAATCTTTCTTAGTGAAAGTATTTCCTCATAGTCATTTTCATGAAGGAGGGAATCTTATGACACTTAGATTTTAATGGTGTATTTGTTCCTATCCATGTGAATTTGTCAAAACCAAAGTTTACGACAAATTCAAATTCATATGGACCGAACTTTCTTAATCTTGATTTCTTGCCTTATGGTAGAACAGCTGCCCACCATGTCTTCCAAGTAGTTAAGCAGCTCACCTTTTCCTATCAATGTACATTTCATTGATCAAGGTCCTTGCCTTTTATGCATTCAAATGAGAACTCATAGGGCTCACATGCATAATTAACTCTATTGGAACGACATAGAAACAAAATAATGTCAACAAGATAGGTTGTAAACCTCAACTCGTGTGCTAGTGATGATCGATAAGGTTTATTTTGATTTGTTCTCGAAACCTTTGAAGATCACTAAGACTCCCACTGACTCCTTGACATATAAGATTCTCTTGTCAAAACATTTCTTGACAAACAAATATTCAAGAGTTAGTGTAGCTTATATCAAAACTCTTCATAAATTGGTCCTAGTTGGTCTTTGTCTTATCCAAGACATCACAACTTTCCACATTTGATGAATGTTATAAACCTTTCTAATTCTTGTCACTCAATGTCACAATCTTTACTCTAAGACTTGTTTTTGAACGAAGTATGATTGACTTCTTGATTTGACCATTTCTTCAATTCTTGATTCCTCTTCTTAGACATACAATTATACTAAGACTCACTTAGAGGATCAATTGAGATATGGTTCTTAATCATTAAGACCCATCATAAATCATAAAAGCTACTCTCCCTTCTTCTTAGAATGGAGAAACTTTTATCTTTCTGCCTACTTGATTCTTCTTATTCGTTCTGCTATTGATTTGAACATTTTCAATCAATTCAGAATTACACTTAATCTTTTAAGTATAATCATATTTACTAAACCTTTAGTAAATCATGACAAATATCTTTGTTACTCTTATGGTGGACTTGATCAACACGCAACTTTGTGTATTCGATCTCCAAGTCCTCCACTTGACACTTTGTCAATGAATTAGTCTAATTTCCAAATATGAAATTTCTCATTCATCATGCAACCAAGTTGCATGATTCCAAGTTTCTGTCCAATTGAAACTTGGGCGATGAGAAACTCTCCCTATTTGGTAAATTCTCGACTTTCCATAAATAACATAATAAGAACCAAATCCATTATAGAAACATTTTAACATCAATTTTTCATACACACCATTGCAGGGATAAATAAATAAAATTTAAAATCAAAATTTATTTTATTGCGGAAAAATTTTGTCCTTACAATGCAATTCATTGAAAAACTATGCTAATACATCTTTCTTAGCAATCTAATTCTAACTCTAAGTAGTAGCTCAAGAATCTAATCTTCGAGAAATGCGATCGAAATCCATTCCTTCACGGTTAGATTTTGCTCACTTCTTCCCTTAAGCTTCCTTTCTTTTCTTCAATCCTACAAAACATCAATTGTAATCTTATCACATTATGTATTAAGAATCTAGAATAGAAGCTTAAAAGAGTTAGTTAATGGATTTTACCTATATTAGAGCCATACGTTTCGACTCTCCCATCTCTTAGATCTCTTAGGTAAATGGGGCAGCTTCGTCTCCAATTATCCTTCTTTTGGCAATAAAAGCAAATCGACTCTTTTGGAACAGGACATGGAACTACTTCAGACATCGCCTTACTCTTATGGTCAAACTTTTCGATCATTGCATGTATTTCGTTGCCATTGTCTACATCCATTGAGCTCTCGAAGGCAGATTCACCAATCAACATTGCTTTTCCATTGTGCCAAACCATTGCTGATTCAGCAGCAATAAGCATATAGGTCAGATCTATAAGGGTCACGTCGCGGTTCATCATATAGTACTCTCTTACGAACTCACTATATGAGTTAGGAAGTGACTGAAGAACCCAATCAACAGCCATTTCCTCACAGACAACGGATCACAACATTCTTAACCTATCAATGTGTGACTTCATCCCTAGGACGTGTGCACACACCGGTTTTCCTTTTTTTATGTTTACTTGCCAAAAGGGCTTGCGTGATTTTGAACTTTTCAAGCCTTTGAACTTGTGGGTTAGGGAGAATAATTGGAGGAGGAGGAGGAAGTGAAGCATGATATCTTGTTCCTCGATCGAATTGTGGAATATCATCTTCATGTGGAATGCTTGTTCCACGGGATTTGGGAAAACCATAGTTGTCGAACTTTGACATCTACAATACGGGAGAAAACGAATTCAAGTTAGTTGATTGATTGAGTCCTTAGTAAATCACCCAAATGAAATACTAAGGCTAGGACCCAACACAATATTCTACAACTCGGGAGAGGGATGCCGTAACCCTAATTGCAGAATATTTGAAGGTAAGTGAATGACGATTCACTAATTTCCACCACCAAAAAACGAAAAAGAAAATTAAGTTTTAAATCTATGAAAACTCCTAGATCCTTTGAGATTCATTGAACTTTCAATGGCATGTTTAAATCTTGATATGCCCCTCTTGTTTGTGACTGGGATGCCGAGGATCACAAAGTGGGTGTGAATAACCATGAAAACTTACATGGTGCCCTCACATGTTACAGTCACCTATTCGATGTGCTGGTAAACCACACACGCTCCACCGAACTATGACAAACATTGAGTCACCCTTTGCTACCTTTGCTTAGAACCATTTAGTGTGCCGGTAAACCACACACGCTCCACTAACGTCTTTGCAAGGGCACAAAGTGTAATTTCATGGAATTGCATCAATTCACTTTTGCCTAAGTAACTAAGATTGGGAATTTGTAAAACATTTAGTTACTTTTATATTTCATTATACTTATAACGGAAGGTTTTGTCCCATCCTACCCGTTCGGCTAACGACCCTCCACTAGTCAAGAGTGCGGTGGGTAAGATTGGATACCCATTCAATCGCCATTTTATAGGCAATTTCCTTAAACACCCTTTATAGACCAGTTTCGTGAATGAGGCCTACTAACGGTAAGACTAACTTTTACTCATACATATATATAATGTTAGACTTTTAATGTTATATATAGTATAGGGTGTATTTTATACTTTTAAAATACTAGGTGGTCTAATTTAACAATTATACTTTTAATTCAATTAAATTGTAAACCTAAACTTTTATGGATTTATTAAACGTCTTTTAATTATACACCTTAATTAATTAATAAAACCATAAGGGTGTGATATGAACTTTTTCAAAACTATACTAGAGTTTTAGAATTTAACATTCCTAATTAAACTTTTAATCAACTTTTAAATTCCAAAACTTGAGGGCAAGTTTTGAAACATTTCAACACATTAGGGTTTAGAATTTAAATATACATCAAAATTAAACCATTTAATCAAAATTTAAATTCCAAAAGTTGAGGGGAAGTTTTGAAACCTTTTTCAAAACATTAGGGTTTCAACTATTTAAATTTCAAAACAACAAAACTTTTGGGTTTAATTTTAAACTATAAAACCTAAAGGGATTAATTTGAAACTATTCCAAACTTTGTCAAGAATATTCTAGATCACATAATTCAAATAAGGCAATTAACTATAATTGGTGGTTATCTAATTAGATCTAGTTCAAATTCTTGCAAGATAATGATCAAATAATTTCCATAACTTAACATATATCAAATAAGGTAATAATTATCTAATTAGATGACCAAAATCTTTTATTTTGACAAGGATAATCATAAGGGATTAACAAAATTCGAATTTTATTAAATTTAAACAATTATGGCAATTTTCCTAAGTCAAAATAGGTAAAAATCCCGAAAATCCGCCTGTCTGACAGCTAAATTCGCCGAGTCCCCTTATGGACTCGCCGAGTAGGGGCCTACTCGCCGAGACCACAATGGGACTCGCTGAGTACATCAGGCAGGAGGCAAAAAACGATTTTTTCAAGCATGAACAAATTAACAAGGCATCAATACAATAGAAACCAATCAAGGCTCTGATACCATTGATGGGTTTTGGTCATAAGACATCCTATGTGCTCATACAAACCCTAATGCTTGGATCTAGGTTTCTCTATTGTACATGCTTTGAATCCAAGACTATAAACCCTATTCTAGCATATGGAAATCAATATTAACATATAATTAGGTTTATGATATTATCTTGATTGTTATGTAGCAATAACAATCCCAATTCCTCCTTGAATTGACTTTAGAAGGTTTAGAGTCACAGGTGTCACTCCTCTAATGGCTTACAAACACCAAGAGCAAATGGAGAAGGTATAAAGAGAGAGGAGAGAGGTAGGAATTCGTCCTTAGGACTTCTTGGGAAGGCTTGGACGAATTCATGAGCCTTAGGGGTCTTTATATAGGTGTAGAGATTAGGGTTTTAGTCCTTATCCTTATCTAGTTGCTTGCCCACCAAGTAACCATAAGATAAGTCTTGAAACCCTTATCCTAGTCGAATTCTAAGGCCTTATCATCTTAAATTCGTCCAACCTATTAATAAGATAATCCTTACCTTATTTTGTAACTATCACATAATTACAATTCAGCCCCTCTAGTTTAATTAATTACATTTGATCACAAAATTAATTCTTAATTAATTATTGACCAATATTAATTAAACAAATATGATTTCTCCTTTAATATATCATTCTTATAACATATTAATAAATCATAATAACCTCTCTCTCTATTTATTTCTCCAATCAAGTTGCTTTGGTGAAGGCAACCCAAAAGGACCATGCACCATCGGGTCAAGTACATACCAAAATAGTTATGGACTTAGACACTAATCCAACACTTTTTGCAATTGACCAAGTGAGTTGTTGACTTTTTCTATTTCTCTTTGCAATCTATTATTGTTATTTCTAATCATATATATGATCAATATATTAGTTGATTCACATTCACTGAATTCAAGGAGCCAATGACTTTTCGCTCATCTTGTCCAATTCATGCTAAAGAAGTTACCACAATTAGTTTGTTAGTTTCTTCTAGAATCATTTGTAATATTCATTATTTTTAGTTTATGTATAGGTTTTAGTGATTCGGGTGAATGCATTTCGTTCAATGATGCATGATAAGATGATGGTAGGTATTTTCTCTCATTCAACAGCAGTTCGGGAGCTAAGGAAAGATTTACCATGTATTCCTACAAACGCATGTGTGATGTTTCCTACCAGTTATAGACACATGATAACCATTCACGTAGTGTATTCTTAAGGGTAAGTTTCATTTTTTTTTCTTATACTAATAATTTTATTTTTTAAAATGTATTTGTGGAATAAAAAATGTGCAGGCTTTTGAGTATCTTCTTGATCGACAGTTAATCGAATTTGCAGATAGAAGACACAATCGGTCTATTGAGTTTCGTGCAGTGAAGCTTTTAATTTCATCCTCTGAACTTCATTAAGGATTGAATTCAAATTGCTTGTTACCAGTAAGTTATTTACCAATTTCATTTTGTGGGCCATGTGATTATGGGTTGGGTTCTTTTATACATATAAGATATGACATGAATATGACAAGCACAAAGTTATATGTGGGATTTGTTGCTTGAATTAGAAGATTCCATAGTAACTAAAGTAGAATTTGGCTTATGAATTGTGCAGATAATCCTTCAGAAACTAATGGAACCAAAAAACTTAATATTGGAATGAGTTGATGAAAGACATCAAATTAGCTTTTTTAACACATGTTTATGCCTTTGACTTCTATTGTTTTGTAACTTTTTACCATTTTCTTAAATTTCGTTAAAGTGTTTCCTTACATGAGAAGAAAATAAATGTTGTTATGGTGGGTGGGTGTGTGGGTCTATAACTGTTGTTTTATGAAGTTTTGTTGTGTATTTTAGAAGATGAAATTGAATGTTTTGATAACTTGTTTGACATATAATGTTAGGTAACTTGTTTGACATTTAGATAAAATTGAATATGTTTTTATATATTTGTTTTTTATTATGTGTATTCACGTTGTAAATGTGTATCGTAAATGCACTTCGTAAATGTGTATAGCTGAAGTTTATGACATGCAAATACGTGCCGTCTTCCTTTATGACAGGGGATTCCTTGATATGCATTGCGTGTCATAAACGTGATTCGTGAGGTTATGACACCATGGGCGTCTCATCTTCTTTCACGACAGGGTCTTCCTTGATATGCATTGCGTACCTTAAAGGAACGTCATAAATGTGTGTCATAAGTACGTGTCGTAAATGCATTTCATAAATTGACAACGCGCAAAAGTGTATCGTCTGTCGTTATGACAGGGCCTTCCTTGACACGCATTTATGTGTCGTCTGAGCATTTTACGACATGCATTTCATGTCATTAAAGGGCTGTTTTCTAGTAGTGAAATGATCTCGTCAGCAACATGATTTTTCTTTCTAAAAAAGATAACCAAAGTGAATCTTGAGTACTCGTCGACAATGAGCAACTTGAACTTCTTTCCAGACTTGGATCTGACAGGAATAGGACCAAACAAATCCATATGAAGAAGATGAAGGGGTTTAGAAATATGAGAAGATGACTTCGGTTTGAAGGAAGTGTTTGTATGCTTCGCCTTTTCGCATGTTGAACATAGCTTATCTTTTACAAACTTCATCTTAGGAATCCCTCTCATAATCTGATTGCCAGAAATCTTGGAAATGTTTTTGAAGTTTAAGTGAGAGTGTCTCTTGTTCCATAACCAGTTCAGATATGACAATAAGTGAGAGAAAAAGCAACGTCTAAGAGAGTTATCATCAAAAAACATGTCCAAAGTGTAGATATCACCTTGATGATTATTCGTGAGAACAATGACTTTCTTTTGATCATTTACCTTTCCCTCCTTTTTGTTAAAGTGAACTTCATAGTAACCATCACACAAATGACTAATTGAAATAAGATTGTGTTGAATTCCTTTGACATAAGACACATTTGTGAACTCAATAGACTTGCACTTGATGGTGCCAAAACCTTTTGTTGCTCCTTTGTTGTTGTCTTCGTAATTAACTGTAGGGATATCCTTTTTTACATAACCATCTAGGAGAGACTTAAATCCTATCATATGCTTCAAACATCCACTATCTACGTACCAGATATGTTCCTGGTGCTGCAGTGCTAAGACACACAATTAGGATATACATATCCATTTTTGAATGGGTCTCTTAAGAGGAAAAATATTATAGCATTCATCAGGGAGAAAGTCTAGAGAATTTTTCTTTTTGATCTACTTGTTATTTTGAACAATAATATTGTCAGCACGTTTAGTATCTTCCGCGAATGTGCACTCACTGACTTTAGAGTAGTGTCTTCATAACGATAACATACCCTGATTAAAAAAAATTATTTTAGAACTTGAATTTTGATATCTTTTTGGTTTCCAGGGAGTTGTATCATGTTGAATTAATTTGAAAACCCTTTCTGTCGTTCTAGAATTAGGTGTGTTGTTGACGTTGTACTGAGGCAAAGCAGGCTGATTGCACCTGGATGTGCTAAGTGAATCATCAATGTTAGAAGTTTTTAAGGAACAATCAGCGTGTGGATTACCAATAATGCATTGAGGAAGCTTGCTAAGAATTTTGTTCACAGAGTGAACTTCACAATTAAAAATAGGAAACTTTAACAAAATAGCAGTAGTAGACATAACATACTCATGATTGAAAGTTTTTTTTTATATGGGTCAAGAGCAGATAATTTAGATTTACACTCAGTGTGACCATTAGAATTGGTGATGCAATGTTTGACAATCAGGATTTGAATAATAAAAGTTGTACTTACAAATCTAGTTTTAAATCCTTTTCATGATCAAAAGCATTGTCGAAATTTTGGTCAGTTTCAATATTTTTAAAATTTTCAACAACATTCTCGCTATTGTTACCAATAATTTTCTTACACTGATAAGGAATTTTAGTGTTTATAATTTTGTTCAGATTGAAGTGAGGATCTGCCCAATTGTTAATGATAGATTGAATCTTTTCGGCAAGTTCATCAAAATTTTCTTTTTAGAGAAGAGAAATTTATTTGATAAAGAATGATATGTGTTTTCATTTTTAAATAAAGAAAGAGAGATTTCACTGGTAATAAGTTTTTGTTTTAAGATTTGAGCTTTGGACTTAAGAATATGCTTCTTTTGATTAGATCTTGAAAGATCAAAGTGTAAATGATTAAGCATATCAATATTTTCATTTGAAGAATAGTTAATGAAATTCTTAACCTAATACATCATGGAGGAGTTCGAGTCCCGCATCCGAGTCCCGCATCTTGGAGTCTTTTGTAGCTCATGATAGATCAGCTCCGAATGTGATAGAGCTGCTACCCGATTCCTCAGTGTGACACTCATTGATGTGATCCATTAGACACTTCAATTTTGACTTACTTTTAGAATAAACATTATGTGTCCGTCCGTCTGGGTCCTTTTATTTAGTGTCATCAAATGCAACTGAGAGTCTCCATCGTCTTTTGTGTGGTTTTACGATTTTGAAATTGACGATAGACATGATAGGGAAGAGAGTTTTCTATAACAACTCTTTCCTTTACGTCAAGAATTCTGAGTCTCTTGCCTTTCTTTTAACTTCTCCTTTAAGTATGGACCACGTTCAATGATATCTACAACATCGTAGTCCATGGATTCAAGAGAAACCATGGCCTTTAGCTTCCACATAGAAAAATTGTTTTCATCAAAAAAGGGAATTTTGATCAAGGCATAGGATTTTGGAGTATATTGAGGTGAGGAGGCCATAATAACTTGAATGTATCAAAATACCTAAGCTAATACCACTTGTAGGTTCAACGATAGGATACAAACATGTAAGAGCAATATGATTATCATAAATATGTTTTCACTAAGAATGGTTATCACAAAGAGAATAAGGTGCACAAAGTGGCTATTAGGGTTGAACCCTATTACAATAATATATCAAAAAACGATTACAGAAATCCCTACATTAACAGGATTGTATCTAATCTATAATACGGATTGATCCTAATCACAAAGGTATCAGATCAGTTTGCTAACAACTATAGGTACTATAAATACAATTACAAACTATGCTAAATTGTATAAGGGTTACACACTGACGTTGGGCTTCATAGGTATACACTGGTGTTGGTGATGGAGCTCAGCATGTGACAATGCTTAACTCATTAGATTATAGGGTTTGACCTTATAAAATGAAGTAGAGAGATAATAACAATCATACGATGTTTAAGAGATAACCTTTGAAGCCTTTGATCCCACTTGGAATTGGGGAGTTGATGAAGATAGAAAAAATTCAAGAATAGATATTCTCTACACTGTATCCACTATCAAGAGTAAGGCACATGGAATGCTAGTTCCCATATTCTATAAAGTACTTCTTCAGCTTTTAATTGCTTAACACAATTAAGGACTAAGTGAGAAGCACTTTAAGTCAGCAATACTTTCAACTAGTATTCAAAAGAAAACCAAGAAGAAGAGCTTAAAGAAGCTACATTTTTGGTGAAGAGACAAAATAGAAAATGAGTAAAAGACAAGTATTTAAAAGGCAAGACCGATGCATTCTTTTATAGTCCATGTAAAGAAAAAGTAACCCCACATAATAATATAAAGTAATCCATTGTCTTTATGTGACATCCTTATTTTTCAACCAAAAAATTTCATTTTTATTTATTAAAGTATATTATAGTATAATCACATTGTACAGAAACATGTTGCGAATGCACATGTTTACAGTTGAGCCATGCCATTCTCACAAATCATTGCAGTACCTAAAAGCCATTTATATTAAACTGGGTAAATACGAAGCTTAGTGAGTTCCCCAAAGTACCATATACTAAAATACATATATAATGCATACACATAATGGCATTCATCATGAATCTGGTCGGCCCTTGGCCTTCAGCATGAAGCGGGTTCGCTCTTTTTATCATTAGCATATATTTGGTTTGCAATTTGGCCTTTAGCATAATGCTAATCTGCTCAAGTCTATTGGCCTCAGCCCGTGACTCAGCCACCCTCAACTCCCCACTACATGTAACTAACAAAACTAGCCTAATTGCATACTACATGGCAACTATATATTACCATATAGATGATACATACTGGAGCGCATCATATAGTGAGAAAAGTCACCCGGATAGTTATTCACACCATTGACATCAATCTGAGCGATTCTACTGGCGATCTAATTGGCGGGTAACGTGCCTGACAAGTATTAACCTATAATACTTGAGGTTATTAATCATGTTGAAATTTGTTAATGAAAGCTAGATCTTTCGATAATCCTAATGAATACCAAGAGTTCTATCAAAGTAAGGTTCAGCCTGGCCGGACTATTGGGAAGCAGGACCATTTTGGCATATAGCTTTTCTAAAATCCACCAACCAAGCCAATGTGGTCATTCTAGACACCTCTCTCGTAAGTAGATCAGTCAGTATTATAATTGGATTTACTGATAAATCTTATTATATATTCATAACAACGACTATGAACATAAATATAAGATACATTTAAAGCGTAGAAAGTGTAGCCTAACTTACAGATAGTTTCTAATGAAAACCGGGATTTGCGTTGATAGAATTCTGACCTGATAACTAGTGATTTCGAGTATTTAGAGACCTCCAGGCTTCGTTAAAATATCCTAACTAATATAAATTTTCGAGATTACAACTCAGAGAATTATAGGAAGAGTGTGGAAAAGGTGAGAAATCAAATAAGGGTGGCTGTCAATTTATAGGCTGATTTTGGGTCTGCATGCCATGCCGCACCCCAACTAGGGCGCACCGCGCCCTGTCCTGGTCAGTCTCCCAGGGTGTGACATGTGTCACATAGTGGGTAGAGCAACATGGCAATGTGGGTAGGCAGGGAAGAAACTTCAAAAAATCATATCTTTCGTATATGAGCTCTGTTTTTGTTTTTCTTTATATCCATACATAGATATTTCTGAGTGCTAGGACTTTCGTTTTGCCTTTGTCGGCTAATTTGCAACCAATCTTAAATTTAAGAATCTAAAAATATTATGCTGCTAACGACCATGTAAAATCCATAAATATTTGATACAGACTCCATTCTTAACTGTCTTTATATCGACAAAATCATGTCAATGAGATCTTCAACTCTTGTTTAGATTGGTTTTCCTAACAATCGACCGATCTTAGTTTCGGTTTTTGTGTCGCACATTGCTACGCTAAAACTCTGAAAAATCATAACTTCCTCATAAAAGTGAGGTTTAGGCATTCTCTATGTGTATGTTCTTGGTTTTACGATTGCTACGACTATCGGTTAATCACTATGGCTAACAAGTAATCTACATATGATTCGGATTTTACGACGCTCATGGTTGAATCATTTTAATCGCGGAAGTTTGAAGATGCATAACTTCTTCATACAAAGTCGGATTCGAGCATTATAAATATCAACGGAAATCATGTTGATGTTTCCTGCATGTTTTATATTATTAATTAGGCTAAAAATTAATAAATAGCTACTTTGAATTTTATAAACGACGATTTATATCGAATTCTTATTGGATTGCGAAAATAGGGTGTTATAAATCTCTCCCTGTAACACCCACATATTTGGGCTAGTCAAGTAAAATAGAACAAGCTTTAAAATGGCATTTTATAGAGGAATATTTAGGTTAAATAATTTTAAAGTGTATGTGACAAGGATTCTATACATATAAAGTATGTTGAAATCAAAATTCGTATGAAGAAGTTATGATTCTTTGGAGTTTTGAGATTAAACCAGCACGAATCTGCATATCTTAAAAATGATTTTTTGATAAACAAAGAGCGTGCATATAAAGAACATCCAAATCTCACTTCGTGAGAGGAAGTTATGATTTTTAGAAGTTTTAGTGCAACACTATAACCGGAATAGAAATCGGTTTATTGTTATGGAAAATAATATAAAAGTGAGTTGAAGATCTCGTCATTACCTATCTGTCGATATAAAGAGAGTAAAGAACGGATATCGTATGAAAACGTTATGAAATATCAATGAACTATAACAGTCTAATCTTGTTAAAAATATAACTTTAAAAATAAATTGAGAAATAGCCGACAAAGTCTAAATGAAAGTTGTACATCCCATCGATAGATATGCGTGGATATAAGGAACGTAAAAAACGGAGCTCTTATGAAGAAGTTTTGAATTTTTGAAGTCTCTCGAGTGCACATCACGCAATAAAGTCGCGACGTGCACTATCTGGAAGCTGCCATGCCGCACCACCCGAATCAGGATACGTGTCAGAATGTGAGAAAGTGAGAGGAGTAGCACGTTCGAGGCGAGCAGCTCGCACTTCACATGCGCACCATGCATATTGACTAGAAATAGTCTTCAACTCCATCATTCTCCCCCACACCATTCCAATGTTTCTCTCTCTATATATATTCTTTTGTTTTGATCCGAATATTTCCTTAATATTAAGGGTATTTTTGCTACTTCTGACGTCCCTGAGAGCCCAACAACTATTAGCTAGCAGGACGGAGTTTTGCCAGTGCAATTTTTGGACTTCTGTCTAGGAAGTCTTTGTAAATTAAATTACACTCAACTTTGATTTAGTGTAACTTATATTTATTGTCACAAGTTTTTATTACGAACATATAAATAATATTTATCAGTGATTCCAAGTCATAACATTGATTGATCTACTTATGGGAGATGTATCTAGAATGGTCACGCTGGCTTGTTGCATTTTAGAAAGGCTATATGTCGAAATTGTCCTGCCTCCCAACTCCCCTACCTAGATGATCCTTACTTGATAGAAATCTTGGTATTCATTATGATCAGTGAGGTACCTATACTACCATTAATCGTTAGTGAATAATTACACTAAGACTTAGTAGTGATTATACCAGGTCACATCAGAGGAAAAAATAAAATATCAATGCGAAGTTCTGCCCAAATTCTGAGGCGTCCACTTTTATCAAGTGGGTGCATAGTTACTTTCATCTTACACATAGATATGAAGTATTTAGATAATTAAATGGTATATGTGCCTATTATTTGCAACATGTGTTGGATGAAACTATATGATATGATTTTACTAGATTTTACTATATAAGTATTTTCGTATACAAATATATCTATAAATATATTGGGCGGTGATGGGTGATCAGAGATTGGAGATGATCAGAGATGAAAAATGATTAAGAGATTCCATGACCCTTAGTTGTGAAGATTTTGATGTAGTCATCTACCAGAGTATAGATGACAACCATAGACTAATTTAAACAGCTAGCAAAACACTGGCAGGTTTGCAACCTGTAGGTGATGAATTACGAGTTCAGGCAATGTAAGAACCGTGTATTCATGCTATGTACTCTACCAACGAATTACAAGTTCTAGAAATGTAAGAACCATTTATTCATGCGACGTACTCTACCGACGAATTACGAGTTCAGGAGATGTAAGAATCGTGTATTCAATGCGATGAACATTTGGAAAAGTCCTTAACAACAGAAATATAAACTGCGCCGATAGGCGACAAATATTAGGAGGAACCCTTAGCGATGAAAATATATAATGTGATGATAGGTGATGATTATATATGAAATGGCGATGCAGGTGATGATTCTTAGGAGAGGATCTTAGAATAAATATTTAAGAAAACGAGGATGGGTAATAAGGAAAAATAAGCATCTAAATATTACATATAACTTTTTAGAGTAATAAGGAGCAATATACGTCTAAATTTTCCATATATACTATGTAACGCCCGTGTTTCGTGTTTCTGGGCTACGTATTAATATAGTGATGTAACAGTCAGGTCAACCATTGTAACCTATTTTGAAGTAATAAACATGAATTATTTGATTAATATGTGAATTATGTGAATTTATGTGCTTATTACTTGTTTATAATGATATAATAAATAAAGGATAAAAATAAGCATAAAAAATAAAGTGTTAGATAAACCCAATATTGATGAAGAGAGTTGTATTGGCCGTGACAAGGATTCCGGGCATATAAAGAACGCCGAAATCCGAGTTATTATGACTTGTCGAAGTTTCACGACAAAATTGGCACGACGCTGTGTGACGTAAATAGTGAATTTACGATAGAGGACATTTTGGCCTTAGTAATCTAAACCAAAGTTATAGTATATGTTAAACCGAGAGCGTGCATAAAAAGAACGCCCAAATCTGACTTCGTATGAGAAAGTTATGAATTTTCTAAGATTTGGCTTAGCACTGCACAACCCGAAACTCGAATTTTAGAACGAGCGGTTTTTGGCCTAGGCGGCCTAAATGAGAATTTAATATCTCATTAATAGGAACTCAACGGTAAAAGACAGATGAAAACGGAGTCCGTATGTAGAAGTTATGAATTTTACGCGGACATTTAACCGTGTAATATCCTCGTACTGTTAAACTTAATATCGGTAGAGAATTAGCTGACGGAGTCAAAATGAAAGTTGTAGATCCTATTTTTACCTATGCGTAATATAAAGAATGTAAAAAACAGAGCTCGTATGTGAAAGTTACGGATTTTAGAAGTCGGAAGTGTGCTGTGCGAAAATGGGTGACGTGGCACAATCTTGGTCATTGCTTTCTCCTGAAGTCTTGCAACCAGATGGTGACATGTGGCACCAAGTTTAGCCATATTTCACCCTATAAATAGAACCTCACTCACCCTAATTTTCTTCACACCTTTCCCATTCCTTCTTCTCTCTACTCTCTCTATAAACCTCCCAAAACCCCCCTAAGCCCTAGGGAACTCCCCTAGCGCTAAAAGAAAGACCCAGAGTGCTCGACGGCTCCGAGAAGAAGAGATTTTCCGCTCGGGAATGCTGCTCCAAGCGAACCCCGGTTTTCGAGAAAACCCGCTGTAAGTGAGCTATGCCTACATTATTTTTAATATAGCTTTTAATTAATTATAGTAACGTTATTAAGACCTTAAAATAATTATTTGGGCTATTATTATGAGTTATATAAGTGTCATTATAATATCTTTTTAACTACTCATGGTATGGGGAATCTAGTTCAAAGGGCCGCATAGGGTTGTTGGATTTCAGAAGTGCTATATGCCAAAATGGTCATGCCCTCCGGTGTTTTATGCCTGGCCCTATCTGTACATAGTGGTTGGAAAATATTGTTTAAACGCTTATATAATAATAATAATAATAATAATAATAATAATAATAATAATAATATTAATAATAATAATAAGGCTAATAATTAGTCACGGTATATATTAGACTAAAATCTAATGGTAATTATACTAGGTTTCGTCAAAGGAAATTATTTTTAAGAAGCGAAGCGCTGTCTGAGTTCGGAATCACCACCTTTTCAGGTGAGTGCATAGTCACTTTCATGTTACACATAGATTTGAAGTATTTATATAAATTACGTGCTATGTGCGCATATTATCTTTATACTTGCTATCTATGCTGGATGAATAATTTTTATACACGTTTTAAATGATTTAAAATGTATATGTATTTTATATCTAGAAAAATGTTGGGGTAAAACATGGATATATGTAATAGACGATGTGTGATTAAATGATGAGAGGCCTCGATGTTGATGCTGTTGATTCTGTTATCTAGCAGAGTATAGATGACGACCACAGTCTCTTCTAGACAGTCCAATGGAACACTAGCAGGCTCGCAACCTGTAGGTGTTTGTGAACGATGTGTTCACCAATGTACTCCATCCCCCTCATGGTTGCCTTAAGGACATTTATTGTTGAGGAATCCCCTTAGCAGTAGTGTCCATCCCCATGATGATCCTTAGGCTAGGTCCCTTATGACAGGTGTTTAGGGACGTAAAGTAAGGATAACGGGAACGGGTAATCAGGTTATTGTTAGTTGATCAAATTAAATAACTTATTTATTGTGGGTTGAAAACCCTATGTGCTCACCAGGCTCCCAAACCTGACCCACTCAGTTTCATGTATTACAGGTAGCGGCGTTCGAGCATAGATGTGATGTTTTGGATGAGGGATTAAGGATATAGGCCTGTAGATATGAATAAATGTAGTATGGCTTATACTGTATTGTTTATGCTTTTGATCTGTATCGAACATGACATCCCGAGGTTTTTAATGAAATATATTTCTACGGAAATGCTTTCATAAATATTTATCATATTTTATTTTGGGAACAAATTCCGCAACACTTTTATTTAAAACGTTACTCTATTTTTTAAACAAAGCATAAACAAAATTGGTTTTTTCTAGCCGTGGAAATGGGGATGTCACAGTTGGTATCAAAGCATTAGTTTAAGCGAATTAGGAATTTGTATGATTTCTAGACTTAAACTTAGAATGCTAAGCGATGATTGTGAGATGTGAGCACTAGCTTATTTAGGAAAGTATGCCTAATATGTGTTATGTGCTAAATGTTTTATGCCTTATATGCTGTTATTTTTTCAGATCTATGGTCTGTTGCCGACCGGATCTGGAAACCTTATGTGTTTAGGATTCTAAACGTATGACTACGATATTAGAATTAGCATGTAAAAGTTTTGGAGCGATAAGGATGATTTAAACGTCTATCCTAAATAAAGTTCTAAATTCACCTTATTCGGTGTATAGATCAAAATAGCAAGAACCCGCAGTGGAGCTGGGAATGCAAATGGGAATAGGAATCAACCCTCACTGATTCAGCAAATATTTGTTGTAGCAGATGCTCCTGAGCCAATCACGGTTGTCGGAGTATAAGCGATGATCCAAATGTTGTTGCATCGTCAAATGCAGGAAACCAGACATTTGATTCAACAGAATCGAGAAGAAGCTACAATACTGGTCGAACTGCCCGAGCTGAATGATGGGCAGTCCGAAGGAGGGAACTACAATGGGACTGTTGGTCAAGCCAACCTACCGATAGTTAGACAAAACAACCAGGATGGAGGAAATGACGGATGTGGATGAAAGTACAAGGATTTCATGGCATCCAAACCACCATGTCTATCTGGAAACCCGACACCGGTGGAAGTCATGAACTGGATCACCGAGATGGAGACAATGTTTGAGAGTTGAGAGTGTAGCAATAGAACGAAGACCGCTCTTGCGGTTCCTCTATTAAAATATGGAGTACTAAGCTGGTGGAAGTTACTAGCTGATTCAATGCCCAAGGGTGAAGCAATCAAGATGTCTTGGGAGGATTTTCTGGTGCAACTGAAGATGTAATACTGATCAGAGCATGATCTTCTAGAAATTAATAATGAGTTCCAGAATCTGAAGAAGGGAAGAATGAGCATTGCTAAATACGCTGCATGTTTTACAGAGAAAATGAAGCTTGTTCCGTACCTAGTTCCAACTGAACTCTCCAAGGTTAACAAGTTTGCCCACAGATTACCAGTGGACATTGGTCCAATGGTAAAGCAAGCAACCACTCTGAAAGCCGCCATCTGGGCTGCTAAGAATGTGGAGACCCAGATTCAAGAGAAGGGTCTAGAGAGAGCGGAGGTTGGTGAGAAAAGGAAATTTGATGGATCCTCGAGGTCCAGCAAGAAGAGTAAATTCTCGAAGTCTGGTTCGAGAGGAGGAGGAGTCGAAGTAAAATGGTGCGACAAATGCAAGAAGAAGCACCAAGGAAAATGTGACGGAGGGGTCACCTGTTTCAAGTGTGGAAAGCCCGAGCACTATGCCAACGAGTGCACGTTCACTAACAAGGTCTGTTATGACTGCATCGAGGAAGGGCATATTTCGAGGGACTGACCGAAGAAGAAGGAGGTAGGAAGTGTTGGGTTTTGAGCATTCTAACACTTCCTAAGTGTACATGCAACCCTAAATACCTTGGATCTATGTTTTCTCTATTATACATGCAAATAAGAACATCCAAGGTATTATCCTAATCTAGCATACAAAAACTATGAATGTAACAAGATAGAATACATACCTCTTGATGTAGCTTGATGTCTTCAAGCTTTAAGAGCTTAGCCCCAATAGTGTGGAAGCCTCAAGTGGAATCACAAATCACCAAGACACCTTGGAATACTTTAGAGAATATGATTACTTGGTTCTCTCTAGTGAAATTGGCTAGCCCTTCTTTAGTGTATCCACACTAGTGCCAATTTCACCAACCAAAGACATCTTTATATAGTATGGAGGATTAGGGTTAAACCCTAATACCCATGACCTTTCATTTCCTAGGATCCATGGGTTAAACACTCCATGGACTATCCATGAAAGCTTAGCCCAACCTAAATGAACTTGGCCCATTCCATATATATAAGAGTCCATATTTAATTAGTTCCTTTTGATCACTTAATTAATTATAAATTAATTCTTGATCAATACTAATTAAATAATATGATTCCATATTAATATATTAGAACTTATAATATATTAATATTAATCATAAACATACTATTCTCAAAAGATTATCCATATAAATTGTGTCGGTGAAGTGCAACCCAAATGGACCATGCCGGGTCGGGTCAAGTACATACCAAATATAGTTATGGACTTAGACATTAATCCAACAGTCTCCCACTTGGATAAGTCTAAAACTATTATTGCGTATGACTTCAAACCTAACTGGCAATCGTAGCTCTTAAAGCTGCTGTCGAACTCTGATCTTGTCAACGAACTTGTCCATTAGATAAGGGATCATATATTCCTCCATTCTAGATATCATATGGACTGAGACATGGATTATAATCATTCTCTCTGTCCATTTGTTGTTTCCCGATTTCCGATTTATGACGACTGACTAATTGAACGAATCAAATCAGTCCTGGCCCGGCCGAGCACTTCCATTTGTCATCATCAAATCATCGAGGGGCCCACAGATATCGCTTTTATCCCGAAGCTAAAAGGAATGGATAAACTTCGACTCATATGGCTTGTTCTACTACTTGTTGAATCATACACAAAGGCACGTTTTATAGCACCGAGTTACCAAATGCGTTTTCGTGCAATCAATGTACAACCAACTCATAGTAACAACTCATATCTCTAGGTTTGAAGAATATAAGATATTATCGTCTCACGATCACTCGTGATAAAATCCATGAAGTGATTCCAATGAGCGCGGGTTGAATCCAATACTCAGAACTTATGAGCACTCATGAGTGTTGTAGCCCTTTGTCCAACACCTTAGACCTCTACAAGCCAACCCATGACAGTCTTAATTCATATCTACTTCCAACATATGACCGACTGTGGATGTTTGAATAACTTAGTCATTCAGGAAGAATAACCTAGTTTATTCGGGAAGTCAAAACATGCAAAATAAAACACAATAATAATTGAATCCAATATGGTATCAACCCTTTGAACATAAATAAAACACCTTTTATTTATCACCATATGATTACACATTATTCATTGTATACTGTTTCAGCTATCAACTTTATTCTTGAATTTAAAACAATAGTTGTCCCATGCTCCAAGCATGCACACTATGTTTTCTAAACACTAGTCATGCCATACACCAAGTATGCATACTATGTTTGTCTATGATCTTTACTTTGTGAACTAGATCAATTGAACATAACTTCAATGATTCTCTTTTCACACTCCCAAATCCTTACTGCAAATGCAAGAATTCCAAATTCATGCCATTTACTGAAATCTGTTAGATTCTAAACTTATATGCATTGATCCTCTCGTAATGATTATGCACAAAGTCATAAAGACTTGGCAACAATCATTACAGAGTATTCCAAAGGAGATCAACTCCTTGGAAATATCCTTCTTGCATTAAGTTTCCTTAATCTTACACAGATTGAAAATTCTAACTTTGAAACATTTCCAGATTCCATTTTGACTATCACTTCTGAACAAGAGTTGCCTCCTTACAGATTATGTCAATATGGTCCTTCCAGAATTATCACTATACTTCCAATTGTCCTTGAGTAACCAATCTTTGGTAAACCTTAGATTGTCCTCGACAATTGTTTAATCCTTTTAGTCATATCCAGTTCTAAACCTTTTCCCTTCTTAATGCCCCAAGCATTTGGAAAATTTTAGAACGGATGAATATAGCACATGTAATCGATCCTATATCCGAAGCATATGGGACACGATTCATGATGTCTTACATAAAGACTAAACCAGTCTTTTGCTATAATATTTCCATTTCAATTTGCCAAGTTCTCATAATTCAGATTATGAAAAGGGATGCCGTAATCATAATCGAATTTTAGAACGCAAATAATGGACCCATATACAGAATTTCCTTATGTTGAGCCATTCCAACATGAAATTCATATATATCCTTGACTAAATGATTAAAACCTCACGATCTAAGCTTATAGATTTGAGATAAAGCATAATTTCCTCTCCCTTAATTATAGCAAAACAACTTTTTCCCAATTGAAACTTTTGTTTTCTATAATTAACATTTCTAACTTGCAATACTTATCATAATTATCATGCTCCCACTAACATGATGATTATTAGCATAACACTTATGCTCCCACTAGCTTTGACATGTACTCAGAAATCAGCTGGACAGTCTGAAATTTAGATTCATACACCCTTTCCGTAGATAGCTCAACTGTGTGTCTAAGCAATTTCAAGAACCATGAAAAGGGATACCGTAATCATGGTCTCAATTGCTTAGGCATTTGCTATTTCTCACAAGTCCATGTTAGTGTGCCGGTTAACCACACGCGCTCCACTAACGACTTTTGAAAATGCAAATAACACAATTGATATCTTCGTAAAATCTACTTAGTGAAAGCGTTTCCTCACCATCATTTTCATGAATCGGAGAGAAACCTTATGACACTTAGATTTATATGGTGTATGAGTTCCTACCCATATGAATTTGTCAAACCATAATCACAAGACAAAGATAATGACAAATCCAAAACCATATGGATTGAACTCAATCTTAACTTCTTGCCACCTGGCAGCTCAAGGGCCTGCCATTGCTTCCAAGTTGTTATGCAACAAACTGAGAACT
Source organism: Lactuca sativa (assembly GCF_002870075.4). Lineage (NCBI taxonomy): Eukaryota > Viridiplantae > Streptophyta > Magnoliopsida > Asterales > Asteraceae > Lactuca > Lactuca sativa. The sequence goes on along the minus strand of NC_056625.2, from coordinate 63,880,511 downwards.
CTAAGAACTCATATGCAAAGCCAACTTTAACTGGAATGGGCACAGATATGTCAACACGATAGGTTATAAACCTCAAGTCGTGTGCTAGTGAAGAACTTCAGGTTTTATTCTTGATTATTTCTTGAGACTTTCAAGACCTTTAAGACTCCCACTGTCCTCTTGACATATAAGACTCCCTTGTCAAACATCCAAGAGATAGTGCAGATTCTAATCAAGAAAAAACACTTTACCCAATTGGCCTAAGTTGGTCTTTGTTTTATCCAAAACATCACAACTTACCAATTTCAAATGTACAAGAGTAGAAAACTCTTACTCTTACATTTGACAAGTGTTTTAAACCTTCTTTAAGACATGTCACTCAAATTACAATCTTGGAGTATGACTCTAAGACTTGTATTGGAACGAAGTATGACTCATCTTCTAGATTTAACCATTTCAACAATTCAAGATCCCTCTTCTTAGTCATAAGAATGCACTAAGACTTCCTTAGAGAACTAATTGTGCTATGGTTTCTTAATCATTAAGATGATCACAAAACTGATACTAAAGTACTCTCCCATCTTTTCAGATTTGAGAAACTTTTATCCTTCTGCCATTTTGATTCTTCTTATTCGCTCTGCCATACATTGGAACCTTTTCCAATGTCTCAGAGTTACACTTAAGCTTGTAAGTATAATCATATTTACTGAGCTTTAGTAAACTATGACGAATAGTCTTATCAATCTTTTGTGGTGGACTTAATCAGTGCACAAGAATGTGTACTCGATCCCTTAGTCCTTTACTTGACTCACACATCCATGTGGCCGAGTAATTAGTCTTAATTTTCCAAAACTTGAAAGTTCTCATTCATCATGCTATACAACTTGCATGATTCCAAGTTCCGGTCCAATTGAAACTTGGGTGATGAGAATCTTTCCTTATTTGGTAAATCTAGACATTAGCACAAATGAAAGAATCAATTTCATATTTCCACTCTTGCTTTTAATGGAATCATATAAGCAACAATTTTTCCTCAAAAGCCATTGTAAGGATATTTTAAAATAAATAAAATCAAAAAAAAAATTTCTTTTATTTTAAAACTTTGCGGAAAAACTTATCCTTACAATCCATATGAAAACTTGTTGTTATCTATTCCTAAGCAATATCTCATAACTCCTAAGAAGTTGCTCAAGAATCCGATCTTCAAACTATGCGATAGAAATCCATCTAAGCCATCAGATTCAGCATATTCTTTCTTTAAGTTTCTTCACTTTTCTTTGATTCTTAAAACATCACCATGTGACCCAGTCACATCATGTATCAGGAATCTCAGAATAGAAACTTAACAGAGTTAGATAGTGGTCTTTACCTGAAGTAGAGTCAAACTTATTGACTTTAACATCCTTAGGTAAATTTGGCAGCTTCGCAACCAATGCCCCTTCCCTTGGCAATATAAACATATGGACCCTTTGATAATGGTACACGAGACTATCACAGACTTAGCTTTTCTCTTTACCATTTGGTCAACCGAGTTGACTATGGCCGATCCCTTTCCATTGGGAAGAGAATGCTTTACTGGATATCCAATGTCATCATTGTCAATGTCCATAAAGTTTTAGGAAGTTGATCTTAGCAAATAGATAAGATCGTTAAGGGTCTTGTCATAGTCTGTTTCATAGGTGTCCTAAAGGAACTCACTATGTGACTTAGAAAGTGATTGAACCACCAACTTTCTCAAGACTTTGACACCCAACTCTCCCGGCTTGTCAATATGTGACTACATCTCCAAGATGTGATCACACCTAGACCTTGCCTTGCCAATAGGGCTTGAGTGACCTTAAACTTTTCAAGAACTTGTGGGTTAGGGAGAATAGTTGGAGGAGGAGAAAGAAGTATGATATCCATGGGGCATCATCTTCATTAGGAAACCTTGTTTCAAAAGATTTGGGAAGATCATATATGTCTAAACCAGACATCTTTTGGGAGATATTCAAGATAGTTGATTTTAAAGTCCTTAATATGACACCCAATATGAAATATTAAGGCTAGGACCCAACAAACTATTTTATAACTTAGAAGAGGTATGCCGTAATCCAAGCTATAAAATATTTGAAGGTAGGTGAATGACGATTCACCAATTTCCACCAAGATAAACGAAATGTATTATTAGGTTTTAATTGGTTTTGAAACTCCTAGATCTTTGAGATTCATTGAACTGTTCAAAGGCATGTTTCAATCTCGAGTGTGCCCTTCAGGTTTTGTGACTGGGATGCCGAGGATCACAAAACAAGGTGTGAAGTAACCATGCAAATCACTTGGTACCCTTAATGAATTACCCCTCAATCGATGTGCCGGTTAACCACACACGCTCCATCGATACTATGATAAATATTAAGTCACCCTTTACCTACCTTGTTAAATACGAGTTAGTGTGCCGGTTAACCACACACGCTCCACTAACCGACTTAAACAAAGTGCAAAGTGTAATTTCATGGATTAGCACCTTATTCACATTTTCCTAAGTAACTAAGATTGGGTATTTATAAGTGTTTAGTTACTTAGTATTTATCATTAATACTTTTAATGAAGGAGAATTATAGTCTTGTCAAACCCGTTCGGCTAACGACCCTCCACCGGTCAAGCAAGCGGTGGGTGAGAGTGGACACCCATTAAGTTGCCATTTTATAGGCAACAACCTTATACCCACCTTATAGACCGGCTTCGTGAATGAGGCGTACTAGCGGTAAGACTGACTTTACTCTTATACATATATATATTATTAACTTATAATATTATAAAGTATAAGGGTTGAATTTTAACTTTTAAAATTCTAAGGGCTAACTTGGAATTAAAGTATTCATAAGAGAAAACTTTACAAATTCCAAAACTTGAGGGCAAGTTTTGAAACTATTCAAAACTAATTAATTCCATAACTTATGTGTTTAAAGTAGTTTTAATCCAAAAACTCTTCAAGTTCCATAACTTGAGGACAAGTTATGGAAGACTTTAAACTAATAAAAGAATTAACTTTTCTTTATTTTATAACTTATGGATTTAATTATGGTTACATATTTTTCTTTAATGAAGTGACTCTTGAACTTCCATAACTTGAGGACAAGTTATGGAGTCATAAAAAATTATTCAATGAGACAAGACTCTTCATTTTGTAACCATTGCCAACTTTATGAGTTTTAAGATTCATAAATGTGACTTTTAAGTTACATAAACACATTTTATGAACTTCTTTTAGATTAATTTGGATTAAAACCAACTAACAAATAATATTTTTCATCAATCTAAATTAACTCATAAAACAAGATAACACAAAAAAAAAACTTTTCATGTTCCATATCTTAAGAACAAGTTATGGAATTCTTTAAAACATTAAGACCAAGTTTTGTAACTCCATAAAAAACTTTGAATCAATTTTTTTTTTAAAACCTTTTCATATCCATAACTTATGGAGGTTTCAAAAAATAAAACTCTTTAGATCAAACTTTTAAAACTAATAAAATAATCATATTATTTTATCTTTTATTAAATTTGACCTAATTCAACTCATAAAGCAAATTATTCAAATTTTACAAATAATTAGTTTTTCACAAGAACAAGTAATTATCTTAAAATTTGACAAACTTCATGTTTTTTTTCCTTTTTTTTTCAACTTTGAAAATAAAATATTTGCATCAATATAACAGAAAACAACCCGTGGCTCTGATACCACTGTTGGGTTTTGAGCATTCTAACACTTCCTAAGTGTACATGCAACCCTAAATACCTTGGATCTATGTTTTCTCTATTATACATGCAAATAAGAACATCCAAGGTATTATCCTAATCTAGCATACAAAAACTATGAATGTAACAAGATAGAATACATACCTCTTGATGTAGCTTGATGTCTTCAAGCTTTAAGAGCTTAGCCCCAATAGTGTGGAAGCCTCAAGTGGAATCACAAATCACCAAGACACCTTGGAATACTTTAGAGAATATGATTACTTGGTTCTCTCTAGTGAAATTGGCTAGCCCTTCTTTAGTGTATCCACACTAGTGCCAATTTCACCAACCAAAGACATCTTTATATAGTATGGAGGATTAGGGTTAAACCCTAATACCCATGACCTTTCATTTCCTAGGATCCATGGGTTAAACACTCCATGGACTATCCATGAAAGCTTAGCCCAACCTAAATGAACTTGGCCCATTCCATATATATAAGAGTCCATATTTAATTAGTTCCTTTTGATCACTTAATTAATTATAAATTAATTCTTGATCAATACTAATTAAATAATATGATTCCATATTAATATATTAGAACTTATAATATATTAATATTAATCATAAACATACTATTCTCAAAAGATTATCCATATAAATTGTGTCGGTGAAGTGCAACCCAAATGGACCATGCCGGGTCGGGTCAAGTACATACCAAATATAGTTATGGACTTAGACATTAATCCAACAGGAAGACCCAACATTCCACAAAAGCCAAAGGCAAGAGCCTTCCAGATGACGCTCGAGGCTGTGAAGGAGGAAGCAGATGTCGCTTCACGTACCTTTCTTGTAAATCGTTTGCCTACTAATATACTGTTTGATTCCGTAGCAAACTACTCCTTTGTGTCACATAAGTTTGGTGGGAAACTAGCATTGCCTGTAGAAAGACTTGATAATGCCCTAATTGTGGAAGTTGCCAGTGGCAAATTCGTACTTATTAGTGATCGTATTAGGAACATCGTCATCAACCTAAACATAAACAAATTCCACGAAGAGTTGTTGCCCATAGAGTTGAACAATTTCGACATCGTTCTAGGAATGGATTGGCTTAGCGCCAACGATGCTGAGATTCTTTGCAGGAAGAAGATAGTAAGGTTGAAGCCACCCAGAAAAGAGTCATTTATGGTGTACGGGGAAAAACACAGAGTGAATTCTGGAATTATCTCCCTGATGAAAGCCAGGAAATGTGTTGGGCTGAAAAGAGTTTTAATGTTGCGTCTTTTGGGCTCGTTAGATTAGCCTTTTATTCTCCGGTTTGGGCCTGTCCAACCGAGAGCCTTTTATGTATAGTATTTAAGTTAATGCTTGCATGCATATTAGGTTAAGATTCAAGATTTCAGATTTAACATTCCAGAGTTTTACGATATTGCTTTCTTGTAATCTTCCAATCCTTTACAGTTGATGTTCTTAATCGAGCTCTTCTAAGGATTTTATTTAATCATTCGACACGATTGATTCAAGCTGATTTGTTCTTAATATTGCGTTTTGCTTTGTTTTATATTGTGTTCTTGCTGTTTCATATTCATATACTTGTTCAAGATCTAATCGATCTTCTTAGATTAAAAGTTGTTTTAATCCCATCAATTGGTATCAGAGCAGGAGGCTGTGTAATCGATACACATCTTTTCTGTGAAAAATATTTCCATTAGGGTTTTCCGCAATCATCGATATTTATTGAGCCGTCATCTTAATTGACGTATCTTAGTATTTATTGTTTTGCCCTAATCTGCTTTATTACAAGTCTGATCTTTGAACAGGTTATTACGATCATAATGGACGCGACGCAATCAAACCCTATTAATATTTCCAACAGCATTGGTTCGACGACAAAGATTCCAATCTTATACACCCATGACTATGAAGTATGGGCACATCATTTTGAAGATTACGTGATTGGATCGGAGGACAATGGTTTTCTCATATGGGAAGCCATCATCAACGGACCATTTTCTCATTCTGCTACATCCAGAATAATCAAGACGCAAAAAGAGTACAACGATTTGCTCAAGGACGTGACGAATATTGCGCAAGATGAGAAAGATAAATTTCAGTGCAATATTAAGGCACTAAGGTTGATCAGATTCGCCCTTCAGTCCGACACATTCAGACTGGTCAGCTCATGCACTACGGCGAAGGAGGTGTGGGATAGACTTCGCGAACTGTATTCAACAGACGAAGATCTTGAACACTCCATCCAAACCTTGCTTCTATCTGAGTTTGGAGAATTCAGGCAAGGGGTCGAAGAAACTGTGACCCAGACGTTTGATCGCTTCAATCATCTTCTCAGCAAGATGATCAAACACGACATTGAAAGGAAGCTCATCGAACAAAAGGTTACTTTCTTGAACGGACTGCGATCTGAATGGAGAGCAGTTGTTTCCACAGTCAAAGCCCATGAACAGTTTAAATCATATTCTCTGGCGAAACTGGTGGGTATTCTAAAGTCCCAAGAGAAGATTGTGGTTCAAGAGAAGAATGTTGTCTCCAGTCTTGGTTCGTTGGCCCTCCTATCTAAAAGTAAAGCTGTGGTGGAGGATGAAGAGCTCAACTTCGAAGAATATGACCTCTCAACTGAGGATTATGCCATGATGGTATCCAATCCTAAGAGGTTCATAAAGAAGAGATTCCCCAACAACAAAAACCGAAACTGGCAGGGGAGTTACAACTCTGAAAAGGCGAACAATGAACCGAAGGCTGAGGAATCCAAGAAGGAACCGAAGGCAGATGGCGATTCCGGAGTAAGCTGCTTCTACTGTGGTGGCAAGAACCACTACGCTAAAGACTGTGTTCTTAAGAAGATGGCTGAAAAGGACAATGGAAATGATGAGGAAGCTGTGCTGCAGAAGAGATTGGATGAGTTGAGAAAGAAGAAGTCTACCGCTAACCCTTCTATTAATGCTCTTATTGTGCAGGGTTCGGTCAATGACGATGAGTTCGGTAGCACTAAAGTTTGGTCTACTGACTCAGAAGACGAAGAAGTAAGGAAGCCTACTCATGGAAAGGCATATGTGGCTAAGGAGGAAAGCAGTGGTGGAAAATGCTTCATGGTGACTGAAGTGTCTCAAATGAGGGGATACAACACTGATGGAGGAAGCAATGGACCGAAGGTGCAGGAGGATATGTGCTTTACGGCCAAACCACTCAGCCAACAGTTCAATGAACTCGATGAACTAATAAAGAAGGTACAATCTGCTTTTATTTCATCTAAAGTACCATCATCCTCATATGAGAAAGAACTAAAAAACGTTAACACAAGAATTTCTCATTTAGATAGTAGCTTAACTCAAACTCGAGTCACCAATTCTAACCTGACTGATCAATTAAGCAGGGTGGCGTCGAAGAGTGAGGAGCGGCGTATGTGGATTGAGTTAAAAGAGTCGGAATTAGTTAAAGTTAAAGACGAAAACATTTATTTACAGAGAGACAATTTGAAATTGTTAAAACAACGAAATGTTTTTTGTTTAATAGCTAAACGTTTATATTCCAATATTACTCAACTTCACTTGGACTGTGAGATAGGCAAAAAGATCCATTGTATGATTTTACCTTTCCTAGAATTTAAGGAGGATGAAATCGATGCCGAAGCTTACAACTGTGAGAGTGTGATTTCGTTTGATGATGTCAACCCAACTTATCAAATTGGACTGGACAAAATTGAGTCCTTCATTAAATCCAAAGACCATAAGGACATGCTCAAAAATCTTTTGGATGAAAATGACAGACTTAAACTGAGAACCGAAACCATACAAAAGTTTGACTCTCTAAACGCCAAAGTAAGCTCAGAAAATAAAATCGATGTTGAAAATGCATCTGAGCTTAACGAGGACGAAAATATGAGTGAAATTTCTGTAGAGGATACGGTTGACTGCTTAGAATTTGTTAAAAGCGAAACTGAAAACCACAAAAATCTTATTTCTGAAAATTCTGTGGAATTCGCTAGATTGTCCCAACAAAAGTCCCCGAAATTAGTAGAAAAAGCTGTTGTGTATCAAAAGGTCAGGACCACTCCGAATCAGGTATACAAAGTGACTGGAGTAACCGAACATCAAACAGCTGAACTCACGGCTATTGTTAACGAAGACAATGCTGATGGCTGTGATGAGTTCTTCTGGGAAGCTCCAATTGATAATGGAAACGAAACCGTTGGCCTATCTGAAAGAACCTCCTGGATGAAGAAAGGGAGATACATACCTGAACCCTTGAACAAGCCTGATAATTTCAGTGAACCAAGCACAAGTGGTACAAAAGATACTCCTCAAGAGGTTGATCGTTCAGCAAAAGAAGACATTCCTTCAACGCCAACAGCTCGAAGTGAAACTTCATCAGATACTCCTTCCACTTCCTCAGGGCAAACTGAATCTTCTTCAGATATTCCCTCTGCTCCCTCGGCTCAAAGAAAAACTCCTGAAGTTCAAAAGGAACCAGCCAAGGTGACATCAAAAGCAAAAGCGAACGTTCATCATCAACCTAAACAGATGAGAGATAAAAAGATAGAAAGGAACCTAAGATACAGGAAAAACCTTTCTGAAAGGAAACAATTCTGGCACTCCCAGAATGCATACTATTCACACAAAGACAAGAATCTGAAGTATGAAAACAATCCCGTAAGAAAGCCTGATAATTCCAACAACCGAAAGCCAAGGTTCGGTTCGCAAGAAGATACCAACCGAAAGTCAAGGTTCGGTTCGCAAGAAGATACCAACCGAAAGTCAAGGTTCGGTTCACAGGAGGATTTCAACCAAAACCAAAGGTTCGGTTCCAAGAACAACTCCAACCGAACGCAGAGGTTCGGCTCTAAAGTCAAAAGAGAACAAGACTCGAAGGTCGACCCCTCCAATGATCAAAAGCAAAAGGGTCACCTAGAGTCATCAGCCAGGAAGTCCTCCCCATCCAAATTCTCTCGTTCTAATTCTTCTCGTTCTTCTACTTCTACTCATTCATCTTCATCTTGCTCTAAAGCTAATCCCGCTTTTCCTCAAAAACCTCATTCATCAGCTGAACAGAAGGGAAAGCAAAAGGTCGATGAATCTAAGCCTGAGCCCAAAGGAAACCAACCCAATCTTAACAAAGTAAAAGTATTCACCATTAAAAAGAAAGATGAAACAACTCTAATTAAAAGAACATATCTTGTTGACATCTCTCTAACTATTCCCGTTCCCATGAAAACCTCACATGGACCAAAGAAACTTTGGGTTCCTAAATCTGCTTAATTTTTGCAGGTTATAAGTGACGAGCAGTTTGACGAAGAATGGTACATCGATAGTGGCTGCTCGCGTCACATGACAGGGAGGAAAGAGGAGCTCAGGGAATACAGATCTCTTGCAAATGGTGGCAACGTTAAGTTTGGAAATAACTCTTTCGGCACCATAAAGGGATATGGGATGATAACGAATGGTGAATTTACCATAAGGAAGGTGGCCTATGTGGAAGGACTTCAACACAACCTCATCAGTGTATCTCAGCTTGTTGGAGGTACAGGTCTCAAAGTTTCATTCGATGATGAAGGTTCAGAAATCATAGAGAAAAAGACAAAGAAAGTGATTCTGAAGTCAGAACGAAAGGGTGAAATGTTTCCTCTGAACATGAAACCCATCAAAGGAAACCCAGCCATATGTCTGCTATCAAAAGCTCAATCCGACGAAAGCTGGTTGTGGCACAGAAGACTCTCTCATCTCAATTTCAAAGATATCAACCGACTTGTCACTGGAGGTCATGTTAGGGGTCTTCCATTGCTCAAGTTTGACAGAGAGCATTTATGTGCTGCATGCGAAATGGGAAAGCAGAGTCGTCAAAGTCACCCATCCGTAATTAACACAAAAGTTGTTGAACCACTCGAATTGCTTCATATCGATTTGTGTGGTCCTTCATCTATTGAAAGCATCGGTGGTAGCAAGTACATTCTTGTTATCGTTGATGACTTCTCTCGATTTACATGGGTGTTCTTTCTAAAGCTCAAATCTGAAGCGACTCAAAAGCTGAAAGTGTTTATCAAGCAAATTGAAGTCCAGCTCAAGAAGGTTGTTCGCAACATCAGGAGCGACAATGGTCTCGAATTCAAGAACAGGGAGTTTGAAGAGTTTCTTGCAGAAAAGGGAATTAGCCATAATTTCTCAGCTCCCTACACACCACAGCAGAACGGGATAGTCGAAAGACGAAACCGATCTCTGTGTGAAGCTGCCCGAATTATGTTAAGTTTCGCTTCCTTACCTCTTTATTTTTGGGCTGACGCTATTTCTGCTGCTTGTTATACACAAAACAGGTCCTATCTCAACAAGCGATTCACGCTCACACCATATGAGATATTAAACAACAGGAAGCCCAATGTGAAATTTTTCCACGTTTTTGGCTCAAGGTGTTTCATCTTTAACTCTAAAGAACACCGCAACAAGTTTGATGTCAAAGCCGACGAGGGAATTTTTCTGGGGTACTCACTCACATCCAAGGCTTACAGGGTCCTAAACAAACGATCAAGAAGGATTGAAGAGACATACTATGTGACCTTCGACGATAACTACGTCAAGAAGCTACAGGCCATAGATGACACTGCCGGGGAAATATTTCCTCAAACTGGCCAAGTCACAGTCTCAATTGCCAATTTGTACGAGAAATTTCTGGAACTCTTTGATGAACCGGAAAAAGCTTCTCTCTCCGAAGCAGGTGCAGCTGACAACAAAATAGATCATATGAAGCAGATTGTCGAAGATGTTGCAAGAAGAATGCATGAAGGAGAATCGCCCACTGATGACTCTCCAACCAACAATGCTTCAGTCGAGGAGGAGCCAAGTTCTCATATCGAGGGAGAGCCTAGCTCACAAATCCAGGGGGAGCCAAGCTCAACTACTTCAACCGAAGGTCCTTCATCAACCGAAGGTAACTCTCCAACCGAAGATGCCCCTCCAAACGAAGGTGCTTCAATGCCTGAAAGTCCAGCACCGCAAGAAACCCCTGAACCTCATGTTTCTCAAGACTCATCAATTGAGGGGGAGCATGATGATATGATGCTTGATTTCGATAGCCAATCTGAGCCTGAAGAGATGATCAACGCTGAACTAGATCCAACCTTCGATCCGAATTACCATCCTCTTACAAAATGGACTAGAGATCATCCTATCTCTCAAGTAGTTGGTGATGTATCTGAAAAGGTTCTGACCCGATCTCAACTGAAGGCAAAACAGACATCCTTATTCTCAAAGGTTGAGTTTTGTATGTTTAACTCATTTGTATCAAAAGTTGAACCGAAGACAATGAACACTGCCCTCGATCACTCTGATTGGGTTCAAGCAATGCAAGACGAACTGAACGAGTTCGAAAGGAACAAAGTCTGGCGCCTCATTCCAACTCCTCCGGATGCTTCAGTTGTTGGTCTTAAATGGGTTTTTAGAAACAAAATGGACAAGGAAGGTAATGTCATAAGGAACAAGGCTCGTCTGGTTGTTAAGGGATACTGTCAGGAGGAAGGGATAGATTACGAAGAGACGTTCGCTCCAGTAGCTAGGCTAGAATCGGTTAGAATATTTCTGGCCTATGCTGCTCACAAAAACTTTGAGGTCTTCCAAATGGACGTCAAGTGTGCATTTCTCAATGGAGAACTTGAAGAAACTGTGTATGTGGAGCAACCTCCTGGGTTCGTGAATGAAAAGTATCCAAATCATTGCTACATTCTGGATAAAGTTGTGTACGGCCTTAAACAAGCTCCGAGAGCCTGGTATGAAACGCTTACAAAATTTTTAAAGATGTCCAAATTCAAACAAGGTTCGGTTGACCCAACCTTCTTTCGCAAAAAGGAAGGTAACCACCTTATGATAGTTCAAATTTATGTCGATGACGTCATCTTTGGCTCTACGAATCCCAGCTTAACAGCTGAATTCAGAAAGTTGATGGAGACTAAGTTTGAAATGAGCTCAATGGGTCCTATTAATTTTTTCCTTGGTTTAAATATAAGACAGGGACCCGAAGGCATCTTTATCAATCAGGAAACTTACACGAAGACTCTCCTAGCAAAGTTTGGCATGATGGGAGACTCAAAAGTCAAAGTCCCAATGGCATTCGGCACCAAACTTACCCCTTCACTGGATAAACTGGCTGTCGACATCACGCTGTATCGTCAAATGATAGGCTCACTGATGTATCTAACTGCTAGCAGGCCTGATATCATGTTTTCTGTATGTTATTGTGCTCGATTTCAGGCTAACCCACGCGAACCTCACATGCTGGCAGTGAAGAACATCCTATGCTATCTCAAGCGAACCGCCTCCTTAGGTCTATGGTATCCATCCAATTCAGGCTTCTTCGTTCAATCCTATTCTGATGCTGACCTTGGAGGATGTGGACTCGACCGCAAAAGCACAACTGGTGGCTATCAATTTCTTGATGGGAAATTGGTCAGCTGGCAATCCAAGAAACAAACATGTGTGTCGCTGTCTACTGCTGAAGCGGAATACATTTCCGTTGCATCCTGCACATCTCAAGTGATTTGGATCCAGATTCAACTTCGAGACTATGGACTCAATATGAAGAAGATCCCTCTATATTGTGACTCTGAAAGTGCAATTAGGATCTGTCATAACCCGGTGCAACACTCTAAAACCAAACACATAGCACTGAGGTATCACTTCATCAAAGATCATGTGGAAGATGGAAATGTCGAAGTTCACTTCGTAAGAACCATTGATCAACTGGCTGACGTCTTTACCAAAGCTCTTCCAGAAGCATCGCTCCATAAAATATTGCAAGGGCTGGGAATGATGGAATCAGAGTCAGTACCTCACACTACCTCTCAATCTCAAACGTAAGAAGCGAAACCAACCGAACGTTCGGGTTCGGTTCAACCATTTCACTCGCTCATTACTTCAAAGGTAGTTTTTCTGTGTTGTATATTTCTTGTGCAAAATTTGTTTTTCTTTATGTAAAAAGTTTTTTTTTATTGCATATCTAAACTCCTTGGTTTCTCAAAATTTTCAACAACCGAAACCAACCGAAGGTTCGGGTTCGGCTTTTCAAAATTGTCAAGAACCGAAACTAACCGAAGGTTCGGGTTCGGTTTTTCAAAATTTTCAAGAACCGAAACCAACCGAAGGTTCGGGTTCGGTTTTTCAAAATTTTCCTGAACCGAAACCAACCGAACGCTCGGGTTCGGTTTTTCAACTTTTTCCCAACCGAAACCAACCGAACGTTCGGGTTCGGTTTTGCAATTTTTTTTCTCCAAAGTTTTTTTTTAATCGTATTTTTTTTAACTCTTTTATAATTTTTTAAGTCTTATTTTTTAATTTTTATTTTTATTTTATTTTCAATTTCAAAAACTCCAAAAATATTTTATTTCTTTTTGTGTGCTCATTCGTTTATGGGGATATATTTGATGACTTACTTAAGTGTCCTTAGAAGCATGCTGCTGTATGTGTCCCAAGCCTCATAAGATTTTGAATAATAGCCTTCATGACCTGGTATACACAAACCTTGTCTTCCCAATAAGGCTAACTCATTTATTCTAATCGTGAGCTACCTCACTCTTTTCTCACATGAGTTCAGAGTCTCCTGCTTGGTCCTTTTGTTCGCAGCAGAGGTACTATGTCTTCCTTCACCATCCCCATTTCACTTCTCCATAACATTCGTTTCATCACTGTAACCCTTGAGACTCTCAGCATCTACCACTGAGGTTTATGGTTACACAACATCTGTGTTTATGATCTTAGCTTCGTGCCACTACGACCTAAGTGAAACCCAAAATTCAACACCAACGAATTGACGGTGACCAATTAACTTGATCAAGTTTTCACCAATGAATTGACGAATGTACCTTCATGAAATCTCAATTTCCTTTCTTTTTGCGTGGTTCCAATGAAATTGTTACACACCATGACATTTCTTTCCAAGGGATCCAGTTTTAAATTTTTATCTGAGATTTCATATTAATCCAAGCCACTACAAAATCAACTCAAACCTACTTGTTCAACAGACTACACTGGTCTCACAAGTACTTTGTTCATGTTCGTTCTTATATCAAGAATTGAAATGTTGAATCAAAGCGAAACCACCCTTAATTTGCCTTATTAAAAGAAGCCTTTCAACATTTATTAATGAATGTTTGATCGTAATTCAACGGGATTCCACACTAACACTTTGAGGTCTCTCTTGACCTTGAAGGAAGAGATTCGTGCCCGGGATCATCAGTTTCGTGTCATTATTGACATCACAGATTATCCTGAAAAGAGTTGCTTTATTTCTTTATTTTTTTTACACTCTTTGCACGAAAATCCTAGATTTTCAAAAATTCCGTTACTAATTATTTTACAGGCTGGATATTTACTGGATGGTTACAAATGAAGTTGTGGTCAAAAATTAGCCACGTGGATCATTAATTGGAAACAACCGTTTAATAGGGGATAAGACAAAAGGTTGTTGACACGGCGGGAGTTAAAAGGATAGAAATTCAAACGACGGTAAAAAGGAGGGCGCGTGAATTTGAAACGGCCGCGCTTTTTCTGACACTTGCAGACGCGTGTGCAATGTCGAAGCGTCATATCTCTGACGTTACAGGCACGTGTGGAAATGGAAACGATTTCTTTCTCTGAACCGACGCTTATTGGGCGGCGTTATCCTAGGAATCTGACACTCTCTCTCCTACGTGATCATCGCACGTCCCAACTGTCACCAATCAGTCACTCCAAAAACCCGTTTCGTATTTCCATAAGAGATTTGAAACGATTTTTCTCTCTCCTATCACCTACTATAAAAACCCATCAACACCACCTTTTACCTCTTTACTGCCCCATAATTCCCAAAGCAAAATTACTCCCAAAACACTCTCCCGTTCTTCTTCTTCTCCACACCTGCAACAATGGCTGAATCTTCATCCGTCCATGCTACTTCTCAGATTCTTCTAATCCGTCCTCAGCAATGCCTCGTGATTGATCTCAACCCACTGGCCTATGATCCCTACATGTCGCCGATTATCGAATGCCTCAAGTACTCCCCGCTTGCTCCGGCATTGTCCAGAATTGAAACGGTCCCACTGGTGGCTCTATCTCAGGTCTATGCGACGGCCTACTACGACAAGGGCGTCGACCGGGTATTCTTTGAAGTGGGAGATCACAAGACTTCAATTTCTCGCCCCCGTTTCTGCACTTTGTTAGGGTTTGCCGCTGACCCATCGCGAGTTAACCCAGAGACGATTCCGGTTGGAATGTTATACAACATGTTCTACAACATGGGCTACACGGAAGTTCTCACCTCCGTCGCCAGGTTCAAGAAGTCATGCCTACCGCCCCAGTGGAATGGGTTATTTACAGTTCTCTTCAAGGGACTGTCAGAGAGGAGTTCAAGATCTGACGGTGCAAGTCGTCTTTTTCTTTCTATCATGTACGGAGTGTACAATGGGATAAACCTGGATTATGGGTTTGTCCTCTGGCAACAGCTGCTTCAGAGCCTCTCTTCTACTTCTCGACACTCCGAGGTGTCGCTGGCCCGGTTCTGGATCTTGATCACAAGATGGGCTATGGACAGGTTTGATGTCCCAACTGCTGATGGTGCATCGATGTCTTCTATTGGTACGTTCCATACCAAGAAGATCATCGTCTCGGATGCATCAAAATTCTCCTTCATTGGCTCCATCCCGGAGACTATGTATGGAAATGTGCCTTCAGACAGCAGTATGATCAAGGCGATCAAGGAGTTAGGGCCATCTGGTCCGAGGGAACTGACACCGAACATGCTGCGATCAATTCATGATGCCGACAAACCGGTGGCCCGGGGTAAGAAGGCAGACAAGGGGAAGAAACCATCCAAAGCCCCAAAACCTTCTCCCAAGAAGCGCAAACAACCGAAGGCTGCTTCATCCCCACAACCTAAAAGGAGGAAGACCCAACAAAAGCGAAAGCTAGTCCTTCCATCCTCATCTAGTGAATCCGAAGGTGGGAGTTCGGACTCTGAGGGATCACAAGGAGACGAATCTCCAAAACGAGGCAACACACCCCCTCGGTCCCCAACCCCGGAGATGGAACTTCACCAATCACCAGTTCCTTCGCCTCCACCCACAATCCCTATTTCCATTCCCACCATAAACCCTACTATACCACCAACCTCATTCCCTATACCCCCACCCATATTTACCACATCAACCGAAACACCACCTGTAACCGAAACCCCTCCCGTAACCGAACCTCCACAAACCGAAACCCATACACCACCACCACCCGAAACTAACCCCCCACCCACTCAACCTGAACCAACCAAACCCACAACACCCCCACCTTCACCACCACCTCAATCTCCAGAGGACGCCTCCGATGGCGATGATCAATACCTTGGTGGTGATCACATCAACTTTGATTCGGTCTACTATAGTCCGTTTCAAGTTCAGAGTGATGAAGAGGATGATGCTCCAGTGACAAAGAAGCATCTCCGCGAGCTTAACGAGAAGGTTGATCAACTTCTCGCCTCCTCTTCCAACCAGCAGTCATCTTTATCTGAAGCTGCCCTTCAGAAGATAGTTGATGCCTTCTCCAGGGCTCAACATGATTCAATGGCCTCAGCAACTGCTGCGATAGACGCCTCCACCCGAGCCTGTGAGGCTGCAACCGAAAAAGTCGATAAACTATTTTCTGACGCTTCTGACCTGCTGAAGTCTCTGCAGGAAAGTGCCGATGCCACAAAGACAACTCTGGAACCGATTGTTCAGCAATTGGCCCAGTTTGTCTCGACGGAGTTGACTTCGTTCGCTACCCTCCGACAAACTCTCAGCAACGACAACTCGGCACTCCGTGCCTCCATCGATGCCCGTCTGGCAAAACTTCAAGAGGATCTTGCGGCAGAGAACACTCTGATGGACGTTCTGGCGAGTAAAACAACTGCCCTAAAGGTCAAGAGCACGCAGCTTTCCAACTCCGAACAACAATTGGAAGCTCTTCGATCCGAGAGGGAAGTCATAAAGACATGTGTTTCGGATGTCCACGCTGCTCTATCCAACATCTTGGAAGCACACGATCCCATCCTTAATCATTCGGTGAGGCGCACCCTCGCTGAAAAGCTCTCCCCAGCCATGGACCTCTTAAGCAAAATTGAAGGTCTTCCGAGTTTCGTGTCCATTCCGAAACAAGGGGGAGATGAGAAGAAAGGATCGAAACCACCTCCTTCCTCCAAATCTACTCTCACCACCGAACCACCCCCAACTGGTCATGCCTCGGGTTCGGGTGTGAAGAACAAGGGTAAAAACATAGCAGAGGGAGGAGATGACGATGAAGATGAAGATGAAGACAAGGAGACCATTGCCGACATGTTGAAACGGAAAAACAGTCGCAATGCTGAAGATGATGCCAGTCGTGTGGCGCGTGAGGATGAAGAAGCCGAACGAAAGCAAAAAGAAGCCCACGATCTCCTTGAGAGTCGAAAGCTGCTCTTCCCTGCCTGGACCAGGGATCGTTTGATATAGGAGGCCATAGAAACTCCAAGCATACTATGGCTCGAGCCGGTGATATCGTTCGACTGCAACAACACCATCGATTCGCAGTTCGATATGCCACTGACTCGAAAGGCGTTCATCTTCCACGCCTTCTCCAACATTTTCGAAGTCCCGCATCCGAACGATGAGCTTGACAGGGAGCTCATTGACTTCTACCTGGAGGCCGCTCGCCCTCAATACCTTACATGGAGCGCCTAGAAGATTGTCAATGTTCGGGTGATGAAGCCTTTTGCCGTGGGGAGATTCACAAACGTCAAGTTCAAGCTTATCCGAGGATCTGCAAGAACTGCTCACATGATCTCTCTGGCGGATCTGCCCAATCTGAACCCTCATGAGTGGATAGTCTTGTACAATATCCTGCTGAAAAACGAAGCCGAATATGGTCCTCTCTTAGACCATGTCAAAAGGATGCTGGCATGCTATATCATGGAGGTGGCCCTAATGGATCAGGAGGTTGCCACAGTTTTTAAGAAGAAACCGAAAGTCAAGCCTGTGGGATCGGCCAGTGATCTGAATCAAATGCAAATGGGCAAGATAGATTCGAGGCGAAACTCTGTGATGTTCACTAGAGCCGAAGGACAGAAATGTCTCTTCGCTTTAGCTGACAAACATCTTTACACTACAACTTGCTTGGAGCACATCTTATTCATCATCAAAAAGTGTAAAGACAATTCGGCTGATGATATCAAGTACTTCAATGATATGATCAATTGGTACATCCGGTTTAGACAGACCATCCTTTCCATAACCAAGTGTCTGTTTAGTACCGTGAAGAAGAAGGTACCAGCTTCAGCCGCCGGCCCAAGTAGGAAGTGACGGTCTCGCTCCAAATTGACGCAAAGGGGGAGATTGTTGGGCTGAAAAGAGTTTTAATGTTGCGTCTTTTGGGCTCGTTAGATTAGCCTTTTATTCTCCGGTTTGGGCCTGTCCAACCGAGAGCCTTTTATGTATAGTATTTAAGTTAATGCTTGCATGCATATTAGGTTAAGATTCAAGATTTCAGATTTAACATTCCAGAGTTTTACGATATTGCTTTCTTGTAATCTTCCAATCCTTTACAGTTGATGTTCTTAATCGAGCTCTTCTAAGGATTTTATTTAATCATTCGACACGATTGATTCAAGCTGATTTGTTCTTAATATTGCGTTTTGCTTTGTTTTATATTGTGTTCTTGCTGTTTCATATTCATATACTTGTTCAAGATCTAATCGATCTTCTTAGATTAAAAGTTGTTTTAATCCCATCAAAATGTTTGTCCTAGGGATGCACATCGTATTTGGCATATGTGATCGATGCTAAGAAGGAAAAGAAGGGGGTGCAGAATATACCAATAGTGTGTGATTATCCATAAGTCTTTCCAGAAGATCTTCCCGGATTACCGCTTGATAGACAAGTAGAGTTCCGAATAGACTTGTTACCAGGGATGACACCAATAGAAAAAACACCGTACCGATTAGCACCCACGGAGATGAAGGAGCTTATGACGCAACTTCATGAGTTGTTCGACAATGGTTTTATTCGACCTAGTTCATCACCCTAAGGAGCTCTGGTGTTATTCGTGAAGAAGAAAGACGGAATCATGCGACTGTGCATAGATTACAGAGAACTGAACAAGGCAACAGTGAAGAACAAGTATCAATTGCCAAGAATTGATGACCTATTCGATCAGCTGCAAGGTTTGAGCTCTTTCTCAAAGATCGATCTGAAGTCAGGATATCATCAGCTGAAGGTGAGAGAGCAAGATATTGAGAAAACTACATTCAGAACAAGATATGGACACTACGAGTTCTTGGTTATGTCGTTTGGACTAACCAATGCTCCAACAACATTCATGGATTTGATGAATAGGGTTTGTAAACCATTTCTTGATAAATCTGTGATAGTGTTCATAGATGACATTCTGATTTACTCGAAAAGTCAAGAGGAGCATGGCAGACACTTGTGGGAAGTGTTAGAAGTATTGAAGAAGTAGCAGCTGTATGAAAATTTCCCCAAATGTGATTTTTGGATTCGAGAAGTCCAATTCTTGGGTCATGTGGTTAACCAACAAGGGATAATGGTTGACCCAGCAAAGATCGGAACTGTGATGATGTGGGAACGACCGAAAAGTCCCACAGAGAATTGAAGCTTTCTGGGATTATCTGGATATTACTGAAGGTTTATCCAAGGCTTTTCTTTGGTAGCTGCTCCATTGAGAGCTTTGACCCACAAAGGAGCTACTTATACATGGAGTGAGAAGCACGAAGAAGCATTCGAGAAGCTAAAGAAGAAATTGTGTGAAGCATTGATTCTTTTGCTACCCAATGGAGTTGAAGACTTCGTGATCTATAGTGACGCATCGGGAGTTGGGTTGGGTTGTGTCCTGACCCAAAGAGAGAAGGTAATAGCATATGCATCTCGACAATTGAAGGAGCATGAAAAAAACTACCCCGCTCATGATCTAGAGTTGGCAGCGGTAGTTTTTGCCTTGAAGATATGGAGGCATTACCTCTATGGCACGAAGTGCAAGCTTTTCACTGATCATAAGAGTCTCCAGTATGTCTTTAATCAGAAGGAATTGAACATGAGACAACGAAGTTGGCTAGAGTTACTCAAGGACTACGACTGTGAGATACTTTACCACCCTAGTAAAGCAAATGTTGTTGCTGATTCTCTCAGTCGGAAAGTCAACCTTGAAAGGAAAATGCCAAGAGCGTTAAGAATAGAAGTTGTCTCGACGATTGTGGAAAGTATCATGAAAGCTCAAGAAGAAGCTTCAGGGAAGGATGACCGAAAGGAAGAATGTTTGGGCAAAACATTAGTGTTTGGTACAAATAGTCAAGGACTGAAGGTATTCCAACATCGGATTTGGGTACCTAAGACGGGAGGAATAAGAGATCTTATGATGGAAGAAGTGCACTAGACCAATACTCAATTCATCCTGGCAGCAAAAAAATGTATAGGGACCTAAAACCCTACTATTGGTGGCCGACGATGAAGCTCGATGTTGCAAAGTAAGTGGCCGATTGTGTAACCTATGCATGAGTTAAGGCACAACATCAAAAACCATATGGGAGTTTAGAACCTTTACCTTTACCCATGGTTAAATGGGATGAAATCACCATGGATTTTGTGACTAAACTGCCCAGGAGAAAGAACGGTCACGACATGATTTGGGTAGTCGTGTATCATTTCACCAAAAGTGCACACTTCATAGCAGGCAACGAAAGGTGGTCTATAGATAAGCTTGCAAATGCTTACGTGAAGGAAATGGTAAGACTTCACAGTGTTCCTCTAACGATTGTATCGGATCGTGATAGTTGTTTCACATTACGGTTTTGGAGAAGTCGATCTACATGGAGAATTGAGTGCGAATTTGTGTTTGAGTACATCTTATTTTCCGCAGACTGATGGTCAGAGCGAAAGAACGATACAAACACTGGAAGATATGTTGAGAGCATGTACCCTAGAGTTCCAAGGTAACTGGGATGAGCACTTACCTTTGGTAGATTTTCCTACAACAATAGTTTCCACTCGAACATCAAGATGTCACCTTATCAAGGTTGGTATGGACAAAAGTGTCGTACGCCGTCTTGTAGGCTTGAGGCTGAGGAAAAGTAGTTTATGCGCCCTGAGATAGTTCATGATACTGTTGAAAAGTTGAAAGTAATTAGGGAGAGGATATTAGCAACTCAGGATCGTCAGAAGAGCTATGCTAATAAGAAGAGACAACCGATGACATTCGAAGTTGGGGATTCGGTTTTGCTTAAAGACTCACCATGGAAGGGACTTATAAGATTTGGGAAATGAGGAAAGTTCAGTCCAAGGTTTATTGGACCGTTCAAAGTTCTTCAGAGAATTGGGAACCAAGCTTAGAAGCTCAAATTACCCGAAGAACTAGATGGTATTCATAACACCTTCCATGTGTGTTATTTGAGCAAGTTCACGGGAGAATTTTTCGACATAATTCCAATCGTAGAGTTAAGGATGGATGAGAATAAGAGGCTAATCGAAGAGCCCGAGGCAATTGTTGACCGTAAGACTAAGAAGTTACGACGCAAGATGGTCGATTTAGTGCTAGTCCATTGGAAACATTCGAATGGGCTAAATCTAACCTGGGAAATAGAGAGTGACATGATGAATCGTTATCCACATCTGTTTGTTGATGCATGATTGCGGGATGGAATCATCCTAAGGGGGAGAGAATTGTAACGCTCATGTTTCTAGGATAAGCATTAATATAGTGATGTAATAGTCACATTAACCATTGTAACCTATTTTGAAGTAATAAAGATGAATTATTTGACTAATACATGAATTATGTGAATTTATGTGCTTATTACTTGTTTATAATGACATAATAAATAAATGATAAAACTAAGAGTAAAAAATAAAGTGTTAGATAAAACCAATATCGATGAAGAAAGTCGTATTGGTCGTGACAAGGATTCCGGACATATAAAAAACACCGAAATCCGAGTTATAACGAAGAAGTTATGACATGTCGAAGTTTCACGACAAAACCAGTACGACGCTGTGTGACATAAATAGTGAATTCATGATAGATGACTTTTTCCTTATTATTCTAAACCAAAGTTTTAGTATATGTTAAACCGAGAGTGTGCATAAAAAGAACGCCCAAATCTGACTTCGTATGAGGAAGTTATGAATTTTCTAAGATTTGGCTTAGCAATGCACATCTCGAAACTCGAACTTTAGATCAAGTGGTTTTTGGCCTACATGACCTAATTGAGAATTGAAGATCTCATTAATAGGAACTCAACAGAAAAAAGATAGACTAAAACGCAGTCCGTATGTAGAAGTTATGAATTTTACGCGGACATTTAATAGTATAATCTCCTCGTACTGTTAAATTTAAGACCAGTCGAGAATTAGCCGACGGAGTCAAAATGAAAGTTGTAGATCTTATTTTTACCTACGCGTGGATATAAAGAATGTCAACAACGGAGCTCGCATGTGAAATTTACAAATTTTAGAAGTCGGAAATGTGTTGTGCGAAAATGGGTGACGTGGAACAATCTTGGCCATTGCTTTCTCCCCAAATCTTGCCACCAGATGGTGACATGTGGCACCAAGTTCAGCCATATTTCATCCTATAAATAGAACCTCTCCCATCCTCATTTTCTTCACACCTTTCCCATTCTTTCTTCTCTCTACTCTCTCTCTAAACCTCCTTAAACCCCCCAAGCCCTAAGCCCTAGGGAACTCCCTTAGCGCTAGATGAAAGCCCTGGAGTGCTCGACGACTCCGAGAAGAAGAGCTTTTTTGCTCGGGAACACTGCTCCAAGTGAAGCCCAGTTTTCAAGAAAATCCGTTGTAAGTGAGCTACGCCTACGCTATTTTTTAATATAGCTTTTAATTAATTATTGTAACGTTATTAGGACCTTATAATAATTATTTGGGCTATTATTATGAGTTATATAAATGTCGTTATAATATATTTTTAACTACTTGCGGTACGGGGAATCTGGCTTAAAGGGCCGCATAGGGTTGTTGGATTTCAGAAGTGCTATTGATGGGTTTGAGCCATAAGAACATTCCTATGTGTACATGCAAACCCTAAATACTTGGATCTAGGTTTCACTATTGTACATGCTATTCATCCAAGATTTGAAACCCCAGATCTAACATACATATTACAAAATCAATGTAACTAATGAGATCTAGATAATTACCTCTTGAAGAACTCTTGATCTTTCTTCTTCCTTGAGCTTAGAGTCACAAGTGCAACTCCTCTAATGGCTTACAAACACCAACTACCAAGAGGGTAGTATAAGAGAGATGGAGGAGGCACACAAAATCGGCTCTAGGTTTCTTCGAGAAGCAGTGGCCAATTTCTGTAACCTAGGGGTTCTATTTATACTATGAGCAGCTAGGGTTTCAGTCAAAACCCTAATGGATAGCTTAAACATTAAGCAGCCCATGGAACCTTCTGGAATCAGGCCATGGACGAAAATTTGATGGACTCCCATCATAATTCCGTTCATCCCTTTATCCATTAGGTTTCCCATCCCAAAATACAAATATCACACATTTGACAGTTTAAGTCCCCTTTATTCAATTAATCTCTTTTAGTTACCAAATAAATTCCTAATTAATCTATGACTAATATTAATCAAATAATATGATTTCTCCTTTAATATATTATTCTTATAATATATTAATAAACCATAATATCTTCTCTCTCTCTCTCTCTCTCTCCATAATTTACCCTGTCAAGTTGCTATGGTGAAGGCAACCCAAAAGAACCATGCACAACCAGGTCAAGTACTTACCAAATATAGTTACGGGATTAGACACTAATCCAACAGTCTCCCACTTGGATAAGTCTACTAACTATAAATATAAGGTCAATCCGATTAGCAATCATAGCTCTCAAAGACGCTGTTGAACTCTGATCTTATCAGTAACCTGTCCTTTAGATAAGGGATCCTATAGTCCTCCATTCTAGATATCGTGCGGACAATTACATGAAACATAGTCATACTTATTGTCCAACAGTTTGTTTATCGATCTCTGATTCGTTTGACATAGAACTTAATTGAACACATCAATTCTGTCCTAAATCGGGCTCGACACATAAGTCAAACCAAATCATCGAGGGGCGCTGATATCGCTTTTACCCTCTTAGGATAAAAGAAACAGATAAACTTCAACTTATATGCATTCATTTTTCAATAATCAAATCATGCACAACAATGTGTTTTATAACATCAAGTTGCTGATGCGTTTTCGCATTGTCAATGCATAACCAATTACCAAACAATAAACCATATATCTAGGTTTTAAGACCATATGATATTATCGTCTTGCGATCACTTGAGATAAATTCCATGAAGTGATTCCAACAAGCGAGGGTTAATTCCAATGCTCAAATCAAACTCATAAGCAATGAACATTGTAGCAAACTTTTGCTATGTCTAATACCTTTTAGACAATCTACAAACCAATTCACGACAGTCTTCATTCATACCTACTTCCAACATATGAACGACTGTGGACGGTTCGAATAATTCTTATTATTCAGGAAGTCAAAACACGCAAAATAAAACAATAGGTAAACAATTAACATAAGACAATAATGTTACTAATAAATAATACTCTTTTATTTAACCATCAAATGTTAATTACAGTTTATCTATTACATGATTCTAAACTATCTAATCTAAACTAATATCGTCCTTCATCCAGATGCTCCTAGCGTGTTGCAAGTGCTTAACCCTGCTCAGTCCCTTCGTAAGCTGATCTGCTGGGTTATCTTCTGACGATACCCTCTTTACTACGAGGAGTCCTTTTTCCACCCGGCGTCGAATAAAATGATATTTTCTATCGATATGTTGAGATCTGCCGTGATCCCTCGGTTCCTTGGTCAAGGAAACCACTCCTTCATTATCACAGAAAATTTCCATGGGCTTGTTTATGGCTGGCACAACTCCAAGGTCTCCAATGAAGTACTTCAGCCATATTGCCTCCTTTGACGCTTCGATCGTTGCAATGTATTCTGATTCGCACGTTGAATCAGCCACAGTCTCTTGCTTGAAACTTTTCCATGTCACTGCTCCTCCATTAAGGGTAAAGACCTAGCCCGAATGCGAATGGTAGTTGTCCCTGTCGGTCTGAAAACTGGCGTCACTATACCCTCGCAACTTTAAGTCATCACTCCTACCGAGGACTAGAAACCATTCCTTGGTCCTCCAAAGGTACTTAAGAATGTTTTTTACTACGGTCCAATGTGCTCTGCCAGGGTTCCCTTGATATATGCTGACCATGCTCAAAGCGAAGGCCACATCAGGGCGAGTACAAGTCATAGCGTACATAATCGAGCCTACTGCAGAAGCGTATGGTACTCGGCTCATTTCTACTATCTCGACTTTGGTACTCGGGCATTGAGTCTTACTCAACTTGATATTACTTTGGATCGGCAAATCCCCCTTCTAAGAGTTCTCCATACTAAAATGTTTTAGTACCTTGTCCAAGTAAGTATTCTGAATAAGTCCTATTAGTCTCTTACTTCTGTATCTCACTATCCTTATTCCCAAAATATAGGAAGCCTCTCCGAGGTCCTTCATAGCGAAGCACCTCCCGAGCTAGGACTTGACTTCCTGTAGTGTCGAGATGTCGTTTCCTATGAGTAGTATGTCATCGACATACAATACGAGGAAGCTAACTATACTCCCTCTGGCTTTGACATATACACATGACTCATCCTCGCTTCGCAGAAAACCAAACTCTTTGACTTTCTCGTCGAAGCAAAGATACCATTTGCAAGATGCTTGCTTAAGTCCATAAATAGACTTATCAAGCCTGCACACTCTATTCGGATGCTTCACATTGACAAAGCCCTCTGGCTGATCCATGTAAACATCCTCAGCCAACTTCCCATTAAGGAAAGCGGTTTTGACTTCCAACTACCATATTTTATAATCATGAAATGCAACAATGGCCAACATCACCCTAATAGAATTTATCTTGGCAGCCACTGAGAAGGTTTCATCATAGTTAACTCCGAGAGTTTGAGTGAAACCCTCCGCGACCAATTGTGCCTTATATGTGTGCACATTCCCATCCATGTCGGTCTTCTTCTTGAAGATCCACTTGCACCCGACCTGCTTATGTCCGGGCACATGGTCAACCAAATTCCAAACTTGGTTGTCGTACATGGACTGAATCTCACTGTCCATCACCTCTTTCCACTTCGCAGACTCCGGGCCTGCCATGGCATCCTTATAGCTGTTAGGTTCGTCCAGATTTATTATTGTACTATTACTAATATACGTGTCCGCTTCTGTAGTAATATGAAAACCATATAACTAGGGTTGCACTCTAACTCTTTCGGAACGTCTAAGAGGTAAGGACTCGTCAATTGGTTCAACCGAAGTTTCCTCCTCGGGTTGAGCGCCAACATTAGAGGTTCCTTCATCGCTCGACTCTTGAATCTCTTCAAGATCGATTTGCCTCCCGCTGTCCCCTTGGCTTATGAGTTCTCGCTCTCGGAAAATCCTTCCCCTCTCAACGAATACAACATTGCCACTCGATCTATAGAAGAGATATCCAAAGGATTTCTGCGGGTAGCCGTTGAAAATACACCGCTCACTACGAGGTTCGAGTTTTTCGTGAGTCTCTCGTCTTATGAAAGCCTCGCAACCCCAAACCTTGATATGTGCCAACGAGGGATCCTTCCCTATCCACATCTCGTGAGGTGTTTTGGCAACCTTCTTCGTAGGGACTAAGTTAAGGATATGGGCGGCAGTCTCTAAGGCATACCCCGAAAATGAGATAGGTAGTGAACCATGACTCATCATAGAACGAACCATGTCTAACAAGGTTCGATTACGCCTCTCAGCCACACCGTACAACTGTGGTGTCCGAGGTGGCGTCAATTGCGAAACGATTCTGCATTCCTTAAGATAGTTGTGGAATTCAAGACTTAGGTACACTTCTCCTCGATCGGATCGAAGCATCTTGATTTTCCTGCCCAAATGACTCTCCGCTTCTTGTTTAAACTCTTTGAACTTTTCAAAAGTTTCTGACTTGTGCTTGATTAAGTAGATATACCCATATCTACTATAATCATCGGTAAATGTCACGTAGAAGCGGCTCACATCCCTTGTGGTTGATCTAAAGGGCCCACACACATTAGTGTGTATGAGATCCAATAGAACCTTACCCCTCTCACAAGTTCCAGTAAAGGGTGATGATGATGTGCCTATGCCAACACGACAGAACCATGCCCTGGCCAAGGCCTTAGCGCGCTGGCCAGGCTGAGCTCAGTAAGCTTAGCGCCAGCTAACGCCCCGCGAGCTGGGTGCCTCAACAAAAGGCCAGTGCTCGCTAGGAATACTCCTGGTGTCCCAGCATAAGGTTTGCACCAGTCAATGGAGGCTCCCAACTCCAAGATAAAAGACACAGTCGGGAGACAAATGACAGAATCAGGCCACTACCGTCAGGGCCAATGAGAGCGCTCTAACGGTTAAAGGCGTGTGATCCTTTAAATCAGCGCCCCTGATCTTGTCTCCCCAAAAGGCGATCTTGTCTAGTACAGAATAGGGAAGAGCGCTAGGTATAAAAGGATGCGCCCTTGGACTTACAAGGTAAGCAGTCTTCACCAAGCCATTCCTATCAGAAAAACCCTAGAAACATTCTAACTTGACCGTCAGAGCATTCTTCTGGGAGCACCCTCCCGGGAACGGCTGACGACATTCTTCCTTTGATATTTTGCAGAGGTGACGAGGAATCGAATTCGACAACCTTGGATAGATCAAGCTCGTCATACGCATCATTTGGCGCCATCCGTTTATAAGATGAAGAACACCAACCAAAAGCAACTCTGAAGAATCAATGGCATCCGACGGCGGCGAAGAACACGGTGGACGTCAGACTAGTCCCATACTCTCCATGCCAACGTTGGACGAAACATCACTGCCTCCGGTAACTAATAGAGCAACCTCAGGCGAGGGAAGCTCCACGATAACCACCAGTGTCGTCCCGCAATCTGTAACCTGCCAACTGACAGCAACCTAGGCGGGGCCATTGTTGACCACATCCCTTCAATTGCCACCATTCTTTGTACCACCAGCGCAACAAACGCCTCTAGTTCATTCAGCGCAGCTTTCAACATGCCAGGTCCTCAGTGCCCAACTGCCGTTCCCGGTGTCAATGTTACAACCAATATCCCACGATGGGAACATGGACCGGACCTACCATGGCTTCAAGCGACAACCCACAACAGAACCCAATACTTACGACCCATGTCCCGGCTATCATGCATCATCGTCGTACAGCCCAAACCATCAATACCAACTACAAGGGGAGGCAACCATCCCAAATCAAGATTCCCTCTCTCGCAACGTCACATCTCCATTTGTCAAGGAATTGATGGATTACAAAATACCCAACACAGCTAAACTACCAACACTCAAGACCTACAATGGCACCACCAATCCAGATAGCGATATTGACACATATGAGTGGATGATGATATCCCTGAAGCTTGACGAGAGGTTTTGGTGCACCTATTTTGCAAGGACCCTTGATGGCATAGCGGGCACGTGGTTCAAGAAGCTGAGCCCAGGCAGCATCTCCAACTTTGCACAACTCAAATACTTGTTTCTCACCAACTTTATGCAATTAAGTAAGTACAAGGGAGACTCACACTCAATAATAGGTTGCAAGCAGAAGGAGGGCGAGACTGTATGAGAATATTTCACAAGGTTCATCAATTCCACACTGGATGTGCTGGTGCACGACAAAGGGCTCATAGCTGGCGCTTTCAGATGGGGACCCTTACCAGGCCCCTTATCACAAAAAATTATGGGAAGGATGTAACACCCGTAGATCCGGGCTAGCCAATTTAGAGTCAATAGGGGTCGAAAATGACTTTTCGACAAAAGATTATTAAGAATAAATAATCTCAACCAAGTTTTAGTATATGTTACAAGGTTTCTGTACATATAAAGAGCGTCAAAATCCGAGTTATAACGAAGAAGTTATGACCCGTCGAAGTTTCGCTACGGAACCGACACGATACCGAGAGGCGTAAATAGTGAATTTACGATAGAGCGAGATTTAGCCTTAGTGATCTAAATGAAAGTCGTAGTATATGTTAAACCGATAGTGTTCATAAAAAGAACATTTAAATCTGACTTCGTATGAGGGAGTTATGATTTTTCTAAGATTTAGCATAACAGTGCACAACCCGAAATCTGAATTTTAGATCGGTCGATTTTTAGCCAAAATAATGTAAACGATAAGTGAAGACATCGTTAATAGTAGTTAAACGATAAAAAGACAGTCGAAAACGGAGCTCGTATGCGAAAGATATGGACGAAGCTTAGTCCATACTCTTCGAGCGTTGCGAATTCGATACAATTTTGTAAATCTGAGATAGAGTGAGAATTAGCCGACGGGATCTAAATGAAAGTTGTAGTACTCGTAAATACCAATGCGTGGACATAAAGAACGTCGATAATAGAGCTCGTATGCGAAAGTTATGGATGAAGCTTAGTCTCTACTTTTCGAGCGCGGCGAATTCGATACAGTTTTGTAAATCCGAGATAGAATGAGAATTAGCCAACGGGGTCTAAATGAGAGTTGAATATCTCATTAATAGGAAATCAAAGGTAAAAAGACAGACAAAAATGGAGCTCGTATGCAAAAGTTACGGACGAAACTTGGAGACTACTTTACTATACAATTCCTATAAATAAGAGATGAACTCTTCATAATTTCCTCACACCTTCAAACCTTTCTTTCTCTCTCTAACTTCTCTCTAACCTCCCTAAACCCCTCCCAAGTCTATGGAACCTCCTTATCACGAGAAGAAAGCCCCAGAGCGCCCGACGGCTCCGAGAAGAAAAGCTTTCGGCTCGGAAACGCTGCTCCAGCGAAGCCCGATTTTTAATAAAAACCCGCTGTAAGTGAGCTACGCCTATACTATATTTAATATAGATTTTATTTAATTATAGTAACATTATTAGGACCTTAAAATAATTATTTGGGCTATTATTATGAGTTATATTGAGTGTTATTTAATGCTTATATAATAGTAATAAAGCTAGACTATTAATCAGTCGCGGTTAACGTTAAAAACTAAACCCTAGTGGTGTTGATACTAGGTTTTGTCGAGGAAAATTGCTTTGAGATAACAAAGTGCTGTCTGAGTTCGGAATCACCACCTAATCAAGTGAGTGCATAGTTACTTTCATCTTACACATAGATATGAAGTATTTTATATAAATTACATGCTAAGTGTGCATATTATTTGAAGTACTTGCTGTCTATGTTGGATGAACGTTTTATGCATGTTTTAAAGGATTTAAACTGTATACGTATTTTATATATACGAATATGTTGGGTAAGACATGGGTAGATGAATGATGAGAGATAAAAGATGACGTGAGTAAACATTGACAGCTATGGACTTAGTGCCTAATAGACATCGACAGCTATAGACTTAGTGCCTATTCGACAAATACCGGTAGCTATGGATTTAGTACATGTTAGGAATTGGTAGCTATGGACTTAGTACCTATTAGACAAACATTGGTAGCTATGGATTTAGTACCCAATGAGTAGACTATAGCAGCTATGGAATTAGTGATTTACGAACGAACATTGACAGCTATGGATTTAGTGCCAGTCCTATAACCCTGGAAGTAAGGGACTTTGGAATAAACGAATGCAAGATAGATGACTCTTAGGATAAATCCTTAAGAGTAAAGAAGATAATGGGGATGGGTAATTGGGTTGATTGTTTAATTGTTTAAACATAATAATTATATTATTGTGGGTTGAAAACCCTATGTACTCACCAGGTTTCCCAACCTGACCCACTCAGTTTATTTATATCACAGGTGTTGATATGAAGTCACATTACACTGAGAGATTAAAGAGATGTAGATCACTAGTGTAAATAAATGTAAGTTCTGTTTATGCTTATGTTTCTATATTGACGATGACATCCCAAACATTGTAAAATGAATAAAATGCGTTTCTTGGAAAATGTTTTGATAACGTATTTATCGTGTTTTTCTGGGAACAAATTCCGCAACATCTTTATGAAATGAAGTACTCTGATTTTTATAAAGTATAAACAAAATCGGTCTTTTCTGGCCATGAAAATTGGGGATGTCACAGTTGGTATCAGAGCATTAGTTTAAGCGAACTAGGAATATGGATTTATTTCTAGACTTAAACTTAGAATGCTAAGCGATGATTGTGAGGTGTGAGCACTAGCTTATTTTAGGAATTATGCCTAAAATGCTTTTATGTGCTAAATGCTTTATGCCTTATATGTTGTTATTTATTCGGATCTATGGTCTGTTGCCGATCGGATCTGGAAACCTTATGAGTTTAGGATTCTAAACGTACGACTATAATATTAGAACTAGCATGTAAACGTTTCGGAGTGATAAAGATGATTTAAACGTCAATCCTAAGTAAATGTCTAGATTCACCTTATTCGGTGTATAGATCAAGATGGCAAGGACCCGTAGCGGAAATGTGAATGCAAATGAGAATAGGAACCAACCCCCAGTGGTTCAGCAAATACGTGTTGTAGAAGAAGTTGCACCTAAGCCAGTCACCATGGCTAGAGTTCAAGCCATGATTCGGGCTATGCTTGCTGAACAAAGGGAAGAAATGAGGAGGATGTCGAATAGGGACGAACCTACTATGCCCATTGAGCAACCTGAGCTGATTCTCGAGCAATCGGAGGAAGGGAACTACAGCCGTCAAGTGAGTCGAGTGGGGACTCAAGATGGCCCGGAGAGGAGAAATGACAAGGATGGGCGAATGTACAAGAATTTCTTGGGTGTGAAACCACCAATTCTCTCAGGAAGCCCAAAGCCTGTTGAGATTATGGATTGGATCTTCGAGATGGAAATGGTGTTTAAGAGCTGCAACTATAGCGAGAAACAGAAGACCGTCTTCGCCGTAAGACAACTGAAAACTGGAGTCTTGAGCTGGTGGAAGCTATTGGCAGATACGATGCCACGAGGAGAAGCCTTAATGATGTCATGGGAAGAGTTCTTGGAACAGTTGAAAATGCAGTACTGCTCGGAGATAGATCTGATAGACCTAAACAACGAGTTTCAGAACCTGAAGAAAGGGAAGATGAGTGTTGATGAGTATGCCACCGCATTCACTGAGAGGATGAAGCTATTTCCTTACTTGGTGCCTACTGAACTCTCCAAGATTGATAGGTTTTCTAACGGACTGCCCACTGACTTTGGCCCAATGGTCAAAATGGAAACTACCTTGAAAACAGTTGTTAGGGCAGCTAAGAACGTAGAGGCCCAGATAAGAGAAAAGGGTCTAGAAAAAGATAAGGCAGGAGAGAAGCGGAAGTTTGAAGGATCTTCAAGGTCCAACAAGGAAATCAAATTCTCAAAGCTTGGAGGAGGAGATGGAGGTGAAGCGAGATGGTGTGATAAATGCAAGAAGAAGCATTGTGGGAAGTGCAACGAAGAAGTGACTTGTTACAAGTGTGGGAGGACTGGCCACTATTCCAAGGACTGCACACATAATGATAAAGTATGCTACGGAAGTGGAGGCAAGGGGCACATGTCCAGAGACTGCCCAAGGAAAAATAAAGCAGGAAGACCAGAAACACCACTAAGGCCAAGGGCATTTCACATGATCCTCGACGAAGCAGAAAACCATGCGAGGAATCAAGGATGAGGACTTTATATCCAAAGATCTAGTTATGCAGTAGCCATAGTATCGTAAGATGTAGCCCATTAGAGGCATAGTCCAGGGTGAGCTTGAACACCTATGTAATAGTTTCAAGAAATAATAAAATCTTCGTTTTGTTATCTGGTGTGTTAAGTTGTTATGTGATTTTCTTTTAAGGTGACTTGGAAAACTACGAGACGATACTTGGGATGAGTATGAGTAGGTGTGAATGGTAGTAAAGGCCTATACTACCAGAAGCACAAGACTCACACTTTGATCAGGGAAAGTCACAAGGTTACCAAGAAACTAGTAATTGATTTTGTTTTATTCAAGTATGTCGTTACCATTGTTTCAGTAATGACTAAGAAGATTGTTGTTATCCCGACCCTAGTGGTCATATCACATTGAGCCCGACTACGATGAGTAGGTTACGTGGTTCAGAGAACCAAGTTTGATGTAGCGTCCGACTTAAACCAAACGATTGAAATCAAAGCGATCAATAGAAGTATCACGCTCGTTGTTAAAGAAGTTGGTAGCTAGAAATGCTGCATGTTAAAATGTGATGATATCACATTAGACGATGAAGGAACGCCTATTCCATTCCGGAATTTGACTCTAAGAGACCTGAGTCTAAGCATTGCTACATATGATGATAGGTCATTAGAATATGACACATCGGTCAATTGTAGTAATCAAATTAACTTATCCTAAGTTTGTTAAGAAGAAGAAGGAATCTCTGATAAAGAATGAGGTTGTGACACGAAGCTCATGATTGAAAGTCTAACGATCAGGTGCAATACCGAGCACCGCCTGCAGTCAATGAGTCCAAGAGTTAGATACTCGTTCGAAGCAACATAGAAGTTACAGTTATTACCTAGGATGAAGAGATAACGTATGGAGTCATTATACAATCCTGTTTCGTTGATGATTCCGGGACGTAATCATCCTAAGGGGGAGATAATTGTAACGGCCGTAGAACCGGGCTAATCAATTTAGAGGCAATAGGGGTGGAAAACGACTTTTCGACAAAAGATTATTAAGAATAAATAATCTCAACCAAGTTTTAGTATATGTTACAAGGTTTCCGTACATATAAAGAGCGTCAAAATCCGAGTTATAACGAAGAAGTTATGACCCATCGAAGTTTCGCGACGGAACCGACACGATACCGGGAGGCGTAAATAGTGAATTTACGATAGAGCGAGATTTAGCCTTAGCGATCTAAATGAAAGTTGTAGTATATGTTAAACCGATAGTGTTCATAAAAAGAACATCCAAATCTGACTTCGTATGAGGGAGTTATGATTTTTCTAAAATTTAGAATAGCAGTGCACAGCCCGAAATCTGAATTTTAGATCGGTTGATTTTTAGCCAAAATAATCTAAACGAGAAGTGAAGATATCGTTAATAGGAGTTAAACGATAAAAAGACAGTCGAAAACGGAGCTCGTATGCGAAAGATATGGACGAAGCTTAGTCCCTACTCTTTGAGCATTGCGAATTCGATACAGTTTTGTAAATATGAGATAGAGTGAGAATTAGCCGATGGGATCTAAATGAAAGTTGTAGTACTCGTAAATACCAACGCGTGGACATAAAGAACGTCGATAATAGAGCTCGTATGCGAAAGTTATGGACGCAGCTTAGTCTCTACTTTTCGAGCGCGACGGATTCGTTACAGTTTTGTAAATCCGAGATAGAATGAGAATTAGCCAACGAGGTCTAAATGAGAGTTGAAGATCTCATTAATAGAAAATCAACGGTAAAAAGACATACAAAAACGGAGCTCGTATGCAAAAGTTACGGACAAAGCTTGGAGACTACTTTACTATACAATTCCTATAAATAAGAGATGAACTCTTCATAATTTCCTCACACCTTCAAAGCTTTCTTTCTCTCTGTAACTTCTCTCTAACCTCCCTAAACCCCTCCCAAGTCTAGGGAACCTCCCTATCACGAGAAGAAAGCCCCGGAGCGCCCGACGGCTCCGAGAAGAAAAGCTTTCGGCTCGGAAACGCTTCTCCAGCGAAGCCCGATTTTTAATAAAAACCCGCTGTAAGTGAGCTATGCCTATACTATATTTAATATAGATTTTATTTAATTATAGTAACATTATTAGGACCTTAAAATAATTATTTGGGCTATTATTATGAGTTATATTGAGTGTTATTTAACGCTTATATAATAGTA
Source organism: Lactuca sativa (assembly GCF_002870075.4). Classification (NCBI taxonomy): domain Eukaryota; kingdom Viridiplantae; phylum Streptophyta; class Magnoliopsida; order Asterales; family Asteraceae; genus Lactuca; species Lactuca sativa. The sequence goes on along the minus strand of NC_056625.2, from coordinate 63,845,936 downwards.
ATAAAGCTAGACTATTAATCAGTCGCGGTTAACGTTAAAAACTAAACCCTAGTGGTGTTGAAACTAGGTTTTGTCGAGGAAAATTGTTTTGAGATAACGAAGTGCTGTCTGAGTTCGGAATCACCACCTAATCAAGTGAGTGCGTAGTTACTTTCATCTTACACATAGATATGAAGTATTTTATATAAATTACATGCTAAGTGTGCATATTATTTGAAGTACTTGCTGTCTATGCTGGATGAACGTTTTATGCATGTTTTAAAGGATTTAAACTGTATACGTATTTTATATATACGAATATGTTGGGTAAGACATGGGTAGATGAATGATGAGAGATAAAAGATGACGTGAGTAAACATTGACAGCTATGGACTTAGTGCCTAATAGACATCGGCAACTATAGACTTAGTGCCTATTCGACAAATACCGGTAGCTATGGATTTAGTACATGTTAGGAATTGGTAGCTATGGACTTAGTACCTATTAGACAAACATTGGTAGCTATGGATTTAGTACTCGATGAGTAGACTATAGCAGCTATGGAATTAGTGCTTTACGAACGAACATTGGCAGCTATGGATTTAGTGCCAGTCCTATAACCCTGGAAGTAAGGGACTTTGGAATAAACGAATGCAAGATAGATGACTCTTAGGATAAATCCTTAAGAGTAAAGAAGATAGCGGGGATGGGTAATTGGGTTGATTGTTTGATTGTTTAAACATAATAATTATATTATTATGGGTTGAAAACCCTATGTACTCACCAGGTTTCCCAACCTGACCCACTCAGTTTATTTATATCACAGGTGTTGATACGAAGTCACATTACACTGAGAGATTAAAGAGATGTAGATCACTAGTGTAAATAAATGTAAGTTCTGTTTATGCTTATGTTTCTGTATTGATGATGACATCCCAAACATTGTAAAATGAATAAAATACGTTTCTTGGAAAATGTTTTGATAACGTATTTATCATGTTTTTTTGGGAACAAATTCCACAACATCTTTATGAAATGAAGTACTCTGATTTTTATAAAGTATAAACAAAATCGGTCTTTTTTGGCCGTGAAAATTGGGGATGTCACAAAAGAAGCCTCAAACAAGAGTAGAGCTGAAAGAGAGGGTAGAACGATACTTGCGACAGGAAGAAGGAGAGGCAGCAAAGCAAACATACCTAAATGCTATGACAACCAAGCGACATAACCCAGGCCACATGGATTTCCATGGGGGCAGTAGACATTTCAGCCCAGGAAGGAGGCCTTAGGTGCGGTTCCGACCATTTATCAGAGACGACAGGCGGGGTTGCCGACCGGACGTGTACACTGTTTCGGAGAAACAACCACCAACCAAGGCACCCAAGAGTCAATATTGTGAGTATCATAAAAGAAAGACACACGATACTGCTAGCTATTCGGTACTCAATAAGGAAATGGAAGAAAAGCAGCTCAAAGGAGACCTAGTGGAGATAGCGCGCAACCTACGCGCCAAGTTCGATGCCGAAACGTAAAGAACACGCCGCGAGACGGATCCCAAACAAAGGAGATATTCATGATACGCAACAAACGGAGTAGGGAGGAGCAAGAGACCAGCCAGTGGATCCCCAAACTTTCGGCAAGAACACTCATGTTCTCTACGCAAGAACCCAGACCGGAGGGATGGAGGGGTGATAATCCACTAGTAATCCAAGCCTCCACTAAGGATGTGATCATACACAGAGTTTATGTCGACACAGGGAGTTCGGCAGACATAATTTACGAGCATTGTTTCCGACTCCTCCCAGATTGCTGGAAAGACAATTTAAGACCTACGATGGGAAGGCTGGTCGGATTCACTCGTCACAGCATATGACCGTTAGGAACAGTTCATCCCCCCTTGATGATAACTAGCCACGACAAGCTATGCAAGAAAACAGTTCTGATCGACTTCGTTCTCATCCGACACCCTGCGGAGCACAACATTATCCTGGGAAGGACAGCCCTCCAAAAATTAGGAGCGGTCCCATTAACCATGCATGGAATCATGAAGTTCGACACTTCGGCGGGTCTGGGCACAGTACTTGCCACTCCACCCAAGGAATTGCAATGCCTTGCAGTCATGAAACCAACAGAGATAACCAAGGAAACAAAGAAGCTGCGACATGATCCTGCAAAAGGCAAAGAAGTGATAAATGAAGAATATCCCGACCAGCTAGTCAGTGTCGTCCATAATCTTCCAGGCCACGTAAGAGAAGTAATGGTGGACCTCCATAAATGGTACAAACATGTGTTCGCATGGACCCCTACATACATGGTGGGGTAGATAGGAAGGTCATCTAGCAAAAACTCATGATCAAGCCAGGGGTAAAAGAAGTCAAGCAGAAAAAGAGGGTCTAAGGAGGGGACCGTAATAGGGAGATTAATGCAGAGGTAGCTAAGTTGACGGAGGCCGGGATAGTAAGGGAAGCAATTTTCCCAATCTGGATTACCAAACCAGTTATGGTACGCCAGCAAGACGGGTCTTGGCGTATGTGTATTGACTTTTCTGACCTGAACATAGCATGCCCTAAGGATTGCTATCCCCTTCCGGAGATCGATTTGAAAGTGGAGTCGCTGCAAGGATTCAAGCTAAAGTGTTTCTTGGACACTTTAACAGATGGATTCGAAGGTTGTGACTGCTTTAACAGATTCAAGGCTAGCTGTGAACCAAACCAATGGAAGTTCCGAGACAAGAGATCAAAGAATGGAGAAGTATGTAAAAATAGTGAGACGACTAATCCAATCTTTCAAACAGTTCACGATCAAGCAAATACCCTGAAGCGAGAACAGAAGGGCATACGCCCTAAATAAGTTAACGTCTACATGTTTTGATTACTTATCGAAGAAGGTTTTAGTAGTGGTGCTAAAGGAAAAGAGTATAGACGAGCGGTAGGTAAATGCCCTAACAACCACCGGAACCACGTGGATGGCACCATTTATGGAGAATTTGCAAAGAGGTATACTCCCGGACGATCACGACGAAGCCAGGAAAATACGTATAAAGGCCCCCTCATACGCATTGGTAGATGGAGAACTATACCGAAGAGGATTCACAGCACCATGGATGAAGTGTGTCGACCAAGACAAAGGAATGGAAGCGCTACAGGAGGCTCACGCAGGCCAAGCGGGTGCGCATGAAGGAGCACGAGCTTTAACAGGAAAAGTGCTCCGAATGGGAATATACCGGCCCACGATTCATAAGGATGCATTGGGACTGACCAGGAGATGCGAGGAGTGCCAGTCGTACGCTCCGGTATAAGCTAACCTGCCAGTGACACTACACAACATATCCAACCCATGGGCATTCTACCAGTGGGGTATAGACATCGTGGGACCTTTCCTAGAAGCGCCCGGAAGACTAAAATACATGGTAGTAGCAGTGGATTACTTCACAAAGTGGATCGAGGCGGAACCTCTAGCCAACATATCCGGGAGGCACATGATCAAGTTTGTATGGAAGAACATCATGACGAGATTTGGAACCTATAGTTTGCTGAGAACCCCTTTAGAGAGTGGTGCGCCAGTAAGGGAATAAGCCAAAGGTTTACTTTAGTGGCACACCCACAAACAAACGGACAGACAGAAGTATCTAATCGAACCATCATGAATGGAATGAAGAAGCGTTTTGGTAAAGCTAAAGGGAATTGTGCGAAGGAGGAGATACCAATAGTGCTATGGTCGTACAAAACTACCCCACGAACGAGCACACATGAAACACCATTTAGCTTGACATATGGAACGGAATCCATGTTGCCTATGGAGATGACGGTAGGAACGCTGAGATCCACCAATACAGATAAGGGATGAAATACCCAAGACCTAAGGCTGAAACTGGACATACTAGAGGAGAAGCGTGAAAAATCAGAGATACGCCAAGCCACCTACAAGAGAGTAACGGAGAGATATTAAAATCAAAGGGTAAAAGAGAGAGCTTTCAGAGTAGGCGAATATGTATTGAGAAAGAATGAGGCAAGCCGAGCCTAGCCCTAGGGAAAGATGGGTCCAACGTGGGAAGGTTCGTACAAAATAATAGAATCAAATCGAAACGACGCGTATGCCCTGGAGACGGTAGAGGGAAGGCAGATCCCGAGAACCTGGAACGCCAGAAATTTGAAGAAGTTTTCGTTTGATGAAGTAGTAGATAACACTGGATTATGTGTTGTCGTACTTAGTGCACCGCATCCTTAGTACTTAGTGCACTTGATTTCGTACTTAGTGACATGACCCTCATACTTAGTGTATTAGAGATCATGAGCCAATGTAATTGAATGGCTAACATGCCAAACTTTAATACTCAGTTTATTAAATTTTATAAAACGTCTGAATTTTTGATGCATTAAACTAGAGTGTTGGAGACTTAGAGCTCCCAACCTTGACATTTAGCATGTCAATACTAATATGGGTAGAACAAAGTGCTTAGGGCATGCAACCGGGTACCCAACATACCAAAAATTTTCACATACACAAAAGGAAAAGGAAAACAGTGTTTAACAAAGTTTGTACACTACACGCCCAAAAGTAAGACAAATTGAAATGTTTAGAACCATAACGAAACAGCCAGCAGACCGTCAAACACACAAAACATAAAAGGGAATTAAAGGAAACATTTTCACTCCCCAGAAGGGGTAGCACACGATGCCAGAGCATCTTCATCTTCAGCAGACATACCCGCCACCACACCAATCACGTCCACACCAGGACCTTCATCACCCACCCCAATGTTGCAGTCCTTACAATCTTCGACACCTTGACCGTATTTACCAACATTATCTCTAGTCACCTCCACAGTTTCCTCTCTTTCAACCGCCATACCCTCCAGAGTACCACCCGAACTGGAAAAAGAACACAACTCCCATTGGCCCTCAATCTCCAAATATCCCATCCCCAACAAAGATGCATGGTCCATACTCACGAAAGATAGCAGATCATCGTTCACACTGACTACAGGACCAGCAACAAGCGGGCCAGTATTGGCACCCTTAGTTCCAACGCGAACAACGACCTTACGAACCGACTTAGCCCCAACCACAAAAGCAGCGTGCTGAATAAGACTTGTTGCATCTATAAAACCTGGATGCTCGATTAGTTTTTCCACCACGCGAACGACACCAACATGCACTAACCAATCCAAATCCTAGTGTAAGGTATCAACATTTTATTGCAAAGAAGAAAACAGCTTATAATGGTCAGCAACATCACAGTCAAGAATCTCAACTTGAATCATCAAGCCTTCGTTGACCTGGGAAAGGGAGTCAACCTTGGCCTCCAAACTGGACTTAGCATCCTCAAGGATAGACTTTTCAGAAGCAAGAAGTTGACACGACCCTCACCAACGCGACGCTCCAACCCCGTCGCACGCGATTCACAGGTGCCATGGGTGGCTTCCATTTCGCCCAAGGAGTGGACACGGGGAGAGCCTGCGACAAGGTAAAACATGGCTTGCGCTGCGGCATAAGCCATGTTATGGGTAAGAGCAGGGTTCCCCATAGCCTCCACGTCACTAACCACAACAGGGGGAAAAGCGTGACAAGAAAAATCAAGAGCATTAGCGCGGACAGATAGCCGGGAGTCATTGTGGAGATTCCATGAAGGGATAAAGGCAAGAGGTTTGATGGAGCTCTCTCCCCACCCTGAAGGAACCGAGGGACAGCTGGGGGCACTAGAATCACTCACACGGGAAAGTTTTGGAACCTTTGCAACTGGGACACTTGGAATAGAGGGAGCAAAAACAGATGAAACAACGGGCTGCTCGCATGCCCTATTGATCCCTTCGGACTGTTGATTGTCTTCATCAGGGATCACCACCACATCGGTCGGAGTGGAAGCCGTAGAATCCAGCAGACAGGAAAAACCACGCCTAGTCTGGACCCTCTTGGCAACATTAGAGGCACCAACGATCGACTTTTCGCTTGCATGCGTCGGGCATCAACAATAATCCCCTCCTTACTATCCTCAGTACTCACCAAGGAGGAGGCACGAGTACCACTGAGAGGCATGACAAAAGATAAAGGGCGGGCTTGTAAGGGATCCATCTCTGACGCCGATCCACTCACAGGAGAAATAGAAGAGGCAACAGTTAGGGCAAGCCAATCCATCCGGCGAGGTGGAGGAAGCAGGTCAACCAGATCCGCCTCACGGTGTTCCAACCTTACCCCGGTACCGTTTCCGCAAAACCTCCTCCATAGATAAAGAAGACTCAACACCTAAAGATATCAGAACATGAAACGTTAGCCACCTAAAGACGAAGAGAGGAAAAAGAGGATAGAGAGAAGAAAAATCACTTACTGTAAAAAACACAATAGAACACTGTAACACCCAGATTTCCAAAAAACAAAATTTTTATTTAAATAATCAATTTAATATTAAAAACACTTGTTTAAAATCGTATTCACATTCGAATTACAAAACATGGTTTCATTTTCATTATAATAGAAGACCAGGATCCTCCAAAACACAATTCTTTCTTCGGTGTGTACAATCGAACCGTTGCCATCCCGCGTTACTGTAAGAACCTGAAACAACATAACATAAACAACGTAAGCACGAAGCTTAGTGAGTTCCCCAATATACCTTACGCACATACGCCTTCCGGCCCGGATCTTTCGATCCACATAATATCGCCTTCCGGCCCGGATCTTTCGATCCACATAACTTTGCCTTCCGGCCCGGATCTTTCGATCCACATAACGTTGCCTTCCGGCCCGACCTTCCGGTCCATGTGTCTCAGGGGACTTCCGTCCCTGCTGGGTAAACCTTCCGGCCTTACCCACGCCGACCTTCCGGTCCATCACACATCATATCGCCTTCCGGCCCATAACATATATAACACATAATACAAATACTCTAACACATAAAGCACATATATCATATATCATACCTGACCTTTCTGTCACATAATACCTTGCCTTCCGGCCCATATATAAGCATGTATATCACGCGTAGCAGCTAACTTTCCATTTATAGCATATAACATAACACGTAGCATACTTGACCTTCCGGTCACACAATCAAACCCTTCCGGGTGAGGTATAGTGAGAAGACTCACCTCGCGGACACTGGAAGATAGCGACTCCTGAAACCTCTTGCACTTGATCCTCCGAGCTACAAGCTCCCTGTAACATCATATATCCCTTATTTAATACTTCTATCTTCCACGTTCACTGACCCTAAGAATCACACCAGTCAACTCTGGTCAACAGTCCAATGTCAGCTCGACTGGACTCGGCGAGTTCCCTGGCGACTCGGCGAGTCTGGTCGTCCTTCAATCCTCTGAGATTCCCCTTCTACTCGTCGAGTATCCTCTTTGACTCGACGAGTCACTCCTGGAAGAATCGCGGGGCCACCCCGACTCCACTCGCCGAGTCTGAAGAACAACTCGGCGAGTCCCAGTGAATCTTCAAGCTACTCGCCGAGTCTGATCATCCGACTCGGCGAGTCCATGCCATGCAGTCGATCAAACTGCTTCCTGAGATACATATTTTCCCGAAATACACACTCATGGGACTTCTGGACCTCTAATCATCCTATTACTAGGGTATAAACTTTTGTATAACAACATAATACTCCATCAAATCTCCAAATGGGTTTCATAAACCCTAAATTCGTGTACACATCAAAATAACAGGAATGATCCGAAACCTTACCTGAAAACATACTCTCTGCGTCCCCAAACCTCAGAACTCGACCCCCTTGCTCTTCCTTTGGCCAAAATCCTTCCTCTTCTTGCACCACAATTCCTTCAAAGTCAATAATGGCCTTCAAGTTTTGCTCCAAATGCCACAGTCGTCTAGGGTTCTCCACAATCGGCCAAAAGACGTGAAATGACGACATACAACCCTTAAATACGACCCAATACGAAACGGCTAGGGTTTCTGCTGAACAGCGTCGACTCGCCGAGTCCATACCTGGACTCGTCGAGTCCAGTCGCGAACCCGCGACCAACTCTGCGACCCTACTCGGCGAGTCTGGCTCCAACTCGCCGAGTCTCCCCTTTAAAACACCCCAAAATGCAATTTAGCAATACTTGAGATTTTGGGCTGTTACAATTCTCCCCCACTAGAATTAGACTTCGCCCTCGAAGTCTCACTCTGCAAATAGTTCTGGATGCTGCCCCCGCATCACACGTTTCGGCTTCCCTAAACACTTCCGATATCTTCCGAGGTCGCTACTGAACCACTACCAGAGGTACCTCCTTGTTCCTCAGAACCTTGATCTTCCAATCTCCGACGGCCACTGGTCTCCCGACGTAACACAGGCTCGCATCCACCTAATCGTTCTCTAGTAGAACCACTGTTGACTCATCCGCTATACACCTATTCAACTGCGACACATACCAGTGTCATGGATCCGTCCCAGTTCCGTTGACAGCTCCAAACGATAGGCCACCCTTCCTACCTTCGCACCTTCACGAAAAGACCCAACATACCGGGGCCCCCATTTACCCCTCTTCCTAAGATCGAAGCACCCCGTCAGAAATACGAAGTCGCTGACCTGAATCACATGCTCGCAACGACGTCTGCCTGCATAACTTTCCTGTTAACTCTAAACGATCACTAACTCTCCTTAACCTGCTGAGTCTGCTCTGTCGACTGAAGCCCAAACTTTGTACTGTCCATCTCTCTCTGTAACCGAGAACCACCCAAGATGCAACTCTGCTCTTAAACCCCAACAATCACTCGACCACTAAGGGTTAGGAAGCCCTGAACCACCGGATCCCCGATCCAAAGCCCACTTTGTCCATCCCAGACCAACTGAGAGATCCATTCTCACTCCCAGAGTAACTCTCACAAATTCTCCTCTTGCCATCATATACACATGCTGAACTAGCCCCACCACTCGTAGGTTGGAAGACCCGATACCCTGATGATATCCTCGAACATCTCCCAAGATGAACCACTACATCCACCCTACACTCTGATCAGATTCACACTGAAAATTTAAAATTTTCTCTCTCCATGCATCCCTTCTGAGCCTCAACAGACATCCCAACCGGATGGGTTCTTACTCCACTGCCGCGAACACGATGCTCAGAACCATACTCGAAGTACTCTAACCATAACTCTGCTCTGCAGCTTTCACTTTCGTGAACTTGCACCCCCTTCGGAGTTACATACCCTCCTCTTTTCCTTTTCCACGGAACTCTCTTGAACATAATGCCACCCCAACCGGTGCCACGGTGCTCGCCCCAAGCGACACCACCCTTTTTGCGTAACTGCCATTCACATACTCTGGTTCTCATTGCAGGGGCTCTCAATCCCATGCACTCTCTCCACTCATCAAAATCACTGCCTCCGCTAAACAAGATCAACAACCCAGGGCCAGACCTTCCAATGCAATCACACTGCAACATATGTGATCCGCAAATCTCAAACTAATCCAGCAATACCAACAGAGTCTCCAGTATGACTGGACCGACCCTCATAACACATGCTAGCCACTCGAGGCTATATCTCTGTGGGTCCGTACACCCAACTCTGCGAACCCTCAGGTTCTAACTCTGGGAACCTTCCGGTTCCAGCTCTAGAAACATGCACAACATAATCCCGTGGGATTAATGCAGTACAACCATCACGTACCCCAAACGTACCAATACTCTGATCGCAAACTTCCGTTTACTTACTCAAGCTCGATCCCGACCTCCTCTCAGGCCTCCACAATCAAATGCCCTAGGTCTGTATCTTGCCCTGCATATCCAACACTCGCTCTCGTCGGCCTATACTTTGCGCTGACAAACACTGCTGAATCCCGGCAGCTAAGCACCCTCACATACTCGTCGATCTCCCGGAGAATTTTACAATTCTCCCCCACTAAAGCACTGACTAACTGCCACCGATTGTCATTAACGACCCTTCAGAACCATCCTGCACAAAGAGAACATTTACCCTCTGACTGCTTCCCACAAGCATAAGCAACCCTCAGCAAAACACCTCTCCTCCCTGATCAATCCGCTCAAAAGAATCCGATCTTTCAATTATCCACTCCACAACTGCAGATGCTACCCATCATTCAACCCAGTGCCGCATCTCCACTAACAACCCCCACCAACGATAACCAACGAAATTCTCAACAATAATCCGAAGCCAAAACCCGCAATCTGCCAAAGGATGGATACCACATCGAAAACCGCACAAAGCTATCGGCACTAAAACACCAGACTATAACCATACCAACCATCAGGGAACAACGAATGCCAAAGCGAAACCTGAAGCACCAATCCATAACCATGCCAATCCCGCGAAACAACGACTACCGCATCGAAATCCACACTTCCAGCACAAACAATACACCACAATCAACGCAATCCACTCAAGACATCAAGAGAGCATCATACCCGCAGCTGCCTCCGGCACTGCTCCGTCTCCCTCAGTCGCAAGCCAATAAGCACGACCCTGAGCCCTTGGGCTCTGCTCCATCCTGTCCTCCTCCTGAACTCCTCAAGGTGGCCGATGCTAGAGCCTGTACCGGTTCTGCAGAAAACTGTGGACATTTGACCCTCAAATGTCCAACCTGCCGACACTGATAACAAATCCTGGAATCCCGAATTGGCACTGACTGCCGACAACCCCGTGCACCATGCCCCTCCTTTCCGCACTCGCGGCATGCACCATTGGCCAACAAGCTCCGGTGCCATCTCTCTCACACTTCCCACAAGTGTGACCGCTCCGATCCCCCATTTCAACGTCTACGGTCCTGAACCGTTTCGGCGCCGACTGCGACTGCATCGGGGCCTGTCCCAGCTCACGCAACTGCAACTTAACCTCTAACTCACGCCACATGGCGGCCTTCTGCAACTCCAACAGGGTCTCGCACCTCCGCGCCGACACGAACGGTCTGATACCCCCTTGAGCTTACTCGAATATCGGGCATCTGAGCCTGCTCCGAAGCGAACTCAGGGCAAAACATCGCCCTCTCAACAAACATCCCGGTGCTCTCAGTCACCGACTCCAAATCCTGCCTCAGCTTAACGAACTTCCGAGCCAATTTCTCCTGTTCATCCCGCGGAACATAGCGTGTACTGAACATCCCTCTGAATTGATCCCATGAAACCGCAGCCCTCTGCGCATCAGAAAATGACCTCGTGGTCAACCTCCACCAATCCTTCGCCCCGAGCCTCAACAGGTTCAGAGCACACCCCACCCTCTGATCAGCAGGGCATAAACTCGTGGAGAAACACCCCTCCATGTCTGATAACCATCTCATAGCAACAATCGATTCCTGAACTCCATCGAATGTGGGAGGCTTCGCATAATAGAAGTCCCGATACTAACAACCCCGACTAGCCCCTTCCTTTGCCGTTGCTACAGCCGCTGTAACCGCCGCGGCAGCCGTCTCTGCGAAAGCCGCATATCGCTCATCAAACTACTTCAATCATAGTGGTCCTGATCGACCCAAACAATTCTGGCGACTCAGCCCGCAACAATGCAGCAACCTCATCACGCCGGATCTCGCGAATCCTCGCATCCCGCTCGCTCGTGCTCGTCCGATCGATAACCGGATAACAAGATAGCCACAAGCATCATCCACTACGAACCATGGTATTCATCCCATGACATCCCTCCTCAACATGCTTCGGTGTATGGTACCTGAACCATAGCACCACTCCTCAATCTGCTCCAATGTGTAGCACTCGAGCCACAACATCTACCTCAAACTGTTCCGATGTATGGTGCCCTGACCATAACATCACTCTGTATCCGATCTGATGCATGGTATCCGAACCATAACATCACCCCTCAATCTGTTCCTTAGGACCTTCAGAATGCCCCCTGTATCAAGTATGGGTCCTCTGCTTTCAGTAGTACGGGCCCATACTACCTGCCACATCTACCCATACTTTCCACACGGACCATCCCAGAGTTCCTAAGTAGCTGATAAACCTGCTCTTTCACCCATCTCATCGCGCGTGCTCGCTTTCCAGCGAAATCCTCTACTCTACCAGCGCACTCATTTGGCTAGGTTTATTCCCTAGTCCCTTCCGCCGTCCTCCCACTTCTTTGCTATCAGCTGCTGAAGAGTTCCTAATGATGCCAGCCCTCTACCTCCTGAGTATCGTCATACTCACTTAGTAGCTGACTCCCATCATCGATAACTCCACAAAGCACAAAGCAAGCAGCATTCGAGCATTGAAGCATACATAGGACTCCCCATCTGTGGTAGCTCCACCTTCTCGACTCATCCTCGGAAGTACCTCTGTACTCCGTAGCTTTACCCCTTGTGCGTTCCAACTAGATACTCTCACTCATCACATACACATAAAAGCATAACGCACATATAACAGCAAACCCTAGACTAAGGCATCACAAATCAGGCCACTCTAGTCCTAAGATGTGAAGTACCTAGCCTGTCTCTAGCATGCAATAATGTCTCATAAAGTGCATAATAGATATTTCATAATACAAAAGTAAAGGTATTTTGGGAAATCACCGTTTGGCTCTGGCTGATTGTACACACTGCTCTTTCTTGCTTTCTCTTTGAACTCTTATTCACTTTTAGAAAACCATTCATTTGGAAAACTTTTTCTTACTTCCTCAGTTTGAGTCCAGATTTACCCGTAGGCGCGTCCGAATCCCTCAAACCAAGGCTCTGATACCAATTTGTAACACCCAGATTTCCAAAAAACAAAATTTTTATTTAAATAATCAATTTAATATTAAAAACACTTGTTTAAAATCGTATTCACATTCGAATTACAAAACATGGTTTCATTTTCATTATAATAGAAGACCAGGATCCTCCAAAACACAATTCTTTCTTCGGTGTGTACAATCGAACCTGAAACAACATAACATAAACAACGTAAGAACCTGAAACAACATAACATAAACAACGTAAGCACAAAGCTTAGTGAGTTCCCCAATATACCTTACGCACATACGCCTTCCGGCCCGGATCTTTCGATCCACATAATATCGCCTTCCGGCCCGGATCTTTCGATCCACATAACTTTGCCTTCCGGCCCGGATCTTTCGATCCACATAACGTTGCCTTCCGGCCCGACCTTCCGGTCCATGTGTCTCAGGGGACTTCCGTCCCTGCTGGGTAAACCTTCCGGCCTTACCCACGCCGACCTTCCGGTCCATCACACATCATATCGCCTTCCGGCCCATAACATATATAACACATAATACAAATACTCTAACACATAAAGCACATATATCATATATCATACCTGACCTTTCTGTCACATAATACCTTGCCTTCCGGCCCATATATAAGCATGTATATCACGCGTAGCAGCTAACTTTCCATTTATAGCATATAACATAACACGTAGCATACTTGACCTTCCGGTCACACAATCAAACCCTTCCGGGTGAGGTATAGTGAGAAGACTCACCTCGCGGACACTGGAAGATAGCGACTCCTGAAACCTCTTGCACTTGATCCTCCGAGCTACAAGCTCCCTGTAACATCATATATCCCTTATTTAATACTTCTATCTTCCACGTTCACTGACCCTAAGAATCACACCAGTCAACTCTGGTCAACAGTCCAATGTCAGCTCGACTGGACTCGGCGAGTTCCCTGGCGACTCGGCGAGTCTGGTCGTCCTTCAATCCTCTGAGATTCCCCTTCTACTCGTCGAGTATCCTCTTTGACTCGACGAGTCACTCCTGGAAGAATCGCGGGGCCACCCCGACTCCACTCGCCGAGTCTGAAGAACAACTCGGCGAGTCCCAGTGAATCTTCAAGCTACTCGCCGAGTCTGATCATCCGACTCGGCGAGTCCATGCCATGCAGTCGATCAAACTGCTTCCTGAGATACATATTTTCCCGAAATACACACTCATGGGACTTCTGGACCTCTAATCATCCTATTACTAGGGTATAAACTTTTGTATAACAACATAATACTCCATCAAATCTCCAAATGGGTTTCATAAACCCTAAATTCGTGTACACATCAAAATAACAGGAATGATCCGAAACCTTACCTGAAAACATACTCTCTGCGTCCCCAAACCTCAGAACTCGACCCCCTTGCTCTTCCTTTGGCCAAAATCCTTCCTCTTCTTGCACCACAATTCCTTCAAAGTCAATAATGGCCTTCAAGTTTTGCTCCAAATGCCACAGTCGTCTAGGGTTCTCCACAATCGGCCAAAAGACGTGAAATGACGACATACAACCCTTAAATACGACCCAATACGAAACGGCTAGGGTTTCTGCTGAACAGCGTCGACTCGCCGAGTCCATACCTGGACTCGTCGAGTCCAGTCGCGAACCCGCGACCAACTCTGCGACCCTACTCGGCGAGTCTGGCTCCAACTCGCCGAGTCTCCCCTTTAAAACACCCCAAAATGCAATTTAGCAATACTTGAGATTTTGGGCTGTTACAAACACCGCCATCTTGCCACGTCATCTCCAAACGGGACTCATCCCCACGCCACAAAGGAGGGCCTTAGAATGGTCCTCAGGAGATACTTGGATGCTCTTCAAGTAGTCGGCGACACCCTGATTGTGAGGGAAAAGTTTGGGGATGGTATCAGCGAAGGCAGTCGCATGGTATCACCCACTTCCGATTAACTCTTGGTTTATCCACAGCCATTAATCTTGCCAATTCTTGGGCGTCCTCTCATCAGGAACTAGAGCGTGTCCCCCTCGCCGGATTGAGAAAGTGTACTTATCTCTAGTAACGCAGAACCAAAAGAAGTATTTAAAAACAAAGTAGTCGGGAAGATAGTTGTTGGCCTTACAAATCATTTCGAAAGCCACTACTTTGTTGACGACATTTGGGGTTAGCATCTTTAGACTGTAACCATCTTTTTGGAGTACTTCCTCATGGAAATCTGTTAGGGGGAAGCGGATCCCAGCGTCTAGGTTTTTCAGAAATACCCCGATTTTGCCAGGGGGAGGGATGAGATGCAAGAACCGGGCGAAGGATACTTCACGCCTTCCACAGAGGATAAGCCGTACGTAGTCTCAAGGTGATCGTATTCAACGGCAGAAGGAAGAATACCAGGAAGACTCGCCATAGAAGGTGAAGAAAAGAGAAACTCAGGAAAAGGGAGAATGAAGAAAGAAGAAGGAAAGATAAAAATAAAAGGAAAACCCTATAAATGCTCTTATACGGAAACGAGAGAGGTGGGACATTTAAAATGTCTAACAGTGACGTAACCTCCAGCCATCATGCACAGTCACGTCGCCATTAAAGGCGGAACGGAGGGCAAAAAAGAAACAGACACGTGTAGGTTCACCAAGCCCGGAACGCCGCAACTAGTGCTGCAACGCTACGACTACCGGACTGGGGGACTTGATGACGTGCCTAAGCCAACACGACAGAACCATGCCCTGGCCAAGGCCTTAGCGCGCCAGCCATGCAGAGCTCAGTAAGCTTAGTGCCCGCTAACGCCCCGGCGAGCAGGGCGCCTCAACAAAAGGCCAGCACCCGCTAGGAATAATCCTAGTGTCCCGGCGCAAGGTTCGTGCCAGTTACGGGACGCTCCCAACTCCAAGACAAAAGACACGGTCAGGAGACAGACCACAGAATCAGGCCACTACTGTCAGGGCCAATGAGAGCACTCTAACCGTTAAAGGCGCATGATTGTCCAGATCAGCGCCCCTGATCTTGTTTCCCTAAATGGCGATCTTGTCTAGTACAGACTAGGCAAGAGCGATAGGTATAAAAGTATGCGCCCTTGGACTCACAAGGTAAGCACTCTTCACCAAGCCATTCCTATCAGAAAAACACTAGATACATTCTAACTTGACCGTCGGAGCGTTCTTCCGGGAGCACTCTCCCGGGAACTGCTGACAACTTTCTTCCTTTGATATTTTGCAGAGGTGACGAGGAATCCAATTCGACAACCTTGGATAGATCAAGCTCGCTATACACATCAGGTGACTTGGTCATCTTTCCAAGCAAACAAGACTCACACACGTCATCGCCCCTAAGGTCGAATGACTCCAACACTCCATCCTTTTGGAGTTGGGCTATGCATTTCTTGTTGACATGTCCAAGAAGACAATGCCACAAACATGCTTTATCCAAACCATTGGATGAATACACACACAACACATCATTTCCTAACTTATCTACAACCATCACAGTTTCATATATTCCATTACAAGGCAATGCTTTAAAATAAAATACACCAGTAAGATAAGCATTAATAGAACCTTTTTCATTATCAAATGAATATCTAAAACCTTGTCTATATAAACCATGAATGAAATGATGTTTCTTTCCATATCTGGCGAATAGCAACAATTGTCTAAATCTAATCCTAATCCACTACTAAGCATTAAAGAGTAAATTCCGATCTTGGTGACAGGCGATGATCTTCTGTTCCCCATAATCAAATTTATCTTCCCATGCTCCACATCCCTATCTCTTCTTAGGCCCTACAAATCAGAACAAATATGAAAACCACATCTTGTATCAAGTACCCAAGAAATGGAATGTGATGAATCATTAGATTTAATTGTGTAAATACATGCATAGGATGGCTTGATCTCTCCATCCTTGATGGCTTGCACATATTTTGGGCAGCTTCTCTTCCAATGCCCTATTTTGTGGTAGTAGAGGCACTCTGCCTCTTTTGGGTTAGAGTTGTGTTTAGGAGAACCAACTTTGGTTCCACTAAAAGAGGTACCATCTTGGGATTTACCCTTGTTGTTGCTCTTTGAGGGAGCCTTCCTCTTCTTACCCCACCCTTGCCCAATTGCCAAAACAGGGGCAACGGTTGGAGCGGGAGTTGATGCAACAGACTTATCCTTGAGATTGCTCTCAGCAGTCCCTAGCAAGCCTCGAAGCTTTCTTAAGGTGACCTCTTCCTTATTCATATGGTAGGTCATGCGGAACTGGTTGTAGCAGGGAGGCAAGGAGTGAAGGATGATGTCAATCGCCATCTCTTCATCAAAGTTAACATTCAACTTTAGAAGACAATCAACATATCTCTGCATCTTTTGCAGATGAGCGGTAAGGGACTCTCCACTACCCATTCGGGTAGTGATCATCGAAGTGATGATCTCATACCTCTCTTGCCTCACACTTTGGTGGTATCTGTCCAGCAAGTCTTGATGCATATCATAGGGATACATGTCCTCATAGGACTTTAGGAGTTCGAAAGTCATTTTTGCCAGCATGATGTAATGGAATTTTGTGGCATCACACTCATGGGCCTCAAAGGCGGTGATCTCTTCGGGAGTAGCAGTGTTCATGTCGATCTCCTTCAGCTCTTTATCTAGGACATACTTTTTGTCCTCATAACGGGTGACCATTCTAATGTTACAGATCCAATCGTTGAAATTTTTTCCGTCAAATATCAACCTCCCACACAAGTTCATGAGTGTGAATGAGCCGGAGGAACTTGAGCCAGAAGCGTTGTTGTTCTTCATGTTCGACATCTGAAAAGGAAAAGAACAAAGTTTGATTAGAAATGAATCCCTAATTAAACACCCAAATGAGAAATTAGGGCTAGGATCCAAGAACACTATTTACATATTAGAAGAGGGATGCCGTAATCTAACATGTAAATAATTTGAAGGTAAGTGAATGACGATTCACTAATTCTCCACCTTGAGAAATGAAAAGAAGATTAAGTTTAAATGTATCTAAAATTCCTAGATTCTTTTGAGATTTATTGAACCTTTCAATTGCATGTTTAAGTCTCGATATGCCCCTCAAGTTTGTGACTGGGATGCTGAGGATCACAAAGTGGGTGCGAGTAACCATGCAAATGTACATGGTTCCCCCATGCTTACAGTCACCTATTCGATGTGCCGGTTAACCACACACGCTCCATCGAACTATGACAAACAACGAGTCACCCATTGTGACCTTTTCTTAGAAACCAATTAGTGTGTCGGTTAACCACACACACTCCACTAACGTCTTAGCAAGGGTACAAAGTGTAATTTCATGAGATTGCATCAATTCACTTTGCCTAAAGTAACTAAGATTGGGAATTTTGACAAAAAAAAGCATTTAGTTACTTTCATAATTCATTATACTTATTAATGATAAAGGGTTGCCCTATCCTACACGTTCGGCTAACGACCCTCCACCAATCAAGGAAGCGGTGAGTGAGAGTGGACACCCATTAAACGACCATTTTATAGGCCATAACCTTATACCCCCTTATAGATCGGCTTCGTGAATGAGACCTACTAACGGTAAGACTAGCATTTTAGGTTATACATATATACATATTAATCTTATAATATTATAAACTATAAGGTCAAATTTTAAACTTGTAAAATTTTTGGGTTTGAAATTTAAATAGTTCAAATTAAACATTTTAATCACAAAATTTTAATTTCAAAACTTGAGGACAAGTTTTGAACTTTTCAAAACACAAAGGATCAAATAGAAAATAATTTAAATTAAACAATTAATTTAATGATTATGTAAATTTGACTTAATCCAATTTATTTACAAGATAATTTACCAAATAATTTAAATAATCAACTTTTATCATATAAGGAAATTATTATTCAAATAATTAGAAATTATCTTTTGTTTTGGTAAGGATAATCACATAGAAACAATAAAATTTGGATTTTATTATTAGAAAACGATTTTAGCAATTATTCTTCATCAAAACAGCAATAAATCCCGAAATATCTTCTGCCTGACTCCTAGACTTGCCGAGTTGGGCTGACTCACCGAGTCAGGTCGGGCAGAGGCTAGAAACTTGATTTCCAGCAGATAAACAAGCATTGCATCACATACAACAGAAACCAATCAAGGCTCTGATACCAATGATGGGTTTGAGCCATAAGAACATTCCTATGTGTACATGTAAACCCTAAATACTTGGATCTAGGTTTCTCTATTGTACATGCAATTCATCCAAGATTTGAAACCCAAGATCTAGCATACATATTATAAAATCAATGTAACTAATGAGATCTAGCTGATTACCTATTGAAGAACTCTTGATCTTTCTTCTTCCTTGAGCTTAGAGTCATAAGTGTAACTCATCTAATGGCTTACAAACACCAACTAGCAAGAGGGTAGTATATGAGAGAGGGAGGAGGCACACAAAATCGACTCTAGGGTTCTTAGAGAAGCAGTGGCCGATTTCTGTAACCTAGGGTTCTATTTATACTGTGAGCAGCTAGGGTTTCAGTGAAAACCCTAATGGATAGATTAAACACTAAGCAACCCATTGAACCTTCTGAAATGAGGCCATGTATGAAAATATGATAAGCTCCCATCGTAATTTCGTTCATCCCTTTATCCATTAGGTTTCCCAGCCCAAAATACAACTATCACACATTTGACATTTTAAGTCCCCTTTATTCAACTAATCTCTTTTAGTCACCAAATTAATTCCTAATTAATCTATGACTAATATTAATCAAATAATATGATTTCACCTTTAATATATTATTCTTATAATATATTAATAAACCATAATATTTTTTTCTCTCTCTCTCTCTCTCTCCATAAGTTACCTAGTCAAGTTGCTATGGTGACGGCAACCCAAAAGGACCATGCACAACCGGGTCAAGTACTTACCAAATATAGTTACAGGCTTAGACACTAATCCAACACTATATGCCAAAATGGTCCTGCCCTCCGGTGTTTTATGTCTGGCCCCACTCTGTACATAGTGGTTGGAAAATATTGTTTAAACGCTAATAATAATAATAATAATAACAACAACAATAATAATAATAATAATAATAATAATTAGTCACAGTAAATATTAGACTAAAATCTAGTGGTAATTATACGAGGTTTTGTCGAAGGAAATTATTTGTAAAAAGCGAAGCGCTGTCTGAGTTCGGAATCACCACCTTTTCAGGTGAGTGCATAGTCATTTTCATCTTACACATAGATATGAAGTATTTTATATAAATTACGTGCTATGTGTGCATATTATCTTTATACTTGCTATCTATGCTGGATGAACAATTTTTATACATGTTTTAAATGATTTAAATGTAAATGTATTTTATATCTACAAAAATGTTAGGGTAAAAAATGGGTAGATGTAATAGAGGATGTGTGATTAAATGATGAGAGGCCTCGATGTTGTTGTTGTTTATTCTGTCATCTAGCGGAGTATGGATGACGACCACAGACTCTTCTAGACAGTCCAGTGGAACAGTAGCAGGCTCGCAACTTGTAGGTGTTCGTGAACGATGTATTCACCTGTGTACTCCATCCCCCTCATGGTTCCCTTATGGACATTTATTGCTGAGGAATCCCCTTAGCAGTAGTGTCCATCCCGATGATGATCCTTAGGCTAGGTCCTTTACGATAGGTGTTTAGGGACGTAAAGTGAGGATACCGGGAACGGGTAATCGGGTTATTGTTGGTTGATGAAATTAAATAACTTATTTATTGTGGGTTTAAAACCCTATGTGTTCACCAGGCTCCCAAGCCTAACCCACTCAGTTTCATGTATTACAAGTAGTGGCGTTCAAGCATAGATGTGATGTTTTGGATGAGGGATTACCGATATGGGCCTGTAGATATGAATAAATGTAGTAAGACTTATATTGTACTGTTTATGATTTTGATCTGTATCGAACATGACATCCCGAGATTTTTGATGAAATACATTTCTACGGAAATGCTTTGATAAATCTTTATCATATTTTATTTTGGGAACAAATTCTGCAACACTTTTATTTAAAATGTTACTCTGATTTTTAAACAAAGCATAAACAAAATCGGTCTTTTCAGGCCTTGGAAATGGGGATGTCACATACTCTCGTCTTGATATATTAAATGTCATTTTGTTGTCCAGAACATCTTGGTGAGAACTCATAGCGGATTTGGATACTGTAACGGGAATCAGCAGCCTGAGCCTCTGTAGTCAATCGTGCACCTGAAGCAGCAACGGCGGTTGAACGTGGAGATGATTAGGGCCCTATTAGCCGAAAATAAGAAAGAAATAAGTTCGATCATTCGAGAAAAGGGAAGAGAGCCTACTGTGCCTGTCATGCAATTGGAGCTTAATGAGGAGAAATTCGAGGAAGGAAATTATAGTAGGATAGTAAGTCGTACGAAGCCCCAAGTGGTTAGGCGGAATAACCCAAAAATGGAAAATGAAGGAGACAAATGCAAATATAAGAAATTTATGGATGCCAAACCATCGAGCCTTTATAGAACCCAACTCTAGCACAAGTCATGGACTGGATCACCGAGATGGCGATGGTATTTGAGAGTTGTGACTACAACAACAGATAGAAGAATGTCCTTGCAGTCTGATAGCGAAAGACTGGGGTATTAAGCTGGTGGAAGTTGTTGGCTGATACCATGCCCAAAGGAAAATCCATTAAGATGTCATGGGAAGAATTCCTCGTGCCGTTGAAAAGAGAATATTGCTTTGAGTAGGACCCTCTAGAGATTAACAATGAGTTCTAGAACCTAAAGAAGGGCAAGATGAGCATCAAGGAGTATGTTACAAGTTTTACAGAGAAGATGAAGTTAGTCCCTCACTTGGTTCCAACCGAACTTTCCAAAGTAAATAAGTTTACTGTGGGATTACCAGCGGACTATAGGCCATCAGTGATGCTAGCAACCACTTTGAAAGCAGTCGTCTGGCAGCTAGGAATGTGGAGACTCAGATAAAGGAGAAGGGTCTGGAAAGAGCTAATACTGGAGAGAAACGGAAGCTGGAAGGAAGTTCAAGGCCCGACAAGAAAAATAAGTTCTCGAAGTCTTACCCCAATGGAAAGAAGTTTGGGGGTAACAATGAAGCTAGGTGATGCGATAAGTGCAAGAAGAAGCACTTTGGGAGATGCGATAGGGAGGTGATCTGTTACAAATGTAGAAGAGAATATCACCATTCCAAAGATTGTACACTTGATGATAAGAAGCGTTATTAATGTGGAGGTGGTGGGCATATTTTGAAGAATTCCCCAAAGAAAAATGAAGCATCAAGGCGAAATGTACCGTCAAGCTAGGGATATCATATGATCCTATAGCAATAGTTCGATAACAGAGACCAGCTTATCCAGTGTTTTGGATAGGAGGAAGAAAATGAGTGGTATGAGAATGAGTGGCCTAATGTAATAGACATGTAATATATATAAATTTTGTAACCGTTTTCAGAAATAATGCAATTTCCTAAATTACGTTATGTGCTTTCTGCATGATTTCCTTTTTTGATAACTTAGTGGACTGCGAGGCAACTCTTGGGAGAAGTATACATAGGCATGAAAGTTAGTAGATGTCTATACTACTAAAAGCACAAGACTCATATTTGGACCAGGGAAAGTCACAAGGTTACTAAGACTCTAGTAGTTGAGCCATTTTGTTCATTTCCATCATTACCTTTGCTTCGGTAATGACCAAAGAAGATTATTAATTTTCCAACCTTTGTAATCAACATAAATCGAGTCCGGCTAAGATATATTTATGAAGTAACAAACTTGGTGCTAAGAAACATGTCGACGTAGTGTCCGACTTTACGAAAAAATTGATGAAGTAAAGGATCGAGGCAATCGAAAGACAGATTGCAAATCGTCATTAGATCTTAGTATCTAGTCACTAGATATTTCTACCTTCTATAATGCGATTGTATCACATTATAACATAAAGGAAGATATCTTCCATACTGGAGTCTAACTCAAAGAGACCTGAGTCTAACCATTGCATCATACGATGATAGGTCATTAGAACATGACCATTGGTTTGTTAGGGAAGTCGAAGTAAAAAACCTTATCTTAGGTTAAGTCTATTCTAGAAATAGCATGAGCCTCCAACGGAGATCGAATTTAGAATAAAGAGCAAGTGTAATATTTTAGCAACGTCGACAATAAGAAAGTTAAGAGTTAGAAACTTAACACAAAAAGACATAAGAGTTACGATTATTACCTAGGATGGAAAGGTAACGTGCAGAGTCATCATACGAGCCCTGTTTTGTTGATGATTCTGGGACGTAATCATCATAAGGGGGAGATAAATGTAACACTCGTATATTAGTGCTTGTAAATTAAAATATAATAATCTATAAAAACGACATTTTTATAGAGGATTATTTAGGATAAATAACATTAAAGTATATGTGACCATGATTCTGTACATATAAAGAATGCTGAAATCTGACTTCGTATGAAGTTATGCTTCTTCGAAGTTACACGATTAAATCGGCACGGCTCTGCGTATCGTATAAAGTGAATTTTTGATAAATTAATTTTTAGCCTAAGAGATCTAAACAAAATTCATAGTAGTCGTTAAACCGAGAGCGTGCATATAGAGAACATCCCAATCAGACTTCGTGAGAGTAAGTTATGACTTTTATAAGTTTCAATACATTAGTATATGGCACAGAAACCGGAATAAAAATTAGTCGATTGTTATGAAAAATAATCTAAAAGAGAGTTGACGATCTCATCAATACCTATCCGTCGATATGAACAAATTCGAGAAAAAATATCATTTGAAAAGGTTAAAAATTTTTAACGGACTTTCACAATCTAAACTTGTAAAAAATATAACTTTAACAATAAAGTGAGAATTATTCGATGGAGTTTAAATGAAAGTTGTAGATCTCGTAGATAACTATGCATAGATATAATTAATGTCAAAATGGAGTTCATATAAAGAAGTTATGAATTTTTTAAGATTCCTGAGTACACCTCGTGCAATAGAGATGTGGTGCGCAGCTTCTAGAAGCTATCACGCAGCACCACCTGAATCAGGACACATGTTAGCAAGCAAGAGGAGCAGCCTGTTCGAAGTGTGCGACACACATATTGACTATAAATAGCCTTCAACTCCCTCATTCTCTCCCACAACATTCCAATATCTCTCTCGATTTTCTGTTGTTTTGATCCGAATCTTTCCTTAGTATTAAGGTTATTTTTGCAAATTCTAAGGTCCCTAAGAGTCAGACAACTAGTAGCTAGTAGACCGGAGTGTTTCCTGTGCAATTTCCGGACTTCTGTCTTGGAAATATATGTAAGTTAAATTGCACTCAACATTATTTTAGTCTAACTTATATTTATAATCATAAGTCGTTATGGTGAACCAATAAATAAGGGTTATCTGTGATTCGAAGTCGTAATACTAATTGATCTAATTATGAGAGAGGTGTCTAATTTCAGAAAGGCTATGTGCCGAAATGGTCCTGCCTCCTAACTGTCCTACCTGGCTGATCCTTACTTGATTGAACTCTCTACATTTATTGGGATCAGTGATGAATCTAGACCACCGTTAATCATCAGGGAATAATTAGACTAATACTTAGTAATGATTATACTAGGTCACTTCAAAGGAAAAAGATAAAATACCAAGGCGAGGTTATGCCCAAATTCCGAGGCGTCCACTTTTATCCACTGAGTGCATAATTACTTTCATCTTACACATAGATATGAATTATTTAGATAATTCAATGTTATATGTGCATATTATCTCCAATAAGTGGTGGATGAAACTATATGATATGATTTTACTCGATTTTATTATATAAGTATTTCGTATACAAATATATATATATATATATATATATATATATATATCGGGTATTGATGGGTGATGAGAGATGAAAATGCTTAGGAGATGCCTAGACCCTTAGTTGTGATGATTGCGATCTAGTCATCTACCAGAGTATAGATGACAACCACAGTCTAATCTAAGTCGCCTGGTGGAACACCGGTAGGTTTGCAACCTGTAGATGATGAATTACGAGTTCAAGTGATGTAAGAACCGTGTATTCATGCGATGTACTCTACAAAACAATTACGAGTTCATGCGATGTAAGAATTGTGTACTCATGTAATGCACTCTACCAAAGAATTACGAGTTTAAGCGATGTAAGAACTGTGTATTCATTGTGATGATTAGGCAATGAACATTACGAAAAGTCCTTAGCGATGAAAATATTAACTACGATGATAGGCGATGAGTATTAGGAAAAGCCCTTAGTGTTGAAAATATTTAATACGATGATAGGTGATGATTATATAAGAAATGGTGATGTAGGTCATGATTCTTAGGATAGGATCTTAGAATAAATATAGAAGAAACCGAGGATAGGTAATTGGGTTAATTGTTTGATAATTAAACATATTAACTATATTATTATGAGTTGAAAACCCTATGTACTTACCAGGTTTCCCAACCTGACTCAGTCATCTTCTCTGTATCACAGGTACCTATGTACTCAACATATTTCCACAATTATAATTAAACTGTGGTTTTAAATCAGCTTTAAATTGGTTGTAAAAAAAGGGAACGTCACACCCCCCCCCCCCAATTATAAAGATTTTGTCCCCAAATTCATGATCATTGCGCTCCTGGACGTCACCCTATTCGAGTCATCGATATCAACTCATGATCTTAGTTGACGTTGTCGCATCGAATTCGCCTATTTATACTTATTTGGCCGCATAATTTCTTTTTCTACCATCGACGTATTCCTGAATTCGTCAGAAACTAGGAATTCATCGGTTTGGACTTCCATGCTACGATTGACGATCGCCTTCAGACATGAAATGCCGATACATTTGACTTATTATAAAGCGATTAACTAAGGAAACAATCTCCTAATTAAATTCGTTTTCCGGAATATGCCTCTAAAAGGCTTATGGTACATTGTTCTTACTTTGTGTTCTTCGACAACATTCTATGGTATACCCTTAAAGCACACACATATCTAGATTGCTAATGGTTTTTCTACATATTTCAGGTGTTCCAACCTCCTGAAATTTAACTAAAACCACCGTAACAGGTTAATTGGTTCGTAAACCTTGGGACCAATACTACAGTACTGGTGACAGACTCATTATAAGGCTTTCTTAACTTCCAACCTACTAGATTATAATGAAAACTAGGTCACCAATAACTTTCTTGTAGGTCTCTAAGTACTTTTCCTACATTAAGGTATAACTGTTGTTCCTGTAGTTTGTCCTTATGCTGGCTCATGATAAATCGTGACGTTATCCAACTACTGGGATTTCGATGTAGGATTGCTCTTGTCATCATCCCCTTTCGGGTTTGAAGATTCACGATAGACCCTTCGGTGGTCTTGAAGACTTGTAACCAGTATCCGACTATCCTTAAAGGAACTCAATCTTCATCCTTCCTCAATATCTATTTATCATAACAGATCTTTGCTATTTAAACTTTTAAGACTGCAATCGATCCGAGGTCCTTAATCTACATAATACAGATGCTAAAGTCTAATTATCATCCTATGTCAACCTATGAACGTTAAAATTTGATCTTAGTTTTCTATAAATTCTTATGCCAAACGACTAAAAGAATAATTAACCCAAACATGTAGCTTACCCTGAAGACTAATAACGTATATGCAGTTTCACTCGACGGTCTATCTAACATGACTCTTAACTAAATGAACATGTCTAGGAATTTATACTAATCACTTATGATCCTTTTGTGTTCTTTGCTGCCAACTGAAACTTTGTGTCCTAAAAGCTTGAATAGCTCGATCGTTTTCCTTGCAGACCTATCTTTTATTAACATCTGACAAAGTGTCTTTACAATCGAATCTCCAACAACTACTACTGCTTATGCTATTTTAACACTAATCCACTCCTAGAATTGAACTCATTCTAATTTTTGTTGGGGATTCTTAGTTAATATTAACTGCTACTGACAACATCAAGATTGTTTGGTTACACCGGGATCAAAAACTTGATCTATCAATCATATTATGTATACTGTTGATACATCTGCAACCTTTTGAAAACACTATTTCCTCTCTTAATCGACATGGTCCATCCCGAATGATCCTCTTCTAGGCATCTCTATACGCATTTTAGGTGATGACTTGTAACATTCGTACTATAAAAAGGCTTTCTCCTTGACCTCGATTCTATGGTTTTTGTATTTTGGAATAGAGAAATTAAGTCCTTAGTATGAGCTTAAGTAATCTTTCTAAGTATGATGTATCCCTTGAGTACTCGATGCCCTCTATGGAAAACTGTACAACCTTTTGAACTCCGGATTCTCTACTGCGAGGATACATCCTTCATCCGTGAAGGTACGAACCTAATGGTTCTCTTTTCTATATGTGTTGTACCTAAAAATTTGGCTAATTCCTAAATCTTATCTGACGTTGGGGAGGAAAGACTAACCTTTCATCGAGAAGCAAAAAACTCATAGCCTATGGGTAATCTAAAAGGAAGTCTTCCTTATTCTTTTACCCGCTTAACGAAAACAAAACTAACAACGTCCTCCGACTCATGTTGCTACTCTCTTGGACCTTGACATCAAAATGAAAAAGTTGAACTACTTTTCACACTTTCTCCTTAAGGGTCAGCTTTCCCTCACTTGGTTTCGACCCATCATCTGCTGCGACTTATTATTGGCCAAAATCTATAATGACTTGGCCTAGGTGACATGTATCTCCTTTTCACTATGAATAAACTCCTGGTTGTCATATTGAATTGCTTTCAATATTCCCATCATCATAGTATTTCTCGTGTCTACCGCAGTGATCTCCTTGCATAGCCCGTCCAAATTGGATAAGGTCGTCACAAGTTCAATGTTGTCTAGAAAGATACTAATGCTCACGCATGTCTAAGGGTATAAGGGGGTATTACTAACGTAACAACAATGATGGTTGTTGCGTCCACTCCATCCTTCTCGTTTCTCTAAGAGGATCCCCTTGTCGTGTTCCAATTGTCCGTTTTGTAACGATCCTCCTAGCACTTCTAAAGCTCTTGGGTGCAAGCGTGCGGAAGACAATCGCGTGTGACTTTCTTTACTAGCTACAACGATGTCAGCTTCTGTAGTCTTCTATGCAAGAATCAATAGGTTTGAACCTATTTGTTGATGGTGATGCTTGAGCCTACACATGTTTCTTCATATTCTGATGGATCTTCAGTCCCAACTCTCAAGTCGTACACTCAACTCCCAATGAACCCACGCGCACGTTCCTTCCTAACTCATTCTATGATGCGATTTCTGTCACAGTTACAGTATCAGACTGAATGATCATATCCGTAATACCTTTTATTGTAAAAGGATTCATAACAAGTTGAACTGATGTCTCTACGAGACAGACCCTAACATGGAAGGCACCTTCCATTTCTCTTATTCTTCATATGATGACCACTTGATCCTTCCTCCTTGGTTTATGCAGGTCGATATACAACCACACCATAACAGGTAGCAACTCTAGTCACTAGTTGCGTCGCCACAACAAAGGTTGCAATCCTTCTATCAATCACCTTGATCACTTCTAGAGTCGGTAATATATCGGACGAGTTTCTTTATAACCTAACTTACTTACAGTCACACCCCAAAACCGGAACGACGGAAACGTTTAGGGGCGGAGGACGTCATGTACAGTATCACAACACAGAAATATAGTAAACAAGCAAACGACATCATCCATTGCATTAATAATGTATTTTAATACAAGTGTGTTTTGTAGAATTTATAAGACACCAAAAATATGAATCAAAATAAAAGATGAGTCTTGAAGTATGCTCCGTCTTCTCAAAAGCTGGTCGCTGTACTTGTCTACTAATGACCTGAGAATACAAGTTATTTTGAAAGAGTTTATCAGCTTTAAAGCTGGTGAGTTCATAAGCATTTTAGTGTCATTATTTGTATGTAAATGTTTGTAGTAATTGTTTGTATCTCATAGAAAATCCTATATTTTCTACTAAAAGTAGCCTTCTACCAAGGCATCAAGTGTGTTGTGTGTTTGTTCATTGTAAGAGTGAGTATTCGTCCCAATGTGACTATCATTAATAACATATAGTTTGTACATTATTGTTCTTGTGCAGATCATAAAATAAATGTAATGGGGAAAATAATGAAGTACTGTAGTTTTATGTTATAGTAACTACTGTTGTACTAATCACCTTAAACCAATTGTTGATTAAGGTATAATGTGATATAATTTGTAACCATACTTGAACGACCTAGTAAAACACAACGCACGAAGACGTCGAAATGGTATGGAATTCATTACCCGAAGACCTGCAGGTCCCACTGTAGCTAGTAGCAAGGTGTAGGACGGTCAGTCCAGTATAGATCTATACACGAATCCACACTCTCCCTTTAGAAGACTCTGGTTACAAGACGAGCCATGACAAATGCCATGCCCCGAAGTAGTGCCTCACATTTATGTTCTAGTGTGTATGTATTGTATGTAGTAGTGTAGTGTATGTCCTCTCTGATTCTCATTATAGTACGTTATGTTGTATATTTATATAGTGTGTATGAATAGCATGTACAAGTGTATGATCCCTTTGTATAGTGTATAGTATGTTTCACTATACTAGAAATTAGTAGGTAGTATATCCCTAAACTATACCTATTATAGTTTACTAGAACTCTTTTTTGAATGCTTAGAAAGCTTATACACCTTTGCTACCCAAAGGTGTTGGACTGAAGTAAAAGCTTTATATCCGCACATATATACATAACATATAACTAAGGATCAAAAGACATTCGTACAAACAACCGAGTACTCTAAGTCCACAACCAAACAAGGAACACGAATTAAAGCGAGTTATCAGTCCTAAGTCCTTCAAACCTTACTTATATAACTATATCTGTACTAGACTTGGTTTTGACAATATATAAATTTAAAGAATTGAAAGTAATGGTTTGGTAATTAAGAACGAGTTTTATACTAAGTTTAACATGTAAAAGAGTTTGATAATCAATTTAAAGTAGTTTTGTTGACAAAGCAGTTAGAAGTATAGTAAATTCATGGGTTTGATAATTATAAATCACATGTGATTGATGTTATAACTAAAGTGATTCAACTTGTATCCCCCCCATAAAAGCATTTAAAGACATTTAAAAGTTTAACTCAGGGGTATAAACTCACCTGTAGTGAGTGATACGACTGTAAGATCGGTTTAGGAAGTTGAGTGTCAATTGTAGACTTGAGCACAAACGAATCCTATCAACCATATAATGACATATGTATGTATACAGTTAGTGTTGGTAACAACTAATTATTGAATTTGGACCACCTTAGGGACTAGTAAACACTTATATTGAAGTGTTAAAACCATATATGATTTTTATATAAGGGGTATATGGCTATACAAGGGAGTGTGGTCAAAATACACCATTTGTGTGTGTGTGTGTGTGTGTGGCCAGGGTGTGCGGCCATGATGTGTGTGCGGCCGCACGCTCCCCATGAAGTGTGTCAAAACGTATTTTTAAGGCCTTAGGACTTATCTAGGAAGGTTTCTACTTCATGTTCTAGCCTTATATGGAGTTTATTGCCATTTTAGGACCTAAAAGAGGTGTGTATGGTTTCACATGGTGTGCGGCCGTACACATGGTGTGTGCGGCCGTACACTCTTGGAGATTATGCGAAATGGCGTTTTTCCTACATATCTTCAAGTGTTCTTGGCATATAACAAGCTATGATAAGGGTAGGCATGATTTAGAGGCTTAGAAGTATGGTTAAACTCCAAAAAGTTTAGTATGTGTTCTTGGTGTTCTTGAAGATCTAACACCAAAAGGTGTTTTTCATGGATCAAAGTAGGAAAGAAGGCTAGATAAGTTCAAGTATCAACTAATCAAAGGAAGGATTACTTACTTTTATGAAGATCAAGATGAAGATTTGGATGGTACTTGAGAGAGAAATGTGTTCTAGCTTTGAAGGAGTGGGAAAAGTATTCAAAATGACTAAGTCTGACATTTATAGGTGGGAGTGTGCGGCTGGAATGGGTGTGCGGCCGCACATACCTGTGTGTGGCCGTACACTCAAGTGTGCGGCCGCACACTCCATGTGTTGGAGTGTTTGGCCCGAGTGTGCTTGATATGCATCGTGATATCCCATTTCTAAGCTCCTACCTTGATTGTACTAGGTTTATAACACTCAAATAGACCCTGGAACACTCAAATAGACCCTAAACAGCGTTAAAAAGATAGAAAACAAGTCTAACTTTGATTTCGTTGGTCTATTGTACAAGATAGAATTCCCGGGTTGTCACACTTACACATATCTAATTTATTCCCACTCGATCTTTTAAAGTCACTCTTCTAGACATCACCATACGACAAGTAATGATGGAAATGAAACGAATTCATAGTGTTAGCCACACTGTCTACCTAACTACCAGTGCTTTAGCAACTTGGTGACTCTTCCTAATCTAAGTGTGAGTCTTGTGATTCAGGTAGTATAGGCTACGACTACATTTCACACATAATCATACTTGTCTTAAAAATTGTCTCGTAGTTTCCAAGTCACTTCCAATACTACACCCAATGACCGCTAAACCTATATATATATATATATATATATATATATATATATATATATATATATATATATATATATATATATGTATATATGTATGTATGTATGTATGTAATTATGTGTCCCATGAGCACATACAAAAGGTTTTCCTAGACTCCATTAGGATTTTGCTTCTTTACCGAAGCCATATGTTACGAATATATGCGCTATCAAGCATATGTTAAACTTCTTAGACTATCCTTCTAGGATTCCTTTCTACTTCACCTTACTATTAGCTGAGGAAGAACTTCTACCAATATCAACTAATTATCGGATGAATACAATTGCATGCTGCTAAAATCAAATAGTATGTCGACCGAAAGATCCGACACTATAACGGTTGGACTCAGACAAGAGTTATGCAATAGCGCCAAATCAATCAAGCTTAAACTATTAAATTTTCGGAGCACGAACCTAACGTATTTGTCAAACGATTGATTAATATCAGTATAGGTTTGAAGAAGTAAATAACAAGAAAATCCCTACATTATAAGGCGTCTTAAGTATCAGGCTATTCTATCCAGCAATTCCTAAAAAGATCCCTAACCTACATACAAGCATGCATTTCTAAAATTTCAAATATCAACAATCATAACAATATGGATATTTTCGGAATCACTTTACTTTTAGAGCTCTGGCTGACTATACGCTTCCCATTCTTCTCTTTTGAATAAACTTGTTTTTCTTAAAAGATTTGTTAAGATACTTAGATCCTCAGTTTGAGTCTGGAATTACATGAATGTTCATCAAATTCTCCCAAACTAGGGCTCTGATACCAATTTGCGACGTCCCCATTTTTCAACCCATATTTTTCATTTTTATTTAGTAAAGTATATTAGAGTATAATTACATTATGCAGAAACATGTTGCGAATGCGCATGTGTACAGTCGAGCCTTGCCCTTCTCATGAATGATTGAAGTACCTGAAAAACATTTGTATTCAACTGGGTAAGCATTAATCGTACTAAGTTCCCCAAAATAACATATACCACAATACATATACAATGCAAACACATAATGGCCTTCAGCATGAAGCTGGTCCGCCCTTGGTCTTAAGCACGAAGTTGGTCCGCCCTTTTTGCGTTCATCATATAAATGGTCCGCACTTTGGCCTTTCCTTTAGTATAATGCTTGTCTGATTGAGTTTATTAGCCTTCAACCTGTGGCTGGTCCACCCTCAACTCCACACAAAGTATTTCAACACACACACACACATACATACATACATACATATATATATATATATATATATATATATATATATATATATATATATATATATACCAAAAAACAATCCAACATTATAAGCAACTGATAGAACTAGCCTAATTGCATACTACAAGGCAACTATATCCTAAAATACAGAGGACACATACTGGAGCACATAATATAGTGACAAAAATCACATGGACTTTTATTCAAATGATTGACAATTATTTGAACTATTCTAATGGCGATCCAATTGGCAGCTAATGTGCCTAAAAAGTACTAAGCTATAATACTTTAACTTATTAATCATATTGCAATTTGGTAATGAAAGTTAGATCTTTCACTAATCTCAATGAATAACGAGAGTTCTATCAAATAACCATCAGCTAGGTCGGATAATTGGGAGGCTGAACATTTTCGACATATAGCTTTTTTGAATCCAACAACCAAGCCAAAATGACCATTCTAGACACCTCTCCCGTAAGTTGATCAGTCAGTACTATAACTAATACTTAAATTACTGATAAATATTATTTATATATTCATAACAACGACTATGAATATAAATATAAGTTACACTTAAAGCGTAGTAAGAGTATCCTAACTTATAGAGAGTTTCTAGTGAAAGCCAGCATTTGTGCTGGCAGAACTCCATCCTATGTTAGGCTACACTTACTACGCTAAGGGATCTCCGGGCTTCCTTAAAATATCCTAACTAATAGAAAATTTTGAGTTATAACTCAGAGAATTAGAGGGAGATTTTGGAAATGGGTGAGAAATCAAATGAGGGTGGCTGTCAATTTATAGGTTGATTTCGGTGTTGTATGTTGCGCCCGACCAGGTCTGCGTTGCACCATGGCCTAGTTGGCCTTCGAGGTTGTAACAGGTGTTGTTCAGCGGGTGGAGCAGTGTGGCAAGGTGAGTAGGTAGGTCAAAAAAACGTCAAAAATTCATATCTCGCTCATACGAGCTCTATTTTTGACATTGTTTATATCCACGTGTAGGTAGTTCCGGGTACTACAACTTTCATTTAGACTCCATCGACTAATTCTCAGATGATCATAATTTTAAAATTCTACAAAAATTATAATACAAATAAACGTGAAAAATCCATAACTCTTCCATATAGACTCCGTTCTTGACTGTCTTTCTATCGACAAAATCATGTCAACGAGATCTTGAACTCTCATTTTGATTGTTTTTTCTAACAATAGACTGATCTTAATTTTGGTTTCTGTGACGCAGATTGATACGTTGAAACTTTGAAAAATGATAACTTCCTCATACGAAGTAAGATTTATAGGTGTTTTCTATATATATGTTCTCAGATTTATAAGTACTATGACTTTCGTTTAGATCACAAAGGCTAATAAGTAATCTATCTCTGATTCATATTTTATGACATGCATGGCCATGTCGCTTTAATCGTGAAACATCAAAAAAGAATAACTTCTTCATACGAAGTCGGATTCGGACATTCTATATATCTACTCAAAGCGTTTTGATGTTTCCCACATGTTTATGACCATTACTTTGGCTAAAAAGAAATATATTTGTACTTCTAATTTTATAAATGACAGTTTATATTGAATTCTTATTGGAATGCGAAAATGAGGTGTTACACTTTAGAGGCATGAAGGACAAAGTAGGAAGTTTGACAAGCAACCTCGCATGCTTCATCAGACTTTTGGCCTAAGCATGGAGAAGGAGAAATAATCATTTTCTAGTTAAACCAACTAGATAAAGGTAACTAGCTATTTAGTCTTAAGTTAGCCAACGTATCCAGAAACTTTATTCATGACTTAATAAATCATACCATATGATATAATAACTAGTTCCACCCTCTTAAATTATTATTTTCACAATAATAATAATTATTTCTTAATTAAATACAAGAGTTAATTTTATTTATTAATAATCATATTAATAATAAATATTCAAAATATGTCAACTTGATAAAGGCGTGACCTTATAGGATCATATGTTATTAACAATATCATTAAATAATGATTATTGAGCATATAGATCCAACACATTACAACCAAGTTCATTCACACACACAACAACTTCATACACATCATCACAATGATAAGCTTTGAAAATAAATGCACCATTTTTATAAACTGAAATCGTACCATCATTAATATCTAAACCATTGCGATCTCCCTATCTAAATAAAGCATGAAATGAAATTATGTCCCTTGTCATTTCTGATGAATAACAACAATTGTTTAAATCAACCATAACACCATCAAACATAAGCTCATAAGTCTCAATCCTGTTAACAATAAACTTTCATCAATTCCACATGATTAGGTTCATCTTCCCATGCTTGACCTCTTCACTTTCAATTAGACCCTGCATATTAGAACAAATGTTTAAGCAACATCTCGTATCAAGGACCCAAGAATTTGAAACATAAGTCTTATTTATTTCGATAGAGTACATACCAGATAAAGAGCATGACACCTTTCCCTTAGCATGTCTCTCTTCTTGTAGGTACTTGGGGCATCTTCTCTTCTAATGACCTTTCTAGCCACATTGAAAGCACACAACTTCTTTCAGGTCACCGATAGGATGATTATTAAAGTTGACCTTTCCCATTGACGCACTGGACTCTCCAATGTGGGATTTCCCTTTCCACTTGATTTAGGAATGGGCCTTACTATTCTTGACCTCGCCTTGTTGAGTAGCCATATATGGGGCAGCTGCAACACTAATAGAATGAGACTTCTTCATTCCTGCTTCAGCTGTTTGTAATAGATTGTGGAGCTCAATGAATGTGGTCTTAGTACTGTTCAAATGATAAGTCAGAATGAACTGATCATAACTATTGGGAAAGTATTTGGGCAACATATCAATGGAAAGCTCCTTGTCAAAGCTCACATTGAGCTTTTCGAATCTCTCTACGTGTCTCTACATTTTCTACACATGAGCACACATAGATTCCCATCTTTCAGTTTGCATGTCATAAGGACCTTGACAACTTCATAACGCTCTTGTATAGCTTTCTTGAGAAACATTTTACAAATATTATGGTTCATTTCATAAGGCCAATAGTCCTCGTATGTCCTTTGGAGCTCGGTTGTCATGGTTGCAATCATTAAGAAAGCGACCTTGGTAGCGTCATCAATCTGCAAGTTATATTCTACTAATTCCTCAAGAGTAGCAGTTTCTTTGTCAACTCTAGGGACTAGATTCGAGAAAATACTTTTTGTTCTTATATCTTAATGTCATCTTCAAATTATGCATCCAGTCCATGTAGTTTGGACCAATAAGCTTGTCCATTTAGAGAATTGACAAGATATTGAAGTTGTACGTGATTAGAGTAAGAGGAGGCGGAAGATCACCAGTTCCTGACATTTAAAACAAGAGATAAGAATTTAGTTAGTTGATTCAAACCTTAATATTTTAACTCAAATCAATATTCAAGGCTAGGATCCATAAATACAATTCAAAATTAAGAAGAGGGATTGTGTAATGTATTTTAACTCAAACCAATTTCAATCTAATATAAAATTTCTAGATATTTAGAGACTCATTGAACTATTTAATGG
Source organism: Lactuca sativa (assembly GCF_002870075.4). NCBI lineage: Eukaryota > Viridiplantae > Streptophyta > Magnoliopsida > Asterales > Asteraceae > Lactuca > Lactuca sativa. The sequence continues at coordinate 63,810,004 of NC_056625.2, read as the reverse complement.
CATGTTTAATATCAAATTATGTTCTTCGATTGTTGACTGGGATGCCGAGAATCACAAACAAGATGTAAATAACCATGCAAACCTACGTGACATGCTCAATGTCATTTATGTTTTCACTTTGATGTGCCGGTTAACCACACACGATCCATCAACAACCATAAATTTGAGTGTTTGTCATCATTTTATCTTTGTAGCCCCTCATTAGTTTGTTGATTAGCCACGCACGCTCCACCAACGACTTGCAAAGAAAAGACGTGTGTTTTCATGGATTAGCAAACATTTTCAAATTTTTCATAAAGTGGGGTTTTATAGAAGGTTCTAGTACTTTATACATGATACTTTTAATGTGATTTTGTCCTATCCTACCGATTCGGCTAACGACCCTCCACCACATAAAGAGCGGTAGGTGAACTAGATTGTTTCCTTATACCTCTCTTATAGTGTGGCTTCATGAATGAGGCCTACTAACGATTTGATTAACTTTACAATCGGTTTTTTTTCCGAATTTGACTCTTAGCAACTCCTATGTTCGAAGCAAGATGTTTTCTAATTAGGTCACGAATTACAAATGCCGGGAAAAGTTCTATTGCTATTTTGCGAGGCAATCCACATCGATGCGATGAAAGTGAAGGGCCCACGAAAATCACGGACCGCACTGAATAATCGACCCGTTTACCAAGAAGAGTCTCGCGAACTCTTCCTTCTTTGCCTTCAATTACATCTGAAAGCGACTTGTAAACTCTATTATGATCATCCCTTATTGGTTGTCCGCAAATTTCATTATCAAGAAGTGCATCCACGGATTCTTGTAGCAATTTTTCCTGAGATATTATTAATTCTTCGTGTGTAGCTATACTTGTATATCCATCAATTATTCCAATAACAACATATAAGTTATCATGCTTGCATATCCATCATTTGAGTCTCCAACAATTATTCCAATAATTACATATCCGATTTGACCTATGGACGAATATGCAAGCATACGTTTCATGCTTGTTTGAGTAATAGCAATGAGATTCCCTAATATCATGCTAAGAATAGCTAGGATTTCCATAAGAAGATGCCATTCGTTTGATGAGAAATAAAAAGGAATATCGAAAATTCAAGTGGCTAAAGCTGAAGCAACTACTTTCGAAGTAACAGAAAGAAAAGCAACGACTAGAGTGGGAGAGTTAGAGTCGAAAAGAGGATTCCTCTCAAAGTTATGGAATGGGGTAAGACATCGATTTGTCAATAAGATCAATTTTTTTGATTCCATGATGGACTCCCCTGAAAAACATCGGCGCGCGTGTAAACGAGGTGCTCTACTAACTGAGCTATAGCCCTTAGTGCTTGTAATATATATTTTATTATGTCGATAATTTTTTGTCAAGATGAATATTCTCAAGATGACTATTCCATGATCCAAGATGATATTGATCGGTATTGCTTCTAAGTAATATGATAGTTATAATCCATCGATGGGATGAGTCCCTTTTGGTTTAGTGATACGTATAATATTACACTCTTATACATATGTATATGGTGTATTTTAAAAACTTTTAAATTACAAGGTTCGAATCATATTAATTCAATTAACTTTTAACTAATTAATATTTGAACAAAATAAGATTTAACAAGTATCCTTAATTAAATTTTTAATTAATTAATGTAAATCTTATTAAGGATAACTAAATTATATTATAATTAGATAATTACCTTATTTTAAAATTTCATTTTATTCAAATTATGTTTTCGAATTATTTGGTTATTATATTCAGATTTTAGACATTTACAATAACATTGATTAACTAATAATTATCCTAGCTTTTGAACAAGGAAAGAAAATCCCAAAATCGGTTTTCAGGCAGTTTCTGCGACTTGGCAGAGGGTTGTGATACTGCTATTGTGATACCAGAACAAATTGTCGAATCTTTTGTTCTCTAGTTTCATCTTTTATTTACTAGTAATTAAAAAAGGCATGGTTGTGATACCACTATTGGGGTTTTAGGCTACATTTACATTGCACATGCAAAATTTCACTTAATTGTTAAGGGTACATCTAACCTAAATGGATCTATGTCCTTTCACTATTTATCGCAACATACTTATGAAACAAAACTAAAAACTCTATGATAATAGAAACATGAGTAAGACCACATACATTTCCTTGAGTTGAATCAAGTTGATCAAAACACTTGAAGTCGAAAATTAGCTCCAAAGTATGGTAGCCTATAATGCGTCACACCTAAAACTCAAGGAAATCCTAGGATTGAAAGGAGGGGGGTTGAGAAATTCAGATTTCTCTTTGTGGTGATGAGATGTCCAAAAATCAAAGATGTATGGCCCTTTATATAGTTGTTTGATGGTCCCAAAAACCCTTTATTTGAATTTAAAATAATAGTATTTTAATCTAGTAATTATCTAATTTCCTTTTGTCAGTTAGAGTCTTCCAGAACTATATCATAGGATCTCAAAACCGTCCACCATAAAGGAAGGTTCTAGATCCTCTCTTTTGTTTGACTATTGAACAATTACAGCTCAACCTTGGACCTTTAATTAATTCTAGTTAACCTAAAATTAATTTCAAATTAATTCTTTTTAATTAATTATTACTATTTCTAATTAATATATTAATCATATAATATATTAATAAATCATTTATCTCTCTCGTATAATCAATCAAAGCCATTTTCTGATTATGAGAGGAACCTCAGAAGAACTTTATGTTTATTCTTCAACATTATACCAATTTAGTTACGACCTTAGATGCCTTAATCCAACAAACTTTTCGTTGTAATTGTTTATGTTTTGTTCTAACTTCTTGCTAGTGCGTTTTTTATTCTATATTCAACCATTCTAAAAAAAATATAAAAACATATATAAATTGGTTTTTTATTTATTCTAAATGCATTGGTATGGATAATCAAAGTTAATACGACTATAAAATTAACCAACTGCTAACTTGCCTACCAATGCCACGATCGTTAGTTGCACCAATGGTCGGTGTCAAAACTTGAAATCTTACCTTTTGCAATGGGAAGTGATTCTTCCACGACTTTTTTTTATCCCCCCACAGATTTTTATAGTAAAAGGACAGTTATGCCCTTATTTAAATTTGAAGAAATTAAAGAGAGAAATATCCCATGTTTCCAAAAGATGTCGTTCATTCTTCCTTCTTCCTCCTTCTTCGTTGCTCAAGCCTGCAGATCTCCAATTCTTTTCCTGTGCAAATATCTAATATATATTCAGTTAGTTCTAACAATATTGTTCACAGTTAATAATCTCTTCAGAGCGTATGATTCTCTGTGTATGTGTTTGATTAGAAACAAATTTCTCTCGCTCAACTTTAAGGTTAATTTACACCCTGCGGGAAGAACTGCCCTCGAGAACCCGTTGAACTACACCCAAAATTATGTTCCGGGAAGACTCCGCTAGAGATCACGGTCATCTGAGCTCTGCAATACTTTCACACAAACTTCGTATACTACTTCACAAATAACATCAGGTCCGAACCGGTAATATCATGCACATTCGGGTCGAAAAAGTCTGTGTTACTTCAACACCTGAGTAATTGTAATGGATATAAGAACATGGAGAAAAAAAAGTGACTACTGGAAAATCAAAAACCCGATGGAAATCCAGAGGAAAAGGAGGATCTAAGAACTGGGTTTGATAGCCGGGAATATTGAACAGATTGATCATCAGTGGTACAACATGGATTCGGAGGGGAAAATTTTACGATCAATTTCCAGTCATTGCATTCTATTGAGATGAGTTTATTACACTCTAGCTTTGAAGGAGGAAGATTTAGCGTGTTGTGTTTATGTGTTGAAAGAGAATGAAATCAGCTCCCAAAAAAAATTAAAACAGAGAGCTATTAAATGACTATCTAAAAATCTTCTATTAGAGAGATGCATACTCAAAAAATAGATTAATGTTAAGAATCTCATGCTTGTTAACAGAATGAATCTTTTTTAGAGATGCTTGTTAAGATACATGAACATTATTGTTAGAACTAACTGTAAAGTCCCGAAAATAGATCTACCAACGATCAAAGACAATCACAGATGCAAATACAAATTAATAAACCAATAATGAGCAAAATACCAAGCTTGCATACGCTTTAATACTGTAAAACGTCTGATACAACTTGGAAGTCTACGAGAGCATCAACAACCCATAAAGACTGACACAACTCGCTATTTAAAGACTTGACTAGGGACCGTAAGGTGTTTACGGCCGTAAACAATTTACGGCCGTAAACCCACTTTGCTCATAAACACCGTAAACTCAAAACAAAACACGAATAACTACATTTCTACTGCTATCTATGACTATGCCTAGACCAAACCACTTTACAGGGTCTTTCAATCTCCCCCTTGGTTTGGACTAGCTTGGCCCCATTCCTTTCTTCACCAGCATGACATCCGATTGACCCATAGCACCATTCCACATCCTTTTGCTCAAAATCTCAGCAACCATCCTGGTATACGCCTTGGCTCCTTGTTCATAGATATCTTCAACCACTTTGATTTGAAAGTTGCTCAGATAATGAATATCCCACTTCCTGAACTGCAGAAGGTCTCTTCGATCATACAACCGTATGCACCCATTCTTGAGCTTAATGACCGCACCACAAGTATTTTCATCATAAACCCAACACTCCATAGAACCAAGAGATCCATCTTTATAACCTTGAACAATGGGAAATTGTTTAACTTGAGTCGTAGGTGGCCACATAACCAACTGTAGTGGTTTATCAGAAGAAGCTTCAAACACATCTGGATGATCCAGAATGATTGACTCAGCAATTGGCATTGTAGGAAATCCCTTCTTTACTTGCTCATCTAGAAAGAATTTGAACTGCGAAACCTGAGAATTATTTAATAGATTGATAAACGGAGCTTGTGATAACTCCGTAAGATCAACCCTGGTCAATGAACTAAAAGCACGAATATCCTTATACAACTCTGAATTACCACTCTTGCGAATAATAATCCAAAGTCGAAGAGGATCGTGAAATCCCCAAGCAGCTACACCCGACCGATCTCCAAAAGTATCTCTGAACCGAACAATCTCAAGATCAGTGACAGTGATCAAAGATTCCCCCTTAGAATTGCTCTGAGTAACATTTCGCTTGAATAATAATTGCCCCCTTTCAGTATCATCTTCTTGATTTTTCCGAATGATCTCTTGAATATGAGAAGCCATAGGAGGAACAACTCTAATACGCTCAGCAGAACCAGAAGATTGACCAGCTGGCACATCTACTGGATACGCTTGCACATGTAAACTTATTCTTTGTTCTTCTACGCTAGTTTTATACTTCTCACCAAAATCATCCTCCAGTTTCTTTTTCAATTCGAAGTAGCTTGAAGTCAGCAGATTGAAATGTTCTTGAAGGTCAGAAATCTGCTTATCTTTTACTTTTCTATCCCTCTTAACTTCTGCGAGTTGTCCACCAAGATAAGTTCTATCTGACTGAAGTTTAGACACTTGAGTACATAGCTCAATGTTCTGAGCACGAAGTTCAGCTACCTGAATGTCAAGCTCTATGTTCTTCTGACTTAATACCGAGATCTCCTTTCGTAAACCATTATCAGATGAATCATCATCAGGAGTACCCCCTTCACTCATAGAAATGTTCCTTTCTTGAGGGCTAGACGAACGAAACTGTTCCTCGGCCATATGCAAAGCTAGTCTCTCAGAAGCAGCATCCCTACTAAATCTTGGAACAGGAAAACCAGGCAGAGCTGAAGGGCCACCAACATCAAAAACTGAACTAGGTCCAGTTGCAAACATCTTTGTTACAGAAAGTCATGTAGTAGCAGTAGTGATTGGTGGTGTAGGAAGACCACTAACCAAACTAGTAATTAGCTCGGATTGTCTTTCATCAAGTCTTCTCCTCTTAGATTGAGGTTGGTCAGCCTGTGGAGGTAGTACACTAACAAATGGTTCAGATGACGGAGAAATAGACACGGGAGGGGAACGTCCCACGACTACCTCCATTGGAATTGAAGTTGACACCATCTGCTCGGAAATTGGAGTAATAGTTTCGCTCGTTTTTCTCTTCTCAGTTGATGGCAAAACACTATCATCAACATTTTGAAAAATCGTGTCAAATATCTCGTTAGACACAACATTAGCACTACTGGCTAAAGAAGCCGCAATATCATCATTATCAAATCCCATAAGATCAAGATCTTCAAATGAGTCTCGTCCATCATCACCGGTACCTATTTCCTTTTCATCCTGTCTTTCATTCGACTCATGTTCATGACTAGAGGTACCTTGATCTGTCTGAGCTTGTGAATCTTCATCATCTTCAGTCACGTCTATCACAAAGTTTGCTGGAGTCGAACCCTCAGTAGACGTTTTCTCAGAGGAAGTCGGTTCTGATGATTCATATGACACTGGCGTCTCATCCAATTCTGTAAACTTGCCAAATTTTTCCAATCGATAACGCCCTCGAAAGACAACTTTTCCTCTTCGGTTTTGCTTAATGAGTCCCACAGTGTGTGGACCCAACGATTTCATATCCAGTGTATCTCCTGACTTCCTAACCTCAGGAAACTGCATCTCGACAAATAATTGAATGAAGCGGGGATATTGGAGAAACGTATCCCTTGTAGAAGCCCGGATGTTTATGACAAATTCCTCTAGGATGAACTTTGAGAAATTGAAATGAATTCCAGAGGCCAGAGATACCAATGCACCAGTTGTGCGTTGAGAAATTTCATCATGCCCACTCCTTCTACCGGATATACAACTTACGAACACATGAGCCAGAAATCTCCAATATGGATGAAGCAGCTTTTTCAACGTTGGCGGGTAGGTTCCTTCATAACTCATACGTCGTAGTATTCTCTGAACATCCTCTATTCCAATTTCCGTCGGATAGTTCGGTTGAGCATCAATCAGCAACGCATTTCGAACAAAACTTTCATCGATTACAATATCTCGTCCTTGCACCTTCGCCGCGACTGTGAAATTTCCATCATCATCCAGCTGCGTCCTTGCCGTCGCCCAAAACTCACGAACGATGTTCTGATAGATCACCGGATTGACTGTCAAAGCTGATGCAATACAACATTCACGCAACCTGTGAATCATTGAAAGCATGTCGGAATGAACGACAGGTGGATCAGCAAGAACTATCGCCAGATTGTGCATGTCTGCAAACTTGAGATTTGCCATTTTCCTGCACTCAAACACAGTTGTAAGAAACCTACACCAATGATAAAACTTATTTTGACAAACATATGACAATAAAATTTGATCAAAATAAAAATTATTTATTAGAGATGTATGTTTCTTAAAAAATAAACCTTTTGACAGTTTTGGTTCTTGGGCCGTAAACTCTAGTTTACGGCCTAAAGAACTCCCTTAGAAAAATCTAGGTTCACGGTTTAAGCAAAGAAAAACAAGCAATCGTTACCCAGTCAAACAAACAGCTTGAATCAACAAATGTTCTAGGGCCGTAAACTCCAGTTTACGGCCTAGAAATTACTTCGAAAATACGATGCATAATTATCTATGAAATATCTCAAACCGTCCAGAAAAGTTACACTTGAATTCACGGGCCGTAAACTGGGAGTTTACGGCCTATGAATGTCTACACCGAAAAAGGCCAAAAATTTGTCTTTTCACTTTGAGATGACGAACGAGAAGCATATAGTCGTGAACACAACGAGAAGTCGCATCATAACAAAACAATTTCGAATCCAAATCATCAAGTTTCAGAGTTTACGGCCTAAGCTTACGGCTGTAAACTCCTTGACTTGAGTTTATTTAATTTTAAGCACAATGCGATGAGATTCCGTGAAACGAAATATATATTCGTGATCTACACGATACTACCTTCACGATGGTATACTTGTTTTTCCGAAAATCGAAGAAAAAATTTTCGACACCTTGAGAGCCTTTTGGGAGAGGTTTGCGGCCGGAAACTGTTGAATGAGGAGATTCCGGCCGTGAACTCCTTTTTTTTTTTTTACCTTTTTACCTTTTCCCCTTTCTTACCCTCCTGCCTGATAGCTACCCAATCTTTCTAATTTTTCGTCAATTAATAAAAATAAAACCTTTTGAGGATTAATTTAATTTTTTTAAAAAAACTTTTAAAATAAAGGTAAAATAAAATTAATATAAAATTTTAAGTTGAAAAATTAAATAAAAATAAAATTAAAAGTAAAATTAAAATTAAAAATAGAAATAAAAATAAAAATAAAAATAAAAATAAAAATAAAAATAAAAAATCAACGTCAAATAAATTTAGAAATACTTTAACTACCACTTTTTTGTTTGTGATGCTTGGATCAAAGTTATTGGACGACCTTATTCTACTTGTCGGTACCCTTATTTTCACATTTTCGTCTGACCGATTGCCAGTATTGTGGTCCACTTAAAGTAGCTTTTTATAAAGCTTATAAATCTGTGAGCTCAGAGTATCTTTTGATGTTAATGGAGTTTATGGGGTTTGACCAAAAGTGGATTGGCTGGATTAAAGCTATCTCAGAGTCCTCTTGTGCTTCAGTTCTAGTTAATGGTTCGGCTACTCGGGAATTTAATTTGTAGAGGGGTCTTAGGCAGGGAGATCCTTTATCTCCTTTTCTTTTTATTATTGTTATGGGAAGTCTGCATCTGGCTTTGGAAGATGCGGTGAATCAGGGTTTGTTTCGTGGTGTCTCCATTGGAAACAATCATGTAGATCTCTCTCATCTTTTTTTATGTTGATGATGCTCTCTCCATCGCGAACCTGATTGTGGTTCTTAACTTTTATTATTTAGTTTATGGGTTATGTATTAATCTGCAGAAATTGAATTTGATTGGGATTGGTATAAATGATTATGAAGTTGAAGAGAGGGTCGCGTGTACGGGATGTGCTATTGCTTCCATTTATTTCTCATATTTGAGTCTTCCTCTTGGGGAGAATATGGGTAGAATTGATACTTGGGGTAATTTTGTTTTGAAGTTTAAGCAATGACTTGGTAATTGGAAAGTTTACTTGCTTTTAGTGGGTGGTTGATTGACCTTGTCAAAAGTTGTTCTTGGTAGCCTTGGTATTTACTATATGTCTTTGTTCAAGGCTCTTGAGGCTGTGTATAGGATGGTTGAATCCTTGAGAACTTAATTTTTTTGGGGTGCTAAGGAAAAGGAACGAAAAATTTCCTGGGTAAAGTGGGAGTTGTTCAATTCCACATATAAAGGTGGGTTAGGGACTGGCAGCTTGAAGGCCTTTAATTTGGCTTTGCTTTATAAGTGGCAATGAAGATTCCATAAAGATAAAAACTCTATTTGGGTTAAGGTAATTATAAGTATATACTTTCAAAGGGGTATTGGTACCTCTCATCTTATGCCGAGAGTTCGTGGAGTGTGGTGGTCTATGTTGAAGATGTAGGATAAGTTACATGTTGATGCGGTTTTACCCATTCCTTTTTGCGAAAATTAATTGGGAATGGGAATGGTACATGGTTTTGGAAAGAAGTTTGGTTAGGGATGTGAGTTTAATGGTTCATTTTTCGAGGCTATATGCACATGAGACTTAAAAATATTTCCTTGTTGCTTATAGGTGGCAAAATGGTGAGTGGTTTTGGGATTGGATTATGGATATCATGGGTGGTGTTTCTGCAGATCAACTTCCAAAATTTACTGTGATGCTATCTCAGGTGGTATTCTCGGCTAGGAGTGATAAGTGGGAGTGGGAGTTAGAGATGGATGGAGAGTTTACAGTTAGTAGTACCCTTCCTTTTGGCTCTGTTGCTACTAGATGGTGTCGCTTAGTTCTGATCAAGGTTAACGTTCTTCTTTGGCATGTTCTCTTGGATATACTTCCTACTAGGAATAACTTGGATGCCAAAAACATCGATTTTCCCTCAATTATCTGTGTTGCATGTATGTCGGCTAGTGAGGAAGTGAATCATGTGTTTGTTTCCAGCGATGTGGCGAATCGGATATGGATTAAGGTGATTAAATGGTTGGATCTCCCTTTCCCCCTTTTCTCAAATATTTTGGAGTTATTGCATTGGGCTGACTCGATTAGGGTAAATGTCGAGAAGAGGAAGGTGTCAGAAGTTATTGTGTTGACCACGATTTGGTTCATATGGAGATACAGGAATAATGTGATATTTAATTCACTACCTATGTTTAGGAGTGCCCTTTTCGAGAACGTTGTTACTATTTTTTTCAATGGGGTGTTGGTAGATATAGTAGAAATAATATTAATTAGTCATTGTGGCTTCAAAATCCAATGATATAAGGTTATTTGTATTCTTTTTTCTCTAGCTTCTTGCTAGATGGTTTTCAATTTTAATATTAAGATGTTAAAAGAATATAAGTCGTTTCCATCAATATCCGATTGTTTATCTTTCTTGAGTGAAGTTTCAAGAGACTTACAACAAGACTCTAAGGTTATATCATCTACTGAAAGTAATTTTTCTGAATTAAACAAAAACCAAATATGTTACTATATTGTTGATATTGTTCAAACCTTGTAGTTAATGAAGTAATTTCTTGAACAATATAAATAAAATATTTAACCCTAAGTTTCTCTTGCTCGTATTATGAAACACTACAAGAAGTATCATTTGAAATCTCATCCAAATGTTTTTTCTATTTTAGGTTCACGTTTTTTAGTAAATACTGGATTAATGCCTATTTCCAAGGCAATATCTTTTGCAGTTTGTAAAGCATTTAAAAACCCAATTTCTTTATATTCTTTAAAAAACAAAATCAACTCATTTATTTTTTCCATAGCAACATCAATAAGCATATCTTTTGATAGCAATTGTTTGCTAACTAAATTAACAGTATTTAACATTTCATACCAAATTAATAATGCCAATATAAACGCAAAGTTACCAAGTTCATTTTTTGTTAAGGAATTAGCTTCACATGTTATTTTTGGATCATTATCATTTTGGGCTACTCGAAGTAAAGCTTTTTGTATATCAAATATTTGAAATCTTATAGCTTTAACATTATCAACACGACTCTTCCACCGAGTGGATGATAAAGATTTAGGAGCTAACCATTCACATTATCTGTAAAAATTTGTCAAGTCTTAGTGGAATTTGCAAAAATTGTATAGATATATTGTATTGTACCAAAAAAAAACATTTAGCATTACCACAAGTATTTGCCATATCACACCAACTTAAGTTCAAATTATGACAACCACAAGAAGTATAAAGAGATCTAGACTTTATATCTAAATGTTTTTTTGCACTCCTTGATGTTTTCCTTTCATATTTTATCCATTATCATAGCCTTGTCTACATACATTATTAATGTCAAGATCAAGCAAATTCAATTCATTTTGTAAAACATCACAAAATCCTTGGTTAGTATTATCATTTACATTTAAAAACCGTAAAAAAGATTATTCAATGCAAACAACATTTGACGAGACATCTACATATCTTAAAATAATAGTCATTTGCTCTTGGTGGCTTATATCAAGAGTATAATCAAGTCAAATTCAGCCAACATTTCAAATAAACCTAAGATATTTTCATTGTTATCGTAATATAATTTCTCATTAGTACCACAAAAAGATGGATAATGTTTAGCAAGAAATTTCGCAATAGAGACAATTCTCAACAAAACTTGTCTCCAATGAACATTTTTTTTCTAGTTGTATTTGAGTCGCATTATCAATAGTTTTATTTTTTTGTAATCTTAGACGCAAATCATACCAAGTATTTATATTTTTAACATGCTCCATACTAGTTTTATGCTCTTTAATTATAATGCGTCTAAATCATACCAAGTATTTATATTTTTAACATGCTACATACTAGTTTTATGCTCTTTAATTATAATGTTAAAATGTATCTAATCCCTAGAATCTTCATTTACTAATTGACCATTTCCACACTCTTTTGGAAATATTTTACAATAAAAGCAATATATATATATATATATATATATATATATATATATATATATATATATATATATATATATATATATATATAATATCAATTTCTTTGGAATAAACTAACCAATCTCTATCACATTTTTCCCCATTTGATAAAATTTATTATAATATGTTGCATAAATCTTCTTAAATATTTATTTTTAGGCCCTTTTATAACAGATAAATTTCTTTTAGGACCTATCATTACTAAAGTATTTGTCATGTTATAGTCAAGAACATCCCAATTTCTTGGATCAAATATATCAAAAGTGTGAAATATAAATATTATCACTAACATCAATATTAGCATTATCATTAACATCAATATTATCATTAACATCAACATTAGCATTGTCATTCAACATCAAAATTATCATTATCATCAACATCAACACCAACATTATCATGATCATCAAGATTAGCTTCATTAATAGTTTGTTTTTCATTTTTCGGAAAGTATTGTGTTTCTTTCCATAAATTCTAGTTGTGTTTTGTTAAATTCCTCAACTTTTTGTTTATTCTTACGCTTTTCATACCCAAATTCATATTTTTTTTAATCAAGGAGGCATCCTAAATTATAGAAAAGAAAGTAACGACCTTATTTGTAGTTTGTAGAATTCTTCTTGGTTCTAGATTTGCGACACTTCAAATCACCAAGAGAGGGTATCAAAAATGTAAAAAAAAAAAATCAGAATCCAAATAAGCATGATATATTTTATTATTAGGAAAAAAAGAACAATGATATCATATTCGAAATCCAAAAATTGCCTTCTCATTTTCGACTCTTCAAATCAGAAAAACAATGTTATGCTTCTAAAGAAAATAGAAATCCAGAAATCAGAAATCAGAAATGAAATCGGAATTTACTTAATTTTACAAATCATAATTTATCAGAAACGAAATAGCATAAATTAGAACTAGCAAAACTAAGTAGTGATATCAGAAACAAAAATTACCTTATGATTTTCGACTTTTCAAATCAATAAAACAATATTATGCTTCTAAATAAATCAAAAAATCCGAAATCTAAAATCATAAACAAAAGTATTTGATTAGTTTTAATCGTCTTTTTTTTTAATAGAAAAAAAAAAGAAAGACAATTAAAAATAGATTTTGTAAGCTACCCATGTATCCTTTATTTGTACGAAATACCATACAAAATAGAACGCTTAGAATGGATATAAAGAAATTATTTGATTGGTTCTTCCCAAAGGATCTGGCCGGTTGAACGTTTTCTAGCAGCACCAAAAAAAGGAAGGAGTCTACTTCTTTGTTGGCTTGACTCCAGAACTAGTAGAGGAAGGAAGCGATGATCGGTCTATCCCATTAAGCGTAATCCCACTAGCCAATGAAAGGACTACTCTTCTTGGACTGTAAGCGACGACACCAGATCAGAGCTAAGTGAGAGGACTGAGTGCACGTTAGCTTGAAGCCTATAGCTATTGAGTTTGATTGATGGCTTGAAGCGCAGCGAAGTTCTCTATGTGTCCGATAGGTCGCTTGTTCGAATTTATATTTCTAGTAGGATTCCCGGCTAATCCCCTTCCTTTATCATTCTGGTCTTGGATCACACCTACTAACTAGTGCGCTGTGACGAGGACTCTACCTGCCTCTGCCTTTCTTTTAGTGATATTAATTTTTTATCTTTTCTATTTCTTTTTCGTTGCATCAAAATCTGATTTTGCTTGATTGTATTTACTCGACAGAATCAAGTCAAACAAAACACCCAAAGGGTGTATAAGTGTATAAATCGATGATAGTCCATTTTAGGGATTGGCGACATACCCATTCAGTGACTTTGGTACTTTTGGTACTGGACGTTCCCTAAACGGCTACTGTCGGGTCAGGTGAATTCAATAATAGACGCCTGTTGGCATTCCAGCCTTCCTTCGCCTTTCATGGCCACATATCTTTCTGGCTAAGGAATGGGAAATCCTTATCCTGTTCAATGAATCCAATTTGCATTTCATCCGGGAAAAGCCATCTTTTTCTCAACAATGCTCTTCGCCTCCTTCCGGGGGGTCCGAGCCATCAGTGAGATACCACTCTGGAAGAGCTCGGGCGGATTCCTCCTTTTGCTCCTCAGCCTACGGGGTATTAGCAGCCGTTTCCAGCTGTTGTTCCCTTCCCAAGGGCAGGTTCTTACGCGTTACTCACCCGTCCGCCACTGGAAACACCACTTCCCGTCCGACTTGCATGTGTTAAGCTTGCCGCCAGCGTTCATCCTGAGCCAGGATCGAACTCTCCATGAGATTCATAGTTGCATTACTTATAGCTTCCTTGTTCGTAGACAAAGCGGATTCGCATTTGTCTTTCCCTCTATTTACATAGCGAATAAAGGCAAAGGCTCTTGCTCGAATGCGTGACTTATGTCTCTTTTTCCATTTATAAAAAGTAAGATGAATCTACGCTCCTCGGCCTATAGTAAGTGAATGAGAGGGTATGGGGTTCCGGGTCTTTTTCCAGTCAAAATTGACTAATAGACAATCCCCTTTTTCCGTGATAATGTGAAAGGACTCAATTCCTTCTTTCTTCCCCAGCGAAATGTAGTAGGAACAGCCTTCCCGCAGTCGCAGTAAGGATATTTTTTCTTGAAACTCTTTACTCCTGTAGCAAGTACTCATTTCTATTTAGTTGTTTTCTTACTCTATCCGGCTATTGAACCTGGTTTCCCTCTGCATATGCTAATGGATAGTTAGACAACTTAGAGAGCTCCTCAAAGGGATAGTTCTCACTCTGTTTTGGGGACCCCCAAGACTGTCTTTTGAATGAGTATGAATAAAGAATCCATGGATAAAGATAGAAAAGTAGATTTCTAATTTCTAATCGTAACTAAATCTTCAATTTTTGTTTGCATTTGGCGCCCCTTCACTTTCTTTGCTGGACGGGAAGATGCGAATCGTGAAGGCCTTCCCACCACGCGAAGTTCAAACCTCGCCGGAGAGGAATTGAAAACCGGAAAAAAAAAGCCCTTCGCAATCGAAGGTGAAAGCGGGAAAAAGACGACGAAAGCCTTTTTTCTTTCTTTTTCAGCCGACTTGAAAGGTGCTCTCAGTGTACCGCCATACGCACCCAAAAATTAGACCAAGCAGGAACCGGGGAACAAAGTTCCATTGTTTCATCTATCTCAAATAGGGAAAAAACGGAATCAAGAAGGGGTCAGCTGAGCTCGAAAGGGGTAGCCGGTCGTCGGCTAGGAGCTCTGGCCGGCAACGAAACTAAAGCTTCACACTGGTCCACTTGTCCACCAGCTAAGTTCCAACTCTATGTTGATAAGAAAAAAGAAAATCCCCTAAGAAGAAGAGGACTTTCAACTATTCCAAAAGAATCAAAAATTACTTCTTAGTTCTTACAAATCATAATTTATCATAAACGAAAATAACATAAATCATAAATAAGAAAACTTAGCAATGATATCAAAAACGAAAATTACCTTATGATTTCGAATCAGAAAAACAATGCTATCCTTGCTCCTTATGAGTTCTGATTTACTAAATTGGTATCTTTGTTCCTCCGATTTATTGATTACTGAGCTGGAATGAGAAGAAACAGAAAAAAAAAATGATAAAAAATTAGAAATAACAAAAATAAGAAGTGAACAAATTTTGAAAAAAAAAACTAAGCGTAATTTGAAGCTTTTGATTTCAATTTCAGTAAAAATCATAAAATTGAAGCTTTTGATTTCAAAACTTTAAGCAAAAAAGCAAAACAAAATTATAATGTTACCTTATGATTTCAAAAACTCAAGAAGGTAACAAAATCGTTGCTTGACTAGCTGTAGGTAACAAAATCGTTGCTTGACTTGCTGTAGCTAACAAAATCGGTTGTAAACTTTGTAAGAACTGAAATCGTTGCTTACCTTGTGTTTGATATTGGAATCGACTGATTATATAAATCAATAATATTGCAGGTGTAATAGTGATTCCTGTCAAACATTGGAGAATGTCTCATGCGTGCTTTATTAGCGAAAAAGAAACCAAAGATTTTTTTGTTTTCCAAAAATTTCAGTTCCCGCTCCATCTTTTCTTCCTACATCAGTTGATACACTAAGAAAAATGGTAACAAACTTATTTTTCGGCCATTAAATGAACACAGTCTATTAGAAATGATAAATAAAATCGGTCCTATGATTTTTTGGGCCCTATTCATGGGCACTTTAAGAACATGCCGATGATCGGTCCTAAATTAGAAAGTTCACACAATATGTCTATCTCGTAGCGATGAGCGATGGTGATAAAATGTGACTATCGGTATCAGTTGATTGTGGGAGGGGAGCGCGAGGGGGGGGGGGGGGTATTCTTATGTAATAACATTTTAAAAAAATAAAATTTTAGATTATAATGCTTACGTATCAATAAATCATAACATATTTTTATTAATAATTTTCAAATGAAATAATTTATTTTTCATATATATTTTCGTTCATAATATTTTCGATCATATTATTTTGAATCATAACAAATTAATGATCATAAATATTTTGAATTATCTCATTTTAGATCATATCTTTTTCATCATTATTTTTTATTTAGAGAATAAAAGTTATCATATCTTAATTTTTATAAAATAACTTATGTTCTTTAATAAAAAATAAGATTGTTTAATATATATATATATATATATATATATATATATATATATATATATATATATATATATATATATATATAGCAATTTATAAAACAATTTATAGAAAACATCATCAAGTTATTTCGTTTCATAAAAAACCATTGATCATAAGTCTCAAAATCATGTCATGACATAGTAACAATGTCAGAGTACAAATCTCAAGAATCTCATATGCGGAAATCATGTGTGTGATGCACTGCTATCGTACTGGCTTCTTTCCCTTCGAAGAAGAAGGACCTGAAACAAAAACTTAAACTGTAAGGACAAAGCTTAGTGAGTTCCTCCATCATACCACAAACCATACAAAAAATATATTGCTAGGCGTATCTGGGTTCCCGGCCTACCCTGCTGAGCATATCTAGGTGCTCAACCAACCCTTGTCAAGCATACCTGGGTGCCCAACCTACCCTTTGTCAAGCATATATGGGTGCTCGGCCTACCCTGCCGGGCATATCTGGGTGCCCGACATACCCTCCGGTTTATGTCAACCATATACGGGGACTATTTCACCCCTTCACTACCACATAAAAACATAACTTAACATACCATCAGCCATAACTGGGTGCCCAACCTACCCTCTCGGTATTTATCAATCGGGTTCGAAGACTATTCCCCTTCCTACCACTATCACATAATATCATAGCATACTAGCAGATAAGGCATAACAAATAGTGGCATACCAGATAATTATCACAAAGACAATCATCCCTACTATACTCTTACTAGTGCCCCGACATCGGTGCCTTCGACCCACTTCTACTGGAAGGTAACTCACCTCAATGTTGTAAAGTAGCTGAACTGTCCTCGGCTTTGGGATCAACTCTCCTCAAACTCATACATATAACATCTCTTTTAATTACTCTTGCATACTCATAACCTCTTTAAGGGCCAACTCTGGTCAATGGTCAAGTCAAAGGTCAACACTCTGGTCAAAGTCAACCTTCTAGTCTAAGTCAACATTCTGGTTGACTCAACTCGCCGAGTTGGTCCATCAACTCGTCGAGTTCCCGGGTCCATAAAACTTTGGAGACTCGGTCCTACTCGTCGAGTTCTTCCATGAACTCGTCAAGTTCCCCTACATACAAGTTGGGGCATTTCATTCACAACTTGCCGAGTTCATCCTTGAACTCGCTGAGTTCCTGTTCATATCAGTTGGTACATTTTGCTCTCAACTCGCCGAGTTCATCCTTGAACTCGTCGAGTTCTTCTTCATATCGGTCGGGAAATTTGCTCTCAACTCGCCGAGTTCATCCTGGGACTCGTCGAGTTCTTTGATCTTCAAATCCATAAACACGACCAACTCGCTGAGTCATCTTCTAGACTCAATGAGTTTGCTTGGTAACAGATTAGTTTGTGTTAGGGTGCAAATTCATGCTTGGATGTAGTGTTTTAGGCTTTCCTCTTTGTATGTGTAAATGGGTTGAGTCTTTCCTATAAATAGGAAGTGAGTGACTCCCATTATGAAAAAGAGTCCATTTTGGAGTGTTAGACTAGAGAGAGAAATTGTATACAAACCCATTTGTATAATCTTTCTAGATCTAATAAGAGCTTACAAAGATTTATTTACTCCTTGTGTTCTTGAATTTGTATGATGAATCACTAGATCTTTCCTAATTCCGCACATGTCATCATAATCAACACCACTACAATTGGTATCAGAGCGGGTGTTCTTGATTTCATCAAGAATTGATCCTTGATGGCTATTTTGATTTGGTGATTCTTATTGTTCATTGATCTTTGTGTTTTAGAGAGTTTTTGAATTCTAGAAATCGAATTCATCTTTTATTCTATTCATAATTTGATTTTCTTCACTAGAATTCAAGTGATTTTTACGTTCTCTCTCTAGAAAACCCATTCAAAATCACTTTCTCTTTCTAGAAATCTTCAAGTTTTTGTGATCATGGTGCGTTTGGAGTATGATTCTTGGATTGTAATCATTGAAGGTGTGAAATACGAAGTCAACGAATTTCAATTCTATGGATTATTGTTGAAAGGAGGTTTGATTTCATGGGATTCTTTGGTTTCTTATGGAGGTTTGAAAGATGATCATGGAAGATTGATATTTCAACAACTTTCGAAGATTGAATGTTTGTATGATCTTTCCATGTTCATGATAGCTCGTAGAAAGAATCGAGAGGAAGGAGAAGAAAGAGACTTGTTTAATAAGAGTTACATTTATCTTGTTGAAAATCCAAGTGATCTTCAAGCTCTTATGCTTGTTGAAGATGTTCTTGATGATCATCATGTTCTTGATGTTCTTGATGTTCAAGAAAAAGGAGTTCAAGTTGATGTTCATGATGAAAAAGTTTTTTGCTCAATTGGAGTTCAAACCGATGATATTTTGTGTTCTTGTGATTCGTTTGAAGGAATGATTCCTTATCGGAAGCCGGTGATTCAAGAAGTTCACAAATACCAAACTCCAAAAGATTTGATTCAAACTTAAAATGTTCATGTTGTTGAAAGTGGGTTTGTTCATGAAGTCAAGTCTTCAAGATGCAAAAAGATGAGAAAGAAAAAGAAAAAGAAGATAAATCGGAAGAACAAGCGGGTTTACTCACAAAAATCATCAAATGTTGTGAAGCCGAAATCCGTGAAGCAAATTTGGGTTCCAAAGCAACAATCTCCAAAGGTTGCATTGAATTTGAAGTCCAAACCCAAAAGTGTTGGTGGTTCTTTTGAAGATGTTCTTGGATTGACGAAGAACACGAAGAATGAGTTGTACATCTCGCATGGTGGGTGGTACAATGTTCGAATTGGAGATTTTCTCATTCCGACAAAAGAACCAAGATCTTTCAAATTTGATTCGTTCGTTGAAAATGGAACTCGATTCGTCAAAAAGGTAACTCAAATTCTCAAATGAATTCCAAAACATCCATGATTTCGATTCGTATTTTTCGTTTTTCATTTTTGATCGATTTGTCTCATTGGATCAAATCCGTTTCAACCCCATTGATTGATCCATCTTTTTTGTTTAGATCAAAAATTGAGCTCAAATTTAAAGTTCGTTTGTTGTTCTTGATCCAAACTGAAGTCCAATTTCCTTTGTTTGTCACTATTCATATAATTTTTTTTAGCCCAATGTACAAATTTGTTTTCTATACATTTAATTTCGAATACAAGCCCATTCTGTGACAATGAATTTGTTCATTGTTCATCATTTTAAGCCCAAAAAGTCGATCTATTACTGTTCATCTTGATAAAGCGTCATCGGATTCATCATTCATGAATATCGATTCCTTCAATCGATCAAAGTCTAATTGTTATTGGAATCGTAATCTGATTTTGAATGGAGTCGTTCTTGATTTAGAATCGATTCAACTTAAAATCGATCTTCTTTACGTATTTTGGTTCGTCATGTGACTTGTACACCAGCTTTATATGGTTGTACAATTGTATCAGTTCTTCATTGTTTCTTCTATAACGCATCTTCTTATAATCAATTTCTTTTCATTCTATCAATTTCATTGAATCGTTTTAATAATTGATGATTTGATTCATGTCAAGAAATTTCATGAAACCTAATTTGCTATCGATATTGTTGATTTGATTCAAGTTGACTTTCTGAAGTCAAAATCAATGTTCTTGACAAATCAAAATTGAAATTGATTGAAAAGGAAGATAAATCGGATTTGTATTTGATTTCGAAACCAACATGACGTTTATGTTTGGTAATTCGATTGGAGTTATAAGTTCGATATTTGATATTGACTTGGATATGCTGAGTCGTTCAATAGATTGATATCGATCATCAAAAAGCGAAGGTTGGAATTGCGCTTTTGATTTCAAAGCGAATAGTCGTTGATGGTTGATATTAACTGATTTTGGTGATCAATTTTGGGTTGGTAAAAGAAAAACAAAGAATCGATGGTTGAAGCTTTGGTTAACAGTAGAATGATTGTTGATGTGCAAAGGATCGGTTTAGAAATTGATTTGGGAATCGAACTTGATTTGAGATTTCGATTTTGATTGTCGATGGTTTGGATGGATTTGGATGAACAAACTGAATGATTGTTGATGTATGAAGAATTCGTGAATGACGATAAAGAAAGATCTGAAAATTGAAAGTTTTTGTTTGGAATCGATTTATGTGATGTCAAGGATCGATGTTCAAAGAATTGATATCGGAATCAATTATGCGAAGTCAAGAATTGAAGGCGAAATTAGGATCGTGTTTGAGAGTCTCCTTTACGAAATTAATCTCATATTTGAGAGTCGAGCATCAAGCCTGGAAGTCTAGACTGGACAAGTTTGAAGTAAATTGAGTGTTCGCATCTATGGCTTGTGTTCGATGGGTGCTGATTTTTTTTGGTTCGCATATGGATGAATCAAAACATGAGTTCGCATTTGTGGATCGAGTATGTTGTTCACTTGGATTTTGCATTTGGTGATACAGTTTGATGGTTGATGGCCAAACCGGATTCGCATTTGGTGAATCAATTTAAAGTTCAGAATTGGTTTCGCATGGTTGAAGAATTGGACAGTAGTGTTATTAAGTTCGCATTTGAGTGTGTCAAACATGAGTTCACATTTGGGTCTCAATCAATTTCGCATATTTGGTTACTTGGGATAAAGATGCGAAATTTTCTTAAACATGGTTCGCATTCATGTTTCAGTCACATGCGAATGAAAATGCGAAGTAATTGACTGTATAAGTGAATTGGGGAAGAAGAAAGCAAATAGTTTCAAATTTGGTCCCTGATCTTTTCACGAAATGACAAAATTGACCCAACTTCTCAAAATGGGAAATAAAAGCTGAAAAAAATGCAGAATTTTCAGTTCTGGTCCCTGCTGTTTGTGCGAATTTACGCTTTATGCCGGTTTCGAAAATGGGCTAGAGTTTCGCATATTTGACTGTTTTTGGCGCAACGGGTCCCTGCAAGTTTCAGAAACTGACAACTTCTACCCGGATTTTGAAAAATCTTGCAACTTTCACCCAAAAAGTCAAAAAAAATTCATAAATTGGAAATTTTTTGTGGCTTTTTCGTGATTGTTTTTCCGTGCAAGATTTTTGGTGATTCATTTTTGGTACACATCAAGGGGGAGTATCGTGAAGACTATTCCTCGGGCGCTTCTCATCCTTAGTGGGTTTTATAATCATTTTTTTGATTATAAAAAGGGGAGAATGATGGGTATTCGAAGCTTCTCGAGTTTGTCGAATATTCATTTGCGGATTTGAAGACCGATGTTACTTTGAGGGGGAGTTTGGTCTTGATCGCGCTAGCTCGTTGGAGATTAAAGTCGGACATCCAATCCTAACTTTGAGGGGGAGAATGTTAGGGTGCAAAGTCATGCTTGGATGTAGTGTTTTAGGCTTTCCTCTTTGTATGTGTAAATAGGTTGAGTCTTTCCTATAAATTGGAAGTGAGTGATTCTCATTATGAAAAAGAGTCCATTTTAGAGTGTTAGACTAGAGAGAGAAATTGTATACAAACCCATTTGTATAATCTTTCTAGATCTAATAAGAGCTTACAAAGATTTATTTACTCCTTGTGTTCTTGAATTTGTATGATGAATCACTAGATCTTTCCTAATTCCGCACATGCCATCATAATCAACACCACTATAGTTTGGGGGACCACGACCTAACTCGCCGAGTCGTATGAATGACTCGTCGAATTCCCCAAAGTCCCAAATTTATTCAATCTCTTCTAGTCGGGTTCAAGGCTTCTAAACCATAGATTTGGCCTCCTAGGGTCGATATAACACGTAAAGTTACAAACTTTACATTCACACATGGGTTATATAGGTCAAAAAGCCCTAAAAAGTGGTTCATATGATGCATGGGACTCCCATAGCCATAAAGTTGGCACCTTTATGCCATGGAGCCCCTCAAAGGCTCCGGATCTAAAGTTATTACCCCAAAACATGCTTGCATCCATGAATGGTTCCATATTATGCTCCATATGGTCCTAAACTACACCATAAAGAGATCTAGTAAACAAATAGACAAGGTATAGACTCTATACCTCAAATGAACTGGAAATGAAGTTCTTCTTCTAGATGCAAAGCTCCTTCCTTCAACCAAGCACTTCTAGCTTCCACTTCTTCAAGAAAACACCAAGGAATCACTCTTTTTTCACTCACACACACACACACTCACAAAGCTCAAGATCACGAATTAGGGTCTGCTGCACTATGGGAGGCGATAAGGGAGGCCACAATGGGGGTGTTAAGGTCTTTAAATAGGGTGCAAACCCTGAGAATTAGGGTTTTACTCTGGCATCCCTACTCGTCGAGTTGAGGCTTCTCGACTCTTCGAGTAGACTTCAAGTCCCACGTCCAAAATCCCATTTCTACTCGACAAATTTGGGGCCTCCAACTTGTCGACTCCCTTTGCAAAAAATGAATAATTCTTTATTAAAATACATACTAGGAATCAGGCGTTACAAATTTCCCCCACTTATTTTAGACTTCGTCCTCGAAGTCTGCTGCATCTGGATATAACTTGGGGTAGTGCTCCCTCATCTCGTCCTCCGACTCCCTAGTCTATTCAGAGCCCTTGCGGTGCTACCATTGCACATTCACCAACTCAACCTTCTTGTTCCTCAGATCCTTCGTCTTCCTGTCGAGGATGGCTACTGACCGCTCGATGCAGTTCAGGCTGTTGTCCACCTGAATATCCTCTAGAGGTACCACTGCAGAGTCATCTACTAGGCACTTCCGCAGCTGGGAGACATGAAAGGTATTGTGGATCTGACTAAGCTTGGTTGACAGATCCAACCTATAAACCACCTTGCCCAACCAAGATGCAACCCTGAAAGGACCAATGTACCTGGGGCCCAACTTGCCTCGCTTCTTGAACCGAATGGCACCTTTCCAAGGTGACACTTTCAGAAGAACCATATCTCCGACTTAGAACTCCAGGTCCGATCAGCGTTTGTCGGTGTAGCTCTTCTGCCGACTCTGAGCAGTTTGAAGTCTGCTCATGGCCTTCTGTATCCTCTCCGTCATCATGAGTACCACTTTCCTACTCCCCTTGACCCTCTATCCAACCTCACCCCAACATATCGGGGTTCCGCACTTCCTCCCGTATAACATCTTGAAGGGAGGACGGTTAATAATCGTGCGGTAGCTATTATTGTAGGAAAACTCCGCCAAGGGAAGGTAGGTATCCCAGCTACCGCCAAAGTCGAGGACGCATGCCCGCAGCATGTCCTTCAGAGTCTAGATGGTCTGCTCACTCTAACCATCTGTCTGCGGGTGAAAGGTCATGCTAAAGTGCAGACGAGTACCCAACTCATCATGAAATTTCTTCCGGAATACGGAAGTAAATCGCACGTCTCAGTTAGAAATCACGAAAACGGACACTTTGTGTTGAGCTACTACCTCTCTAATATAGATGTCGGCCAGCTTCTCGGCTGAAATGCTATCATGGATCAGGATGAAATGGGCAATCTTGGTCAATCGATCCATGATGACCCAAATCGAATCCACTCCCCGTGCGGTCCTGGGAAGCTTCGTGACTTCGTGATGAAATCCATAGTAATATCCTCTCACTTCCATACAGTGATATCCAATAGTTGCGTCTTGCTGTGAGGCCTCTGGTGCTCTGCCTTGACCTTCTTGCAGGTCAGGCATCTCTCGACGTACCAGCCTACATTTCGCTTCATGTAGGGCCACCAGTAGTCAGGGCGAAGAACTTTGTACATCTTCGTCGCCCTAGGATGGATGGAAGATTTGGACTTGTCTGCCTCATCCATCAAAATTTGTCGTACTCCACCCTAGTATGGAACCCACACCCTCCCATGCAGGGTCAGCAAACCATTGTTGTCATAGTCAAACGAGGCCACCTGGCCTATGATCCGCTCACACTTCCGGCGCTCCTCCTTCATGCCTCAACTTGCACCTCTCGGATCTGCTCCAAAAGTGGAGTCACCACCGTCATCCTCAAGCAAATATCTATGATCAGGGTTCCCTTGCGACTAAGCGTGTTAGCCACCATGTTGGCCTTCCCCGGGTGGTAGAGGATCTCACAATCGTAATCCTTCACCACATTTAGCCACCGACGTTGCCTCATGTTTAGATTTGGCTGATCCATGAGGTACCTCAAGTTCTTATGGTCCGTGAAAATGGTACAACGGACCCCATAGAGGTAGTGTTGCTAAATGTTGAGGGTGAAAACAACCGCCCCTAACTCTAGATCGTGCGTCGGGTAGTTCGCCTTGTGAGGCTTCAGCTGCCTCGAGGCATAAGCGATGACGTGCCCCCTCTGCATCAATACTGCGCCCAAACTCAAGATGGACGCATCACGGTATACTACAAAATCCTCCACCCCCTCTAGAAGGGCTAAGATCGGCGCCTCCCACAACCTCTGCCTCAATGTCTCGAACGCTGCCTAATGCTCAGGCCCCCAGCGAAATACGACGGCCTTATTCGTCAGTCATGTTAAGGGTACTACAACCTTGAAAAAATCATGAACGAATCTCCGCTAATAGCCTGGTAACCCGAGGAAACTCCAATTCTCAGATGGAGATTTCAAAACCTCCCATCTCATCACGGCCTCCAATTTGGCCGGGTCGACCAAAATACCATTCTGGTTGACAAGGTGCCCAAGCAACTGCACATCACGCAAACCGAACTCGCACTTGGAGAACTTGGCACACAAGCTCTCCCTACTCAGGGTATCCAACACCTCTCGCAAGTGCTCCTCACGCAGCTCCTGCGTCTTGGAGTAACCCAAGATGTCATCTATAAAGACTATCACAGACCAATCCAGCATCAGACTGCATATGCATTTTATGAGGTCCATGAATGTGGCAGGAGCGTTGGTGAGCCCAAAAGGCATCACTACGAACTCGTAGTGGCCATATCGAGTTCAGAAAGCAGTCTTCTATACATCCTCGTCTCTAAATCGCATCTGGTGGTAGCCTAAACACAAATCAAACTTGGAAAACCAAGATGCCCCCTATAGCTGGTCTAAGAGATCATCAATCCTCAGGAGTGGGTAATGGTTCTTCACCATTACCTTGTTCAGCTCCCGGTAGTCTATATACCTCCGATGTGACTCGTCCTTCTTCTTTACAAACAAAATCGAGGCTCCCCAAGGAGAACTGCTCGGCCTAATGAATTCCTTGTCTAACAACTCCTGCAGTTGTTTAGATAACTTCTGCATCTCAGGAGGAGCCAATCGATATGGTGCCTTGGCTATTGGAGTCGCACCAGGGACTAGGTCGATCCCGAGCTCCACGTGTCTCTCCGGAGGTATCCTAGGCAGCTCCTTTGGAAATACGTCCGGGTACTCTCGCACCACTGGTACATCACTCACAGTCGCCTTACCCGCCTCTCGGGTATCCAAAATGTAGGCGACATACCTCGCGCAACCCTGCTGAAGGTAGCGCCTAGCCCCTGCAGCCGAACACATAGCTGGTCCACGTTGTGGCCTCTGCCCATAATCACCAGCTCTCCCCCACTTGGGGTCCTGACACGCACCAACTGCTGCACACAGTCGATCACCGCCCCGTCAGGGTCAGCCAATCTATGCTGATGATAACTTGTTCCCACGTAATGGAATGGGAACCAAATCCATGAGGTAACATTCATCATACAACCTCAAAACATAATCTCTGAAAACCTCTGATCCCCGGACAGCTCGTTCGTCAGCAATCTCGACCTCCAAAGGGAAATTCAACATGCCCGAAGACTCAGAAAACCTCTTGCTAAGAGCAAGAGAGACAAATGCTCGGGTAGCCCCCAAGTTAAATAACACATGTACTAGGATGCCATTCACATGGAACGATCCTAAACAAAACACATAAAGAAAGCACATGAATATCATAATCGACATGTAATAAAAGTTAGGAGAAGAAAACATATTCGTCACCACATCCAGCGCGACACACGCCTTCTCGATGGTCAACCGGAAGGCTCGGCTCCTCATCACTGGAGCATCTGTCTTGCCCTGTCGGCCATCCGTGATCCATAGAGTCGCTGGACCTGGCACCGCCATTGGTGCTCCTGATGTTAGTCGAGGGAAATTGGCCTTTTTATGGCCCCTCTGATTGCAATCAAAGCAAATGAGGCCTTATTTCTGAATGGTAGGGGTAGGGGCTGTAAAATCCTTGCTAAAGTGTCTGGTCTTGCCACACTTGTAGCAGCTTGATCCCCCAACTCTGCAAACTCCCTCATGTGGTCATCCGCATTTCCCACAGTGGCTCCGGCCCTATTGGCCCTTCGACCTAGAGTCGGATCCCTTGGGTTTCTTCCCTGAAACCCCAGTAACCTGCCCAACCTCTGCCTTCCTCTTCCGGAGGTGTTCTATGTCAATCTCCCTCTCCCATGCCCTGGCTATCATATCCTTCAAAGTCGGACATGCCGAGTAGCTGATGTGTTTCCGGATGTCAGCCCTTAACATGTAGTGGTACCGAGTCTTCCTCATCTCCTCATCCCCTGCATATTGAATCACCAGTAAGGCCCTCTCCCGAAACTTGGTGGTAATCTCTGCCACCGACTCAATCGTCTGCCTCATATCATTAAACTCCTAGGCCAGTTGCTGAAGCTCCACAACCAGCACAAACTTAGCCCTAAACCTGGTCACAAAGTCCGATCAGGTCATAGTCTCAAAGTTAGGGGCTTCCAGTGAATCACTGACCGCCTCCCACCAATCTTTAGCTCGGTCCCTCAAACATCCTACAACATACCGGACCTTTGATCCCTTAGGGAATAAGCTCGTCAACTGATTAGACTCCATGTTTGCAATCCACCTCCTGACCATAATGGGTTCCTTCACCTCGTGAAAGTTTGGCGCACCATATGCCCTGAAATCCTTGAAGGAGAGTGTGTGTGTCCCTATCTGGCCAGATGCCATGTCACTCCTGAATGCCCTGAGACTCTCCTCCATCAGCTTGTTGATCCCTTCCTTGATCGACCCGAAAGTCGTCGGGGTCGCCTCAAGGATGCCTCTTATGATCTCAGACGTGATGAACTTGTGTAGTCCATCATCAACCGGCTCGGAACCTGCACCTGAACCTGAACTTGATCTTGAACCAGACCCTGAACCTCCTACTCCATGACGTGTCACCACCATTCTGAAACAAAACACATAATCGTCAGGGTCATACATAACCTGGAGAGATCTCACATATTCTATAAGTTCCCTGGTTCTACCTCAACCCTCCTTGACTTGAGTACGGATCCTCTGCTTTAAGTAGTACGGGGGCATACTACCTTCAACATTTATCCGTACTTTCCTCAAGGATTGCCTTGACTTTACCAAGTCCCTTCTACTACTACTGCTCGCTGCACTAATCTCATCCTAGGCTTACCCTAGGGTAACTCTCCGACCTACTCTCCAGCATGAACTGCATAAGAAACCTATGCTACCTTTACCTAACTAGCCCATGAATACCATTACATATCACTAAGACCAGATAATTCTTCGAATGAGAGGTCCTACCCCACAACGGTTGGACTCAAAGAAGAGCTGAGAAAAAGGGCTAGACCTAACCTTCTGAAATTATTTAGTCCTCGCAATATGTAACTTAATGTATTTGTTTACTAGTTAGTTAAAGATAACTAGAACTCCTAAAAGCACAAAGCAAGCAACATTTGAGCTTTGAGTATCAAAACTAAGCATATCCTATTCAAGCCATCATATCATTGACTAGTCAGTACTATCATGCAGTTCAATAAGCATATAAAGTAGGCACATAAGGCATCTTCCTAGATCCTTAGCCCTAATCTAGCATGCCGTTCTCGTACAGTAGGCATATAAGGCATCCTTCCTAGATTCTTAGCGCTAATCTAGCATGTAGTTCTCAATATCATATCATATCATAACATATCACGTATGGGTATCTTGGGGAAAACTTACTTGAGCTCGACCGATTGCAAGTATCACACACCTTGTTCTTTCTCAAAACTCTTTATTTGAATTCATAGAAAAATTATTTTCTTGTAAAAATATTTCAAACCCTCGATTTGAGTCTAGACACCCCCGAAGGCATGTCCAAATCCGTCAAACAAAGGATCTGATACCAACTTGTAACACCCCAAAAATACAGACCAAATATTTCATTTTTGATATAGAAATTTATAAAACAATTTATAGAAAACATCATCAAGTCATTTCATTTCATAAAAATCCATAGATCATAAGTCTCAAAATCATGTGATAACATAGTCACAATGTCAGAGTACAAATCCCAAGAATCTCATATGGGAAAATCATGTGTGTGATGCGTTGCTACCATAACAGCTCCTTTCCCTTCAAAGAAGAAGGACCTAAAACAAAAACTGAAACTGTAAGCACAAAGCTTTGTGAGTTCCCCCATCATACCACATACCATACAATAAACATATTTCTCGGCATATCAGGGTGCCTGGCCTACCCTGTTGAACATATATGGGTGTTAAACCTACCCTTTTCTGGCATACCAAGGTGCCCGACCTACCCCTTGTCAAGCATATCTGGGTGCTCGACCTACCCTGCCAGGCATATCTGGGTGCTCGACCTACCCTTCCTACCATTATCACATAATATAATAGCATACTAGCACATAAAGCATAACAGATAGTGGCATACCAGATAATTATCACAAAGACAATCATCCTTATTATACTCTTAGTGGTGGGCCGACATTGTTACCTTCGACCCACTTCTATTGGAAGGTAACTCACCTCAATGTCATGAAGTAACTGAACTTCCTCGGCTATGGGATCAACTCTCCTCAAACTCCTACACATAACATCTTTTTTATTTACTCTTTCATACTCATAACCCTTTTATGGGTCAACTCTGGTCAATGGTCAAGTCAAAGGTCAACACTGTGGTCAAAATCAACGTTCTGGTTGATGGACTTTATTGGACTTATGGTTTTAGGCTTTAGGCATGGACCAATTAGATCAGGGGTGAAATGGTCATTTTACCCTAAGAAGGATTTATGGGTTTAGACTAAGTGATGTCTTGGTATTGATAGCTCGGGGAGCCGAAAGAGTAGCAGTTCGAGGAATTGCTAGTTATCAGCCAGAGGAGTATCAACAGGGCTTCAGTAGTGCAAGGTGAGTTATCCTCAGTATAATCAAGGGTCTAAGGCACCAAGGCTGTCCCTTTTCGGATTTTTGTACTAATATCTTATGTTGTTATGATCTGTTAGATCGGTATCCTGGTAGATAGGATGTTATATGCTGTTCTGATTTGTTAGATCGGTATTCTGGAAGATAGGATGATATATTCAGTGATATGTTATCTCAGTATCATGGTAGATAGGATGGTTATATGCTAGTATGATCTATTAGATCGTTATCCTTGTAGATCGGATGTGGTTATGCTTAGTGACCTAATGTTGGTCTGACTATCTGCATGTTAGTTGTTATTCTAGTTAGGTGGATCCGTAGGACTACCTGTAGTATTATGTGATTATATGTATGTGTATTAGTTGTGTTATATGTCGACATATTACGTGGGATGGGTTGAGGTGAAACTGCTCTGTGTGGTAACCAACAAACCCGGGAGCATTCCAGATACGAGCTGAGGGAGACTTGTACTGTGGGCTCGATGGCAATCCAGATGTGAGTTGTGGGCCCAGGAGGCAATCCAGACTCACACTGTGGGCCCAGGGATAATTCAGTCTATAAAGTTATGGACCCGGTACATGTTGTTATTTATATATGTGTTATGTGAAGTTTATCGGTATGTTGGCCTTCCAACCCAATGTTTAAGGGCCTGGGGTATTCCATCCCGATAGATGATTGGACCCATAGTATGTTGTTTGTGATTATATGTGTATTGTTGTGGGTATGGGTATTTTGGGGTAACTCACTAAGCTTTCAGGCTCACAGTTTCATTTTATTGTTTCAGGTTCAACGAATGGTCGAGGGAAGGCGAAGGCGTGACCGTACACTTCCTCGATTGATGAATATGATTTCTGGTAACTCTGATGTTTAAACTATTTTGAAAAACAAATTGTAATAACTGAATGGTTTTAAATGATTTAAAAGTTTTAAATTGGCTCGAATTTTATGGGTGTTACAAGTTGGTATCAGAGCCTTGGTTTGAGCGAATTGGAGGAGCATTCATGTGAATCCAGTCTCAAACTAAGGAAAAAGATTTTCGAAATGATTTTTTTAAATGGTTTTCGAAATAAGTAAAAGAGGAGGCAGAGTGTACGATCAGCCAGAGCCAGTAAGTAGACCCCAAAATACCATACAGTTATCTGATATTGTGATATGTTAGAACAACATGCTAGTACTAGGCTAGGGATCTTCAGGAATTACATGATAGAATTGCCTGATTACATATGCCTGCTAGCCTAGGGTTTTCCTTATATGAGATTGACATCCTTACTGTGGTTGATTTTGTATGTATCACGACTATATATAATTAAGATCTTATAGCCTTAGAATGTTTGATTTGGCCTTATGTTCTGTTCTTGTCGATTAGGGTCTTAGGGTAGGATCAGATATTCAAAAGTCTATACAGTCCAACATTATGTATGGCTAGAATACACTAGTATTGCAGGGTTGGTGGAAGTTTCATGGATGGGTGGGTTGTGTGAGGCCGGGAGGCCAGTTACAAGATATTTAGCATTCCTCTAGGAGTGAGGATTGAAAGTTCGCTATGATTATGTACATTGTTAGGGCGTTGTGATGATACTTGAGACAAATATGGGTAGGTGTTGAAGGTAGTATGAGCCCATACTACTAAAAGCACAGGACCCATATGCGTAGCAAGGAAATCACAACCCCTAAGTTTGCGTTGGGAATTGGCCCCCTATCAGTGTATGGATTATTAGAGATCTTTCTGGTGTTTTACCAGAATGGTGGTTACGAGACGTCTTGAGACCGGATCTAGGTTAGGATCGGAAGCTGGCAGCCAGGATAGGCCAGCATTTTTAGAGGACCGTGTCAGTGAGATCATCCGGGAGGAGGTGATCGGGGTTGTCCGGGGATAGTTTTCGGAGATGTTTGAGTCTATTAAGACCGCCATGGTTGAGTATTTCAACGAGCACTATGCAGCCATTGCTGAGACGGTCGCCGCGGCAGCTATAACAACTGTAACGATGACAAGGGGAGGATCTGGTCGAGCTTTCCAGTACTAGGATATATTCTGATGAACGGAGGGCTGCAGTTATTTGGTATCAAGGAGATGATCTGTACTCGTTGCATTTCACGGGCTGAGCAGGAGGGGCTAGCACATGAGTTTCTAGACTTGAGGCTTCGGGATTTTGCTCGATGCCAGAATGTGGGTTGGCAAACTTTTTAATTGGAATAAGATTGAGGATGTGGGTTATTATTTCTAGGTCATACCCCTATAATGATATTGGAAGCGAAGCTCGACTCATTATGGAACGAACCATATCAATTAAGGATCAATTATGCCTCTCAGCTACATCATTTAGTTGTGGTCCTGGGAGGTGTCAATTGTGAAAAAATTCCACATTCCTTCAGATAGTCATTAAACTCGATACTAAGATACTCACCACCTCTATCAGATCGTAACATCTTTATCTTCTTACCCAACTGGTTCTCTACTGCATTCTTAAACTCTTTGAACTTTTCAAAAGTTTCTAATTTATGTTTGATCAAGTAACTCGAACCATATCTACTATAATCATCAGTAAATGTAACGTAGTAGTGATTTGCATCCTTCATGGCAGATCTGAATGGTCCACACACATCTTTATGGATGAGGATCAAAAAATCGTCACCTCATTCACATGTACCAGTGAAAGGTGATTTAGTCATCTTGCCCATTAAACAATACTTACATTCATCATCTGATTTTAGATCAAACGATTCCAACACTCCATCCTTTTGGATTTGGGCGATGCGTTTCTTGTTAATGTGCCTAAGACGGAAATGCCATAAGCATGACTTGTCTAAACTATTAGCTAAACAAATACTAAACACATTGTTTCCTAATTCATTCACATAAACAATAGTCTTGTATAGACCATCAGAAGGATAAGTTTTGAAAACAAATGCATCATTAAAATAAACTAAAATAGTACCATCGTTGTTATAAAAACCATAAG
Source organism: Lactuca sativa (assembly GCF_002870075.4). NCBI lineage: Eukaryota > Viridiplantae > Streptophyta > Magnoliopsida > Asterales > Asteraceae > Lactuca > Lactuca sativa. Next base: position 63,777,502 of record NC_056625.2, on the reverse strand, counting down.
GATATCCTTATCTAAATAATGCTTGAAAATAAATAATGTTTCGAGTCATTTGTGGTGAATAGCAATTATTATCCAAATTAACTCTAATACTACCAAACAGAAGCTCATAAGTCCCAATCCTGGTAACAACCGATCTTTGCTTGTTCCCCATGATCAGGTTCAACTTCCCATGATCGACCTCTTCATTTTCTTTTAGTCCTTGTATATTAGAACAAATGTGGAAACCACATACCGTATCAAGAACCCAATAATTTGAAATGAAAGTTTTATATACTTGAATAGGATACATACCAGAAGAAGAGTTAGTAGCTTTGGCCTTCGAATCTTTCACTTCCTGCAAGTACTTTGGGCAACTTCTTCTCTAATGGCCCTTTTGTCCAAAATGAAAGCACACGGCCTCTTTTGGATCAGAAACAGGAGGAGTATTGAAGTTGGGATTTACTTTGGTTCCACTGGGCTCTCCATGGTAGGCCTTCCCTTTCCATTTGGATTGGGAAGGGGACTTTTTCTTCATTCCCTCTGCATTGTTGGATAGCCATGACAGGAGCAGTTACAGAACTATTGGAATGAAACTTCTTCATCCTCGCTTCAGTCGTTTGCAACATATTATGAAGTTTGATCAACGTGGTCTCAGTATTGTTCAAATGATAGGTCAATATGAACTGATTATAACTACTAGGCAGATAGTTGAGGACCATGTCAATGGCAAGGTCCTTATCAAAGTTCACGTTGAGATTTTCCAATCTTTCCACATGCCTCTGCATTTTCTGAACATGAGCGCACATATACTCTCCCTCTTTCAGTTTGCTCTTTCAGTTTGATACAAGTCTGTTTTAAGCTCATAGGGCCAGTAATCCTCATAATTTTTTTGGAGCTAAGGAGCCATAGTTGCAGTCATAATACATGAGACCTTTATGGCATAATCCATGTACTGCTCATAATCGTCAAGCTCATCAAGAGGGGTAGTTTCTTTGTGAATTTCTGGAATTGGAGTAGTGAGAACATACTCTTTGTTCCCATAGCAAAGCATCATCTTCAGATTCCTCATCCAGTCCATGTAGTTTGGACTGGAAACCTTGTCCTTAGCAAGGACCGATAGTAGAGTGAAGTTGTAGTTTGATGAAGGTGGAGGAGGAGGAGGAAGTTCAACACTTGAAGACATCTCTGAAAAAGACAAGATTTTAATTAGTTGATTCATTCAGTAATATTTTAATTTAATTAATATTCAAGGCTAGGATCAAATAATGAAATTCAAAATTAAGAAAAGGGATGTATAGGATCACAAATAAGATGTGAATAATCATGAAAACCCGCTTAACAACCTCAAGGTCTTTTATCTTCTCAAATAGACATGTCGGAAAACCATACACGCTCCATCAAATAATGATAATTTTCAAGTTGTGCCATCATAACAACTTTATAGTCCCAAATTAGTGTGTTGGTTAACCATGCATGCTCCACAAATTACTCATAAAGATTGATGTGCGTTTTCATGGATTAGCAAACACTTTCACATTTTCCTAAAGTAAATAGAGTAAGATTTTTAAAAGGTTTGATTACTTTATAGCATTATACTTTTAATGAGTTTATGTCCTATTGAACCCATTTTGCTAACGACCCTCCACCACACAAGAGAGTCGTGGGTGAAAAGTGATGGGTTTTATACAAAAAAACATTCCTATGTGCTCATACAAAACCCTAAAGCGGTGATTTAGGCTTCTCTATTATACATGCAATTCATCCAAGACTTAAAACCCTAATCTAGCATACATTGAAATTGAAAACTACAATAAACTAGTTTAGATGATACCTTTCAATGGTTGCAAGAATCCTTTGATCTTCAAGAAGCTTAGTGTCACAAGTGTAACACCTCTAATGGCTCACAAACACCACAAGCAAGAGAATGATGTAGAGGAGAGAGGACGAGAGGCAAAAGTCGGCTCCAAGATTCCAAGGGATCAAGTGGCCGATTTTGCTAGCCCTAGGGGTCCTTATATACTTGTGCTTCTAGGATTTCAGTCAAAACCTTAATTGGATAACTTAGGCCCTAAGTAACTTGAGAAGCTTCTGGAAAAAGGCCTCTATGGCCGAAATTAAGATGGACTCCTCTTAATTTCGTCCATGCCCTAATCCATAAGGATTCTTAGCCCAAAATCAACTATCACGCAATTAACAGTTCTAGTCCCCTTTATTTAATTAATGTCTTTTAGCCACATAATTAATTCTTAATTAATTCTTGTCTAATATTAATTAAACTATATGATTTCTCTTTTAATATATTATTCATATAATATATTAATGAACCATAATAACGTCTTGATATGTGTATTTATATATATATATATATATATATATTTATGCACTTTCTCTTAATATTTTGGCCTTATTTATTCTCTTTTAGAACTAAAAAGTACTTATAATGCTTTGAATTATGTTTTGCAGCTATGCATTGGCGATAAAGCACAAAAGAAAATACTGAAGTGGAAACCAAACTTAGAAGCTAAAAGAAATTAAAATGCTGGATTAGACAGTTACGCCTCGCGTAGCTCAACTGTACGCACCGCGTAACAACCAATTTGACTTACGCCCCGCGTAACTTAATGGTACGCGCCGCGTACTGGTTGGCCTCGGATATGTTCAATCGTGTAGTGATCCTTAGTACTGTTGGATTAATGTCTAAGTCCATAACTATATTTGGTATGTACTTGACCCGACCCGGCATGGTCTATTTGGGTTGCACTTCACCTACACAATTTATATGGATAGTATTTTGAGAATAGTATATTTATGATTTATATTAATATATTATAAGTTCTAATATATTAATATAATCATATTATTTAATTAGTATTGATCAAGAATTAATTTATAGTTAATTAAGTGATCAAAATGAACTAATTAAATATGGACTCTTAGATATATATGTGTAGTGGGCCAAGTTCATTTAGGTTGGGCTAAGTCTTCATGGATAGTCCATGGAGCTTTAACCCATGGATCCTAAGAAATGAAAGGTCATGGGTATTAGGGTTTAACCCTAATCCTCCACACTATATAAAGATGTCCTTGGTTGGTGAAATAAGCACTAGTATGGGTACACTAAGAGGGCTAGCCAATTTCACTAGAGAGAACCAAGTATCCATATTCTCTAAAGTCTTCCAAGGTGTTTTGGTGATTTGTGATTCCATTTGAGGCTTTCACACTATTGGGGCTAAGCTCTTAAAGCTTGAAGACATCAAGCTACACCAAAAGGTATGTCATCTAACTAGTCTTTGTAGTATAGTTACCTCATAGTATGCAAGTTAGGATTAAAGCCTTAGAAAGTTTTTATTTGCATGTATAATAGAGAAAACATAGATCCAAGGTTTATAGGGTTGCATGTACACCATAGGAGTGTTAGAATGCTCAAAACCTAACAGTGGTATCAGAGCCAGGTTGTTTTCTGTTATATTGATGCAAATGTTTTATTTTCAAAGTTGAAAAAAAAAGGAAAAAAAACATGACGTTTGTCAAATTTTAAGATAATTACTTTTTTTTTTGTGAAAAACTAATTATTTGTAAAATTTGAATCATTTAGTATATGAGTTGAATTATGTCAAATTTAGTAAAGGATAAAATGATATGATTATTTTATTAGTTTTAAAAGTTTGATCTAAAGAGTTTTTTGAAACCTCCATAAGTTATGGATATGAAAAGGTTTAAAAAAAATTGATTCAAAGTTTTTATGGAGTTACAAAATTTGGTGTTAATGTTTTAAAGAATTCCATAACTTATTCTTAAGTTATGGAACATGAAAAGTTTCATCATAAAACAAACATTTAACTCCATAAGTTATGGATTACCAAAAGTTTTATGTTTCCTTGTTTTATGAGTTATTTTTTAGATTAATGAAAAATATGTGTTAGATGTTTTCAATCCAAATTAATCTAAAAGTTGTTCATAAAATGTGTTTTTGTAACATGTCCTCAAGTTATATGAAAAGTCACATTTATGAATCTTAAAAACTCATAAAAATGCCTAAGGTTATAAAAAAATGAAGAGTCTTTTCTTATAAATAGTTTTTATGGCTCCATAACTTGTCCTCAAGTTATGGATGTCCAAGAGTCTCTTCATTAAAAGTTTTAATACTTTAATTAAAACTCATAAGTTATAAAAATCCAAGAGTTTTGAATAGTTTCAAAACTTGCCCTCAAGTTTTGGATTTTGAAAAATTTTCTTTTATGAATACTTTAATTCCAAGTTAAGCCCTTAGAATTTTAAATAGTTAAAATTCAACCCTTATACTTTATAATATTATAAGTTAATAATATTTATATATATGTATAAGAGTAAAGTCAGTCTTACCGTTAGTAGGCCTCATTCACGAAGCCGGTCTATAAGGGGGGTATAAGGTTACTGCCTATAAAATGGCAGTTTAATGGGTGTCCACTCTCACCCACCGCTTCCTTGACTGGTGGAGGGTCGTTAGCCGAACGAGTTTGACAGGACTATAATTCTCCCTTAACTAAAAGTATTAATGATAAATACTAAGTAACTAAACTCTTAATAATACCCAATCTTAGTTACTTAGGAAAATGTGAATAAGGTGCTAATCCATGAAATTACACTTTGCACTTTGTTTAAGTCGATTAGTGGAGCATGTGTGGTTAACCGGCACACTAACTCGTATTTAACAAGGTAGGCAAAGGGTAACTTAATTCTTATCATAGTATCGATGGAGCGTGTGTGGTTAACCGGCACATCGATTGAGGGGTAAACACTTAAGGGTACCAAGTAATTTGCATGGTTACTTCACACCTTGTTTTGTGATCCTCGGCATCCCAGTCACAAAACCTGAAGGGCACACTCTAGATTGAAACATGCCATTGAAAGTTCAATGAATCTCAAAGATCTAGGACTTTCAAATCCAATTAAAACCTAATTAATTATTTCGTTTTTCATGGTGGAAATTGGTGAATCGTCATTCACCTACCTTCAAATATTCTATAGCTTGGATTACGGCATCCCTCTTCCAAGTTATAAAATAGTTTGTTGGGTCCTAGCCTTAATATTTCATATTGGGTGTTATATTAAGGACTTTAAATCAACTATCTTGAATATCTCCAAAAAGATGTCTAGTTCAGACATCTATGATCTTCCCAAATATCTTGGAACTTCACTTCCTCCACCTCCTCCAATTATTCTCCCTAACACACAAGTTCAAGGTCACTCAAGCCCTATTGGCAAGGCAAGGTCTAGGTGTGATCACATCTTGGAGATGAAGTCACATATTGACAAGCCAGGAGAGTTGGGTGTCAAAGTCTTGAGAAAGTTAGTGGTTCAATCACTTTCTAAGACACATAGTGAGTTCCTTTGGGACTCCTATGAGATAGACTATGACAAGACCCTTAATGATCTTATCTATTTGCTTGGTTCTGCTAAATCAGAAATGATTTAGTGTAGTAGTAAAGCAAATTTGATTAGGAGATCAACTTCCTAAAACTTTATGGATAGGGACAATAGTGACACAGGAAATCTAGAAATGCATTCTCTTCCCAATGGAAAGGGATTGGCCATAGGCAACTTGGTTGACCAAATGGTAAAGAGAAAGGCTAAGTCTGAGATAGTCCCATGTACTATTACCTAAGGATCCATATATTTCTATTGCCAAAGGAAGGGGCTTTGGTTATGAAGCTGCCAAACTTACCTAAGGATGATAAAGTCAATAAGTTTGACTTTATTTCAGGTAAAGTCCATGGTCTAACTCTATTAAGTTCCTACTTGGAGATTCTTATTACATGATGTGGCTGGGTCACATGTTGATGTTTTAAGAATCAAAGAAAAGTAAAGAAACTTAAAGGAAGTATATGCTGATTCTGATCGCGAAGATGGATTTTGATCGCATGGTTCGGTGATCAGAATTTTGAGCACGTGCTTAAGAGTTATGATAGATTGCTTAGGAATAGATGACAACAAGTTTTCATATACATCTGCATTGTAAGGATTAGCTTTTCCGCAAAGTTTTAAAATAAAAGAAAAGTTTTTAATTTTATTTATTTTAAAAAAATATCCTTACAATGGCATTTGGGAAAAAAGATGTTTATATGATTCCATTGATAGCAATATTGGAAATATGAATTTGAGTCTTTCATTTGTGGTAGTGTCTAAATTTACCAAATAAGGAAAGATTCTCATCACCCAAGTTTTAGTTGGATAGAAACTTGGAATCATGCAAGTTGTATAGTATGATGAATGAGAACTTTCGAGCATTGGAAAATTAACACTAACTGCTTGTTCACATGGATGTGTGAGTCAAGAGAAGGACTAAGGGATCAAGTACACTTTCTTGTGCACTTGTCAAAGTCCACCACAAAAGATGGATAAGACTATTCGTCATGATTTACTAAGGTTTAGTAAATATGATTATACTTACAAGCTTAAGTATAATTCTGAAGAATTGAAAAAAATTTCAATGTACGACAGAACGAATAAGAAGAATCAAATTAGGCAGAATGATAAAAGTTTCTCAAATCTGAAAAGATGGGAGAGTCCTTTAGTATCATGTTTTAAGATCATCTTAATGATTTTGAGACCTTATCACAATTCATCCTCTAAGTACATTCTGAGAGTTAAGAAGAGGAGTTATGAATTGTTGAAGTGGTTAAATCAAGAAGATGATTCATACTTCATTCGAAAACAGTTCATAGAGTTATACTCTAAGATTGTAACTTGAGTGACATGTCTTAAAGAAGGTTTAAAACACTTGTCAAATGTAAGAGTAAAAGTTTTCTACTCTTGTACATTTGAAATTGGTAAGTTGTGATGTTTTGGATAAAACAAAGATCAACTAAGGCTAATTGTGTTAAGTGTCTGTCTTGATTAGAATCCACACACTATCTCTTGAATATTTGGCAAGAAAGTCTTATAGGTCAAGGAGACAATGGGAGTCTAAAAGATCCTGAAAGGGTTTCAAGAAGTAATCAAGAACAAAAACCTGTATTTCATCACTAGCACACAACTAGAGGTTTATAACCTATCGTGTTGACATTTCTGTGCCCATTCCAGTTAAATTGGCTATACATTTGAGTTCTACATGTTCTCAATTGTTTGGATAACTACTTGGAAGCAATGGCAGGCCCTTGAGCTGCCAGGTGGCAAGAAGTTAAGATTGCACAAGTTCAATCCATATGAGTTAGGATTTGTCACTAACCTAGTCATGTGGTTATGGTTTTGACAAATTCACATCGATAGGAACGCTTACACCATAAAATCTAAGTGTCATTAGGTTTCTCTTCGATTCATGAAAATGATGGTAAGGAAACTCTTTCACTAAGTAGATTTTAAGTAGATAGCAATTGTGATATTTGCAGTTTTCAAAGTCGTTAATGGAGCGTGTGTGGTTAACCGGCACACTAACATTAACTTATGAGAAATGGCAAAAGGTCTAAACAATTTAAACTACGATTACGGCATCCCTTTTCATAGTTCTGAAATTGTTTAGACACACATGTGAGCTATCTAAGAGAGGTGTATGATATTGATAAAGTCTTATCAAGGCAATCTAGTATCAGAAATCTGAACTTTGGTAAGAAAGTCAATAAAGTATTGATTTCTAGAATTCCAGTTGATTTTTGGGTACATGTCGAAGCTAGTGGGAGCATATGTCTTATGCTATTAATCATCATGTTAGTGGGAGCATGATAAAGGTTGCAAGTTAGCAATGTTAATTATAGAAAACAAAAGGTCTCAATTGGGAAAAGTTGTTTTGCTATAATTAACGGAGAGGAAATTATACTTCATCTCAAATCTAAAAGCTTAGATTGAGGTCTTAATCGTATTTAGTCAAGAATATATATATGAATTTCATGTTGGAATGGCTCAAAATAAGGAAATTCTATGTATGGGTTCATTATTTGCGTTCTAAAATTTGATTATGATTACGGCATCCCATTTCATAATCTGAATTATGAGAAGTTGGCAAATAGAAATGGAAATATTATAGCAAAATACTAGTTTAGTCTTTATGTGAGACATCATGAATCGGGTCCCATATGCTTCGGATATAGGACTGATTACATGTGCTATATTCATCATTTCTAAAATTTTCCAAATGCTTGGGGCATTAAGAAGGGAAAAGGTCTAGAATTGGATGTGACTAAAATGATTAAGCAATTGTTGAGGACAATCTAAGGTTTACCAAGGATTGGTTGCTCAAGGATAGTTGGAAGTATAGTGTTGACTTTGTAAGGACCATATTGACATAGTTTGAAAAGAGGCAACTCTTGTTCGGAAGTGATAGTCAAAATGGAATATGGAAATGGTTCAAAGTTAGAAAGTATTCAATCTGTAAGATTAGGAAACTTAATGCAAGAAGGATGTTTCCAAGGAGTTGATCTCCGTTGGAATACTCTGTAATGATTGTTGCCAAGTCTGGTTGAATTTGTGCATAATCATTACAAGAGGATCAATGCATATAAGTTTAGAATCTAACAAATTTCAGTAAATGACATGAATTTGGAATTCTTGCATTTTCAGTAAGGGTTTGGGACAGTGAAAAGATGATCATTGGAGTTATGCTCAATTGATCTATTTCACAAAGTAAATATCATAGACAAACATAGTATGCATACTTTGTGTATGGCATGACTAGTGTTTAGAAAACATAGTGTACATGCTTGGAGCATGGGACAACTATTGTTTTAAATTCAAGTATAAAGTTGATAAAACCGAAACTATGAATAATGAGTAATCAGTATGGTGATAAATAAAAGTGTTTATTTATATTCATAGGATTTGATACCATATTTGATTCATTTATTCTTGTGTTTCACTTTGCATGTTTTGACTTCCAGAATAAACTAGGTTATTCTTCTGGAATGACTAAGTTATTCAAACCGTCCACAGTCGGTCATATGTTGGAAGTAGATATGAATTAAGACTGTCATGGGTTGGCTTGTAGATGTCTAAGATGTTGGACAAATGGCTACAATACTCATGAGTGCTCATAAGTTCTAAGTATTGGATTCAACCCACGCTCATTGGAATCACTTCATGGATTTTATCACGAGTGATCATGACACGATAATATCTTATATTCTTCAAACCTAGAGATATGAGTTGTTACTATGAGTTGGTTGTACATTGATTGCACGAAAACGCATTCGGTAACTCGGTGTTATAAAACGTGCCTTTGTGTATGATTCAACAAGTAGTAGAACAAGCCATATGAGTCGAAGTTTATCCATTCCTTTTACCTTCGGGATAAAAGCGATATCTGTGGGTCCCTCGATGATTTAATGATGATACATGTGAGTGCTTGGCCAAGCCAGGACTGATTTGATTTGTTCAATCAGTCAGTCATCATGAATCGGAAATCGGGAAACAACAAATGGACAGAGAGAATGATTATAATCCATGTCTCAGTCCATATGATATCTAGAATGGAGGAATATATGATCCCTTATCTAATGGACAAGTTCGTTGACAAGATCAGAGTTCGACAGCGGCTTTAAGAGCTACGATTGCCAGTTAGGTTTTGAAGTCATACTCAATAATAGTTTTAGACTTATCCAAGTGGGAGACTGTTGGATTAATGTCTAAGTCCATAACTATATTTGGTATGTACTTGACCCGACCCGGCATGGTCCATTTGGGTTGCACTTCACCTGCACAATTTATATGGATAGTATTTATAGAATAGTATATTTATGATTTATATTAATATATTATAAGTTCTAATATATTAATATAATCATATTATTTAATTAATGTTGATCAAGAATTAATTTATAGTTAATTAAGTGATCAAAATGAACTAATTAAATATGGACTCTTAGATATATATGTATAGTGGGCCAAGTTCATTTAGGTTGGGCTAAGTCTTCATGGATAGTCCATGGAGCTTTAACCCATGGATCCTAGGAAATGAAAGGTCATGGGTATTAGGGTTTAACCCTAATCCTCCACACTATATAAAGATGTCCTTGGTTGGTGAAATGAGCACTAGTGTGGGTACACTAAGAGGGCTAGCCAATTTCACTAGAGAGAACCAAGTATCCATATTCTCTAAAGTCTTCCAAGGTGTTTTGGTGATTTGTGATTCCATTTGAGGCTTTCACACTATTGGGGCCAAGCTCTTAAAGCTTGAAGACATCAAGCTACACCAAAAGGTATGTCATCTAACTAGTCTTTGTAGTATAGTTACCTCATAGTATGCAAGTTAGGATTAAAGCCTTGGAAAGTTATTATTTGCATGTATAATAGAGAAAACATAGATCCAATGTTTATAGGGTTGCATGTACACCATAGGAGTGTTAGAATGCTCAAAACCCAACAAGTACGCCCCGCATAATCCGACTTACGCCCAGCGTACGTAAATCAGCTACAAACGCTATAAAAGTCGATTTTCAGCTAACCAGGAGGGGGATTCGACTTACAACTTAGTTTAGTCGATATTAAACTTTTGTTAAGCCGTTTTGAGGGTTTAGAAGGCGGTCGGAAGGCGGTTAAGCTAACGGGAGCGGAGATCAGAAGGGTTGGAGAGTGGATACGTGTCGGTAATCACATGGGTTGTTAACGTGACCATGTTTAGCATTCCATTGTGTTACTATTATGTATTTAGTTTCTGATTTGGGTGTAAAAACCTTTTATTTTGTGTTTATGATTGAATGAAGCTTTGATTATTAGACTAATTGCTATATTGAATTGTTTATTTATGTTTAATTTATCTTGCCTAGCTTGTTAAAAGACCCTTATGTGTTAATGATGATTATTTTCTGTTAATTGTTAAGTGAATTAAGTTGCATGAACATCTTCTTGATTTGCTTGTCTCTTATGATTTTTGATGACCATCGAGATTATAAGTCTAGGAATAACGAATGTGAAACTAGGATTAACCTGAGAATAAGTAAGTTAATGTGTGAGCCTTGTTGGATGACCATCAACAAGAGGTTAAATTGAATTAATAATTCGATTAACTATATTTACAAGTCTTGCTTGATACGAACTGAACACTAGGAAGCATGTTAGTTTAACCAACTGATCACTGTTTGAATTGACTTGTTTGCTAAAGGATTAGTTATAGTGAACACGAATCTAATCATTTTAGGAATCGGTGAACATGAATAAATGAATTTATATATGCAATTGTCTATGTTTTTAAGGTGTAATTTGTCTAAACCAAAGTACCTGAAGAGATTTGTTTTCCTGTTAGTTTATCGAGAGTAGTTAATAAATTGTTAGTTTGAAATTTATTTCTTTATTCTTTTCGTGTGACCTATAACCTATAATTAAATATATTAAATTAATCAACCGTTCCCTGTTATCGACACCCGACTTACCTAAGCTATACTGTAATCTGACTAGGTACACTGCCTATAAGTGCATAGACAGTCTAAGTTTGTTAGGTTATAAATATTAAAATTAATGGATACTTTTGTGAACATCAAGTTTTTGGCGTCGTTTCCGGGGAATGGTTTGTCATTAATTTAGTTTATTTGATTATTCGTTATTTGTTTTTAGTTAGTTTTTATTTTTAGTTTGATTTTCGTTGATATTATTTCACTTGTCGGGAAGGTTCTTGTTTTTATTTGCAGGAATTTGGGATTTTACACATTGCTTGGCTTAACTTTTTGCATGGGTTTCGAGAATGAAAGCGATTAGGGAATTCTTGACCTGCTTAGTCTACTACTTTGTTGATTTGTCCAACTCAATCCATAAGGCGTAGTATAGCAAGGCGTATTGTGGTGGTTAAGTGGAAGACCGAGCTCTTGCTGTTCTTGACTAGTTAGGTCACTTCTTGTTCCGCTTCTAGTTAAAGGTGCAAGGAAAACTAAGGAAATACTCTAATGGGTACTGAAAGTGGGTATTTTCGCCAACCAATTCTTGCATGCAAAAGTTTTTGATCAACCATTGTTGTTTGATCTTGACAAAGATAAGTGATTATGACATCTCAGTTTTTTTATCACTCATCGTGAAGTCATCATTAGCTAAAGAAATTACAAAGAAAAAAATAATAATTAAGTATTAAGTCCCTTGATTAAATAATTCAAAAGAATAGGAAGTTAAATTAAAGGAAAAGGAAAATTTTCAAATACAATTACGCCCCGCATACGTTTAATTACGCCATGCGTAATGTGCCTCGGATCGCGGATGAACATTTCAGGGGGTTGAGGTTACGCCCCGCGTAAGACGACGACCAGGTATATCTCTTGACCCTTTGACTTTTGTGTTATTCTTTCAAACACTTCCTTTCTTCGCATAAGCTGTGACAGACGAATTCTCTCAAAAGATTCTCGATTCTTTATCGTTTCTTGTCAAATCCAACACACAAGTAAGTATTTCGGTCACTCTATGTTATGGATTTGTGTTTAATTTGATGAAATAAGCTGCATTTAGCTTTTATTCAAAATCTAGGGTTTATATGTTTCTCGAATTAGGGGCCGATTTCACAAATTTGTGGTTGATTATGGCTTAATTAGACTGAATCGGACCAAAAAACTAAACCCTAGGACTTAATTTGGTCTTAATATCGTCCCACACCCATCGATTGAAGCCTGGGGACGTACGCCATGCGTATGTCCTGGAAAAAAAAACTCCGATTAACTGCCCTATGAAGTTTCTTTGTTAATTTTTGCCAATCTTGAATGGATAAGGAACGAACAAGAGAGTGGTTTATTATTTGGGAGGTCCCGTTTTTACTGTGTAGGACCACGCCATCCTTATGCTCGATATCCCCATTTGTTGCCCTTGCTGGGTTTATTGCCTGTAGGATTGCGTAATTTAAAAAAAATGTTTAATTTGGGAACAAGCAAACGGACCAGGGCACATAATCGCAAGCCTGGACTTACGCCCAACATACGCAGGATGTACGCCCAGCGTACAAACCCTTTCCAGCACCATTTCTTTGTTTTAAAAAAAATTGTTGATTTTGTGAAATTCTGTTGGGCTTTTTGTTTTTGTGTGCAGATTATGGCCCGAAGGACACAAAGAACCAACCCACCCGAGGATGTGACCGATCATCGTTTTTTACAATTTCCGCAAACGTTGAACGATGCAACCCGGGCACGTTATGTTCCCAACTTGAGCTTGCTTCTCACAAAGGAGATTGATATTGCACCCTCATTTGATTGGGAATTGGCTACCAAGACTGGACTTGCTGCTTTGATCCAGGAATTTTTGGTTACCAACTTGAGCTTGCTTCTCACAAAGGAGATTGATATTGCACACTCATATGTGTATATATATATATATATATATATATATATATATATATATATATATATATATATATATATTTATGCACTTTATCTTAATATTTTGGCCTTATTTATTCTCTTTTAGAACTAAAAAGTACTTATAATGCTTTGAATTATGTTTTGCAGCTATTCATTGGCGATAAAGCACAAAAGAAAAGACTGAAGCGGAAACCGGACTTAGAAGCTAAAAGAAATTAAAATGCTGGATTAGACGGTTACGCCCCGCATAGCACAACTGTATGCACCGCGTAACAACCAATTTGACTTACGCCCCGCGTAACTTAATGGTACGCGCCACGTACTGGTTGGCCTCGGATATGTTCAATCGCGTAGTGATCCTTAGTACGCCCCGCGTAATCCGACTTACGCCCAACGTACGTAAGTCGGCTACAAAGGCTATAAAAGTCGATTTTCAGCTAACCAGGAGGGGGATTCGACTTACAACTTAGTTTAGTCGATATTAAACTTCTGTTAAGCCGTTTTGAGGGTTTAGAAGGCGGCCGGAAGGCCATTAAGCTAACGGGAGCAGAGATCGGAAGGGTTGGAGAGCAGATACGTGTCGGTAATCATATGGGTTGTTAACGTGACCATGTTTAGCATTCCATTGTGTTACTATTCTGTATTTAGTTTCTGAGTTGGGTGTAAAAACCTTTTATTTTGTGTTTATGATTGAATGAAGCTTTGATTATTAGACTAATTGCTATATTGAATTGTTTATTTATGTTTAATTTATCTTGCCTAGCTTGTTAAAAGACCCTTATGTGTTAATGATGATTATTTTCTGTTAATTGTTAAGTGAATTAAGTTGCATGAACATCTTCTTGATTTGCTTGTCTCTTATGATTTTTGATGACCATCGAGATTATAAATCTAGGAATAACGAATGTGAAACTAGGATTAACCTGAGAATAAGTAAGTTAATGTGTGAGCCTTGTTGGATGACCATCAACAAGAGGTTAAATTGAATTAATAATTCGATTAACTATATTTACAAGTCTTGCTTGATACGAACTGAACACTAGGAAGCATGTTATTTTAACCAACTGATCACTGTTTGAATTGACTTGTTTGCTAAAGGATTAGTTATAGTGAACACGAATCTAATCATTTTAGGAATCTGTGAACATGAATAAATGAATTTATATATGCAATTGTCTATGTTTTTAAGGTGTAATTTGTCTAAACCAAAGTACCTGAAGAGATTTGTTTTCATGTTAGTTTATCGAGAGTAGTTAATTAATTGTTAGTTTGAAATTTATTTCTTTATTCTTTTCGTGTGACCTATAACCTATAATTAAATATATTAAATTAATCAACCGTTCCCTGTGATCGACACCCGACTTACCTAAGCTATATTGTAATCTGACTAGGTACACTCCCACCGAGGACTAGAAACCATTCCTTGGTCCTCCGAAGGTACATAAGAATATTCTTGACTGCGGTCTAATGTGCTTTTCCAAGGTTCCCTTGATATCTGCTGACCATGCTCAAAGCGAAGGCCACATCAAGGCGAGTACAAGTCATCACATACATGATTGAGCCAACTGCGGAAGCGTAAGGTACTCGTCTCTTCTTTGTTATCTCAACTTCGGTACTCATGATTTGAGTCTTACTCAACTTGGCATTACTTTGGATTGGTAAATCCCCTTCTTGGAATTCTCCAACCTAAAATATTTTAATACCTTGTCTAAGTAAGTATTTTGACTAAGTCCTATTAGTCTTTTACTCCTGTTTCTCACTATCCTTATTCCCAGAATCTAAGCAGCCGCTCCGAGGTCCTTCATAGTGAAACACTTCCCAAGCCAGGACTTGACTTCCTGCAGCGTCGGGATATCGTTTCCTATGAGTAGTATGTCATCGACATACAATACGAGGAAGCTACCTATACTCCTACTGGCTTTGACATATACACATGATTCATCCTCGCTTCGCAGAAAACCAAACTCTTTGACTTTCTCATTGAAACAAAGATTCCATCAGCGAGATGCTTGTTTCAATCCATAAATAGACTTCTTAAGATTACACACTCTATTGGGGTGCTTTGCATCGACGAAACCCTTTGGCTGACTCATGTAAACATCCTCAGCCAACTTTCCGTTAAGAAAAGCAGTTTTGACATCCATCTGCCATATCTCATAGTCATGAAATGTAGCAATGGCTAGCATCACCCAAATAGACTTTATCTTTGCAACTGGTGAGAAGGTCTCGTCATAGTCAACTCTGGGAGTTTGAGTAAAGCCCTTCGCAACCAATCGTGCCTTATAGGTGTGTACCTTCCCATCCATGTCAGGCTTCTTCTTGAAGATCCACTTGCACCCGACCGTCTTCTGACCTGGTACATTGTCAACCAAATTTCAAACTTGGTTGTCATACATGGATAGAATCTCGTTGTCCGTAGCCTCTTTCCATTTCACATACTCTGGGCTTGCCATGGCTTCCTTGAAGCTATTAGGTTCATCCAAATTTATTAGTGTACAATCACTAATAAACGTATCACTGTCACTTGTTATATGAAAACCATACAACAAAAGCGGAACACTAACTCTACTGGAATGTCTAAGAGGTAAGGATTCGTCAATCGGTTCAACCGGAGTTTCCTCCTCGGGTTGAGCGCCAGTGTTAGATGTTCCTTCATCGCTCGACCCTTTAAGCTCTTCAAGATCAATTTGCCTCCCACTGTCCTCTTGGCTTATGAGTTCTTGCTCTCAGAAAATCCTTCTCCTCGCAACGAAGACAACATTGTCACTCAGTCTATAGAAGAGATATCCAAAGGACTTTTGCGGGTAGCCGATGAAAATAGACCTCTCACTACGAGGTTCGAGCTAGTCATGAGTCTCTCGTCTTACGAAAGCCTCGCAACCCTAAGCCTTGATATGTGCCAATGAGGGAGCTTTCCTTGTCCACGTCTCGTGAAGTGTTTTGGAAACCTTCTTCGTATGGACTAAGTTAAGGATATGGGCGGCAGTCTCTAAGGCATACCCCCAGAATGAGATAGGTAACGAAGCATGACTCATCATGGAACGAAACATGTCTAGCAAGGTTTGATTATGCCTCTCATACACACCATTCAATTGCGGTGTCCTAGGTGGCGTCAATTGCGAAACAATTTTGCATTCCTTGAGGTGGTCGTGGAATTCAAAACTTAGGTACTCTCTACCTCGATCGGATCAAAGCATCTTGATTTTCCTGCCCAACTGATTCTTCACTTCTTGTTTAAACTCTATGAACTTTTCAAAGGTCTCTGACTTGTCCTTGATTAAGTAGATATACCCATATCTGCTATAATCTTTGGTGAAAGTCACATAGAAGCGGTTCGCATCCCTTATGGTGGATCTAAAGGGCCTACACACATCGGTGTGTATGAGATCCAATAAACCCTCACCCCTTTCACAAGTACCACTGAAGGGTGACTTTGTCATCTTTCCAAGTAAACAAGACTCGCACATGTCATCGTTCCTAAGGTCGAATGACTCCAACATGACTTCCTTTCGGAGTTGGGCTATGAGTTTCTTGTTGACATGTACAAGATGACAATGCCACACGCATGCTTTATACAAACTATTGGAAGAATCAATACACAACACATCATTTCCTAAATTGTCTACAACCATCACAGTTTCATATATTCCAATACAAGGAAATGCTTCAAAATAGAAAAAACCATTAAGATAAGAATAACCCTTTTCATTATCAAATGAATATCTAAATCCTTGTCTACAAAAACCATGAAAAGAAATGATGTATCTTTCCATATCTTGCAAATAGCAATAGTTATTTAAATCTAGTTCTAATCCATTACTAAGAACTAAAGAGTAAACTCCAATCTTGGTGACAAGCGACGATCTTCTGTTCCCCATGATCAAGTTTATTTTCCCATGCTCTACATCCCTATTTATTCTTAGGCCCTGTAAATCAGAACAAATGTGAAAACCACATTTTGTATCAAGAACCCAAGAAATATCATGTGATGAATCATTAGATTTAATAGTGTAAATACCTGCGAATGACGGATTGATCTTTCCATCCTTGATATCTTGCAGATACTTTGAGCAGCATCGTTTCGAATGCCCTATTTCATGGCAGTGATGACACTCTGCATCCTTGGGATTGGAGTTGTGTTTAGCAGAACCAGTCTTGGTTCCACTAGAAGAGGTGCCATCACGGGACTTTCCCTTATGGTGGCTCTTTGAGGGTGCCTTCCTCTTCTTACCCTTTTCGTGCCCAATAGCCAAAACTGGGGAAACATTAGGATTTTGTGCAACGGACTTGTCATTGAGGTTAATCTCGACAGTCATCAATAGGCCTTGCTGCTTGCTCAATGTGACCTCCTCTTTGTTAATGTGGTAGGTAATGTGAAACTGGTTGAAGCATGGTGGCAGTGAATGAAGGATGATATCAATCGCCAGCTCTTCATGAAAGTTAACATTTATCATCGGCAGGCGGTCAACATACCTTTGCATCTTCTGCAGATGAGCAGTGACAGACTCACCGTCTCCCATATTGGTCGTGATCATCGAAGTGATGATATCGTACCTCTCCTGCCTTGCACTTTGGTGATACCTTTCAACCATGTAACATCCAGATTTCCAAGTATAATATTTTATGTATTTTATTTTGAGATAAGTGGAGTGACTCGATGAGTTGGTGCCTTAACTCGTCGAGTAGAGTTGTGTCTGGTGACGTGGATTAATGAGGGGACTCGACGAGTCCATGAGCCGACTCGCCGAGTCAGCGCTGTTGAAGGAAACCCTAATTTCTCGGGCATGTGGCCTATTTAAAGGCCCTTATGGCCTCCCTTTGCGGCTACCTTCCCCAGAGAGAAACCCTAACCTGCCTTTCTTTGTGTAGAGAGAGAGAGAGAGAGATAGAGAGAGAGAGAGAGAGAGAGAGTCCTTTTTGAGCATTCTTGGGCATTTTGGAGGAAAGATTTGAAGAGCTTGGTGGATCTAATCAAGAGGAGGCTATGGATCTTGCATTCTTCTGTCATTAGCTTCTCTTCTAAGGTAAAAAGCTTTTACCATGGCCTCATATTTGTTAGATCTCATGTTGGGGAGTTTTCTAGGGTTTTCTCCCAAATCTTCTTGTGCTTTTGAGTTATTTGAACTTGGTTGAGGTTAGAACCTCAGATCTGGACTAGAGAAGGTCTTAAGAGTCCAAAGATTCAAGCTTTATTGAGATGGAGGCAAGCTCATGAGCATTTAACCCTTCTTGGAGCTTTTAATGACGTTATGGGGCATATATGCTATGCATGGACGTAAAGATCGAAGCTTTACGTGAGATTCAAGCCGAGGGAGTCTAGATCTAGTGTTTGGAGTGATAGATCTGCCCAAAAACATCTGAATGTGAGTTTGGACTGGATGGACTCGTCGAGTCCATGTGCAGACTCGACGAGCCGATTAGGGTTTACTCGATAAAGTCTATGTGTTGTAACTCGACGAGTAGGCGGGACTACTCAGAGAGTAGATTTGGTTTTCTTAAGGCCTCTAAAGGATCGATAGGACTCGACGTGTCCTCCCGGTGCACTCGACGAGTTGAGTCAACATGGACTGTTGACTCAAGATAACTTCCGTGGACTTTTGGGGCTTAGACCAATTATGTGTAATGGAGACCATGGAGGGGTAGAATAGTCTTTTACCCTTACCAAGAGTTAAATAGGGGTTAGTGGAAGCTTATTAGGATAATTAGTCTAATTAGAGACAATCACCATATGTATTAGGCAGAGGCTGATCCGGTGATTCGTGTACGAGGTGTACTAGCTTGCTTTCTTCGAGGTGATTCTTCTCACTATACTTTACCTAGAGTGGTAGATATGTATAACCAGAGGGTCTTATGTGCTTGCTTGAGTTATGCATGTTTGTGTGATATGTATTGTATGATACATTATTTGTTGCTTAGACCGGACCGTAGGGTCCGACGAACTATGAGACCGGAGGGTTCTCAATCAGACCGGACTAGAGGGTCCAACGAGCTATGGGACTGGAGGGTCCCACTGAGACACATCGACTGAGATGGTCTTCTAGAGCTATAGCCTCGAGTGGATAATTATTTGTACGTGGTATTTTGGGTAACTCACTAAGCATTCGTGCTTACCGTGTTATGTGTTTATGTGTTTAAGGTACTTCCAAGGATCGCGGGAAGGCACCAGCTTGATTGTACACACACCCACCGAGTCGGAGTTATATGTTTTATGGATCCTAGATTGTGATAAATACGTTTCAAAACTATATTGTTGATGGATAATTGGTGTTTTGAGAAATGTGATATGTGTTTCTATTATAACTAAAAAGGAAATTTTTGTTTAAAGTTTGTATCAGAGCCTTGGTTTGAGGTATTCGGATACACCTTTGGGTATGTCTGGACTCAAAATGATGCTTTGATAAAAATTTTCAATAAAAATGATCTTTCCTAAAAATGACTAAGAGTTTTCAAGAGAAATGCGGAAAGGAGCAGTGTGTACAATCAGCCAGCGCCCGAACGGTGAATTTCCAAAATACCCTTATTTTATGTCCTATGTGATATTATAAGATAGATATTATCCATGCTAGAAAGTGGGCTAGCTATTTCATATCTTAGAACTAGAGTGGCCTAATTTGTGATGCCTTAGCCTAGGAGTTACTGCTGCTGTGAGTTGCTTGAGTGTGATTAGGTAGCAGAGAGGAGCCTATGAGAAGCCTACTAGGGAGTAGCCTGTGTGCAGAGAGGCATAGGGTACTTGCGATCTGGGATCCTAGGAGGAGAACTTGGGATGAATATGGATGCAGTGTGAAAGGTAGTATTGGGTCCATACTACTGGAAGCACCGAATCGGTAAGCAGTTCAAGTTAGACTCCTTAGGGTGCTAAGGAAAAAGTAGGGGTGAGTGATCGAGTGAGAGTATTCTCGATCGAGTCTCTGATTATTTTGTGTTGTGTTTCAGAGAGAGACATCATGGTGGGAACTCGCTACAGCCCATGGGGCAGTGGTACCAGCGATGAGGAGATTCGCAGGATGATTCACGAAGAGGTGGCCGCAACCATCCAAGCAGAGATTCCTGAGATGTTTGGGTCTATCAAGACCACCTTCATTGAGACATTTGATGAGCGTTACGTTGCGATTACTAAGGTGGCGGCTGCTGCAGCCACCGCAGCTGTCGCTGCTGCTAGGCCACATGGGGGTGACCCGTTGCTGTACCGGGAGTTCAGCAACACGAAGCCATCGGAGTTTGACGGGACTCGGGATCCGATTTCCATGATGAGATGGATCCCTGACATCGAGGGGTGTTTCTACACTTGTTCTTGCCCGGAATATTTGAGGGTACGGTTCGCGCTGAACCAGCTTCGCTTGGGGGCGAAGGACTGGTGGAAGTTTGTGATAGCCAGCTTCACTACTATAGAGCTCACTGTAGTGTCTTAGGAGAGGTTTACTACTATGTTTCAAGACTAGTATGTTCCCCCGATGGAGAGGGAACGGTTGGACCAAAAGTTCTTATCCCTCAAGCAGAGGACAGAGTCTGTGACAGTGATTACGAGGATGTTCCATGAGAGGGCGATGTTCTGCCCTGAGCACGTGTCTACCGAGCAGGCATGAATGAGCCGGTACTTGAGCATAATTATGATGGATATTCGCGAGTTTGTGGCAAGCTCGACATACCAGACATTTGCTGAGCTTCAGGCAAATGCCTGGAAGCGGGAGATCGAGCTGGAGACTCAGGCCAGAGAGGAGGCGGAGTCTCAGGGGAGGGATAGGCGACCGACACAATCTCAGCCAGCAGCCAAGCAGGAAAAGCCCGCTGATTCGAGATCTAGGGGCCAGAAGGGCCGCACTTATGGAAAGTGCGGCAAGAGTCATGAGGGGTGTGTCGAGCTAGTGTGTGCTACAAGTGTGGCAAGGAGGGGCATATCGCGAGGGATTGCCCTAAGGGGTTTGCATTTTATTTCCACTGCAACCAGACCGGCCATCGGAAGGCCGAGTGCCCATATCTGCTTCAGGGATCAGCACAAGGATCTGCCCCTACTGCTACACGAGCTCCAGAGAGCAGGCCAATGAAGGCCCAGGTACCGAAGGCTCGCGGGAGATCTTTCCAGCTGCAACGGAGGAGGTCTGCGCAACATCTAACGTCGTGGTCGATATGTGTTCTTTTATTTATTTTATTGGAGTTATGTTGTGCTTATATTGTGTTATGCTTAGGTACCTTTCTTGTGAATTCAGTACCTGCCTTGGTGTTATTTGACTCGGGTGCGATTCAATCCTTTGTATCTTTAGCATTTAGCCGTCACGTTAGTATCCGACGAAAGGCGCTGAGTCGACCTCTGAGAGTCTCCATAGCCGATGAGCATGTGATGTTTGCGACTGATGTGATCCGGGGATGTGTACTTGAGATTTTTGGAGTTAATTTTCCAATAGATCTGGTACCGATTGTGATGGGGGATGTCTGTTTCATCATGGGCATGGACTGGTTGAGTCAATTTGGAGCTATGATCGACTGCGAGCGTCAATTGGTGACCATACGAGACCCTAGTGGGGGAGTGGTTATAGTATTCGTCGAGGGTACCCGATCTAGGTCATCATTTTGCTTGGCCGCTAGAGCGAGACAGAATCTGCAGCAGGGTTTTGAGGGTTTTGTAGCATATGTTTTGGATACGCGATTCACTGCCGAGAAATCGAGTTCTATTGCTGAGGTTCCGAAAGTGAGGGAGTTTCCAGATGTTTAACCTGAGGAGTTACCGGGTGTGCCTCCCGAGAGGCAGGTGGAGTTCCGGATCGATTTGGTCCCGGGAGCGGCACCTATTGTCAAGGCCCCTTATCGCCTTGCACCGTCTGAGATGCAGGAGTTATCCTCACAGCTTAAGGAGCTGTTGGGGAAGGGATTCATTTGACCGAGTAGCTCGCCGTGGGGAGCGTCAATCCTTTTTTTCAAGAAAAAGGATGGTTCATACCTGATGTGCATTGATTACCGGGAGTTGAACAAGCTGACAGTCAAGATCCGTTATCCGCTTCCGAGGATCGACGATCTGTCCGATCAGTTACAGGGTGCGTCTTGGTTTTCCAAGATCTATTTGAGTTCCGGTTACCATCAGATGAGAGTCCGCGAGGAGGATGTTCAAAAAACGGCCTTCAGGACTCGCTATGGGCACTACGAGTTCGTGGTGATGCCTTTTGGGCTCACCAACGCACCGGCAGCGTTCATGGATCTTATGAACCGGGTGTGCATGCCTATGTTGGATCGTTCGGTGATCGTGTTCATCGATGATATCTTGGTGTATTCGAGATCCAGAGAGCAGCATGAGGAGCATTTGCGAGAGATTCTCGGAGTGTTGAGATCGGAGAGGCTTTATGCCAAATTCTCCAAGTGTGATTTCTGGTTACGGGAGGTCCAGTTCCTAGGGCACCTCGTTAACAAGAATGGGATATTGGTCGATCCGGCCAAGATTGAGGTAGTTATGAGGTGGGAAGTGCCGAAATCCCCTACCGAGATCAGGAGTTATATGGGTTTGGCCGTCTACTATCAGAGATTTATCAGGGATTTCTCCAAGATTGTCGTCCCCCTCACCAGATTGAACTGGAAGGGCGTTGCTTTTTCTTGGGGTCCCGAGCAGCAGACCTCCTTCGAGACTCTTTGCCATAAGTTGTGCCAAACCCCGGTGTTAGCCCTTCCTGAAGGGATAGAGGATTTTGTGGTTTATTATGATGCATCCACATCGAGGTTGGTGCAGTGTTAATGTAGAAAGAACACGTGATAGCCTATGCATCGAGGAGGCTGAAGCCTCACGAGACGAGGTATCCCACCCACGATCTAGAGTTGGGGGCGGTGGTGTTCGCCCTCAAAATCTGGCGCCACTACTTGTACGGGGTTCAGTGTATAATTTCCACGGACCATAAGAGCCTGAAGTATATCATGGATCAACCCAACCTAAATATGTGCCAGGGGAGGTGGTTGGATGTGGTGAAAGACTATGACAGCGAGATCATGTATCATTCGGGCAAGGCTAATGTGGTAGTTGTCGCCCTGAGCCGTAGATCAGTGTGCGCCCCGATCCGTGATGTGTGTATGAGGATGACCATTATAACGCCGGTCCTGGATACCATACGAGAGGCCCGGGTGGAGGCCGTGAGGCCGGAGAACTGTAAGAGGGAGCGGGTGATTGGGTAGGTGTCCGAGTTTGTGACGGACAGTCGAGGACTTATGACTTTCCGAGGGTGAATCTGGGTGCCCTATACGGGCGGAGCTCGGCGTATACTGATGGAGAAGGCGCATAGATCGAGGTTCTCGATCCACCCCTGGGCCACTAAGATGTATTTAGACCTGAAGAGAGACTACTGGTGGCCTTACATGAAGAGGGAGGTGGCCTGGATAGTTGAGAATGAGCTGGAGGCGTTAGACATTTGAAAAAGAAAAAGAAAAGATACAAAGTTTGATTAGATAAGAATCCCCAATTAATCACCCAAATGAGAAATTAGGGCTAGGATCCAACAACATTATTTGCAATTTAGAAAAGGGATGTCGTAATCTAAACAACAAATAATTTGAAGGTAAGTGAATGACGATTCACTAGTTTCCACCATAAAAAATTAAAGTTAAGTTTTAAATGTATTGAAAACTACTAGATCCTTTTGAGATTCATTGAACTTTTCAATGACATGTTTAAATCTTGATATGCCCCACAAGTTTGTGACTGGGATGTCGAGTATCACAAACTGGGTGTGAATAACCATGCAAATGTACATGGTGCCTCCAATGTTACAGTCACCTAATCGATGTGCCAGTTAACCACACATGCTCCATCGATCTATAACAAACATCAAGTCACCCTTTGTCACCTTTGCTTAGAGCCTAATTAGTGTGTCGGTTAACCACACACGCTCCACTAACGTCTTAGCAAGGGTACAAAGTGTAATTTCATGGAATTGCATCAATTCACTTTTGCCTAAAGTAACTAAGATAGGGAATTTTGTAAAAACATTTAGCTACTTTATTAATTCATTATACTTTTAATGAGGAAATGTTTGCCCATATTCTACCCGTTCGGCTAACGACCCTCCACCAATCAAGGAAACGGTGGGTGAGTGGACACCCATTAAACGGCCATTTTATAGGTCATAACCTTATACCCGCCCCCCCTTATAGATCGGCTTCGTAAATGAGGCTTACTAACGGTAAGACTAGCATTTAAGTTATACATATATATAATAATTATTCTTATAATATTATAATACTATAGGGTGAATTTTAAACTTATAAAGTTCTTGGATACCATACGAGAGGCCCGGGTGGAGGCCGTGAGGCCGGAGAAATGTAAGAGGGAGCGGGTGATTGGGTAGGTGTCCGAGTTTGTGACGGACAGTCGAGGACTTATGACTTTCCGAGGGTGAATTTGGGTGCCCTATACGGGCGGAGCTCGGCGTATACTGATGGAGAAGGCGCATAGATCGAGGTTCTCGATCCACCCTTGGGCCACTAAGATGTATTTAGACCTGAAGAGAGACTACTGGTGGCCTTACATGAAGAGGGAGGTGGCCTGGATAGTTGAGAGATTCTTGACATGCCGTCGGGTCAAGGCGGAACACCAGCGTCCGCATGGTCCATTGCAGCCTCTGGAGATTCCCCAGTGGAAGTGGGAACAGATCTCGATTCATCACCAAGTTACCGAGAACTGCGCATGGGGTTGACGCGATCTGGGTGATTGTGGACCGGTTGACAAAGAGTGCTCACTTCCTTGTTATCAGTGAGAGCTCTTCTGTGCAGCGTTTCGCTGATATCTATGTGAGGGAAGTGGTAGCATGGCATGGAGTGCCGATCTCTATTGTGTCGGATCAAGACGTACGTTTTACTTCCAGGTTCTGGAAGAAATTTCATGAGGAGTTGGGCACGCGCTTGCATTTTAGTACTATGTATCACCCTCAGACAGATGGCCAGAGCGAGCGGATGATCCAGACGCTCGAGGACATGTTGCGGGCATGTGTCATGGACTTCGGAGGAAGTTGGGACACCTACATACCATTGGCTGTGTTTTCCTACAACAACATCCATCATTCGAGTATTGGTATGCCTCCTTTCGAGCTTTTATATGGGAGGAGGTGTTGGACTCCCATTTGCTGGGGAGAGGTGGGGCAGAGGGTGATGGGCATCTCCGAGATAGTGCTGAAGACAACCGAGCAGATTCAGTAGGTCAGACAGAGATTCCTAACAGCCTAGAGTCACCAGCAGAGTTATGCAGATAGGCGGCGATCGGAGCTAGAGTTTCAGGTCGGAAATTTCGTACTCCTGAACGTATACCCATGGAAAGGGGTGATCCGGTTCAGGAAGTGCGGCAAGCTGGGGCCCCGATATATCGGCCATTTTAGAGTGACCACCAGAGTGGGTAGGGTGGCATACCAGTTGGAGCTACCTACAGAGTTAAGTCAGATTCATAACACCTTCCACGTGTCCCAGCTGAGGAAGTGTGTGGACGACGAGACGACAGTAGTACCGCCAGAGGAAATTCATGTGGATGCGAGCTTGAATTTCATCAAGAGGCCGATTGTGATTTTAGACCAAAAGGTGAAGGTTCTAAGGAACAAAGAAGTGCCCCTGGTTTAGGTCCAGTGGCAGCATAGGAGGGGATCCGGTTTGAAATGGGAGCCGGAGTCAGAGATGCGGGAGCAGTATCCTGTGCTATTTGAGAGTCAGGACTTCGAGGTCGAAGTCAGATTCTAGTGGGGGGAGAATTGTAGCATCCGGATTTCCAGGTATAATATTTGATGTATTTTATTTTGAGATAAGTGGAGTGACTTGACGAGTTGGTTCCTCAACTCATCGAGTAGAGTCGCATCTAGTGACATGGATTAATGAGGGGACTCGACGATTCTGTGAGCCGACTCGCCGAGTCAGCGCTGTTGAAGGAAACCTTAATTTCTCGGGCTTGTGGCCTATTTAAAGGCCCTTATGGCCTCGTTTTGCGGCTACCTTCCCCAGAGAGAAACCCTAACCTGCCTTTTATTGTGTAGAGAGAGAGAGAGAGAGAGTCCTTTTTGAGCATTCTTGGGCATTTTGGAGGAAAGATTTGAAGAGCTTGGTGGATCTAATCAAGAGGAGGCTATGGATCTTGCATTCTTCTGTCATTAGCTTCTCTTCTAAGGTAAAAAGCTTTTACCATGGCCTCATATTTGTTAGATCTCATGTTGGGGAGTTTTCTAGGGTTTTCTCCCAAATCTTCTTGTGCTTTTGAGTTATTTGAACTTGGTTGAGGTTAGAACCTCAGATCTGGACTAGAGAAGGTCTTAAGAGTCCAAAGATTCAAGCTTTATTGAGATGGAGGCAAGCTCATGAGCATTTAACCCTTCTTGGAGCTTTTAATGACGTTATGGGGCATATATGCTATGCATGAACGTAAAGATCGAAGCTTTACGTGAGATTCAAGCCGAGGGAGTCTAGATCTAGTGTTTGGAGTGATAGATCTGCCCAAAAACATCTGAATGTGAGTTTGGACTGGATGGACTCGTCAAGTCCATGTGCAGACTCGACGAGTCGATTAGGGTTTACTCGATAAAGTCTATGCGCTGTAACTCGACGAGTAGGCGGGACTACTCGGTGAGTAGAGTTGGTTTTCTTAAGGCATTTGAGGGATCGAGGGGACTCGACGAGTCCTCCGGTGCACTCGACGAGTTGAGTCAACATGGATTGTTGACTCAAGATGACTTCCGTTGACTTTTGGGGCTTAGACCAATTATGAGTAATGGAGACCATGGAGGGGTAGAATATTCTTTTACCCTTGCCAAGAGTTAGAGAGGGGTTAGTAGAAGCTTATTAGAATAATTGGTCTAATTAGAGATAATCACCATATGTATTAGGCAGGGGCTGATCCGGTGATTCGTGTACGAGGTGTACTAGCTTGCTTTCTTCGAGTTGAGTCTTCTCACTATACTTTACCTAGAGTGGTAGCTATGTGTGACCAGTGGTTCTTATGTGCTTGCGTGAGTTATGCATATTTGTGTGATATGTATTGTATGCTACATTATTTGTTGTTTAGACCGGACCGGAGGGTCCAACGAACTATGAGGACGGACGGTTCTCAATCAGACCGGACTAGAGGGTCCAACAAGCTGTGGGACTGGAGGGTCCCACTGAGACACATTGACCGAGAGGGTCTTCCAGAGCTATAGCCTAGAGTGGCTAACTATTTGTACGTGGTATTTTGGGGAACTCATTAAGCATTTGTGATTACCGTGTTATGTGTTTATGTGTTTCAGGTACTTCCGAGGATCGCGGGAAGGCACCGACTTGATTGTACACACACCCACTAAACCGGAGTTATATGTTTTATGGATCCTAGATTGTGATAAATACTTTTGAAAACTATATTGTTGATGGATAATTAGTGTTTTGAGAAATGTGATATGTGTTTTTATTATAATTAAAAAGGAAAATTTTATTTGAAAATTTACGTTGTTACAAACCAAGTCCTGATGCATTTCGTAGGGATAGAATTCCTCGTAGGACTTTTGGAGTTCAGAAGTCATTGTCGTTAGCATGATGCAATGGACTTTCGTGGCATCACGCTCATGGGTCTCGAAGGCAGCGATCTCTTCGGGAGTGGCAGTGTTCATGTCCACCTCTTTCAGCTCCTTATCAAGGACATATTCCTTGTCCTCCTAGCGGGTGACCATTCTTATGTTACGGATCCAGTCATTAAAATTGTTTCCGTCAAAGATCACCCTCCTAAACAAGTTCATGAGTGAGAATGAGCTGGAGGCGTTAGACATTTGAAAAAGAAAAAGAAAAGATACAAAGTTTGATTAGATAAGAATCCCCAATTAATCACCCAAATGAGAAATTAGGGCTAGGATCCAACAACATTATTTGCAATTTAGAAAAGGGATGTCGTAATCTAAACAACAAATAATTTGAAGGTAAGTGAATGACGATTCACTAGTTTCCACCATAAAAAATTAAAGTTAAGTTTTAAATGTATTGAAAACTACTAGATCCTTTTGAGATTCATTGAACTTTTCAATGACATGTTTAAATCTTGATATGCCCCACAAGTTTGTGACTGGGATGTCGAGTATCACAAACTGGGTGTGAATAACCATGCAAATGTACATGGTGCCTCCAATGTTACAGTCACCTAATCGATGTGCCAGTTAACCACACATGCTCCATCGATCTATAACAAACATCAAGTCACCCTTTGTCACCTTTGCTTAGAGCCTAATTAGTGTGTCGGTTAACCACACACGCTCCACTAACGTCTTAGCAAGGGTACAAAGTGTAATTTCATGGAATTGCATCAATTCATTTTTGCCTAAAGTAACTAAGATAGGGAATTTTGTAAAAACATTTAGCTACTTTATTAATTCATTATACTTTTAATGAGGAAATGTTTGCCCATATTCTACCCGTTCGGCTAACGACCCTCCACCAATCAAGGAAACGGTGGGTGAGTGGACACCCATTAAACGGCCATTTTATAGGTCATAACCTTATACCCGCCCCCCCTTATAGATCGGCTTCGTAAATGAGGCCTACTAACGGTAAGACTAGCATTTAAGTTATACATATATATAATAATTATTCTTATAATATTATAATAGTATAGGGTGAATTTTAAACTTATAAAGTTCTTGGATACCATACGAGAGGCCCGGGTGGAGGCCGTGAGGCCGGAGAACTGTAAGAGGGAGCGGGTGATTGGGTAGGTGTCCGAGTTTGTGACGGACAGTCGAGGACTTATGACTTTCCGAGGGTGAATTTGGGTGCCCTATACGGGCGGAGCTCGGCGTATACTGATGGAGAAGGCGCATAGATCGAGGTTCTCGATCCACCCTTGGGCCACTAAGATGTATTTAGACCTGAAGAGAGACTACTGGTGGCCTTACATGAAGAGGGAGGTGGCCTGGATAGTTGAGAGATTCTTGACATGCCGTCGGGTCAAGGCGGAACACCAGCGTCCGCATGGTCCATTGCAACCTCTGGAGATTCCCCAGTGGAAGTGGGAACAGATCTCGATTCATCACCAAGTTACCGAGAACTGCGCATGGGGTTGACGCGATCTGGGTGATTGTGGACCGGTTGACAAAGAGTGCTCACTTCCTTGTTATCAGTGAGAGCTCTTCTGCGCAGCGTTTCGCTGATATCTATGTGAGGGAAGTGGTAGCATGGCATGGAGTGCCGATCTCTATTGTGTCGGATCAAGACGTACGTTTTACTTCCAGGTTCTGGAAGAAATTTCATGAGGAGTTGGGCACGCGCTTGCATTTTAGTACTATGTATCACCCTCAGACAGATGGCCAGAGCGAGCGGATGATCCAGACGCTCGAGGACATGTTGCGGGCATGTGTCATGGACTTCGGAGGAAGTTGGGACACCTACATACCATTGGCTGTGTTTTCCTACAACAACATCCATCATTCGAGTATTGGTATGCCTCCTTTCGAGCTTTTATATGGGAGGAGGTGTTGGACTCCCATTTGCTGGGGAGAGGTGGGGCAGAGGGTGATGGGCATCTCCGAGATAGTGCTGAAGACAACCGAGCAGATTCAGTAGGTCAGACAGAGATTCCTAACAACCTAGACTCACCAGCAGAGTTATGCAGATAGGCGGCGATCGGAGCTAGAGTTTCAGGTCGGAAATTTCGTACTCCTGAACGTATACCCATGGAAAGGGTGATCCGGTTCAGGAAGTGCGGCAAGCTGGGGCCCCGATATATCGGCCATTTTAGAGTGACCACCAGAGTGGGTAGGGTGGCATACCAGTTGGAGCTACCTACAGAGTTAAGTCAGATTCATAACACCTTCCACGTGTCCCAGCTGAGGAAGTGTGTGGACGACGAGACGACAGTAGTACCGCCAGAGGAAATTCATGTGGATGCGAGCTTGAATTTCATCGAGAGGCCGATTGTGATTTTAGACCAAAAGGTGAAGGTTCTAAGGAACAAAGAAGTGCCCCTGGTTTAGGTCCAGTGGCAGCATAGGAGGGGATCCGGTTTGACATGGGAGTCGGAGTCAGAGATGTGGGAGCAGTATCCTGTGCTATTTGAGAGTCAGGACTTCGAGGTCGAAGTCAGATTCTAGTGGGGGGAGAATTGTAGCATCCGGATTTCCAGGTATAATATTTGATGTATTTTATTTTGAGATAAGTGGAGTGACTTGACGAGTTGGTTCCTCAACTCATCGAGTAGAGTCGCATCTAGTGACATGGATTAATGAGGGGACTCGACGATTCTGTGAGCCGACTCGCCGAGTCAGCGCTGTTGAAGGAAACCTTAATTTCTCGGGCTTGTGGCCTATTTAAAGGCCCTTATGGCCTCGTTTTGCGGCTACCTTCCCCAGAGAGAAACCCTAACCTGCCTTTTATTGTGTAGAGAGAGAGAGAGAGAGAGAGAGAGTCCTTTTTGAGCATTCTTGGGCATTTTGGAGGAAAGATTTGAAGAGCTTGGTGGATCTAATCAAGAGGAGGCTATGGATCTTGCATTCTTCTGTCATTAGCTTCTCTTCTGAGGTAAAAAGCTTTTACCATGGCCTCATATTTGTTAGATCTCATGTTGGGGAGTTTTCTAGGGTTTTCTCCCAAATCTTCTTGTGCTTTTGAGTTATTTGAACTTGGTTGAGGTTAGAACCTCAGATCTGGACTAGAGAAGGTCTTAAGAGTCCAAAGATTCAAGCTTTATTGAGATGGAGGCAAGCTCATGAGCATTTAACCCTTCTTGGAGCTTTTAATGACGTTATGGGGCATATATGCTATGCATGAACGTAAAGATCGAAGCTTTACGTGAGATTCAAGCCGAGGGAGTCTAGATCAAGTGTTTGGAGTGATAGATCTGCCCAAAAACATCTGAATGTGAGTTTGGACTGGATGGACTCGTCGAGTCCATGTGCAGACTCAACGAGTCGATTAGGGTTTACTCGATAAAGTCTATGCGCTGTAACTCGACGAGTAGGCGGGACTACTCGGTGAGTAGAGTTGGTTTTCTTAAGGCATTTGAGGGATCGAGGGGACTCGACGAGTCCTCCGGTGCACTCGACGAGTTGAGTCAACATGGATTGTTGACTCAAGATGACTTCCATTGACTTTTGGGGCTTAGACCAATTATGAGTAATGGATACCATGGAGGGGTAGAATATTCTTTTACCCTTGCCAAGAGTTAGAGAGGGGTTAGTAGAAGCTTATTAGAATAATTGGTCTAATTAGAGATAATCACCATATGTATTAGGCAGGGGCTGATCCGGTGATTCGTGTACGAGGTGTACTAGCTTGCTTTCTTCGAGTTGAGTCTTCTCACTATACTTTACCTAGAGTGGTAGCTATGTGTGACCAATGGTTCTTATGTGCTTGCGTGAGTTATGCATATTTGTGTGATATGTATTGTATGCTACATTATTTGTTGTTTAGACCGGACCGGAGGGTCCAACGAACTATGAGGACGGACGGTTCTCAATCAGACCGGACTAGAGGGTCCAACAAGCTGTGGGACTGGAGGGTCCCACTGAGACACATTGACCGAGAGGGTCTTCCAGAGCTATAGCCTAGAGTGGCTAACTATTTGTACGTGGTATTTTGGGGAACTCATTAAGCATTTGTGATTACCGTGTTATGTGTTTATGTGTTTCAGGTACTTCCGAGGATCGCGGGAAGGCACCGACTTGATTGTACACACACCCACTAAACCGGAGTTATATGTTTTATGGATCCTAGATTGTGATAAATACTTTTGAAAACTATATTGTTGATGGATAATTAGTGTTTTGAGAAATGTGATATGTGTTTTTATTATAATTAAAAAGGAAAATTTTATTTGAAAATTTACGTTGTTACAAACCAAGTCCTGATGCATTTCGTAGGGATAGAATTCCTTGTAGGACTTTTGGAGTTCAGAAGTCATTGTCGTTAGCATGATGCAATGGACTTTCGTGGCATCACGCTCATGGGTCTCGAAGGCAGCGATCTCTTCGGGAGTGGCAGTGTTCATGTCCACCTCTTTCAGCTCCTTATCAAGGACATATTCCTTGTCCTCCTAGCGGGTGACCATTCTTATGTTACGGATCCAGTCATTAAAATTGTTTCCGTCAAAGATCACCCTCCTAAACAAGTTCATGAGTGAGAATGAGCTGGAGGCGTTAGACATTTGAAAAAGAAAAAGAAAAGATACAAAGTTTGATTAGATAAGAATCCCCAATTAATCACCCAAATGAGAAATTAGGGCTAGGATCCAACAACATTATTTGCAATTTAGAAAAGGGATGTCGTAATCTAAACAACAAATAATTTGAAGGTAAGTGAATGACGATTCACTAGTTTCCACCATAAAAAATTAAAGTTAAGTTTTAAATGTATTGAAAACTACTAGATCCTTTTGAGATTCATTGAACTTTTCAATGACATGTTTAAATCTTGATATGCCCCACAAGTTTGTGACTGGGATGTCGAGTATCACAAACTGGGTGTGAATAACCATGCAAATGTACATGGTGCCTCCAATGTTACAGTCACCTAATCGATGTGCCAGTTAACCACACATGCTCCATCGATCTATAACAAACATCAAGTCACCCTTTGTCACCTTTGCTTAGAGCCTAATTAGTGTGTCGGTTAACCACACACGCTCCACTAACGTCTTAGCAAGGGTACAAAGTGTAATTTCATGGAATTGCATCAATTCATTTTTGCCTAAAGTAACTAAGATAGGGAATTTTGTAAAAACATTTAGCTACTTTATTAATTCATTATACTTTTAATGAGGAAATGTTTGCCCATATTCTACCCGTTCGGCTAACGACCCTCCACCAATCAAGGAAACGGTGGGTGAGTGGACACCCATTAAACGGCCATTTTATAGGTCATAACCTTATACCCGCCCCCCCTTATAGATCGGCTTCGTAAATGAGGCCTACTAACGGTAAGACTAGCATTTAAGTTATACATATATATAATAATTATTCTTATAATATTATAATAGTATAGGGTGAATTTTAAACTTATAAAGTTCTTGGATACCATACGAGAGGCCCGGGTGGAGGCCGTGAGGCCGGAGAACTGTAAGAGGGAGCGGGTGATTGGGTAGGTGTCCGAGTTTGTGACGGACAGTCGAGGACTTATGACTTTCCGAGGGTGAATTTGGGTGCCCTATACGGGCGGAGCTCGGCGTATACTGATGGAGAAGGCGCATAGATCGAGGTTCTCGATCCACCCTTGGGCCACTAAGATGTATTTAGACCTGAAGAGAGACTACTGGTGGCCTTACATGAAGAGGGAGGTGGCCTGGATAGTTGAGAGATTCTTGACATGCCGTCGGGTCAAGGCGGAACACCAGCGTCCGCATGGTCCATTGCAACCTCTGGAGATTCCCCAGTGGAAGTGGGAACAGATCTCGATTCATCACCAAGTTACCGAGAACTGCGCATGGGGTTGACGCGATCTGGGTGATTGTGGACCGGTTGACAAAGAGTGCTCACTTCCTTGTTATCAGTGAGAGCTCTTCTGCGCAGCGTTTCGCTGATATCTATGTGAGGGAAGTGGTAGCATGGCATGGAGTGCCGATCTCTATTGTGTCGGATCAAGACGTACGTTTTACTTCTAGGTTCTGGAAGAAATTTCATGAGGAGTTGGGCACGCGCTTGCATTTTAGTACTATGTATCACCCTCAGACAGATGGCCAGAGCGAGCGGATGATCCAGACGCTCGAGGACATGTTGCGGGCATGTGTCATGGACTTCGGAGGAAGTTGGGACACCTACATACCATTGGCTGTGTTTTCCTACAACAACATCCATCATTCGAGTATTGGTATGCCTCCTTTCGAGCTTTTATATGGGAGGAGGTGTTGGACTCCCATTTGCTGGGGAGAGGTGGGGCAGAGGGTGATGGGCATCTCCGAGATAGTGCTGAAGACAACCGAGCAGATTCAGTAGGTCAGACAGAGATTCCTAACAACCTAGACTCACCAGCAGAGTTATGCAGATAGGCGGCGATCGGAGCTAGAGTTTCAGGTCGGAAATTTCGTACTCCTGAACGTATACCCATGGAAAGGGTGATCCGGTTCAGGAAGTGCGGCAAGCTGGGGCCCCGATATATCGGCCATTTTAGAGTGACCACCAGAGTGGGTAGGGTGGCATACCAGTTGGAGCTACCTACAGAGTTAAGTCAGATTCATAACACCTTCCACGTGTCCCAGCTGAGGAAGTGTGTGGACGACGAGACGACAGTAGTACCGCCAGAGGAAATTCATGTGGATGCGAGCTTGAATTTCATCGAGAGGCCGATTGTGATTTTAGACCAAAAGGTGAAGGTTCTAAGGAACAAAGAAGTGCCCCTGGTTTAGGTCCAGTGGCAGCATAGGAGGGGATCCGGTTTGACATGGGAGTCGGAGTCAGAGATGTGGGAGCAGTATCCTGTGCTATTTGAGAGTCAGGACTTCGAGGTCGAAGTCAGATTCTAGTGGGGGGAGAATTGTAGCATCCGGATTTCCAGGTATAATATTTGATGTATTTTATTTTGAGATAAGTGGAGTGACTTGACGAGTTGGTTCCTCAACTCATCGAGTAGAGTCGCATCTAGTGACATGGATTAATGAGGGGACTCGACGATTCTGTGAGCCGACTCGCCGAGTCAGCGCTGTTGAAGGAAACCTTAATTTCTCGGGCTTGTGGCCTATTTAAAGGCCCTTATGGCCTCGTTTTGCGGCTACCTTCCCCAGAGAGAAACCCTAACCTGCCTTTTATTGTGTAGAGAGAGAGAGAGAGAGAGAGAGTCCTTTTTGAGCATTCTTGGGCATTTTGGAGGAAAGATTTGAAGAGCTTGGTGGATCTAATCAAGAGGAGGCTATGGATCTTGCATTCTTCTGTCATTAGCTTCTCTTCTGAGGTAAAAAGCTTTTACCATGGCCTCATATTTGTTAGATCTCATGTTGGGGAGTTTTCTAGGGTTTTCTCCCAAATCTTCTTGTGCTTTTGAGTTATTTGAACTTGGTTGAGGTTAGAACCTCAGATCTGGACTAGAGAAGGTCTTAAGAGTCCAAAGATTCAAGCTTTATTGAGATGGAGGCAAGCTCATGAGCATTTAACCCTTCTTGGAGCTTTTAATGACGTTATGGGGCATATATGCTATGCATGAACGTAAAGATCGAAGCTTTACGTGAGATTCAAGCCGAGGGAGTCTAGATCAAGTGTTTGGAGTGATAGATCTGCCCAAAAACATCTGAATGTGAGTTTGGACTGGATGGACTCGTCGAGTCCATGTGCAGACTCAACGAGTCGATTAGGGTTTACTCGATAAAGTCTATGCGCTGTAACTCGACGAGTAGGCGGGACTACTCGGTGAGTAGAGTTGGTTTTCTTAAGGCATTTGAGGGATCGAGGGGACTCGACGAGTCCTCCGGTGCACTCGACGAGTTGAGTCAACATGGATTGTTGACTCAAGATGACTTCCATTGACTTTTGGGGCTTAGACCAATTATGAGTAATGGATACCATGGAGGGGTAGAATATTCTTTTACCCTTGCCAAGAGTTAGAGAGGGGTTAGTAGAAGCTTATTAGAATAATTGGTCTAATTAGAGATAATCACCATATGTATTAGGCAGGGGCTGATCCGGTGATTCGTGTACGAGGTGTACTAGCTTGCTTTCTTCGAGTTGAGTCTTCTCACTATACTTTACCTAGAGTGGTAGCTATGTGTGACCAATGGTTCTTATGTGCTTGCGTGAGTTATGCATATTTGTGTGATATGTATTGTATGCTACATTATTTGTTGTTTAGACCGGACCGGAGGGTCCAACGAACTATGAGGACGGACGGTTCTCAATCAGACCGGACTAGAGGGTCCAACAAGCTGTGGGACTGGAGGGTCCCACTGAGACACATTGACCGAGAGGGTCTTCCAGAGCTATAGCCTAGAGTGGCTAACTATTTGTACGTGGTATTTTGGGGAACTCATTAAGCATTTGTGATTACCGTGTTATGTGTTTATGTGTTTCAGGTACTTCCGAGGATCGCGGGAAGGCACCGACTTGATTGTACACACACCCACTAAACCGGAGTTATATGTTTTATGGATCCTAGATTGTGATAAATACTTTTGAAAACTATATTGTTGATGGATAATTAGTGTTTTGAGAAATGTGATATGTGTTTTTATTATAATTAAAAAGGAAAATTTTATTTGAAAATTTACGTTGTTACAAACCAAGTCCTGATGCATTTCGTAGGGATAGAATTCCTTGTAGGACTTTTGGAGTTCAGAAGTCATTGTCGTTAGCATGATGCAATGGACTTTCGTGGCATCACGCTCATGGGTCTCGAAGGCAGCGATCTCTTCGGGAGTGGCAGTGTTCATGTCCACCTCTTTCAGCTCCTTATCAAGGACATATTCCTTGTCCTCCTAGCGGGTGACCATTCTTATGTTACGGATCCAGTCATTAAAATTGTTTCCGTCAAAGATCACCCTCCTAAACAAGTTAATGAGTGAGAATGAGCTGGAGGCGTTAGACATCTGAAAAAGAAAAAGAAAAGATACAAAGTTTGATTAGATAAGAATCCCCAATTAATCACCCAAATGAGAAATTAGGGCTAGGATCCAACAACATTATTTGCAATTTAGAAAAGGGATGTCGTAATCTAAACAACAAATAATTTGAAGGTAAGTGAATGACGATTCACTAGTTTCCACCATAAAAAATTAAAGTTAAGTTTTAAATGTATTGAAAACTACTAGATCCTTTTGAGATTCATTGAACTTTTCAATGACATGTTTAAATCTTGATATGCCCCACAAGTTTGTGACTGGGATGTCGAGTATCACAAACTGGGTGTGAATAACCATGCAAATGTACATGGTGCCTCCAATGTTACAGTCACCTAATCGATGTGCCAGTTAACCACACATGCTCCATCGATCTATAACAAACATCAAGTCACCCTTTGTCACCTTTGCTTAGAGCCCAATTAGTGTGTCGGTTAACCACACACGCTCCACTAACGTCTTAGCAAGGGTACAAAGTGTAATTTCATGGAATTGCATCAATTCACTTTTGCCTAAAGTAACTAAGATTGGGAATTTTGTAAAAACATTTAGCTACTTTATTAATTCATTATACTTTTAATGAGGAAATGTTTGCCCATATTCTACCCGTTCGGCTAACGACCCTCCACCAATCAAGGAAACGGTGGGTGAGTGGACACCCATTAAACGGCCATTTTATAGGTCATAACCTTATACCCCCCCCCCCCCCCCTTATAGATCGGCTTCGTAAATGAGGCCTACTAACGGTAAGACTAGCATTTAAGTTATACATATATATAATAATTATTCTTATAATATTATAATAGTATAGGGTGAATTTTAAACTTATAAAGTTCTAGGGTTAGGAATCTAATAATTTCAAATTAAACTTTTAATTCAAAAAATTAAATTCCAAAACTTGACGGCAAGTTTTGAAACATTTCAAAACTAACTAGACCAAAATTCAAATAAATAATTAAACAATTAATTATGGTGATTATCTAATTTTGACCTAATCCAATTTTACGCAAAATAATGATCAAATATATTCAAATAATTAACATTTATCATATAAGGAAATAACTATTCAATTACTTTGAAAATATCTTTTATTCTGGCAAAGATAATCATCCAATATTAATAACATTCGTATTTTATCAGTTAGAAACGATTTGGTAATTATCCCACAGCAAAATAGGCATAAAATCCCAAAAAATCCCTCTGTCTGACAGCCCGACTCACCGAGTCCCCTTATGGACTCGGCGAGTTCATCCTACTCGTCGAGCCCACATTGGGACTCGCCGAGTCTGTCAGCCAGAAGACCAAAAAATCGATTTTTCAAGCAAGAATGAAACAAAAAGCATCAAATACAACAGAAGCCAATCAAGGCTCTGATACCACTGATGAGTTTTATACAAAAGAACATTCCTATGTGCTCATACAAAACCCTAAAGCTTGGATCTAGGCTTCTCTATTGTATATGCAATTCATCCAAGACTTAAAACCCTAATCTAGCATACATTGAAATCGAAAACTACAATAAACTAGTTTAGATGATACCTTTCAATGGTTGCAAGAATCCTTTGATCTTCAAGAAGCTTAGTGTCACAAGTGTAACACCTCTAATGGCTTACAAACACCACAACCAAGAGAATGATGTAGAGGAGAGAGGATGAGAGGCGAAAGTCGGCTGCAAGCTTCCAAGGGATCAAGTGGCCGATTTTGCTAGCCCTAGGGGTCCTTATATACTTGAGCTTCTAGGGTTTCAGTCAAAACCCTAATTAGATGACTTAGGCCCTAAGTAACTTGAGAAGCTTCTGGAAAAAGGCCTCTATGGCCAAAATTAAGATGGACTCCTCCTAATTTCGTCCATGCCCTAATCCATAAGGATTCTCAGCCCAAAATCAACTATCACACAATTAATAGTTCTAGTCCCCTTTATTTAATTAATGTTTTTTAGCCATATAATTAATTCTTAATTAATTCTTGTCTAATATTAATTAAACTATATGATGCTCTTTTAATATATTATTCATATAATATATTAATGAACCATAATAACCTCTCTCTTCATAAATCATCCTATCAAGTTGCTTTGGTGAAGGCAACCCAAAAAGACAATGCACAACTAGGTCAAGTCCATAACAAATATAGTTACGGGCTTAGTCACTAATCCAACAAAAAGGACACCCATTTAATGGTCATTTTATAGGTCATTTCCTTATACCCTCTTTTATAGCATGACTTCATAAATGAGACATACTAGCGATTCGACCAACTCGTATCACACATTTAGTATTCAACATTTAAAACCAGCAAGGTTTTGAAATAATTACTAAACATTTTAATTTTCT
The DNA here is from genome assembly GCF_002870075.4 of Lactuca sativa. NCBI lineage: Eukaryota > Viridiplantae > Streptophyta > Magnoliopsida > Asterales > Asteraceae > Lactuca > Lactuca sativa. The sequence continues at coordinate 63,738,470 of NC_056625.2, read as the reverse complement.
AATTATTTATACCAATTAATGACTCCAATATTTATATTTTAATTAATCAAATAACTAAATGTAATTAAGATCGTTAGGATAATTCTTAAATGCAAGATTTTAGGAGATCAGATTACCAAATTGAATGTTCAGATTTTATACAATTAAAATAATATTAACTAAGGTAATTATCCTAATCAATTTTGAATTAATCAATAAAAATTATTTTCTTTTCGTTGAATAGAGGATTTACACGACGTGACAAAAAGGAACACGCGGATCAGATGATCGTCGCGACGTGGCAGAAGGATTCATATGTCATGGCTGCGACATAATGACAATTTTGCTTTCGTTGATTTTTTCAAATTCAGTTCATGTGTATTTAATTCTTAGACAACCTAATGCTCAGATACCACTGATGGGTTTTACATGTAATAATGCAGAAAAATCCTTATACTCTTAAGGGCACATGCAACCTAATTTGATCTATGTTATAACACTATTGAAGAAAATACTATTGAACAAAAAAACTTCTAAACCCTAATGGAAATCAAAATTCACATAGAATTACGTACCATTGATTTGTTATTTTAAGCAAATTTTTGATTCCAACCAGTCAGTCCACAAGTCTTTTTGAAAACATGCTCCAATTATGTGCGGGCCTCTAATGGTTCACATCCACAACACAAGAACCCTAGAAAGATTAGGAAAGAAGGGAGAGAGACTGAATTTTCAGATCTTCTATGGAGGGACAGAGTGGCCAAAAATTCCAAGGCATAAGGTCCTATATATAGTTGATTAGGAGGCACATAGAAACCCTAATTTGAACATAAAATAATATTATCTCAAATAAGACAGTTATCTAGTTCCTTGATTATCTAAATGGAGGCTTTCTGAAACCCTTTTAGGGCCTCCAAAACTGTCTATACGAGGAAGATTTTCGAATCTCTCGTCCACTCAACTTTTGAACAATTACAACTTTAGTCCTTCAACCTTTAATTAATTCTAATTAACCCATAATTAATTTCAAATTAATTTTAAATTGATTAGAACTATTTCTAATTAATATATTAATCATATAATATATTAATAAATCGTTTATCTCTCTCCAATAATCAATCTAAGCAATTTCTTGGTGGTGAGGGAAACCCAAAAAGGACTTTACTTGGAAAAGCTCCAAGTAGGATATGGTGGTTGATTCTACTTGTGAATCAGAGTACATCGCATCAAGTGGGGCATCGAAGGAAGCGGTTTGGTTAAAGAAATTCATTGCAATCTCGGAGTAGTCCTAACCATTCAAGAGCCAATGGATTTTTTTTATAATGTAGTGGTGATTTCTTTGACAAAAGAAACAAAGGACCATGGTAGATCCAAGCACATCGACAAAAAGTACCATTACATCATACATAGGGTTAAAGAAGGTCATCTCCTGGTGAATCAAGTATCATCAAAAAAACAATCCTACAGGTCCTTTCATAAAGGCTCTGAGTAGGGTTAAACACAACTAGCATGCTAGGAGCATTGTCTTTAGAGACGATGTTAGTTTTAGTTGTTAGTTGATATTTTGTCACTTTGTAACAAAATAAATGTAATTAATATTGGTGATTGAATAATGGAGAATTATTTATGAGTATGGTTACTATGTTGTTTAATTATTTTTTCTTGTGTTTCATTTTGCATGTTTTCCTTCCTAAATGAGTTGATTGTTCAAATTCCACAAATGCTCATAATTTTGGAAGTAAGTGGTGAATTAAAACTATCGTGAATAGATTGTAGACTGTCTATGGAGATTAGACATTGCAATGGGTTTACTATAATATTCATGAGCACTTAGAAAATGGAGATTTTAAGTATTGGATAAATACACAATCAGAGAATTACTTCATGGATTATATCACAAGTAATTCTGAGATGATAATATATTTTATTCTTCAAACTGAGATATATAAGTTATAATTTACAAGTCAGCTGTGCATTGGTATTGCGAAAACGCATCAGCAACATGATGTCTTTGGGGCCCTCGGTGATCTGGTGTTGGTGTTGACATTATAATGTTGGTGAAATGTCCCAAAAATTAAGACCAAAATTTTCAATTTTTAGAATAATAAAACCATCTTTCAAAACATGTTCATAAACCATAATAGAATCAAAGTATAACCAAAACATCCAAATACATCGTACTCAAATAAAATTCGGAACAATGTGGTGTGTGCAGTGCAATCACCTCGAGCTCTTCCCCTTGGATCCGGAAGTACCTAAAACATAAAGTGAAAACCGTAAGCACAAAGCATAGTGAGTTCCCCAATACACCACAAACAATACATATCAAACATGCAACGGGCCCTGCTCGGAATAGATCTGTTAGAAATATGAGATGGGCCTCGCCTCACCACATTCATCAAGCCCTCCCGGTATACATTTGAACACATAAACACATGCAAGAATCAAAAAGAAAAATAACATACAATATACTCTTCAGGCCCCGCCTGAGATACATATCAAATATCATACATGCACGAGTAACGTAGATAACTAACATCCTAATCATAATAAACCATGGACCAACATCGGTGCCTTCGACCCACTAAGCACAGTGAGGAAACTTACCTCAAGCTGTTGAATATCTCAGATAAAGTCCGGACTGTTGATTTGGAAAAATCCCCATGCTAGCATCATCAAATAATACCCAATTAAAAATTGGTTTGCATCCCGTAGCTGGAATCCTAGTCCGATTGTCCAACACTCAGGGTAAAAGTCCAATGTACCCTTTCCTCACTTGGCCTAAAATCCGAGGCCCGATCCGATAGCACCAAACACCCAAGCTAACCCAACTTCCTAATTGGTCCTAAAACCCATCATGGGCCTAATTCCAACAAGGTCCAAGGCCTAGCAATGACCCAAAAATCAAAAGGCTAATGGCGCAATAGGGTCCAAAACTCTTATAGCCTAAAAGTGGCCCAAACCGAGAAAGTCAACCGAAGTCAAGGTTGCTGAGTACGCCCGATGTACTCAGGCTTACGCCCCGTGTTCTACCTCAGTGGCCAGTACACACAACATATGAGCTGGGTACGCCAGGCGTACGATGCAGTTGACCACATTCACCATTAAGTGCTTAAGTGATTAAGCCATTATGTCCAAGTCTCAGATCTGGTCCCTAACAATGTCTTAACACATAAAGTTGGTAACTTTACTCCTATGCATGACTTAATGGGACCCAAAAGTCAAAGAGAACCATAATAAGGATCCTAACACATGCATAGACCAATCTAACTCATAAAGATTGCATTTTTATGGACAAGGGACCTCAAATATGCTAAGATCTACCATCCATGGCTTTTGGAGTAAAACATACCCTTAAATATGGCTTAAAGGACCCACAATGCACAAATAAAGCCTTAAATTGGATCTAGCATAAGGAACCATCAAGTTGATAGCTTTATACCTCAAATAGCTTGCAAAGTTGTTGATTATTATGTATCTACAAGCTCAAGTCACACCAAAGAAACCTCCAAGTGTTCTTCTTCTTTCAAATCACCAAAAACACCACCAAAACTCACTTCCAAGCTCAAATCTCATAAATGGCAATTAGGATTTTGTTCTTGGGGTTTAGAGAGGTGGAGGTTAGTCATAAGGAAGTCCAAAACTTTCATGAGTTGTTTAAGTAGCGCATAAACCCTAAAAATTAGGATTTACCCCTGCATAGTGTACGCCCAACGTACTCCCACATACGCCAAGCGTACGTGGGTGCCTCCGCGTCCAACCCTCGAGCCAGTACGCCCAACATACTCATATAGTATGCCCAGCATACTCGGCTAGAGACCAATATTGCAAGGATTTCTAAAATGAAGGTCTTAAAGGTATCAACCTGAAATACATTGTTATAGTTGGGCCCACCCAGAACTGAATTGATGTGTTCAATTAGTAGTCTAATGACATCATCACAAATCAAGAAATTGGGAAACATAATCTTGGACAATGACATCGATTATAATCAATATCTCATGTCTATAACATATCTTGAAGAACGAAGAAATATTTGATCACTTATCTTAGGGCCAATGTCTGATTGGATCAGATTTCGACAATTGCTTCGGAAAGCACACTTTGCTGTTTTATTTAAAAGTTATACTTGAAACTGTAGTTATAGACTTATCCACATGGGAGACTGTTGGATTAATGTGTATAAGCCAATAAATAAATTGGTGTATACTTGAATTAAAAGTGAAGGATGTTGATTTAAAGATTTATTGATTTATTATGTGACTAATAAATAGTAATAAATAGTTTTTTAATATTTTATAAGCTTAATATATTATTTAGAAATAGTATTATTTAATTAATAATTAATCAAAATTAATTGGAATTAATTTTGGGATTAATTGGATTGATTAAAAGTGTAGGGACTTAAGCTATAATTATTTAATAGTTGAACAAGAGACATTCCAGAATCCTCCATGAGTCATGGACGGTTTTGAAGAGCCTTTTAAGGGTTTTAGATTAATCCTTAAAGATAATTAAGGAATTAGATAATTACCTAATTTGAAATAATAGTATTATTTTCAAATTAGGACCCCTTGCCTACTAGTTTTCGTCCACTCCTAATCCATGAAGATAGCTGAAAATTTCATTCCTTCTCCTCCTCTCTCCTTAAGTCTTCTTGTTACTAGGTTTTGAGTATAAACCATTAGAGACATCAAGTTTTTGTTTCTTGCTTTCCAAGGCATTTGAAAAAGGAATTGATTTGATTATTTTCTATAATAAGTAAAAGGTAGTAAACCCTAATCCCTTGTTATTTTCGATAATAGTATGGTACCTTAGGGTTCTTGATATTCATAGATTATTGCTATCAATAGAGAAAACTTAGATCCAAATAGGTTGCATGTGAACTTAAGGGTAAAGTTATTTTCACCTCATGTATTGATTTATAACTTATAAAACCTATCAATTACATGTCTTATAATAGTACCTGTCATGAAAATAGGTGTCACACTTATAGAGTTAATCCGTTTGGTAATCGCTTTGAGAATGTTAGTGATTTGGTAACAAATGGTTACCTAGTTGTGTTAGTGACAAAGAAAAGGTTACTATAATAAATATAATAAATAAGCTCTTAAGCATATCAATACAAGTTCTTAGGAAGATGGTGTTTTGTCTAAATAGGTTAGACCAATGTTTGAGCTAGAAGATATCAAGAGGCTAGAAACCAAAATTGAAGTTAGTTTTCACTAATTGGCTAGGTGATTACATGTGGATTTTCTAGATACATAACACATTAATACAATTTTATGTGAAATATTTAATGATATTTCTTGTTTGAAAAGTAGTAAATGTTAGCTAGCAAATGAATAGAATCATTTTAAAAAATGAGTAAATAAATATTTTAAAAGACAAATGTTTTCAAATAAAGGAGCTTTTTATGAGCTATGGTTAGCTAGCTATTATTTGTTATATGTCTTATTGAAAATTACTAAATAATTATATCTAAAGTTATTTTATGTTCGAATGTTTACTATGCAATATTATTATTGAAAATGCATGACCATAACATCAATCATTTATATATGATTGAATCAATTAATAAAAGTGCATGATTCATATGTAAATTTGAATATTTATTTGAATTCAATTCTAAATTTAATTTAATTATTTTGTAAATCTCGCTAAATTAATTTGTGAATCATTAAAGTGTCCAATAGAAAATGGGATTTACATTTTAATGGAAGAAATATAATTTTACATTGTTAAAATTCATGGTGTATAGATAAACAAGATCAATGTAAAAAGGAAAAAAACTACAAATTTCAAATATCGATACGGATATTTATTGATATAGAACAAAATTTATAAATTTTAGTATATTTAGTTTTTTTTATAAAAAATAAAGGTTTAAAAAAAAGTAATAAAGTGAGTTATTTGGTATAAAACTATCCATGCACATCAAGTTAACTAATATACATCCAAATCTTTGATTGCGATCGTTTGAATTCTGACGCACAACATTGGTTTCTTGGTTCCTTAGTTTTTGTTAGTTGTTATTTGAAGCTATATATATATATATATATATATATATATATATATATATATATATATATATATATATATATATATATATATACAAAACTAAAAAAATGGTCCCTGTGGTATGTATTTTTTTGGGATTTTAGTCCAAACCATGACTTTTTGGATTTGAGGTCTTTTTGAGATAGTTTCTTTGTGTTTTTGGTCCCTCAATAAACTGAAAAGACTATTATACCCTTCTGATATATTTTTTTATGCTTTTTCTATTTAATTTAAATGAAAAATAAAACAATTAACTAATTTGGGGCCCACATCTCTCTCTCTCTCTCTCTCTCTCTCTCAGAATAAAGCACATAGCTCATTGTTTTTCTTTCGATCTCTACTTCAGCGAATATGAAGGGCTGCCAGTTTCGACGATCTTGAGGCAACCATCGCCCTCCTCTGGCCCGGTATTACACCCCACTACCGATGCTCCACCACTCCTTCCCCGTCTAACCCACGAACGTCACCGGTAACAAAGAAACGAGAGCAGGACGGATGAGGCAAGGCATCCACCACCTCCGCACAACCACTATTTTACCACCAGCCCATTACTCTGCCCTCCTTTCCTTTTTGATCGCTAAAGGTAGAAAAGGACGACGAGGCATCAGTTTCTTCCAAAGAAACGATAGCAGGACTGATGTGGTGCCCAAATTATTAAACCGTGTTCCCAAATACAAAACTGCTCTGATTCTTTCAAAACCCAAAAAACAAAATCGAGTGTGAGTGTGTGTCTTTTAATCTTTCAGTGTGTGTGTATTGAACCCAAATCAGCTATGGGGGTAGCATCAGTTTCCGAATTAGCTTGTGCAAATGAGCATGTTTGAACACTAATGTGATTTCTTCCATGAAACTATTAGCTTGCTTGATTTCTAGGTCCAAAGCTTCAACCATGGAGTTCACTTTGCTGAAATACCTCCATGCCCATTCCGCTAGATTCATCTCTCCATCTCCTTCCTGTAGTTCTTTTGCAATTACCAATTCTGCAAGATTCATACACCAAGATCTGAGATTTACTTTATTATATGAAAATCAATAAATTGAAACATTTAGAAACTAACCTGTAAGAAATTGATACGAGGAGAGGAAAGAGTAAGGGTTGGGGCTCCTGTACTCGACAAAATAAACACGGTTGTGGTGGGTTTTTACCATGGCACGGGGAGTGGCGGAAGGACTTGCTTCGACGACAAGTAGGGGTGGTTCTTGGTTGTAAGTGAAGAAGAAGAAGGAAGGGAAATGTTGGTCTGGTGTGTGTGTGAGAGGGAGGTATGTGGGCCCCTATTTTATTATATATATATATATATATATATATATATATATATATATATATATATATATATATATATATATATATATAGAAAAAAAAAGAAAATGGAAAATAAATATAATAAGGGCAATTTAGTCTTTTCAGTTACTGGATGACCAAACTCATAAGCAAACTAGCTCTAAAGGACTATCAATCCAAAAAAAGTCGTGGTTTGGACTAAAACTCCCAAAAAATACATACTACAGGGACCATTTTTGCAATTTAGACATATATATATATATATATATATATATATATATATATATATATATATATATATATATATATATATATATATATATATATATAATTAAAGTTTAAAACCGGCACATCTCATTTAAAGTTAAAACCAGACACAATATTTATATTTATATATGTAGAACATTAAATAAAATAAATATGATATTAAAATGCAATTAATATGTTTCTTTATTTTTTTTTTATTTCAAAATTTTATTTAAAAAAATATTACTCATTTATACTTTAGTATTTAATATTTTGTTAATAAATTTGTATAATACATTAATCTTCGAGGTGTTTGGCTTAGCTTTTAAAAAGAAAAAATTCATTTTTGTAAAAGTTGGAAAAGTGAGAGTTACATGACTTTGCAAAAAGATGCAATTTACTTTATTGTAAAAGTTAAAAAACTAGAATTACCAAACATCTTTTTGTTTTTAGAAAAAGATAAAAACCAAAAATCACTCCAAAAGTTATGTCAAAGACCCTCTTACACCTAATATATTAACAAAAAAACATTTTTGTTTTTAATTTTGGAAGCCATTTAAAGAACTTGTCATGTAAATGATTCAATAATATTAAGCTCAAAAAATTCGAGATTCTCTTTGTCAAATTATAGCTTCCTTGTCTTGGTATTCAATTATAATTTGCGTTAGTTATTCAAATTTAAATTGGACAAAGTTAGTGCGATAAGTCGATTATAAACCTCTAAAGATTTGCTCACGATTTATATATATATATATATATATATATATATATATATATATATATATATATATATATATATATATATATATATATATATATATATATATATATATATATATATATATATATATACTTGCATTCTATAGGTGCTGAAGCTTTAGAGTTGATAAGGTTGGCAACACAAAACACATGAATAATGAATTCAGTCAATTCACATCCATCAATCCATTTCCCTCTTTTTAATCAAGTTGAAGAACAAGCCCCAAGGATCATGATGCATACCGACGATTTGTTTTCACTATAAACTAATATATATATATATATATATATATATATATATATATATATATATATATATATATATATATATATATATATATATATATATATATATATATATATAGAGAGAGAGAGAGAGAGAGAGAAACATGTGGTGGATGACAAGTAATGTGCAGATTGAGGGGAAATAACAAGAAAAAGGTGAACCAACCTCCCCAATTGTAAACCCTACTTGTGCCTAAACTTGCACCACAAGGTTGGATGGGGAAAGAAAAGTGGAAGGTGAACCAAAGCCCACAAACAACCACAACCACACTCCAACTTTTCGCTTTTCATCTTTTAACCAACTTCCTACTCTATTCTTCTAGAAACCCTCACTCCTACTAGTATATATATATATATATATATATATATATATATATATATATATATATATACTAGTAGGAGTGAGGGTTTCTAGAAGAATAGAGTAGATAATGAATCAATCGTAGATGCACACAGAAGATAATAAAAACAAAATAACCTATATATATATATATATATATATATATATATATATATATATATATATATATATATATATATATATATATATATATATATATATACTAGTAGGAGTGAGGGTTTCTAGAAGAATAGAGTAGATAATGAATCAATCGTAGATGCACACAGAAGATAATGAAAACAAAATAACCTATATATATATATATATATATATATATATATATATATATATATATATAATTCCAACAAAACTATATGACCTAATTATAATATCTCATGAAAATTATATAGGTTCAAATCCGAACATAAGTTATGAACATAAGTCATTTTTGCTCTTTTTTTTTTCAAAACCAACGGGACCATGGAATCCTAGTCCCAACGTTAAGATGGTTCGCACCTGAAAAGTTAAAAAAAAAAAAACATTTTTTTTTCTTTTACTGAAATATACATATGTAGATAATGAAAACAAAATAACATATATATATATATATATATATATATATATATATATATATATATATATATATATATATATATATATATATATAATTCCAACAAAACTATATGACCTAATTATAATATCTCATGAAAATTATATAGGTTCAAATCCGAACATAAGTTATGAACATAAGTCATTTTTGCTCTTTTTTTTTCAAAACCAACGGGACCATGGAATCCTAGTCCCAACGTTAAGATGGTTCGCACCCTGAAAAGTTCAAAAAAAAAACATTTTTTTTTTCTTTTACTGAAATGTACATATGTTTACATTTGTATTTTTCAAATGTTTATGTGCATACTAATGGAATATGCATATGTGCAGAATCATATATATATATATATATATATATATATATATATATATATATATATATATATATATATATATATATATATATATATATATATATATATTCTGATTTTAGTTGTATGAATGGCCTAAAGGAGTTGGCATACTATATTTTTGCATTGCTAGGTTTTTTTCTGTTACTTTACAAAACTGATGGGCATTATATAATTCTTTACCATACTTTTATTTAATTTTAAGTATATGTAAATAATATATCAGTATTATATTCTATTTATAGAAAATTAAAAACCATAAATTTTGTTATAGGTTTTATAATTTTTTAATATGTTTATGATTTAATAATAATTAAAACAAGAAAAAAAGATGGATGCAGTGTTTATCGTACACCGTATTATACCACAGTGTACAATACACCGCGCACCGTGTTGCCTTATGGTGGTATTGGTTTTAAAATCTTTTGACCAAAAAACCCATTATCAAGTTTCATATACATATATATGTGTGTTGAAAATTAATGATCAGTATCAAACTAATTATGTAATTAGTAACAGCATAATTGTTTACTAATAAAACAATTATAATTTTAAATTTGACTTATAATAAAATAAAAATATTTAATTATTTTTAAACTCCCAGTTTACGTTATTAAAGTTATATTGAGCCAAATTCACTTTGAAATCAAACTAAAGAGGTACATCACTTTATAGCCTTTATATTGTTTGATGTTTACCATCGTGATGAGGATTAAGACAAGATCGTTTCGATTTTTTGAAATATGGTTCATTCTTGTAAAGTGATTAAATTTTCAATTATTCGTAATTCGGATTGCAAAATGAATCACTGCTTTTTGCAAATGAACACTCCCGTTGGCTCGTTCTAACCTATAACTTTGGCCGTTCAAAAAAAAATGAATAACTATATTCTTTTATAAAGTTATTTGATTTTTATTTAAGGTAATATTATATTCATAATTTAGGTGTAGACATTTGTTATAAAAGTTTCTATACAAATTGAATTTTGTTCCAAGAAAAGTTTATACAACTTTTAAAACGAAATGAATCTGTGGGTGAATTAAGACATGATACATGTAATATGTAAATATGTTAACCAAGCATTATAAACATGCCAAACACTGAAACACATTAGCTAATATTACAATATGCTAAGAAAAGTGGAGTATCTATTGCATTTGTGAATGTACACCATTGCACATAACCTATTTGACTTAACCGCTAGTACTTAATTAAATAGTACAAGATTATTACCTAAAATACATAGAATTTCATATCTTATACATGATATTGTGTTAAAAGAATATCGATAAAGTGCATGACAAAGGGAAGGTTCACCAGAAACACAATGTGGGATGTTAGTTCCAACAACATAATTAAATAAATATTGGTTGTAATTTAATGCAAATGTAGTTGAAGAATTTGGAAGGCTGGCTAATTAACCTATACTATATAATTATTGACCTAAAAGTTGTTCAAAGGGATCACACTTTGTGCCTCTTTACTTTATTACCTACACCTCACCTCACTTTACACCTACTTGCACCCCATCCTATATTTTTATTTCATTGTTTATATTATTCGATTAAAAATAAAGATACCTTCATTTATCAAACGTTGAAAGTTTGGTTTTATTGATTTTCAAATCAAATTGCTATGGTTACAAACCGGATCAAACCATAAAAGCCTTAGGGGTTAGGATTAAACTAAACTAAGTAGCTTGTCAACTTTGTTTATATTCGTGTTTTATGTTGATTCTAAACAAATTTTGATCATTTCAACAAGTAAATGATCTTGGAATAAAATAGAGATAGGAATTAACTTTATTTGTAATAAATAAAATGAAATTGTTTTAATAGTGATACAAATAAGATATTCTAAGAGAACATTTATCTAATAATCTTTTTCATTTATCATAGAACAATCTAGTTTATATATAACTTTCTAACAAAAAAATGCAGTAAACCACAATAAAATATCACAGTGGTGATCATTTTGTACGAACTTTAAAATGGAGTTGATCCAAGTTTGAATTTCAAAGATTTTAACTTACACACAGATTTAAATAATAATAATAATAATAATAATAATAATAATAATAATTTGTTTTATAAAATATGAGTTTATGGTGATTTGTCTTGTCAATTTATTAAAATAGTTTTTACCTAAACTATAATTGAAAAATGAAAAACTCTATGTACGCGGAACCAAACCAAAATTTTCTAGTAGGGTTGATCGTTGATTCAAAATACCATCGAGTTTGGAGTTTAAAAACTTCACTTCATGATTTGATCAAGAGTGAAATATCATATTACTATATTCAATGCTAGGTCTGAGATTTCAAAGGCTCTGTGTAATTTAACAAAATATAGGTCATAAAATTTGAAAGATCTAAAATTTCAAGCAAAACAATTTGCTAAATATATAAATTAAAATTTTCATACAAAATAATATAAAAAGGAAATATCTTTCTTCTTCTAAACATTACTTCTAATATCCATTGAAATAAACTTTTTCAATAACACATCTATAAATAACTTTATCCAAAATGTTAATGTGTTGAAATAAACTTTTTCAATAACACATCCATAAATAACTTTATCCATAATGTTAATTTCAACTGTGGCAGTGAATTTGTAGTTTTTTTTTCTTGGTTCTAGATTTTGAAACTCAAGTAGTAAAGTACAACATCTCTATATTCTGAAAGAATTGTAAAATTCAAAATACATTATGCCATTATTACATTCTCATCATTCAGAAAGTAAAAAATAGATTACAAAGAAAAAAAAATCAGAAATGAGAAGTTATATTACATTCTCAAAAAAGAAATATTATGATTTGCTTTTGATGATAAAAAAATTCTTATATTACACTTTAAAAAAAAAAAAGAACTCTGATTTGCTTCTAATAATAAAACAAGTTATGATAAAAAATTATGAATAAACTTCATATTTTCAGACAGCTCAAGAGGATTGCTTATGAAATTTTGATTGACTTTGATTTTCGAAACATCAAAGCTTCTGAGCTTGATAAAGAATGAAAGAAAAACCTTATTTACTTCATATAAAGAAATTATGAGGAATAAGAATATCTTTTGATTTTTTTTATTATGGTTTACTGATTTTTGAAGTAAACGTCAATTTGCTTGTGAAGTTTTGATTTTTGGATTTTGAAGTACTAATGCTTCCTAATTTGTTTGTCATTCATTAATTTTTTCAGGATTAATGATGAATGCGGTAAGAGAAAAGAAGTAAGAGCTCAAAACTTATGAAGAAAGGAAGTAAGAAGACTCTTGTTACCATGGAGTCTAAACAATTCACTAGCCATTGAGTCTAGATGATTCACTAGCCATCAGTAATCAATGAGATGGTAGGAACCAAAGTGATGTTTACTTCTCCCAAAAAAATTATGATTCCCACTCATCATCTTGCGTTGTTCCTAATTACTCTCACGGTTGATACATTCCTAAGCTAGTACGAATTGGCCCAAAAAATAATACACAATGTAAAAAATGGGCCCTATATTTTAATGGGTCATATTCATAGGTATACTTTGAACTCCCTTTGGACTGACCTACTTATATTCATGCTACCATTTTGTTGGTGAGATATCTTATTTCAATGGCAGTCGTTTATTATTTATTGGTACATCTCTATTTTCATATATATATATATATATATATATATATATATATATATATATATATATATATATATATATATATATATATATATATATATAAAGAAACTAGCATGATGCTAGTAAAAGTTACATATAAATTTTAGGCAACGATAGCAATTAATAATAACACAAAGTGTACATGAACCCTAGATCTAGGTTTTATTGTTATAGAAACCTATTTTAAAAACTGTGAATTTAAAATACCAAGAGATATAGGATTACTAACCTTTAAAATAAATTCAAAATTACTTTTGATTCCCTTGAAGATCCTGAAGTCTTGGTTGCTTCTGGAAGGATCTAGAACCCAAAATAGAAATGTCTCTAAAGACTCACACCCAAGAGACTAATCATAAGAAAATTGACGAGACAGAGAGATAGGGATTGCAAAACCAAATTCTCGACCTTACAAGAGACTAGGGTCAAATTTATGCACGTTAAGGAGGCCTTTGTATAACCGAGGTACCAGACAGATAAAGCTAATTTGAATTAATTAAATAAGCATATTCAATCCTAATTCAAATCCTTACCTTATCAGCTACTAGGAACAAATTATAAAAGGCTTCTAAAGCCTCTCAAAACGTCCACTCCCTTTGGGAATTCCAGAATGTTCCTCTTTCTCAACTACTGATCAATTAACTTTCAGTCCTTGTACCTTTAAATACTTCAAATTAATTCAAATTAATACTAAACTATTACAAATTGTTACAACTAGCCTTTTAGGGCTAGGAAATTTTGTCCATGAGTAATTAACCCCTGATGTATCTTGTAAACCTAAGTTTGATGTTATACAAGTTATTCATTCACAAATGACAACTCAAGTCGAAACTTCCTCATGAAAGCTCTAAACCTAATTCAATACGCTACATTCACTCAACTTTGTGCTTGTAACCCTAACTTCCCGGCTCAAACCTCTTATTGGACCAGGATTCACTTATTGGGCCTAATGGGCAAGTAACCTCTCAACTTGGTTCTTTTGGGCTAAAAATCCTCATTTGGGCCCTAGTTGGACCCACATTCATTAAGCAATAGTATTTTGGGCCATAAGACTCTTCGTGGGCCTTATTGGGCCGAAAGCCACTCACTTGGTTTCTATGGGCCGAAAACCTATTTATTTAATCACATTGGGCCGAAAACCCATTTTTGTTACCCTTTTGGGCCGTAAGCTTATACGTGGGCCCAATGGGCCGAAAGATTCATTATTGGGCTATATGTTCTTGGTTGCTATTCAATTCAAGACCAATATTTCTTTTTTATTTTCCCTCTCCTAATTCTCGATTTTATAAAAAAATGAATGAAGGATTAATCTATGCATGACAACACATGTTTAATCTTCATGTATCAAGGTAAATCTCATGCATTTAGGAGCTCATTATCCTCCATACAACAAGACCTAATCTCTCTCCGTCTTCTTTCTCTAAATTCGGCCAAGGCCTTCCTCTCTCTCCATTCTTCACTTCAAAATTTACTCACTCATTTTCCTTTCCTCCCAAGAACACAAGAAAAATTCCTTAATCCATCCTTTCAAATTTTCGAAGATTTTGTGGGTGTGCTCAAGAGTTTTTCATTAAAGATCATAGCTAGGTAAGTTATTATCACTCTCAAAATGATTTGTTTCCATTTTACACTAAGAACTCTTCCCTACACAACTTCATATCGTGTTCAAGCTTCCTAGAACCATCAAAGTTTCAAGACCCTTTCCAAAGGTACAAGCTAGGCTAAAACCCACTCCATTCTTCCTCTTCACAACCAAGTAAACTCAAGGTGAGCTTCATACCCCCCCTTGTTTTCGAGTTTTACTATCTTTTGGAGGAGAATACAAGCTAGTTTTGTGGTTAATCTTAGTATTATGCATGTATGTGTGTATTTTCATGTTATATTGTATGAAATTTTCCATGATAATGTGTTAAACATTTACAAACTTGAAACATCTTACAAGATTTAGTGAAATTAGTAAGTAAACTACTTGAAGTAACTATTATGATGGTTTGGAAAGAATAAACATGAAAACGTTACTAGAAAATCCAAAGAATGTACACAAAAGGACTACATTTGACAATAAAGAGGGACAAAATGGGTTTTTAGTGCCATTTTCGGTTTTAGTGGGAAAACATGACAACTCACGGTTATTTAGGCCTAAAGTGTAAATTTTCATAAAAATGAGCCTTATTTGGAAATTCACGGTTTTATGGGCTAAAAATGTCATTTTTGATAAAATGGGCTTATTTGACAAATTCACGGTTTTTATGGGCCACAAGTGCCATTTTTCATAAAAATGGGCTTTATTGACAAAACATGGTTTTATTGGGCCAGAAATGTCATTTTTAACAAAAATAGGTCTTGATTGTAAATTCTCGGTGTTGGGTATTAGTTGTTGCATCAATTGGGCTATTTTGTTATTGGTCCAATATGTATACGGTATGGGCCTATCCAACCGTCTTATTTTATTAGGGTTTATGTATTTATTGTGCATGCATGCACCGTAAGAGAAAGAACTTTAATCTTTGAAAATCATTTGTAAACCCTAATCATGCCTCTACAGTAGTAGTTCTTAATCGATCTCTTTTGAGGATGTGAAGCTTGAATCATTCATCTTATTTTGAATCATTGTCTTGTTCATCTTTGCTTTCTGTTTTTGAATCTTATCGATCTTAAAGGATTTTCATCCTACAATTAGTATCAGAGCAGGAGACTGTGTAATCTATATGCATCTATTATGTTAAAAGATGTTGTTAAGGTTTCCGTGAATATTGGATCTTGTTCAAATTGTCATCTTTGTGTTGTTGACGTTGTCATTGACATCTCAATATTACCTTAAGTTTTTACACGTCTGATTCTTAAACAAGTTTCGAAAATCTTGTTAAAATGTCGCTCTACGATTCTCAAATCAATTCCATCAGAAATATTGGGTCGACAACAAGGATTCCCATTCTCTTTCCCAGTGATTATGAAGTTTGGGCACTTCACTTTGAAGATTATGTTCTAGGTTTAGATGATAATGGTTACTTGATTTGGCAAGCTATTACTGTTGGAACTTTTGTTCACTCTGGAACAAGAAAGATGATTAAAACTCAGGCCGACTACAATCAACTTCTTCTTGATGTCAAAAAAGTTCCTCAAGGTGAGAGAGAAAAGTTGTAGAGAAACATCAAAGCAATGAGAATCATTAGATTCGCATTGCAAGCTGATACTTTTCGTCTTGTTAGCTCTTGTGATATAGACAAAGCTATATAGGTCAGGCTTAAAGAGCTTTACTTAACAGACGCCGATCTGGAGCATTCTACTCAAATGCTCTTGCTGTTTGAGTTTGGTGCTTTTGCACAAAAGACTGATGAAAATCTTGGTCAAGCGTTCAATCGCTATAATCATCTTCTGAGCAGGATGATTAAGCATGGGATTGGATGAGAAATCATCGAGCAGAAGCTAACATTCATGAATGGGTTAAAGTTTGAATGGATGATGGTGGTTTCAATGATGAAGGCTCACGAGCATTTCAGAAATTATACATTCGCAAAGCTAGTAGGAATCTTGAAGTCTCACGAAAGTGAGGTAACTAAAGAAGCGAAAGTTATGTCTGGCATGGGTACGTTGGATCTAGTTGCTAAAGGGAATCAAGTTGGTGAGGATGATGATGAGTCTAACCTTTCTAAATGTGAACTCACAAATGAAGAGTTCACTCTAATGGTGTTGAATCCTAGGAGATTCGCAAAGAAGAAGTTTCCCTCCAACAAAAACTGAAACTGGCAGGGAAGCTACAATTTAGAAAAAGTGAAAGAGGATAAAATGAATAGCTTCTAAAAGGAAGAAGATAATAAAGAGAAAAAGCTTGCAGGTGATTCAGGCTATGACTGCAATTATTGTCATGGAAAGAACCATTTGGCTAAAGAATGCATGTTGAGGTGAATGAACGAGAAGGAGGGAGAAAATGATGAGGCCTACCATCTTCCCAAGCTTGAGGAAATCAAGCAGAAAAAGAAAGCTGATAAATCTATGCCTACTTTGATTGTGCAGAGAAATAATGATGATGACGAGTTTGGTTGAGTGGAAGTATGGTCCGGTGATTTAGAGGATGAAGAAGTTATAAGGCCCACTCACGGAAAGAGATTTGTGGCGAATGAAGGGGATTCGCATGTGGGTGGAAGATGCTTTGTGGTGATAAATGACATGTCACAAATACGAGGGTATGCATCAGATGGAGGACAAGGAGAAGCGAATGGAAGAAGGGATGACAACTGCTTCACTGCGAAGCCAATTCTTGCACAAATCAGCGAATGTGATCAAATGATTAATAAAGTACATTCCATTCTTAAATCTCTTAATGTTTCTGTATCTAATTATGAAACTGAATTAAACGATTTAAATTTCACCTTTTCAAGTATACGTGACAGTTTGAAACAAACTCGCATATCAAATGCTAAATTAACCGATCAAATCAGCAGGGTGTCGTCAAAAAATGAGGAGCGGAGGATGTGGATAGAGAATATTGAGTCTGAGCTTTCTAGGTCTAGGGATGAGTCTATTTATTTACAATGAGACAATTTAAAGCTTTTGAAACAACGTAACATCTTTTGTTTGATTGCTAAGAGGCTTTATTTTAATATCACTCAATCACATTTGAATTGTGAAATTGGTAAGAAAATTCATAAAATGATCTTGCCATTTTTAGAATTAAAGGAAGATGAAATTGATGCTGATTGTTATCAATGTGAATCTACCGTCTCATCAGAAGAAACCTCAGAAGCTTATAAAATTGGACATGACAAAATTGAATCATATATTCAGTCCAATGACCACAAGGACATGCTGAGACAGTTACTCGATGAAAATGACAGGTTAAAGATCAAAACTGAAAACTGTACATAAATTTGATTCATTAAGTTCAAAATTGAGTTCAGGCAATAAATTAAATGTTGATAATATTTTTGAATTAGATGAAGACAATGAGATGAGTGAAATATCTGTAGAAGATGAGGTTGACTATTCGCAATTCCTTAAAAATGAATTTGAAAAAGCGAAAGCTCTCATTTCAGAAAATTCAGTTGAAATCGCGCATATTTCTCAAAATAATGCAAAAATTCTAAAGGAAATTGTGACTATCTTTCCGAAGGTCCAAACAACACCTAAACAAGTCTTCTCAATTAATGGTGTAACTAAATGTCAAACTGTTGAACTAACGCCCTTAGTCAAAGTTGATAATACTAATAGGTGTGATGAGCACTTTTGATCCGCCTGGATTGACAATGAAGACAAAAGAGTAGGTCTCTTTGAGAATACCTCTTGGAGAGTTTAAGGAAGGTATGTAGCTGGAACTTTAAATAAGGTTAATACCACCTATGAAAAGGGAAGTTCTAGTGGAGCCAAGGATAATCCCACTGATAACTCTTCGGTTCAAGAAAACACTCCTGTGCGAAAGACATGTGCAAAAGCGAATGTTCACAAATATGCTGAGCAGTTCGCAGTACGAAAACATCAACGAAATGCCAGGTACAACAAAAATCTGCTGGAACGAAAGCAATTTTGGAAGTCAAGGAATCCTAACTACGTTCACCATGAAAAGCGTTTCAATACTCAGACGAACGTTGGATCAACTGCCAATTACAAAAGACAAAAGGTATCTCCACATACGAATCCAAAAGGCTTCTTAGCTTGTCAGTCTCACGACACTCAGGATCCGAAGCTTACAGTTCATCAAAGATCCACTGTCTCAAAACCCACCTATCATTCAAATCATAAATCATCTCCCAAAAGCCACCTTCATTTCTAAATCAGGAGTTTCGCACTCTTCCAAATTATCGCAACAAGATAAAGGGAAGGCGAAGGTTGTTTCACAGTCTCACATTCCTTCCAAATCTAACGAGCAAGAGCGAAAGTTTGTTAAAAATCAAATAAGAGACAGAAAAAAACAAAAACAAACTAACTTGAAAGAATTGAACCAAAAAGATAATCATATTAAGGTTTTCACAATAAAGAAGAAAGACCAAACAACCTTAATAAAATGAATTTATATGATTAATCTCTATGTTTCTTTTCCAGTTTCTGTAAAAGGCTCATGAGGACCCAAATAGCTTTGGGTTCCTAAATCTGTTTAATTTTTGCAGATTATTCGTGACGAACAGTTTAACACTGAATGGTATATCGACAGTGGCTATTCGTGTCACATGACGGGAAGAAAGGAGGCGTTGAGAGAATACAGAGAACTGAAGAATGGTAGTCTCGTAAAGTTTGGCAATAATGCACTCGGGGAAATAAAAGGTTATGGCATGATAACCAATGGCGAATTCTCAATTCACAAAGTGACATATGTTGAAGGACTGCAACACAACTTACTAAGTGTTTCGCAGTTGGTAGTTGGTATAGGATTAAAGGTCTCGTTTGACGATGAGGGATCTGAAATTATCGAAAAGAAGACGAAAGCAATGTTGCTTAAATCAAAAAGCAAAGGCAAGATGTATCCATTGAACATCAACACAATACGAGGGAAACCTTCTATATGTCTACTCACTAAGGCTACTATAGACGATAGTTGGTTGTGGCATTGGAGACTTTCACACCTCAACTTCAAAGACATCAACAAGCTAGTTCTTGGTGATCATGTGCGAGGTCTTCCCCTCTTGATATATGACAAGGATCATCTTTGTGCCGCCTGCGAATTGGGAAAGCAAAGCAAGAAAAGTCATCCAACTATAGTGAACATGAAAGTTATTGAGCCACTCGAACTACTTCACATTGATCTTTGTGGCCCATCTGCAATCGAAAGTATTGGTGGTAATAAATATATTCTCGTAATTGTAGATGATTTTTCTTGTTTCACCTGGGTGTTCTTTCTTAAGCAGAAGTATGAAGCAACTCCTAAGCTCAAAGATTTCATTAAGCAGATTGAGTTACAACTGAGAAAGGTGGTTCGCGATGTTCGAAGTGACAATGGTCTGGAATTCAAGAATCAAGCGTTCGATGAATTTCTTACTAATAAGGGAGTATCTCATAATTTATCTTCTCCATATACTCCACAACAAAACGGGGTTGTTGAAAGACGACACCGTTCACTATGTGAAGCTGCTAGGACCATGCTTTATTTGCAAATCTGCCTCTTTACTTCTGGGTTGATGTTGTTGCCACTTGTAACATCCCAAGTCCAGGTATACCTTGAAATCCTTGGTCATTTCAGTACTTGTCCAGTTTAGTCCCTTTATGAGAAAAGGTGGTGAATGAGTATGTGGGGCGTATGGGAGTGTACGCTCAGTGTACTATTATGCGTGCATTTGACGCGGAAGCCACCTAGTACGCTAGGCGTACTAGGCCCAGAGTGCAAACCCTAATTTAGGGTGAGACCCCTATTTAAAGGAAATGATTGCCTCATTCATGGCCACCATTCTCAGACAACAACGCTCCTAAACCCTAGTTTTTGTTCTTAGAGCTTGTGAGTGTATTTGAGAGCCCTGAGAGTATTCTTGTGTTTCTTTGGAGTGATGAAGGAGCCTTGAAGAAGAAGAAGTGGGATTCTAGGCTTTGGATCTGAGCTTATCTGAGTGTGGATCTTCATTTTGAGGTATAAAGCTCAAAGCTTTCTTACTCTTTTGATTTGTGTATCATAGTGGAGATTTAGGGTTTTGTCCCAAAAGTTGGAGACTTTATGAAATATTGAGCTCTAGAGACTATGATCAACCCCCCTTGTGTGTAATTACTGGTGTAGTGTCATAAAAATCCAATCTTGGACGTTGGAATCAAGCCATGCATGAGATATGGGCTTTTTGAGATAATAGAGTGAGTGTTTTGTGTGTTTATGACCATTCCAGCCATGCAAAGGATTAAAGTCACTGACTTTATGAAGTAAGAGCTATTAGGGAGTCTAGATCTGTGATATGAGCCAAGGTCTTAACTGATTAAGAACAAATGAGTGAGAAGAGTGAAACTGGGATGTACGCTAGGCATAATCCTTGTACACGCAACATAGGGGTTGAGCATCCTCGATGCATGCATGCCATCAGAGTACACCCAACATAGAGAGCTGGTGCGTGCAACTTACTCTTTGCCATTGACTTTTCGCTATCTTTTAGGGTTTGGTCAATTTGTGGACTATTAAGGCCATTGAGAAGTAAAATGGTCTTTTACCCTTCTGTGAGTTTGTAGAAGGGTTAGTTTAGCTTATTGAGAGCCGTGATTAATTAGGGATAATTTTCATATGTGTTAGGCAGAGGCTAGACCGGTGATTTGAGTTCAATATTAGCCGATTTCTTGCGAGGTGAGTCTTCTCACTATACTTACTATGAGTGGTATCTTTGTATGACCGAGATGTATTATGTGCTTATCTGTGTATTGTGATATTCTGCATTTTGTCTTTGTGGTTTATGCTGAGTATTATTATTATTATGAGCTTATTGAATTAGGACCGGAGGGACCACCCGAGTTGTGGGACCGGAGGGTCTCCACTGGAATACATTGACCGGAGGGTCGTATTGAGTTAGCCTTGAGTGGCTAATGTGATGTGTGTGGTATTTTGGGGAACTCACTAAGCTTTGTGATGGGTTTGAGCCATAAGAACATTCCTATGTGCACATGCAAACCCTAATGTTTGGATCTAGGCTTCTCTAATTGAACATGCATTGTATCCAAGACTTTGATCAATAGATCTAGTATAATAACATAAGAAAACAGATCTAGAATATTACCTTAAGTTGCTAGCTTGAATCTTCTTGTCCCTGGAGCTTAGAGTCACAATTGTCACTCCTCTAATGGCTTACAAACACCAACTTAGCAAGATGATGATTAGATAGAGAGAGGAGAGGGGATGAAATCGGCTAGGGTTTCTTCTAAAGCAAGAGTGCCGATTTCCCTTGACCCCTAGGGTCTATTTATACTAATGAGGCTCCTAGGGTTTCACCCTTAAACCCTAATTGGATAACTTAGGCCCTAAGCAATCCAATCCCCTTAATGATAAACCATGGACGAATTCTAGGTCTATCCAAAGCCCCAAAACCATCCACCCCTTATCCATAAGGGATTATAGCCCAAAGTACAACTATCATACAATTGACAGTTTATGCCCCTTTATTTAATTAATCTCTTTAAGTCACCAAATTAATTCCTAATTAATTTATGGCTTATATTAATCAAATAAGAATATTGTTATTCCTTATATTATTCTCATAATATATTAATAATATTTATTCTCTCATTATAAATCATCCTGTCAAGTTGCTATGGCGAAGGCAACCCAAAAGGACGATGCACAATCGGGTCAAATACTTGCCTAATATAGTTGCAGCCTTAGACACTATTCCAACACTTTGTGCTTATGTGTTATGTGTTTCAGGTTCTTCTCATGATCACGGGAAGGCACCGACTTGATTGTACACACACCCACATTGGAGACATGTTTTTGGAGGATACTAGATTTGGCATAAACAATTTTTGAAATATATGTTGAAATTTGATACTTGAGATTTTTGAGAAAATGTGACATATGTTTTATTGTGTTTGAAAATAAAAAATTTTGGTTGAAAATTTACGTCGTTACACCACTGCCTGCTTTACACAAAACAAATCCTTTCTTAATAAAAGATTTGTTGTCACTCCCTATGAAATCATCAATGAACGAAAACCTAACATAAAATTCTTCCATTTTTCGGTTCCAGGTGTTTCATTTTCAATTCAAAGGAACAACGAAACAAGTTTGATGAGAAGGCTGTCGAAGGCATTTTTATAGGATATTCGCTGACGTGGAAAGCATATAGGGTTCTAAACAAACGATCCAAAAGGATTGAAGAAACCTATTATGTCATATTCGATGATAATTACTTAAAGAAGACTCAAGTGAATGATTGTCAAGCAAAATAGATCTTTCCTCAAAAGAACCAAGTGACCGTTCCTTTGGATAGTCTTTATGACGACTTCATGCTTCTATTTGATGAACTTGAGAAGGCTATCACATCTGAAGCAAAGGCAGCTGATAACAAGGTAGTTGAATTGGAGAATATAATTCATGATGCTGCGAAAGACATGCGCAATCAACAATCACCTGCGAATCAGCCTCAAAACACGAGCTATACTTTCCAGGGGAGAATTATAACTTCAATGCAAGTCCTCAGGAGGAACTATTTAAACCACAAAAAACGAATGATACATTTCAGGGGGAGGGTTCACATCATCTAGCTCACATCTCCAGATGGAGGATTCACCTTCAAAAGTAGCACATGAAAGTCCAATCGAGGGGGAATAAGTGAATGTAGTCTTTAAGACTCACTCATCATTCGAGGGGGACAATACATATGTGAATGATGATACGGACGTTCAATCAGAATCCGAAGACGTGAATGCAGAACTAGATCCATCTTACCCTCCACTAGCCAAATGGACAAGAGATCACCCTAAAACTCAAGTCATTGGTGAATCTTCTTCAAGTGTTCTTACGAGATCTCAGATAAAAGCGAAACAAACTGCATTATTCTCTAAAGTGGAATTCTGCATGTTTAATTCGTTCGTTTCCAAAGTTGAACCCAAAACTGTCAATATAGCTCTTGATCATTCTGATTGGGTGCAAGCGATGCAAGATGAACTTAACGAGTTCGAGAGAAACAAGGTTTGGAGGTTAATTCCTACTCCACCAGATGCATTGGTTGTTAGTTTAAAATGGGTGGTTCACAACAAGTTGGATAAAGAAGAGAACATTATAAGCAACAAGGTGAGACTCGTGGTTAAAGGATATTGTCAGGAAGAAGGCATTGACTACAAAGAAACCTTCGCACCTATTGCAAGGTTGGAATATGTTCGCATCTTCTTGGCATATGCAGCGCACAAGAACTTCAAAGTATTTCAAATGGATGTGAAGTGTGATTTCCTAAACGGAGAATTAGAAGAGATTGTATACGTGGAACAACCACCTGGGTTTGTGAATGAAAAGTATCCCGATCAATGGTATATCTTGGACAAGGAAGTATATGGTCTGAAGAAAGCTCCAAGAGCCTGGTATGAAACTCTCACCCGCTTCCTTAAAATGTCCAAATTTAAACAAGGTTCTGTTGACCCAACCTTCTTTCACAAGAAAGAGGGTGATCGCTTGATGATCATCCAAATTTATGCTGATGATATCATCTTCAGTTCCACTAATCCTAGCTTAACAGTGGAATTCCGAAAGTTGATGAAATCTAAATTTAAGATGAGCTCTAAGGGTCCAATTAACTTTTTCCTTGGATTGAATATAAAACAGGGATGAGAAGGAATTTTCATAAATCTGGAAGCATACACGAAGACCTTACTAACTAAGTTCGGCATGATAGGAGACTCCAAAGTGAAGGTTCCAATGGCATTCGGAACGAAATTAACTCCATCTCTGCAAAAACTAGCTGTCGATATGAGTCTTTATCGCCAAATGATAGGATCCTTAATGTATCTAATAGCTAGTAGACCAGATATTATGTTTTCCGTTTGTTATTGTGCTAGGTTCCGAGCAAATCCATGCAAACCTCATATGATAGCAGTCAAGAATATCTTCAGATACCTGAAACGAGCTTCATCACTTGGTATATGGTATCCTACGAAGTCAGGTTTCTACGTACAAGCATTTTCAGATGTTAATCTTGAGGGATGTGATTTAGATAGAAAAAGAAAAACTGGAGGATGCCAATTTCTCGATGGCAAACTTGTCAGTTGGCAGTCCAAGAAGCAAACATGTGACTCTTTGTTGACAGTCGAAGCTAAGTACATTGCTGCTGGATCTTGTACTTCTCACGTCATATGAATTCAGAGTCAATTACGAGAATAAGGCCCGAACATGAAGCGAATCCCACTCTATTGTGATTCCGAAAGCGCAATTCGTATCTATCACAACCTAGTGCGACACTCAAAGACGAAACACATAGCAATGAGGTGTCATTTCATCAAGGATCATGTAGATGAGGACAACATTGAGATACATTTTGTACGATCTGCATACCAATTGGCTGACATATTCATGAAAGCCTTGCCTGAAGCAATCTTTAATAGAATACTCCAAGGCCTAGGAATGATGGAAGCTGAATCAGTTCCAAAACTACTTTCACTTTCACAGTAATTCTTTCGCTTTCGTTTTTATTTAAGATACGTGAATTGGTGCAAACGCTCCCTCTAATTCGTTTCTGATTTTCTTTGGACACGAATTGAGACGAACGCTCATCCTATCTATCGCCAAAATTATTTTAAGCGAACTCTCTTGGTATGATCTTTTCGTATATTTTGTATAAGGCTTTCTTCTTTCGTTTCATTTTTTACTAAAGATTTCAAAATACAAAAATATTTCCTTTTATTTTTAATTTCGTTATTTCCTTGAGTAGCATTCCAGATTAAATTGAAAAAATGAATGATGGGGCAGGTATAATTTCTATATCTTTGTACTCGCTAAGTGTCCCTAGAAGCATGTTGTCTAAAGCCTTAATGACTCTATGATGAAGCCTTACTTATTCTATACACACAAATCATTTCTTCCCAATTAGGTTGTTAAATTCACATAAGTCATGAGCTACCTTACTCTTCTTACATCGAGTTAAGAATTATCTGCTTGGTCCTGTTCGTTTAGCATAGGTACTTTCGATTCTTTAACCACCACCATACCTTTCTCCATCACTTTTGCTTTCATGCATGTAACCCTTGAGACTCTCAGACATTACCACTGAGGTTTACGATTACATAACATCTGTGTTAATGATCTTAGTTTTGTTCAACCACGATCTGAGTAAAACCCAAAATCCAATTCCTAATAATGAATTGACGGTGAACAATTAAAAGTTCTAGCTTTCACCTTGGAATTAACGAAACTCCACCTTTGTAAATTATACCACGAAATCTCTTTTTCTTTTTGCGAGATCTTTATGAATTGTTCTAATACCAAGACTTTTCTTCCCATAAGATCAATTTCATTTTTTTGAGATTTCTAAAATCACCAAGTCACTAAAATAATATCAAACCTACTTGTGATTATGACTACACCGGTCACACGAGTACTTCATCCAACTTTCGTACTTATGTTAAGTTTCGAAGTTCGGATTGAAGATTAAGCCACCTTTTCTTGCCTAACTTTAAAAGACGCTTTTCATTGTTTCTTAACAAACAAATGATCATACTTCAATTAGAAACCATCCAGAAACATCATAGTCTCTCTTGACTTTGAAGGAAGAGATTCGTGCCAGGGATCCATAGTTTTGTGTCTTGTATGAAATCACTAAAATCCCACATATAAATTTGATTTATTTCTTTATCTTTGGCACACTCTTGCACGAAGACCTTTATGATTTTCCATAGTCTAGTTCGTGGTACTTATATTTCTTTGGTTTCGCAGTGATGGTTGGTGCTCGTTTTAATATGTCACTGTGATGAATGCTTCTCCAAAACAAAACAAGATTCAAAAGTTATTTAAAAGCGCGAAAGAAAGTTTGAGTAGTTAGGGATATAGATGACGCGACGTTTTTGGATAAGGCTTAACTTTTAGGCGCGTGGAATTTGAAAAATTTCCACTCATCACACTACCAGTTGTCATATCACGCGTTTTCAGGCGATTTTTCAGAGGTGATATCATAACTGCCGTTTCGATTACCTAGGTTATCTATAAAAAAGGATTTTGATTCATCATTAATTCCTCATCGTTTCCAAATATATCTCAAGAAACCTAAAGGCAATTTCAGCTTACTTTTCATCTTCTTCTTCACACAACAACAATGGCTCTATCGTCGTCAGTTCATGAACAGTCCGCTCAATCATCTGTTCTCGCCATCAAGCAAAATCAAAACTTGATTATGAACTTGGATCCATTCAAGTATGATGCATTCATGTTGCTGATTGTTGAATGCCTGTAGTACTCACCTTTGGTCACGCTCTAACCAAGTTCGACTGCGTTCCGATGTCCCTACTGTCCAAAGCTTATTCTTCAGCAGCCAACATCAAAGAGGAGGAACAGATTACCTTTGAGATATTTGAGAAGAAGACTTCAATTTCAAAGGCTAGGTTTTGCTCTCTTCTAGGGCTTGCTTATGTCGATTCAATGGTGAAACCAGACTCAATCTCTACTGCTAAAATTGTGGAGATGTTTTATCAAATGGGGTACAAGGAACTTATTCCCTCCATCTCCAAGTTCAGAAAACCTAACCTTCTTTTTCAATGGAACGGTCTCTTTACCCTACTCTTTAAGGGTTTCTCTGAAAGAGTGAATGGGTCTGATTGCGCAAGTAAGCTATTCATGACCATCATCTATGGTCTCTATCATGGCATTAACCTAGGTTATGGTTCCGTTTTATGGGCTCAGCTAGTGCAAAGAACTAATTCCACTACTCGACACAGTGAGATTTCCTGTGATTGATTTTAGACCATCGTGCTACAACGAGCGATTGACAAGCTCCACATTCCCGTCATGGCAGACTCTCTGATGTCTTCAAGTTCCACATTTCACAATACCAAGATCATCATTGCTGACACCTCCAACTTTTCCTTTGTGGGGTCAGTTCCTGAATCCATGTATAGGTATGAGTCTAGGGCAAGAAAAATCATTGGGGAATATAAGAAGTGTCCAGTTTCAAGACCTAGAGTCATCACTCCTCTGATGCATGATACTCTTGATGAAGCTGATAAGGTCAAGAAAAGGGTCAAATGAAAGCAAACGAAAGAGGGTCCATCTGTCGTAACTCAGAATTCCAAATAGCGAAAGACAAAAGGCGATTCGTCTAAGCTTGCTCACTCTTCTCCAAAACGAAGGCGATTCAATAAGCTAGTTCATAAGGTTCGCATCCCTTCCTCAACTTCATCTGAAAGCGCATCTGATGATTCAAATGCAAGCGAATCTGAGGATGATGTCAACCAAAATGACGAAGAGGTAAATTTCATTATTCCATCCCCTCCACCGTCACGTACTTCCACATCTGTTCCTATCATCATTGCACCTTGGCCACACCTATTTTCATTGAAACCACTACAACTACAACCACTACTACAGGCGAACCTTTTGTTAATGACTCTGACAACCCTCTCGGTGCTGATGGACTAGACTTTGATACTTTTCATTATAGTCCATTCCCGACCTATGGAGAAAGCGATGATGATGCCCCTGCGACTCAAAGGGATCTTAGGGCACTTAATGGAAAACTGGAATCTCTTATTACCTCCTCTACTGCCTCCTCAAGCCGCTCATATTTTGAAGCAACGGTTAAGAGTATGCTTGATACTCTTGTAAAAGAGCATGCAACCAATCTCGCAAAATCAAACAAGGCAGTTGAGGCCTCTACTCTTTCATGTCAACAAACGACTGAAAAAGTCGATAACCTAATCTCAGAAACCAAGTCTTTTATGACAGATCTCCACACTACAGCTGAATTGAATACTTCCAAAGCGAATGATGCGATTACAAAAGTGAGCACTTTACTTCTCACTGAACGGGAGAAACTGGAGCAAATTCGTACTGGTATCACCGATGATAACTCAACATTTCACACTTATATTTCTTCATGACTCACCAAGATCCAAGACGATCCGGCTGTTGAAAGTAAAATAATGGATGGACTTGCTCTTCGCACCACTTAACTAAGAGATCAATCCATCAAGCTCAAGCACGCGAACAAAGAAATCGAGGATCTTAAATCTGAAAGAGCAGTTCTGAAACACTGCGTGGGAGATGTGAATGCGTTACTCTCCAATCTTCTTGAAGCCCATGACTCTATTTTGAGCACCAGTGTTTGCAGACACTTGGCAGATAAGCTTCATCCTGATCTCCCTCTTCTTAACAGAATTGAAGGTGTTTCTGAGGTACCTGTCCCTATGAAACAAAGGGGAGAAGATCAAGCTACTAAGACGGGGGAAGCGCCTAAAGACAAAAGTGAACCGAAGGGTAATGTAGTTTCAGGTTCGAAAGGGAAAGAACCAATGGGTGATGTGGATGAAGATAATGAAGAAGATCAACTGAAGAAAAAGGCTCATGACCATGAGATAAATGAAAATGCTCGCATTTCCAGAGAAGTCGAAGAGAAGGAAAGAAAAGAAAAAGAAGCTCATGAAGCCTTGGAGAGTAGAAAAATGCTATTTCCATTGTAGACGATGGAGTGAATGTTCCATGAGGCTGTCGAATTCCCAAGTGTTCACTGGTTGGAGCCAGTTACTTCTTTTGATTTGGAAAACATGAAGAATTCTCAGTTTGACATGCCTATAACATGAAAAACATTCATTTTTCATTGTTTTGACTCTATTGCAACAGTTCCCTCTCCAGATGCGAAAGTGGATAAAGCCTGAATTGAATTTTATCTCACTTATGGCAAACCTCAGTATCTGACCTAGAGTGCTCTGAAGATAACCACAGTCAAAGTTACAAGGCCAATTGCTACAAGAAGTTTTGTGAATGCGAAGTTCAAGGAAACAAGAGGTCCGGAAAATGTTGTGCACGAATTCACTCTTGCTGATATGCCCAATCTCAATCCTCATGATTGGATTTTGTTGGTTAACCTTTTGCTGATTGAAGAGCCAAAATACGAACCCATTCTGGCTCACTTAAAGGTAATATTTGCTTCTTATATATATATGAAGTGGCAAAGCTTGACGTTGAAATAGCCACTATTCTGAAATGAAAGCCCTTTGTCAATCCGATTGAAAAACCTAGTGATGTCAATAAAATGTATATGGGTAAAATTGACACATAGCACTGGACCGTGATGTTCTAGAGTGGGAAAGATACTTCTGGTTCTTTTGAGAAATGTATTTTTTCATTGGCTGACAAACACTTGTTCTCCACATCCTGTTTGGAACACATTTTAGAGATTATTAACAAGTGTAAATTAAATGATGTTGCGATAAAGAACTATAGTGATATGATTCGCTGGTACATCGCCTTTTGCAGAACTCTACTTGTTGTGATTCCTAAGCTTTTCAAGACTATCAAGAAGACTCAACAGTAAAGCATCTCTCGCCCCAATTGACGCAAAGGGGGAGATTGTTGGGTATTAGTTGTTACGTCAATTGGGCTATATTGTTATTGGTCCAATATGTATATGGTATGGGCCTATCCAACCGTCTTATTTTATTAGGGTTTATGTATTTATTGTGCATGCATGCACCATAGGAGAAAGAACTTTAATCTTTGAAAATCATTTGTAAACCCTAATCACGCATCTACAGTAGCAGTTCTTAATCGAGCTCTTCTGAGGCTGTGAAGCTTGAATCATTCAGCTTATTTTGAATCATTGTCTTGTTCATCTTTGCTTTCTGTTTTTGAATCTTATCGATTTTAAAGGATTTTAATCCTATCACTCAACTTTAATGGGTCAAAAATGCCATTTTTGACAAAAAGTGGGCCTGTATTGTAAATTCGAATTTGTTGGGCCAAAATGATCATTTTTATTAAAAGTGTGCCTTTTATGTCATTTTGGTACTATTTGAACTAAAACGACCATTTTGATAAAAAAAAAACGGACTATTTACGACATTTTTACACTAATTGGGCCTTATATACCCATTTGCATGCTTATTGGGCCTTATATACCAATTGACATGCTTATTGGGCCTATATACACATTACATGCTTATTGGGCCTTATATACGCATTTACATGCTTATTGGAGCTTACATACCCAATTACATACTTATTGGGCATATACGACATGGTCTGTGCTAATCGGGTTGATATCAATAAATATTTGACATTTTGATATGAACAAATATATTTTTATCACCGATGATTTGTAATCAAAATACGTATTTGAAACATTACTTAGAGTGTTAAACAACAAGATACACCATTCGCATAAATTTAGTTAAGGCTCTTGTGAGACACTCCTTCATTCGTACCTATCTAGCATATAGCGTAAACCCTGTAGTTATAATCAAAGTCTCCTGCAGGGAGAGCAAGAATTTGTGTATAGAACTATACGGGGATGACACCCCGCACCTGAGCTGCTCGCTACAGCTAGACGAGCCAGTCTAGGGTGACAAATTTTTTACCATAACCAATGCCTGAAGAACATCGTGACAACCATATCAGTCATATCAAGTATGGTCATAGCGACTCATATAGAGATTAACAAACACAATAAACTTACAGAATACACATACTATACGCTTGTTACAAAGTACGAACTACACATTTACCATATTACTCGGGTCTTAGGGTTTTAAGACCACAACTCTTTTACAAACAGAAAATATAGAATTTTCTAGAGCTCTCTCTGTATACACTGTCAAAATAGGAACTCAAATGCTTTAATACAAGATTTGAAACAAAACTCTCAAAGTACTTTTACGAAAAATAACAGATTCTCTGGTGTTTACAAAATGATACAAAACTTTTCATACACACATGCTTATGAAATCACCAACATTATATATGTTGACATTTTTCAAAATAATTTGTATTCTCATGGACTCGTTAAAGATGTTGGTCGCCAAGGAAATGTGGATGTGGTTGTGTTTTTTACTTTCATCATAAATTTAGTATTTTGGGGATGTAAGTTGTGAATAAACAAATTTATGTAAAATATGATGGTTGGTATATTTTATGCACGATGATGATGTTGTCTTTGATTCAATTATATACACTGTGATGATATTACAAGATGAAGTCACTCGGCCCTGGATGTTTCTGCCGTCTGGTTCGGGGGTGTGACAGATTGGTATCAGAGCAATGTTTATAGTGAGCTAACATATCTAATCATACAAGATACAAGCAACTATAAATACATTGGGACTAAAACACTGTGAACAAAGGTAAGAAAACAATAAAAGTTTTTGGAGGAGTTGGATATCGTGGTTAAACCCGGGCAATATCTGGTTCGTGGGTGTGACTGATTGGTATCAGAGCAATGTTTATAGTGAACTGACATATCTAATCAGACAAGATACAAGCAACTATAAATACATTGGGACTAAAACACTCCGAACAAAGATAAGAAAACAATAAAAGTTTTTGGAGGAGTTGGACATCATGGTTAAACCCTGGCAGTATGTAATCGTATTGGGGATAAATATAGTCTGATCAACTATATTTATTCAAAATACGACCAAGATGTGCTTGGGACTGATCAGTGTGGACAACGCATCTGAAACATCTCAACCTAATACCCAAAGGATCGATGAACCAAACATAAACAAATAAAATACTATATGAGTATTTTAACAGTAAGAGAAACCTTTATTGTATTTTTCTTATATTCCCTTTTGTGTTTATATTCCCGTACAGACTCTATGGCCGACTTCCACCTTCCTGGTGATCCCTACTTCCCCAATCAGGGGAATGTGGGTTGGCTGGAGCCAGAGACAGAGGAGGACCCATAAGAAGAACCCATGGAGGACCCTGAAGATCTGGAAGAGGAACACGCGGAACCAGTGATAGACAATGATGGGGATGAACTTGACGAGAATGATGAGGATGACTTGGACACGGAGTCTGAGGTCATCAACCCTCCATACATGGCACGAGTGCCTGCACACAGGATGGGCCCCCATAGGCCCGATGCCCCCATGGGCCCATGACATGTGTAGGTGGAGCAGACAGCAAGGGGTGCGGTCACCCTTTGGCATGGACCATGTTATGTACGACCTTTGGCATGGAGGGCCGGCCGACCGCACTCTCCTCATGGTTGTCAGGAGGACACGATACATTGGGGAACAGGCCCAGAAAACTGCCGCACAGATGGAGGCAATGAGAGCCGTGGTGGATCGCGCCGAGAGACAGACTCAAGAGCTAGTGAGGGATTACTAAGAAAGACAGGCGGCATTGGAGGCCCGGCTACGTGTCACGGAGCGCCAGTTGGCCAGACTTCAAGGAACATCCAGTTCATCATCAGCACCACCCGAGACCTCCCACCGCAAGTATGGCCCATCCTACCCGCCATATGCTCTCGATGTTTTCATCTTGGTTTTATGTTGTGCATGTAGCATTAACCCCTCGATTAAGTGATTACACTACTCGATAGGGGTTGTTACGCTATTTGACTATTATTCCATGTACTGTAGGCCTCATAAAGGCCAAATTTTCACAAAACATGTACTGAATCTTTGTCATTATTGAAAAAAGTGTGTGTTTTATTTGTGATGTTGTTATCTGCTATGAGTTCTACTTTTATTATTTCTTGATACTATATGATTTCACTTATAAACACAAATCGTATCGTCGAAACAACAATTAAATGCTCATCATCCTTCTGTTCCGTGACAGAAGATGCCTAAACGACCCGTTCGCAAAAATAACAACACAACTGCACCACCACCACCACCTCCACCGGAGGTAAACTCTGCTGCATTCCAGGAAGCAGTGTTGGCTGCAGTCACCGCAATATTGGCTCACATACACTATGGAAACAATGGAGGTGGAAATGGTCAAGGCATATGAAGCTCCATTCATGGACTGAATCAAGGGTCTACAAAAGTCTACACTTACAAAGACCTTTCTAATGCAAAACCCCAAACATTCAATAGAACCGGTGGGGTGATAACTTTGATTCACTTGATCGAGAAGAT
Organism: Lactuca sativa; assembly: GCF_002870075.4. Taxonomy (NCBI): domain Eukaryota; kingdom Viridiplantae; phylum Streptophyta; class Magnoliopsida; order Asterales; family Asteraceae; genus Lactuca; species Lactuca sativa. The sequence goes on along the minus strand of NC_056625.2, from coordinate 63,704,452 downwards.
CAAGTAAATCTTTGACATATGTGAATGCCCTGAGGAGAGAAAAGTAAAGTTTGCGGCCTGTACGTTTGTCGATCGAGCATTGTCATGTGGAATGACCATGTTGAGTCCTTAACCCTCCCCGTAGCAAATGCCATACCATGGGAGGAACTCAAAAAGATGTTGTTGGCTGAATACTGTCCCCGTGGGGAAGTACAAAGACTGGAACAGGAACTATGGAATCTTACAGTGCAAAACTCTGATATTGAAGCTTATATCGCTAGGTTCAGCAAACTAGCACTTCTGTGTTAGGGAATGATCACCTCAGAAGGAAAGAAGATTGAACATTTCATTTGGGGGTTGACTCCTTCAATTCAAGGGAACGTGATTGCAGCAAACCCTGAAACTTTTGATAGTGCACTACGTCTAGCTCAGAAATTCTATGATCATGGAAATAAGAAAGGTACGAAAACTACTGAGACTGAAGTCAAGAAGGAAGGAAGTAACAAGAATGTAACACCGAGATTTTCAAAACAAAATTTTCATTTAAAATCGTTTATCTCTTTAACACTTTTCACAAAAATCTGCATTTTGTTTAATTTACAATACATGACTCTTTTGTTCAATCAATTAATAAACCAGGATCCTCAAAATAAACGCTTCCTTTGGTGTGTACAATCAAGCCGGTGCCGTCCCGTGATCCTGTGATAACCTGAAACACATAACACAAAACACTATAAGCATAAAGCTTAGTGAGTTCCCCAAAATACCACTCTAACACATATTAGCCACTCGAGGCTATAATCTCTGTTGACCCTCTAGTCAGTGTCTCAGTGGGACCTTCCAGTCCCAGCTCTCTGTGGGCCCTCTGGCCCTAACTCTATGGACATAAGGTCCTAACTCTGAATCATGCATATCACATATCACAATAAATCTCAATATATAAATAGCATACAAATATACTAGCACATAATACTAAAAACATCACCTATAGCACATATTAGCCACCCTAGGCTATAACTCTGTGGGCCCTTGGGCCCTAACTCTGCGGACCCTCTGGTCCTAGCTCTTTGGACCTTCTGGTCCTATCTCTGATATACACACAACATAAGTCACATAGAAATAATGCGGTGCCACACATCACATAGATAGCATACAATAACTTTGTCATATGACTCTGTTACCACTCTAGGTAAAGTATAGTGAGAAGACTCACCTCGGGTATCTCGATAAATCTCTGACTCGGTAAACGCTGGTCTAGCCTCTGCCTAATCATATAAAATAAATACCCTAGTTATTATAACTCTCAAAGGCTAGACTATGTCCTCTTATGACATTCTCAGAAGGGTAAAAGACCATTTTACCCCTCCCATAACTCAAAAGGCCCCACAATAGACCATACCCTAAAAGTCAACCCAAAGTCAACTTCCCGGGTTACGCTGTGCGTACCAGATGTGTACGCTGAGCGTACCCGGCTGCATCTCAGAAACGGGGAACGCCACCCAATACGCGGCGCGTACTGGGATTACGCCCAACATACTCCCCAGCTTCAGCCCCTTAGCTCTTGAGGTCTTAAACAGTTAAGACCCACGTCCAATTTCCAGATCTGACCTCATCTAAGCCTTTTAATCCATAAAGTTGATGACTTTATGCCTTTGCATGGCTTAACAAGCCACCAACTCCCATAATATTGCATCCTCTAACTCTAAAAGGCTTATTACTTAAGCATGATCTCAAACTAACACTAAAGATGGAAACTTTATGGCTCTAAATCACTAATAGCACTTAATAGGGACAGATCTCGGACCATGGAGCACTTTACACTCATAAAGTCTCCACCTTTGGGGTTTTTAGCCTTAGAAATGGCACATGCAACAACAATTCAAAAAAAGAGGAAAGTTTTGAACTTTATACCTCTAAGTGTAGTCCCTTGCTCTATAGATCTCATATCCAAAATGGCACCTCAAGCTTTAGCTTCCAAGAGCTCCTTTCCTTCTTCTTCACTAAGTCACCAAAGCACAAATAGCTCCAATAACACTCACACACACTAAGGACGATGGGAAGCTCTCTCTTAGGGTTTCACTCACTGATATGGAGGCTGAGAAATGAGCCTTAGCACCCTTTAGATAGTGCACAAGACGGATTAGGGTTTTGCACCTGGGTCGGGTACGCCCGACGTAACTCTGGGTACGCCCAGCGTACCTTGGCGACTCCGCGTCCAAACTAAGCACACGAGTACGCGCAACGTACCCCTATGGTACGCCCAGCGTACTCACTTGCTAAGTTCCCTCCACAAATGGGCTAATCATGACCAATTGACAAAGAATAAGGGTAAAAGAAATGCACCTGAATCTCGGGGTGTTACAATTCTCCCCCACTAGAACTAGACTTCGCCCCCGAAGTCTCATTCCACGAACAACTCTGGATGCTGCCCTCGCATCTCCGACTCTGACTCCCAAGTCATCTTGGACCCCTTCCGATGCTGCCACTGGACCAAAACCAGAGGCACTTCCTTGTTCCTCAAAACCTTGATTTTCCGATCCCTGATCGCCACCGATCTCTCAACGTAGTTCAGGCCCACATCCACCTGAATATCCTCTAATGGCACCACTGCCGACTCGTCGGCTATACACTTTCTCAGCTGCGACACGTGGAAGGTGTCATGAATTTGACCTAACTCTGCAGATAGCTCCGAACGGTAGGCTACCATGCCTACTCTCGTAATCGCCCTGAAAGGACCAACACACCAGGGCCCCAAGTTGCCTCTCTTCCTAAATCGGATCACTCCTTTCCAAGGAGAGACCTTCAGGAGCACGAAGTCACCGACCAAAATTCGAGCTCGGACCGGCGCCTGTCCGCATAACTCTTCAGGCGACTCTGATCGGCCAACAACCTCTGTCTGACCTGCTGTATCTTCTTTGTCGTCTGAAACATGATCTCTGTACTACCCATCACACGCTGCCCTACCTCTTCCCAACAAATGGGGTCCGATACCTCCTCCCATACAACAGCTCAAAGGGTGGCATACTGATGCACTAATGATGGCTGTTGTTGTAGGAAAACTCTGCCAAAGGAAAATACGGGCTACAACTCCCCCCCCCCCCCCCCCCCCCCCCCCCCCCCGAAATCTAATACACATGCCCGAAGCATGTCCACGAGCGTCTGAATCGTTCGCTCGCTCTGAAGTGTCCACAGATATCACCATGGTAAACTCTAGCTCATTTCTCATATCCCTCTTCGATACTGAGCACCAGGTCAGCTTTTGGCCCCACAACTGAACCTCCAAAGGTCACGCATAACATGATCCAAAATATCTCACTAACTTCCTCCCAGTGACCACTATCCCGGCCCAGTGACACGCAAGTCACGAAATTCTCTTCTCCTCATAAAAGATACAATCCAATCGAAGATCAACTCAGCTCTGACCTCTGGCGTCTGCTGCGCATATTCTCCCGCGCATCTCGTTGACTCTCTCCTGACAGAGACGGAGACCCCAGTCTCACCCCGGTTTAACCACTAGGCTCCATAAACTCAATACTAGGGCTACTCAAGCCTAAAACTCTTCTGCATCGTACACTGATCGGAGAACACTCCATCATCACACTTTCTTGCCGTCTAGATAGTACTATGGCTTCCCGCAACATCATGACAACCTCTGACTAGTGAGTACTATGGCTCCCCGTAGCACTACAACACCACTGACTAGTGAGTACAAAGGCTCCCCGTAGTACCACGACTCCATCTCTCTAACTTGTGAGTGCTACAACTCCCTGTAGCATCACAACACCCTCTGACTGGTGAATACTACGGCTCCCCATAGTATCACGACTCTCTCTGGCTTGTGGGTACTACGGCTCCCCGTAGCATCACAACACCCTCTGACTAGTGAACACTATGGCTCCCCGTAGCTTCACCCCATACTCTCATTCTCATTACAACGCTGCACTACGTCCACTAACTCATGCACCGCAGACTATCATAGATAGTCGCACACACTTGTCCCAAATATGCATCACAGACTCTGGCGGCAACTGCTATAGCACAGTACATACCTCTGCGGAGATCCACTTCCTTAAATAATCCCTCTTGATGACAATACCTGAAGGTCTCCCACTAGAACCGTAGATACAGGATACACCACTAGTCGTCTCAAACCCAAGATTGAAAATAACTCCGAAATCGGGACGATATACCCGGGTACGGAACACCATTACAGAGCATCCCAATGTGCTGCCCTTACCATTGATTCTCCTACTCCCAGCACCATACATATACAATAATACATTTCCTTTGAACCCCATAAATAATTCTTCATTTTACCCAATGTGCAACTTCAGTATATCTAAACACTCAATTAGAATACAAAGAAAGCGCTAACGCTTCAGAACACACCGATGATCCTCCGAACCCTTTTCTCTACTGCTCAAAATCCACGCAAGAATATACATACCAGCCCGGGAGTTGGCTGCTCGATGATCTTCTATCCACCCCAAAAAGAGGCATATACAATCCATACTTCGACCCAAAAGTTCTCAACTGCTTATACCATCATTACGAGCCTTCCACTTGAAACAGCCCTGACCACCACCAGATTCCTGACCATTGGCCACCTGCCATGGAGACACTCATCCCTTTCTTAGACATATACCACATGCATTATCTCACTCTGCACCTTTCCTTGATCACCAATGACCCTGGTCTCATGAATTCAAGCCGCATGTTTCTGTCTCCAACCCCTAACCGCTCTTGCACAAATCTCTGGTTCCCTCAATAAAATACCTGGTTCTCCCCCACTTAGGGTTCGAACCATCACCAACTGACATATCAATAATCCATCCCACCGACGGTTTCTGCCAGAACATCGCACCTACGCTTGGAAGGTGCCACACAACGCCCAATGACCTCCCCACGAAGAGATCAAGAACCCTCCATTACCCTAAATCTCTGATGAAATCCTCAGGAACTCTTCATTACGACTGCCTCTAGCTATTTGAATTCTCATACCATCCCAATATCGAACACCTCAACTGTCCAGTACTATCACTGACTCTTAGACTGAAACAATAAATAATCCTACTCCCCATCCTCGACTTCTCAACCTCTGTTCAAACACATGAATCATCACAAGAATAGGGACTCCACTATCATACTCAATACTCATCATAGACAGAAGAGCCACCGCTCTGATATACTCGACTGGATTACCCACTGATACCGCTACCACACACCCTACTACACTCAATTAGGGTGTAATGTGGTCCTTGACCATCTCTGTCCCACTGTCTACCTGCTCATGGTAGATCATTTCCTCACGGCAGACATGCTACCTAATACTCTGGTGGAAAAATCGTCATCAATGTCGACCCGTAGGGTTTACTCCTAAACCCAAAACTAGAATCTCATGCCTCTTCTACTTCCCACGGGAAACATAAATAGCTCCCATCCAGTCACAAAAGGTGACATCTCCTCTATCGACTGATGGCTCACTCAGAATGCATTCCCCCATAAATGCCTTCTATGCTAATTCCTGAGTCTTGCGACTACATCTTACCAAAATACTCTGAAATATTCTTGACCTCCCTCTCAAGGGATGCCTCTTCGACTCAATCATGGCCCTCAGGCCTAAAACCCCATCGTGTCCAAATTACAGCAGTCAATCCTAACCAGACAACTGGAGGATCACAAGCATCATTACTAGGAACCATGGTACTCAGCCCACAATATCTCTTCTCAACCTGCTACAATATATGGTACTCGAACCATAACATCACTCCTCAATCTGCTCTGATGCATGGTACCCGAACCATGACATCACTCCTCAATCTGCTCCGATGTATGGTACACGAACCATAACATCACCCTCAATCTGCTCCGATGTATGGTACACAAACCTTAACATCACTCCTCAATCTGCTACTTAGAACCTTCAGAATACTCCCTGTATGGAGTATGGGTCCTCTGCTTTCAGTAGTACGGGCCCATACTACCTGCCACATCTACCCATACTTTCCACACGGACCATTCCAGAGCTCCTAAGTAGCTGCTCAACCTTCTCGTTCACTAATTCCACCATGCGTGCTCACTCCTCAGCGAAATGCTCTACTCCGTCAACGTACTCATCTGACTAAGGTTACTCCCTAGGCTCTTCCTTGGTCCTCCCACTTCTCTGCCATCAGCTGCTGAAGAGCTCCTAATGATGCCAGCCATCTACCTCCTGAATATCATCATATTCACTTGGTAGTTGACTCCCATCATCGATAGTTCCACAAAGCACGAAGCAACCAGCATTCGGGCATCGAAGAATACATAGGACTCACTCTGGGTGATAACTCCGCTTGCTCTGCTCATCCTCAAAAGTACCACTAAACTCTGCAACTCTACCCCTCTTGGGTTCTAACTATTCTTTCGATAAGTGCCACTGCACTAATCTAGGCATCTCCCTTAGATTACTACTCTACTCAAATCCCCTAAAAGGATTCCAACCGAATATTCTCACTCATCACATACTCAATAGCACATCTCATATAACAGCAACTCCTAGGCTAAGGCATCACAAATCAGGCCACTCTAGTCCTAAGATATGAAGTACCTAGCCTGTCTCTAGCATGCATAATATCTCATAAAGCGCATCATAAATATCTCATAATACAAAAGTAAGGGTATTTTGGGAAATCACCGTCCAGGCTCTGGCTGATTGTACACACTGCTCTTTCTCGCTTTCTCTTTGAACTCTTATTCGCTTTTAGAAAATCATTTCTTTGAAAACTTTTCTTACTTCCTCAGTTTGAGTCCAGATTTACCCGAAGGTGCATCCGAATCCCTCAAACCAAGGCTCTGATACCAACTTGTAACACCGAGATTTTCAAAACAAAATTTTCATTTAAAATCGTTTATCTCTTTAACACTTTTCACAAAAATCTCCATTTTGTTTAAGTTATAATACATGACTCTTTTGTTCGATCAATTAATAAACCAGGATCCTCAAAATAAACGCTTCCTTTGGTGTGTACAATCAAGTCGGTGCCGTCCCGTGATCCTGTGATAACCTGAAACACATAACACAAAACACTATAAGCACGAAGCTTAGTGATTTCCCCAAAATACCACTCTAACACATATTAGCCACTCGAGGCTATAATATCTATTGACCCTCTGGTCAGTATCTCAGTGGGACCCTCCAGTCCCAGCTCTCTGTGGGCCCTCTGGCCCTGACTCTATGGACCCAAGGTCCTAACTCTGAATCATGCATATCACATATCATAATAAATCTCAATATATAAATAGCATACAAATATACTGGCACATAATACTAAAAACATCACCTATAGCACATATTAGCCACTCGAGGCTATAACTCTGTGGGCCCTTGGGCCCTAACTCTGCGGACCCTCTGGTCCTAGCTCTGTGGACCTTCTGGTCCTATCTCTGATATACACACAACATAAGCCACATAAAATAATGTGGTGCCACAAATCACATAGATAACATACAATAACTCTGTCATATGACTCTGTTACCACTCTAGGTAAAGTATAGTGAGAAGACTCACCTCGGGTATCTCGGTAAATCTCTGACTCGGTAAACGCTGGTCTAGCCTCCGCCTAATCATATAAAATAAATACCCTAATTATTATAAATCTCAAAGGCTAGACTATGTCCCCTTATGACATTCTCAGAAGGGTAAAAGACCATTTTACCCCTCTCATAACTCAAAAGGCCCTACAATAGACCATACCCTAAAAGTCAACCCAAAGTAAACTTCTCGGGTTACGCTGCGCGTACCAGATGTGTACGCTGAGCGTACCCGGCTGCATCTCAGAAACGGGGAATGCCACCCAGTACGCGGCGCGTACTGGGATTACGCCCAGCGTACTCCCCAGCTTCAGCCCCTTAGCTCTTGAGGTCTTAAACAGTTAAGACCCACGTCCAATTTCCAGATCTGACCTCATCTAAGCCTATTAATCCATAAAGTTGATGACTTTATGCCTTTGCATGGCTTAACAAGCCACCAACTCCCATAATATTGCATCCTCTAACTCTAAAAGGCTTATTACTTAAGCATGATCTCAAACTAAAACTAAAGATGGAAACTTTATGGCTCTAAATCACTAATAGCACTGAATCGGGACAGATCTCGGACCATGGGGCACTTTACACTCATAAAGTCTCCACCTTTGGGGTTTTTAGCCCTAGAAATGGCACATGCAACAACAATTTAAAAGAAGAGGAAAGTTTTGAACTTTATACCTCTAAGTGTAGTCCCTTGCTCTGTATATCTCAGATCCAAAATGGAACCTCAAGCTTTAGCTTCTAAGAGCTCCTTTCCTTCTTCTTCACTAAGTCACCAAAGCACAAATAGCTCCAATAACACACACACACACACTAAGGATGATGGGAAGCTCTCTCTTAGGGTTTCACTCACTGATATCGAGGCTGAGAAATGAGCCTTAGCACCCTTTAAATAGTGCACAAGACGGATTAGGGTTTTGCACCTGGGCCGGGTACGCCCGGTGTAACTCTGGGTACGCCCAACGTACCTTGGCGACTCCGCGTCCAAACTAAGCTCATGAGTACGCGCAACGTACCCCTCTGGTACGCCCAACGTACTCACTTGCTAAGTTCCCTCCACACAAGGGCTAATCATGACCAATTGACAAAGAATAAGGGTAAATGAAATGCACCTGAATCTCGGGTTGTTACAAAGAAGAATTCGAGAAATAAAAGGAAAGTAGGATAGTCTTCAGGATCTTGCAAGAAACTGTAAACAGTGGCAGTTCATGTTGCAACCGCTCAAGTCGCACCAGCTCCAGCCGCTCCAGCCCCAATCCAACTCCTACCAAGCCTTACGTCGGATCCTTACTAAATGTAACAAATGAAACTATCACCACAACGGCGCTTGCCTAGACATGCACTGTACCAACACCAACTGCAATGGGCACACTGCCCGGTACTGTAGGTCTCAGCCTCAACAAAGTCAGCAGCCCAAGAAAAACAATTTCTAGGCTAGTCAAATTTGCTATGGATGTGGAAAGACTGGTCATTTTAAGAGAAACTGCCCCAAGGCCAACACTCAGGGTGTAGGAGGATCAAGCAGGGTCCTAACAATGGGGCAGGGGGAGGTGGTTCAATATCCGACAGTGGTTACTGGTACGTTTCCCCTCAACAACACTTACGCATGTATTCTATTTTATAGTGGGGCTGAGCGAAGTTTTGTGAGTCGTAAATTCAAACACCTACTAAATCAACAACTCCAAAAGCTAAACGAAGCCTTCACGGTGGAGATGGCTAGTGGGAAGACTAAAACAACCAAAGATATATACATAGGATGCACGTTAACACCGAATAACCACTCATTTTTAATCGACTTAATGCCAGTTAATATACGAAGTTTTGACGTAATTATCAGTATGGACTTTTTGAGCCCCCACCATGCTAATATTATGTGCCACGAGAAGGCCATTCGAAAATTTATGCCTTTCTAGCCAACGTGGTAGACAATCAAAAAGAGGAAAAGAACATCAACGATATTCCAGATGTGCACGATTTTCTAGACGTATTCCCAGAAGACCTCCCAAGGACACCTCCTGTGAGACAGTTTGAATTTCAGATTGACCTGATACCTGGAGCCACATCAATTGCCATATCTCCCTATAGGTTAGCCCTTATGGAAATGAAGGAGTTATCGAGCCAACTAAGCGAACTCCTCGAAAAAGGATTCATCAGACCGAGCTTCTCACCCTGGGGAGCTCCAGTCTTGTGTGTTAAGAAGAAGGATGGATCCTTCAGGATGTGCATCGATTATCAGGAATTAAACAAGCTCACTATTAAGAATCGATACCCACTTCCCTGGATTGATGATCTATTTGACCGGCTTCAAGGAGCCAGCTACTTTTACAAAATAGATCTATGATCCGGATATCACCAACTACGGGTCCAAGAAGTAGATATTCCCAAAATTGCAATCCAAACCCGCTGCGGACATTTCAAGTTCGTAGTAATTGATGGGTTTTGGTCATAAGACATTCTATGTGCTCATACAAACCCTAAAGCTTGGATCTAGGTTTCTCTATTGTACATACTTTGAATCCAAGACTTGAACCCTAATTCTAGCATATGGAAATCAGAATTCACATGTAAATAGGTTTAAAAACATACCTTGATTGTTATGTAGCAATAACAATCCAATTCCTCCTTGAATTGACCTTGGAAAGCAGAGAGTCACAAGTGTCACTCCTCTAATGGCTCACAAACACCATAAGCAAGTGGAGAAGGTATAAAGAGAGAGGAGGGAGGTTAGAATTCGTATCTAGGACTTCTTGGGAAGGGATACACGAATTCATGACCTTGGGGTTGTTTATATAGGTGTAAAGATAGGGTTTCAGTCATTATCCTTATCTAGTTGATTATCCATTAAGCAACCAATAAGATAATCCTTGAATCCTTATCATACTCGAATTCTAAGACTTTCCAACCTTAAATTCGTTCACCATACTTATAAGATAATCCTTACCTTATTTTGTAACTATCACATAATTACAAATCAGCCCCTCTAATTTAATTAATTACACTTGATCACAAAATTAATTCTCAATTAATTATTGACCAATATTAATTAAACAAATATGATTTCTCCTTTAATATATTATCCTTATAACATATTAATAAATCATATTATCCTCTCTTTCTATTTATTTCTCCAATCAAGTTGCTTTGGTGAAGGCAACCCAAAAGGACCATGCACCATCGGGTCAAGTACATACCAAAATAGTTATGGAGTTAGACACTAATCCAACAGTCTCCCACTTGGATAAGTCTATCAACTATTCTGCGTATGACTTCGGATCCCGATCTGCAATCGTAGCTTTCCAAAGCCGCTGTCAACTCTGATCATATCAAATACGCGTGTCCTTAAGATAAGGGATCATATATTCCTCCATTCTAGATATCATATGAGAAACGATTTCAAATCATTCTCTTTGTACTCTATCTCGATTCCCGATTTATGGAGACTGACTAATTGAACAAATCAAATTAGTCCTAGCCCGGCCGAGCATTTACGTTTGTCATCACTAAACCATCGAGGGGCCCAAAGATATCGCTTTTATCCTACCTTGGATAAAAGGAACGGATAAACTTTGATACAATGCTTGCTTGCACTCACGCACCGAATTACACACAACAATATGTTTTATAACACCAAGTTACTAGTGCGTTTACATATTATCAATGTGCAACCGATTCGCAAGATACAACTCACACATCTCGATTTCAAGAATATAAGATGTTATCGTCTCACCAATCACTCGTGATACAATCCATGGAGTGATCCAAGTGAGCGTGGGTCTAATCCAATGCTCAAATCACATTCATAAGCACTCATGAACGTTGCAGCAAACATTTGCTTATGTCTAATACTTTTCTAGACATTCCACACACCAATTCACGACAGTCTTCATTCATATCTACTTCCAACATATGAACGACTGTGGCCCGTTTGAATAATTCGATTATTCTTAATAAACTAAATTATTCTGGAAGTCAAAACATGCAAATGTGAAACACAAGAATAATACTAATCCCATATGGCCTCAAACCTTTGAGTATAAATAAAACACCTTTTATTTATCAGCATATTGATTACTCATTATTTGTCGTTTTGGGTAATCAACTTCTTACTTGAATTCCAACACTTGTCCCATGCTCCTAGCATGCACACAATGTGTACCTATGGTTCTTACTTTGTGAAATTGATCACATTGAACACAATTCCAATCATTCTCATTCCACAACTCCAAATCCTTTTTCACAAGTGTAAGAATATCAAATTCTTGCTACTTATGCTAGATTCTAACATCTTATGCAACTATCCTTTCGTAATGTCACTGCACCAAAGTCACAAAGACTATTGCCAATGATATTACAAAGTCTTCTATCGGAGATTGTTACAAGACAATTCCATAGATGTGATGTCTCTCACTCAAAGTACTTTCTTTGAACATCCTTTTGCATACAAGTTTCTAATCTAGTCATAGATTTCTCAATATTCAATTCCCAATATGGACACACTTCCATATGTTCCATATGACAACTCATTCTTAATAGAATCTTATCTATTCGTAATGATGTCGATATGGTCCATCCATTATGGAAACATTTCCATATTTTCCAATACTATACTTCCAACTACTCACAAGCGACCAATCCTCGTCGAACTTGGATTGTCCTTTGATAGTTGTTTAATTATTTTAGTCAAAACCAATTCTTGTCCCTTTTTTCCTCTAAATGCGCTAGACATTTGGAAAATTTTAGAATGGTCAAACATTAAAGCATTTGCAATCAATCCTATACCCGAAGCGTATGGGACACGACGCATAATGTTTTATTTGCTATGTTCTCAAAATTCGAATTGTGAAGAGGGATGTCGTAATCATAATCGAAATTTTAAGAACACACTATGTACCTTTGACTAAAATTTATTAACATTCCACAACCTAAGCCCTTAGATTTGAAATGAAGCATAATATTCTCTCCCTTAATTATAGCAAAACAACCTTTCAACTCTTACAACTTTGCAAAGTATGACTCTTGTTTTCTATAATTAATATTGCTAACCTTGCAATACTTTCCTTAATAATCATACAATCATAACATTTATGCTACCACTATCATGATGATTATTATAAAACATAACACTTATGCTCCCACTAGCTTCGACATGTATTCATAAACATCTTAACTTTCAGAAAACAATACTTATTGAATTTCTTAAGTTCGTGTTTCTAATACTTAGTGCGTTGATAATCCTTTATCAATGCTTCTTGAACTTATACACCTTTACCTTCGATAGTTCATATGTGTGTCTAAACAATTAAGACTAATTGCCAAACCTCGCAATTCAAATTATGGAAAGGGATGCCGTAACCATAATTGAATTCGAGAATGCAATTTTACAATCACTATCTTCTTAAAATCTGTCTTAGTGAAAGCATTTCCTCACAATCATTTTCATGAAGGAGGAAATCTTATGACACTTAGATTTAAACAGTGTATTTGTTCCTATCCATGTGAATTTGTCAAAACTAAAGTTTACAACAAATTCAAACTCATATGGACCGAACTTTCTTAATCTTGATTTCTTGCCTTTATGGTAGCACAGCTGCCTACCATGTCTTCCAAGTAGTTAAGCAGCTCACCCTTTCCTATCAATGTACCTTTCATTGATTAAGGTGTTTTGCCTTTTATGCGTTCAAAATGAGAACTCATAGAACTCACATGCATAATTAACTCGATTGGATTGACACATAATCAAAATAATGTCAACACGATAGGTTGTGAACCTCAACTCGTGTGCTAGTGATGATCGATAAGGTTTATTTGATTTGTTCTTGAAACCTTTCAAGACCATTAAGACTCCCACTGACTCCTTGACATATAAGATTCTCTTGTCATTAACATTTCTTGACAAATATTCAAGAGTTGGTGTAGCTTTTATCAAAACTCTTCATAAATTGGTCCTAGTTGGTCTTTGTCTTATTCAAGACATCACAACTTTCCACATTTAATGAAAGTTATAAACCTTCTTAATACCTTTCACTCAATGTCGCAATCTTAACTTTAAGACTTGTTATTGGAACGAAGTATGATTGACTTATTGATTTAACCATTTCTTCAATTCTTGATTCCTCTTCTTAGACATACAATTGTACTAAGACTCACTTAGAGGATCAATTGAGATATGGTTCTTAATCATTAAGACCTATCATAAAGCATAAAAGGTACTCTCCCATCTTCTTAGAATGGAGAAACTTTTATCTTTCTGCCTACTTGATTCTTCTTATTCGTTCTGCTATTGATCTAAACCCTTTAATCAATTCAAAATTACACTTAATCTTGTAAGTATAATCATATTTACTAAACTTTTAGTAAATCATGACGAATATCATTGTTACTCTTATGGTGGACTTGATCAACACGCAACATTGTGTGCTCGATCTTTTAGTCCTTCACTTGACACTTTGTCAATGAATCAGTCTAATTTCCAAATACGAAATTACTCATTCATCGTGCATCCACGTTGCATGATTCCAAGTTTCTGTCCAAATGAAACTTGGGCGATGAGAAACTCTCCCTATTTGGTAAATTCTTGACATTTCCATAAATAACATAACTAAGAATCATATCCATTCGTTGTAGAAATATTCGAACATCAATTTTTTATAACGATTTCATTGTAAGGAAATAAACAAATAAATAAATAAGTCAAACAAAATTTATTTTATTTATAAAAGCAGCGGAAAAAATTTGTCCTTACAATCCATTGAAAACTATGTACAAAAGAAAATTTCTAACAACTCTATCATAACTTTCTAAGCTCAAAATCTAATCTTCAAGTCCATGCGATCGAGATCCATCTCTTGTGATTAGATTCATCTTGCTCTCTTATCAAGCTTCCTTTCTTTTCACCGACCCTACAAAGCACTCAAATGTAATCTTATTACATCATGTATTAAGAATCAATGAATAGGAACTTAATGGAGTTAGATAGTGGATTTTTACCTAAAGCGCAGTCATACCTTTGACTCTCCCATCTCTTAGATCTCTTACGTAATTAGGGCAACTTCGTCTCTAATGCCCCTTCTCTTGGCAATAAAAGCAAATTGACTCTTTTGGAATAACACATGGAACTACTTCAGACATCGCCTTTCTCTCATGGTCAAACTTTTCGATCAGTACATGTCTTTCATTGCCATTGTCTATATCCATAGAGGTCTTGAAGGCAGATTCACCAATCAACTTTGCTTTTCTATTGCGCCAAACCATTGCTGATTCAGCAGCAATAAGCATATAGGTGAGATCTATAAGGGTCACGTTGTGGTTCGTCATATAGTACTCTCTTACGAACTCACTATATGAGTTGGGAAGTGACTGAAGAACCCAATCAACAACCATCTCTTCACTAACAATGGATCCCATCATTCTTAGTCTATCAATGCGCGACTTCATCCCTAGGACGTGTGCACACACCGACTTTCCTTCTTTATGTTTACTTGCCAAAAGGGCTTGAGTGATATTGAACCTTTCAATTTTACAATCTTGTGGGTTAGGAAGAATAATTGGAGGAGGAGGAGGAAGTGAAGCATGATTTCTTGATCCTCGATCAAATCGTGGAATATCATCTTCATGTGGAATGCTTGTTCCACGGGATTTGGGAATACCATAGTTGTCGAACTTTGACGAATTCAAGTTAGTTGATTGATTGAGTCCTTGGTAGATCACCCAAATGAAATTCCAAGGCTAGGACCCAGCACAATACGCTACAACCTAGAAAAGGGATGCCGTAATCTAGTTGCAGAATATTTGAAGGTAAGTGAATGACGATTCACTAATTTCCACCATGAAAAAAAAACGAAAAAGAAATTTAAGTTTTAAATCTATGAAAACTCCTAGATCCTTTGAGATACATTGAACTTTCAATGGCATGTTTATATCTCGATATGCCCCTCTTGTTTGTGACTGGGATGCCGAGGATCACAAAGCGGGTGTGAATAACCATGCAAACTTACATGGTGCCCTCACATGTTACAGTCACCTATTCGATGTGCCGGTAAACCACACACACTCCACCGAACTATGACAAACATTGAGTCACCCTTTGCTACCTTTGCTTAGACCCATTTAGTGTGCCGGTAAACCACACACGCTCCACTAACGTCTTCGCAAGGGCACAAAGTGTAATTTCATGGAATTGCATCAATTCACTTTTGCCTAAGTAACTAAGATTGGGAATTTTGAAAACATTTAGTTACTTTTATAATTCATTATACTTATAATGGAAGGTTTCGTCCTATCCTACCCGTTCGGCTAACGACCCTCCACTAGTCAAGAGTGCGGTGGGTAAGAGTGGATACCCATTCAATCGCCATTTTATAGGCAATTTCCTTAAACACCCCTTATAGACCAGCTTCGTGAATGAGGCCTACTAACGGTAAGACTGACTTTTACTCATACACATATATAATGTTAGACTTTTAATGTTATATATAGTATAGGGTGTATTTTACACTTTTAAAATATTAGGTGGTTTAATTTAACAATTATACTTTTAATTCACTTAAATTGTAAACCTAAACTTTTATGGATTTATTAAACCTCATTTAATGATACACCTTAATTAATTAATAAAACCATAAGGGTGTGATTTGAACCTTTTCAAAACTATACTAGAGTTTTAGAATTTAACATTCCTAATTAAACTTTTAATCAACTTTTAAATTCCAAAACTTGAGGGCAAGTTTTGAAACATTTCAACACATTAGGGTTTAGAATTTAAATATGCATCAAAATTAAACTATTTAATCAAAATTTAAATTCCAAAACTTGAGGGCAAGTTTTGAAACCTTTTTCAAAACATTAGGGTTTCAACTATTTAAATTTCAAAACAACAAAACTTTTGGGGTTTAAATTTAAACTATAAAACCTAAAGGGCCAAATATGAAACTTTTCACAACAACAAGGATCAAATAACAAATAATTCAAATTAGCATTTAATCACATAATTATCCATATTTGATGATTTCTTGCAAAATAATTTATCAATTTACTTAAAATAATTAATCAATTATCTTATAAGGAAACAATTATCCTATTAATTGATAAATATCTTCAATTAGATTAAAATTATAGTCAAATATATCATATAATCGGATTAATATTAATCTAACATGATAAGGTAATTATCCCAATGCAAAAACAGCAAGAAATCCCGAGATAAGCACTATCTGACGCACCGACTCGCCGAGTCACCCTCTGGAACTCGCCGAGTAGGGCTGACTCGCCGAGTCAAGTCGAACAGTGAGGCCAAAACACGATTTTCAGTTACATCAAGCATCAATACAATAGAAACCAATCATGGCTCTGATACCACTGATGGGTTTTGGTCATAAGACATCCTATGTGCTCATACAAACCCTAAAGCTTGGATCTAGGTTTCTCTATTGTACATACTTTGAATCCAAGACTTGAACCCTAATTCTAGCATATGGAAATCAGAATTCACATGTAAATAGGTTTAAAAACATACCTTGATTGTTATGTAGCAATAACAATCCAATTCCTCCTTGAATTGACCTTGGAAAGCAGAGAGTCACAAGTGTCACTCCTCTAATGGCTCACAAACACCATAAGCAAGTGGAGAAGGTATAAAGAGAGAGGAGGGAGGTTAGAATTCGTATCTAGGACTTCTTGGGAAGGGATACAAGAATTCATGACCTTGGGGTTGTTTATATAGGTGTAAAGATAGGGTTTCAGTCATTATCCTTATCTAGTTGATTATCCATTAAGCAACCAATAAGATAATCCTTGAATCCTTATCATACTCGAATTCTAAGACTTTCCAACCTTAAATTCGTTCACCATACTTATAAGATAATCCTTACCTTATTTTGTAACTATCACATAATTACAAATCAGCCCCTCTAGTTTAATTAATTACACTTGATCACAAAATTAATTCTCAATTAATTATTGACCAATATTAATTAAACAAATATGATTTCTCCTTTAATATATTATCCTTATAACATATTAATAAATCATATTATCCTCTCTTTCTATTTATTTCTCCAATCAAGTTGCTTTGGTGAAGGCAACCCAAAAGGACCATGCACCATCGGGTCAAGTACATACCAAAATAGTTATGGACTTAGACACTAATCCAATAGTAATGCCATTAAATCTAACGAATGCACCTACAACAGTCATGGACCTCATCAACCAAGTTTGCTGACCATTCCTCGGAAATTTTGTAATCGTCTTCATTGATGACATACTCGTTTATTCATGAAGCAAGGAAGAGCACAGCCAATACCTAAGGCAAGTCTTGGAAGCTCTAAGGGCGGAGAAGTTGTACAAAAAATTCTCGAAATGCAAGTTATGGATTCGTAGGGTGGAATTCTTGGGGCACATAGGCAGTGAAGAAGGGATACATGTGGACCCTTCCAAGATCAAAGCTATTGAGGGCTGGGCAACCCCGAAAATGCCAACGAAGATCAGATAATTCTTGGGCCATGCTGGTTATTATAGATGGTTCATTCAGAATTTCTCCAAGATCGCCAAGCCCCTCACCACTCTAACCTAGTAAGGCGTACCCTTCAACTGGACTAACAAACAAGAAGCTGCTTTTCAAACCTTGAGGTGAGCCCTCTGTAGTGCTTCGGTATTATTGTTACCTGAGGGAACGGAAGATTTTGTAGTGTATTGCAACGCTTCAAATCAAGGGTTAGGCTGTGTTCTTATGCAACATGCAAAAGTGATAGCTTACGCGTCCACGCAATTGAAGACTCAGGAGGTAAACTATACTACACATGATCTCGAACTGGGAGCCGTGGTCTTCGACCTAAAAATTTAGAGGCACTACCTTTATGGTACAAAGTTCACCTTCTTCACGGACCACAAAAGCCTCCAGCACGTCCTCAATTAGAAAGAGCTAAACATGAGGCAGCGTTGATGGGTAGAGGTGCTAAACGGCTATGAATGCGAGATCAAGTATCATCCAGGCAAGGCTAACGTGATGGCCGACGCCTTAATCATAAAAGAATACTCGGTCACTAAGTAAGAACACTATCAATGACCACCCACTCCCACCTAAGTTCACAAATCAAGGAAGCCCAATTGGAGGCATTGAAGCCAGAGAATGCCGCAAATGAAGTACTGCATGGAATAGATAAGAATTTTGAAGTCAACGAGACGGAGCTTATTGTTTCATGAGTCGAATCTGGATTCCAAAATTTAGAGGATTCAGAGACGTGATCATGAACGCAGCACACAAGACACGATACTTCGTCCATCCAAGATCGGATAAGATGTACCTGGATATCAAACAACATTATTCGTGGCCGATCATGAAAGCGGAAATCGCTACCTACATGGGCAAGTGCCTGACTTGCACAAAGGTTAAGGTAGAATATCAGAAGCCCTCAGGACTATTACAACAACCAGTGATACCCAAGTGAAAATGGGAACGAATAACAATCGAATTTATACCCAAATTGCCTAAATCCACTGATGGGTTGGATGCCATTTGGGTGATTGTCGATCGATTGACTAAATCCTCCCATTTCCTACCAATAAAAGAAACATACAAAATGAAGAGATTAACTCGGATATACATAAAGGAGGTGGTGAGACTCCATGGGATGCCGATATCTATCATCTCTGACCGAGATAGTAGGTTCACCTCACGATTCTGGTAGTCACTCTAGAAAGCAATGAGGATGCAACTTCATATGAGTACTGCCTACCACCTCCAGACCGACGGCCAAAGTGAGCGAACCATTCAAACACTGGAAGATATGCACTGAGCTTGTGTGATAGATTTTGGCAAGGCATGGGATACTCACTTGCCGCTAATCGAATTCTCATACAACAACAGCTACCACACAAGCATTAAAGTCGCTCCCTTCGAGGCCTTGTATAGTCGGAAATGTAGATCACCCCTTTGTTGGGCTGAGGTAGGAGACACCCAATCGGCAAGGGAATAGGTACCGATCAGCACATTCACAGGGCCTGAGATCATTCGGGAAAAAATGGAAAAATTGTTCAAATCAGGGCACGACTCCAAGCAACGCGAGACCGACTAAAGAGTTATGCTGATAAAAGGATAAAGCCTCAAGAGTTCCAAGTAGGTGATCGGGTGCTACTGAAAGTCTTCCATGGATGATGATACGGTTTGGAAAGCGGGGAAAACTAAATCCACGATAAATCGGACCATTCGAGATTCTTACCCGGATCGGTCCAATGTCCTACGAGCTACAACTACCCTCCGAACTTCACAACATACATCTCGTATTCCACGTATCAAATCTGAAAAAGTGCCTATCAGATGAAACCCTCGTTGTTCCCTTGGATGAGATCGAGGTGAACGAGAATCTCCTGTTCATTGAAGAGCCAGTTGAAATCTTGGACAGGGGAGTGAAACATACGAAACAAAGTCGCATTCCGATTGTGAAGGTTCAATAGAGTGCAAAGCGCGGACCGGAATTCACATGTGAATGCGAAGATCAAATGATGAAAAAGTACCCTCACCTTTTCTCTAGTTCCTAAGAATAACTCTGAAAAGAATTTCATGACAAAATTCCCTCTAAAGGGGGGATGATGTCACAACTAGCGTTTTAGGGCTTGGAAATTTTGTCCATGTGTAATTAACTCCTGATGAATCTTGTAACCCTAAGTTTGATGTCATACAAGTTATTCATTCACAAATGACACTTCAAGTCGAAACTTCCTTGTGAAAGATCTAAACGTAATTCAATACGCTACATTCACTCAACTTTGGGCTTATAACCCTAAATTCCCAGTTCAAACCTCTTATTGGACCAGGATTCACTTATTGGGCCTAATGGGCTAGTAAACTCTCAACTTGGTTCTTTTGGGCTAAAAATCCTCATTTGGTCCCTAGTTGGACCCACGTTCATTAAGAAATAGTATTTTGGTCCATAAGACTCTTCGTGGGCCTTATTGGGCAGAAAGCCACTCACTTGGTTTCTATGGGCCGAAAACCCATTTATTTAACCACATTGGGCTGAAAACCCATTTCTTTTACGCTTTTGGGTTATAAGCTTGTATGTGGGCCCAATGGGCCGAAATATTCATTATTAGGCTATATGTTCTCGGTTGCTATTCAATTCAAGCACAATATTTCTTTTTTTATTTTCCCTCTCCTAATTCTCGATTTTATAAACAAAAAAGGAATGAATGAAGGATTAATCTATGCATGACAAAACATGTTTAATCTTCATGTATCAAGGTAAATCTCATGCATTTAGGAGCTCATTATCCCCCATACAACAAGACCTAGGTGTTGTTTGTTTTTCCGAAGCGAGAATTCATGAAGTATGCGGACCACCTCTGCAATCCTCTGTAGCAGAAGAGGTGGAACAAACGGATGCAACTTATAATAAGAAGTATGTTTGTTTTTTAACATCTGCAGATTGCTGTAGTAAACTGAAATTTAAATAAACTAACTTTATAAACTGAAAATAATTCTCAACACCAAAATTTAATAATTCTAGTCTTAAAACATTGAAAGAATACTAAAAAGAACATGTAAAAAACAAAAATATAAAACTTTAAAAAATATAAAAGAAGCTATTAGTTTTATTCTAGAAAGAAAAACTAATTTTAATAAACATAAAAAGTGAGAATAATAAAGAAAATTAAGAAAATATTGCAAACGATGTCTACAAAGTTCGTAAAAAATTAATACGTTAAAAAAGATGCAATTGAAACTGAAAATATTATTAATAGAAACGGTAAAAAAATTAAAAAAATCAAAGTTTTTAAAAAAAATCAAGTTAAAAAAATTTGTGGAAACTATAAAAAGAAATTGCATCAAATTCATAAATAAAAATTTAAGAAAATCAAAGTTTACAAAAAAAAGTTATACCAAAATTCTAAAAAAAAACACTTGGAAAAAATGAAAGCTGAAGAGGTTAGAAGAGGCAAGTCAAGTGCTGCGCCATGCAGCACACGCGTAGAGATTTTGTAGTCTGAAGTCTTCCAAAAACCAAACTGTTGCGAGAGGGAAAGTACTGCGCGTGTGCTACGTCATGCAGCAATAAGTGGTTTAAAGAGGTTTTTTAAAAAAAAACAAACAACACCCCAATCTCTCTCCCACTTCCTTCTCTAAATTCGACCGAGGCCTTCCTCTCTCTCCATTCTTCACTTCAAAGTTTACTCTCTCATTTTCCTTTCCTCCCAAGAACACAATAAAATTTCCTTAATCCATCCAAATTTTCGAAGATTTTGTGGGTGTGCTCAAGAGTTTTTCATTAAAGATCATAACTAGGTAAGTTATTATCACTCTCAAAATGATTTTTTTCCATTTTACACTAAGAACTCTTCCTTACACAACTTCATATCGTGTTCAAGCTTCCTAGAACCATCAAAGTTTCAAGACCCTTTCCAAATGTACAAGCTAGGCCAAAACCCACTCCATTCTTCCTCTTCACAACCAAGTAAACTCAAGGTGAGCTTCATAGCCCCCCTTGTTTTCGAGTTTTATTATCTTTTGGAGGAGAATACAAGCTAGTTTTGTGGTTAATCTTAGTATTATGCATGTATGTGTGTATTTTCATGTTATATTGTATGAAATTTTCCATGATAATGTGTTAAACATTTACAAACTTGAAACATCTTACAAGATTTGGTGAAATTAGTAAGTAAACTACTTGAAGTAGCTATTATGATTGTTTGGAAAGACTAAACATGAAAAGGTTACTAGAAAATCCAAAGAATGTACACAAAAGGACCACATTTGACAACAAAGAGGGACAAAATGGGTTTTTAGTGCCATTTTTGGTTTTAGTGGGCCAGCATGACAACTCATGGTTATTTGGGCCTAAAGTGTAAATTTTCATAAAAATGGGCCTTATTTGGAAACTCATGGTTTCATGGGCTAAAAATGTCATTTTTTTTATCAAATGTGCCTTATTTGACAAATTCACGGTTTTTATGGGCCAAAAGTGCCATTTTTCATAAAAATGGGCTTTATTAACAAAACATGGTTTTATTGGGCTAGAAATGTCATTTTTAACAAAAATGGGCCTTAATTGTAAATTCTCGGCTTTAATGGGTCAAAAATGTAATTTTCGTCAAAAAGTGGGCCTTTATTGTAAATTCGATTTTGTTGGCCCAAAATGGTGATTTTTGATAAAAGTTGGCCTTTTATGTCATTTTGGTACTATTTAAACTAAAACGATCATTTTGATAACAAACGTACTCTTTGCGATATTTTTACTCTAATTGGGCCTTATATACCCATTTACATGCTTATTGGGCCTTATATACTCATTTACATATTAAGCCTTATATACCCATTTACATGCGTATTAGGCCTTATATGCCCATTTACATGCTTATTGGACCTTACATACCCAATTACATGCTTATTGGGCCTATGCGACACGTTCTATGCTAATCGGGTCGATATCAATAAATATTTGACATTTAGATATGAACAAATATATTTTTATCACCGATGATTTGTAATCAAATACATACTTGAAACATTATTTAGAGTGTTAAACAATGAGATACACCATTCGCGTAGATTTAGTATTTTGGGGATGTAAGTTGTGAATAAACAAATTTATGTAAAATATGATGGTTGGTATATTTTATGCACGATGATGATGTTGTCTTTGATTCAATTATATACACTGTGATGATATCACAAGATGAAGTCACACACCCCCAGACGTCTCTGCCGTCTGGTTCGGGGGTGTGACAGAAATCGCTTTGCAAATTGATATTTAATTCCCTGTTTGAGTCATTTAATCTACTCCTTTTCAAGTTTGTTGATCTGATTCACATCAAATTTCACTCAAAATGTCAAAAGAGGATTCACAATCTATCACATTCACCCTTCCAAACAATATTGGTTCCATATCGAGAATTCCTGTTTTATTTACTGAATATTATGACGTTTGGGTTCTTCACTTTGAAGATTATGTTCCAGGGATTGAAACTTATGGATCTAGCATCTGGAAAGCAATTACAAAAGAAATGCAAAAGTATTCTAAGACGAAGGAGGAAGTTTTAACTCAAGAAGATTATGAAACTATCATTGATGAAGATAAACTAAGTGATTTTGTGGAGAAATACAAATTTCTTAGCAACTTGAAAGCTTTGATAATCTTAAGGTTTTCTCTTCCTCCTAATACTTTTCATTTGGTTAGCTCTTATAAATCTACAAATAGGATATGAAATAGATTGAAAGAATTATATTCTGGAGATGCTAATCTCACTCATTCTCTGCAAACCTCACTTCTATCAAACTTTGGATCATTTGAGCAAAAGTCTAAAGAAACTATTGAACATATTGTCAATCGAGTTAATCATATTTTAAGTCGTATGCTGAAACATAATTTGGAGAGGGCTCCCATTGATCAGAAAGCCAGATTCATAAATAGTCTGAGATCAAATGATGAAAAATCCAAAGAAATTCTTCAAAAATATTTTTTCACATTTCAAAAATAACAAAAGCGAATCTACTGAAAACAATCACAAGCAAGTAAGTTCAAATTCAGAAATATCTAGAATTGAAAGTTTCAAAAACTTTCAAAGAAATGATGAAAACAATGCGAAGAAGCTTCTTGGTGATTTAGGCTTTGATTTTAATTTTTGTCATGGAAAGAATCATTTCGCAAAGGAATACATGTTGCGAAATCAAAATGGGAAGAAAGAAAGAGATAAGGATGAAGCTTATTACATGAAGAAAATTGAAGAATGTAACACTGCATTTTAGGTTTTTCCCTTTAATCCTCGTTTTTTAGAAATCCTTGCAATATTGGTCCCTAGCCGAGTGTGCTAGGTGTACTGGCTTGAGGGTTGGACGTGGAGGTACCCACATACTTTGGGTGTACGTGGGGTACGCTGGATGTACGCTATGTAGGGCCAAACCTAATTTTTATGGTTTGTGCCCTATTTAAACAACTTAAGATATCTTTGGACTTCCTTTTGTCCAGCCCCCACCTCTCCAAACCCCAAGAACGAAAACCTAATTGCCATTTGTGAGAATTGAGCTTGGAAGTGAGTTTTGGTGATTTGAAGGAAGAAAAACACTTAGAGGTTGCTTTGGTGTGACTTAAGCTTGTAGATCCAAAATCATCATCAACTTGGCAAGCTATTCGAGGTATAAATCTCTCAACTTGATGGTTCCTTATGCTAGATCCAATTTAGGGCTTTATTTGTGCATTTTTGGGACCTTTAAGCCATATTTGAGAGCATGGTCTATTCCAGAAGCCCTTGATGGAAGATCTTAGCACCTTTGAGGTCCCTTGTCCATAAAATGCAATCTTTATGAGTTATATTGGTCCATGGATGTATTAGGATCCTTATTATGGTTCTCTTTGAATTTTTGGTCTCATTAAGTCATGCATAGGAGTAAAGTTGCCAACTTTACGTGTTATAACATCATTAGGGAACAAATATGACACTTAGATGTAATGGCTTAATCATTTAAGAACTTAATGCTGAAGGTGGTCAACTGCGTCGACGCTGCGCGTACTGGCCACCGAGGTAGAATGCGAGGCGTAAGCCTTAGTATGTCAGGCATACTCAGCAACCTTAACTGCGGTTGACTTTCTCGGTTTGGGCCAATTTTAGGCTAGAAGAGTTTTGGAACCTATTGGTACATTAGCCTTATGATTTTTGGGCCATTTCTAGGCCTTGGGCCTTCTTAGAATTAGCTCCATGATGGGTTTTGGGCCAAATTACGAAGTTAGGCCATATTGGGCCTCGGATTTTGGGCTACGTGAGGAAAGAGTAAAAAGGAATTTTATCCTGAGTGTTAGACAACCGGACTAGGATTCCATCTTTAGGATGTGGACCAATTATTGATCGGGTATTAATTGATGATGCTAGTGTAACACCCTGATCCTCAGGTATTGATAAAGATATTTCGGTTTGGATTTTTGGAGGACCTACTCGGCGAGTTGGCTTCCCAACTCGTCGAGTAGTAGCGGGTTTGGATGCGGGGTTTAATGATCTACTCGCCGAGTAGATGCTGGCAGATGAAACCCTAGATTCCAGGGCCTTGCACCCTATTTAAAGGGTCATTAGCCTCCCTTGGCCTCCCCTTTACAACTCCATACCTCCTTAAAACCCTGATTCGAGTATGAGTGTGTTCTTGGTGATTTTGAAGCTTGAAGGAGGGAATTGGTGAAGGAATCACTTGAGGAATCAAGCTAGAAGAAGCAAGGGCTCATGGGGATTATAGATCTACTTCTGTGGAGCACTTTCTGAAGGTATTAAGCTGTCTCTTGGCTCATTTCCACCCAAAACCCTCTTATGCATGGATTCTAAGAAAGGGATTTTGTGTTTAAGCCAAAATCTGAAGTTGTAACTTCAGATCTGAACTCCTTTTGGCCTTAAGATGCATAAAGTTATCAGTTGAGCTTAGCATGTACCTTCCCTCAAGTGTATGACCCCATTCCAAGCTTAGATTTGCTATTTTAGGGCCTTAAAGCCTTGCATGCACATAAAGTTTGCAACTTTACGTGGAAAGCATGCCTCAGGAGCCTAGATCTATAGTTTGGAAGCTTTGCATGGCTCAAAAAGGGTCTGTATGGCTTGAGATCTGAAAGGACTCGGCGAGTCACAGGGGGTGACTCGACGAGTCATTTGAAGGCAGGCATGGACTCGCCGAGTCGGATGAACAACTCGGCGAGACCGATGAATTTTGCCATGGACTCTGTGAGTTGGATGAACAACTCGGCGTGTCGGATGAAGGTTACCTAGAACTCGGCGAGTTGAAGGAACAACTCGGCGAGTCGAGTAGGATTTCCCAATGGTTGGATGTTCGTAGACGTGTCGAGTGTCGAGCAAGGGAACTTGACGAATGACCTTAGATTATCAATCAAGACTTTATGAACTCGACGAGTCGCATCGATGACTCGGCGAGTAGATGATATTCTGGGAAACTCGACGAGTTAGGGTCAACATGGACAATTAACTTGACCTTGGCTATAGTTGACCAGGATGGACTTTGGGGAAATGACCGGATATTGTATGACACTTTTTAGGCAGTTGCGTGGAGCAGCCTGTGGGGTACATTTGGTCGCCAAGTGTCAGTGCAACATTCGTGACAGGTGAGTCTTCTCACCATAACCATGGGTGTAAGGCACCAAGGCCGACCCATTATGTGTTTATGACGTATGTGGTAGATATTTTGTGTGCTGTTATGTGATTGCATGTTATGTATGAAGACCCCGGGGGAGCCCATGACATTAGATGTAAGACCATGTGAGGTAGCCCATGGCAGTCCTAGGTGAAGACCATGTGGGGTAGCCCATGGCATTGGATGTAAGGCCATGAGGGGGAGCCCATGGCAGTCCTAGGCAAAGACCATGTGGGGTAGCCCATGGCACTTTCACCGGTTTCATGTATGCATGGCTTACGTGATATATGTGTAGCTTTTATAGCTAACAAGATATATGATATGTGGTTTGTGTGTGTGGTATGCTCTGGGAAACACATTAAGCATTTCGCTTACATGTTGTTGATTGTTTCAGGTACTTCAGAGCCGAAGGGCAAAGGCAAGGCGTGATGACGTGGCGTGCACTATACCTCTCTTTTTGTGTGATAGGAAAATCTGATGTTTTCAAAAGTACATTGAAATTGTAATAATTGTGATTTGGGAAAACAAATGGTTTGGAAATTATGAGTTATGGGAATTGCTTGAGTAATTAAAAATGAAAAAAAATTTCTTGATAAAAATTGGGTCGTTACAAGTTGGTATCAGAGCCTTGGTTTGAGGGATTCGGGCACATTCTCGGGTGTGTCGGGACTCAAACTGAAGGAAGTGGTAAAATGTTTTCAAAAGAAACTTAAAAAGGATTTTTGGACGAAAAGAGGAGAGTGCAATACGCGTGATCATCCGAGCCAAGTAAGTAGTTTCCCAAGTTGAATAGCCATGTTGTATGAAATTCCTAAGTGTATGTTTAAAATTATATGTGGTTAGGAGCCGATAGCCTCAAAATGATTGATTTAGCCTATTGATCCTTTATGTGTATAATTAGCATGCCTAAAAGCAACCTTTAGTGATTGGTTTGACTGTTATGAGTAGGACAACCATAGGGTGTCCGGGTTTGATTCAGGCGAGGGTTGTGAGTCATGGTTTGTGTGGATAGCTTTGGAAGTACCAGGTAAAGCAGCGGGGTAAGGTACGAGTAGGTGTGGAAGGTAGTATTGGGCCTGTACTACTGGAAGCACAGGACCTGTACCCAAACCTATGTTCTACCTAGGAATTCCAAAGGAAACAATATGGAAGTAACCTCATTATGGGTGTCCTGATCATTATGTTTTGTGAAATGACAGTCCAGCATGGTGGTTACACGATTGGGATCAGGACCGGGATCAGGATCGGGATCGGGATCCGGGGCTGGGTCAGGCGGCCCTACTGATGGTATCGATGATAGGCTACGTGAGCTGATTGTGGCCGAGGTTATGAGGGGCATCCTTAACGCTACCCCAGTCATCTTTGGGACAGTCATGGAGGGTATGATGGCTATCATGGAAGAGAGGCTTAGAGCATTCAGGGCCGATATTTCTGCGGGCCAGGGTGGAGCTCGAACCCCCTCGTTTAGGGAGTTCAAGGCATGTGGAGCTCCAGAGTTTTCAGGGGTCAGGGACACCATTGCGAGCAGACGCTGGGTGGCGGACATTGAGAATGCCCAACGCACGAGTTCTAGCCCGGAGGAGGCAAAGGTTAGATTTGCTTCCTGTATGCTGAGGGACAGGGCCCGAGATTGGTGGGGCGAGATTACTAGTCAGGTGGGAGCAGCCGGTGTGGCTGACATGTCGTGGGCCGAGTTTGTACGACAATTTGATTAGGAGTTTGCACCACCAATTGAGGTGCAACGGATGGTGAGGGAGTTTCATGATTTACAGCAGACCACTAAGACTGTGGCGGAGATCACCGCCAAGTTTCGAGAGCAAGCTTTGTTGATCCCTCAGTATGCGGTAGATGAGGACTTGAGGAGGACCCGATACCACTCTATGTTGAGAGAGGACATACAGGAACTTGTGAGCTTTACAGGGGTGCAAAACCCTGAATGAGATGGTTGACAAGGCCCGTGAGAGGGAGATGGAGTTGGAGTCCCGCACGAAGCGGAAGACTTTGCAGGTTCAGGCAGCGGGGGCCCAGGCTAAGAAGCCTAAGACCTCCGATTCTTCGAGTAAAGGCCAACAGGGCTGGGACCGGTGTGCCAAGTGCAGGAGATTTCATAGTGGGACTTGTCGGACAGTTGGAATGTCGGGATGCTACTCATGTGGCCAGCAGGGACACTTGAGTAAGGATTGCCCCAAGAAGGGCTAGATATGTTTTCACTGCAACCAGACAGGCCATAAAAAGGCCAATTGTCCGAGGTTGTAAGGAGGAGGAGGAGGAGGATCTGTGGCAGCGCCCGCGCCCGCCACTATGAGGATTACTGATGGCCGCCCTAAGGCGGAGGTTCCAGTGGTGAAGAGTCACGCATTCCAACTGACTACCGAGGAGGCTCGGGCCACGCCAGACGTTGTGGCTGGTATGTGTTCATTATCCTCTGTCTCTTTTATGTTAAATGTTCATATGTATGCTTATTATGCTTTGTATAGGGACCTTTCTGGTCAATGGTGTGACAGCCCATGTCTTATTTGATTCGGGGGCTACCCGATCTTTTGTATCTCTTGCGCTTAGGAAGAAATTCTGAGATGCACCAGGGACTCTGGATACCCCGCTCGAGGTGGAGATTGCAGATGATCGCACTGTGAGTGCTGCGAGGGTGTGTCAGGATTGCGTCCTGAATGTGCACGGCGAAAGGTTTCACGTTGATTTGGTTCCCATACCATTGTGAGGATTGAAGGTGATTATTGGGATGGAGTGGCTGGGGGCCAATGGGGCTATGATCGATTGGGAGCGGCAGCTCGTCCGGGTTCGAACCCCAAGGGGGGGGGGAGAACTGGTTATCCACAACGAGAGGACTACGCAGGGCCCGACCCTTTGTTCAGCGGCGAGGGCGAGGTGGTTTTTGCAGCAGGGCTACATGGGATTTTTGGCCTATGTTTCAGATACACGAGTGGAGGCGGTGACAGATATCGATGGTGTACCAGTGGTGTGGGAATTTTGGGACGTTTTTCCCGAAGAGTTACCTAGGGTGCCTCCTAAGAGGCAGGTGGAGTTTCGAATTGATCTGGTACACGGTGCCGCCCTGATAGCAAAGGCACCATATCGGTTGGCAGCACCCGAGATGCAGGAATTATCTGCACAACTTCAAGAGCTACTAGACCGAGGGTTCATCCGTCCAAGTAGTTCTCCGTGGGGAGCTCCGATCCTTTTCGTGAAAAAGAAGGACGGGTCGCATCGGATGTGCATCGATTACAGGGAGCTGAATAAGCTGACGGTGAAGAACCGTTATCCTTTGCCTAGGATTGACGACCTGTTTGATCAGCTTCAGGGAGCATCATGGTTCTCTAAGATTGATCTTCGGTCAGGGTACCATCAAATGAGGATTCGGGATGAGGATATACTAAAGACAGCTTTCAGGACTCGTTATGGGCATTACGAGTTCATGGTGATGCCATCCGGGCTCACCGATGCTCTGGCCACCTTCATGGATCTCATGAATCGGGTGTGCAGGACGATGTTGGACCAGTCGGTCATTGTTTTTATTGATGATATCCTGGTCTACTCCAAGACCAGGGAACAACATAAGCAACATTTGAGAGTGGTACTGGAGACCTTGAGGGTGGAGAAACTGTATGCGAAGTTCTCCAAGTGTGACTTTTGGTTGCGGGAAGTGTAGTTTTTGGGTCATGTTGTTAATCAAGAGGGTATTTCGGTTGACCCAGCAAAGGTGGAGGCTGTTATGTGATGGGAGGTACCGAGGAATGCCTCAGAGATTCGTAGCTTCCTGGGCTTAGCGGTTATTATCGGAGATTTATCCAGGATTTCTCCAAGACTGCGGTACCATTGACCCGTTTGACCAAGAAGAATGTGGCTTTTCGATGGGGTGAGGATCAGAAAAGGGCTTTTGTGACTCTGAGGCAGAAGTTAAGTGAGGCTCCGATCCTAGTATTGCCCGAGGGATTGGACAATTTCGTGGTATATTGTGATGCATCGATTTCAGGTCTGGGTGCGGTACTGATGCAGAGGGGACGTGTGATCGCATATGCCCCGCGGCAGTTGAAGCCTCACGAGGCAAATTACCCCACGCATGACCTGGAGCTGGGGGCAGTGGTGTTTGCCCTCAAGATTTGGAGGCACTATTTATATGGGGTGAAATTCGTTGTGTATACCGATCACAAGAGTCTGAAGTATTTGATGGACCAGCAAAACCTAAATATGCGTCAGAGGAGATGGTTGGACGTGCTAAAGGACTATGACTGCGAGATCCTATACCATCCAGGGAAGGCCAACGTGGTGGCCGATGCCTTGAGTCGCAAAGAGACGGGGTCGCCGATCAGGGATATTTGTTTGAGGGTGACGGTAAGCCCACCCTTAATAGACATGATTCGAGAGACTCGGGTCGAGGGGGTGAAGAAGGAGAACTGGAAATTGGAAAGAATTCGGGGGCAGTATCCTTTGTTTGTTAAGGATAGCCGTGGCTTGTTGACGTAGTGTGGCCGAGTATGGGTGCCGATGTCGGGGGGAGTGAGGCAGAGATTGTTAGAGGAGGCGCATAAGTCCAAATTTTCTATACACCCAGGTGCGACAAAAATGTATAGGGATTTGAGAATAAGCTATTGGTGGCCCTGCATTAAGCAGGAGATCGCCGAGTATGTGGAGCGATTCTTGACCTGTGGGAAGGTGAAGGCCGAGCACCAGTGACCTCATGGTAAGATTCAACCATTACCCATTCCCATGTGGAAGTGGGAAGAGATCACTATGGATTTCATCACGAAGCTACCGCAGACAGCGAGGGGAGTCGATGCCATATGGGTGATTGTGGATAGACTGACGAAGAGTGCTCACTTCATTATGATCTCCGAGAGTATATCTGCAGACAAGTTGGCGGACATTTATGTTCGAGAGGTGGCGGCCAGGCACGGAGTGCCGGTATCAGTGGTTTCAGGTAGGGATGTTTGGTTTACATCCAGGTTTTGGAGGAAGTTCCATGAGGAACTGGGTACCCAGCTGCATTTTAGTACGACATATTACCCCCAGACCGACGGCCAAAGTGAGAGGACGATCCAGACACTGGAGGATATGCTGCGGGCATGTGTGCTGGATTTCGGAGGGAGCTGGGATACGTACCTCCCACTGGCAGAGTTTTCATACAATAACACCTATCATGCCAGTATTGACCGAGCACCATTTGAGATGTTATATGGACGGAGGTGCAGGACCCAAGTATGTTAGGATGAGGTTGAACATCGGGTTTTGGGGAGCATGGAGGTGGTACTCGAGACCACCGGACTGATTCAGCAAGTGCGCGATAGATTGCGAGTCGCGTAGAGTCGTCAGAAAAGCTATGCGGACCGGCATCGATCAGACCTCGAATTTCAGGAAGGAGACTTTGTCTTACTTAAGGTATCAACCTGGAAAGGGATTATCCAGTTCCG
Source organism: Lactuca sativa (assembly GCF_002870075.4). Lineage (NCBI taxonomy): Eukaryota > Viridiplantae > Streptophyta > Magnoliopsida > Asterales > Asteraceae > Lactuca > Lactuca sativa. The sequence goes on along the minus strand of NC_056625.2, from coordinate 63,672,376 downwards.
CAAGAGGGGCAAATTGGGGACTTGATTCATAGGCCCGTTCAGGATCATCGCCCGGGTGGGCAAGGTGGTGTATCGTTTAGAGCTCCCAGAGGAGCTTAGTCGGATTCACAACACCTTCCATGTGTCTCAGCTCCAGAAGTGTGTTGCCGACGAGTCTTCAGTCATATCCTTGGTTTAAATGTTAGATAGAGCTCAGAGGGCATACTCATTAATAAAGAAGCATTAACAAAGAATTTACTTTCTAAATTTCGTATGAATGGTGACTCAAAGGTTAAAATTCGGATGATGTTTGGAACAAAGCTCACCCCTTCACTTGACAAACCTGTAGTAGATATTACATTATACAGACAAATGATTGCTTCTTTATTGTATCTAACATCTAGTCGTCCTGAGATTATGTTTTGCAGTTTGCTATTTTGCGAGATTTCAAGCGAATCCACGAAAACCACACATGATGGCTTTAAGGAATATTTTAATATATCTTTATAAGACTACTTCTCTTGGATTATGGTATCCTTCTAACTCTGGATTTTTTATTCATGCACATTTTGATGTTGATCTCATAGGATGTGGTCTTGACCACAAAAGTACATCTAGTGGATGTATGTTCGATGAAAAATTGGTTAGCTGGCAATCAAAGAAACAAACATGCATATCATTATCAACTTCAGAAGCTGAATATATTGCACCAACCTCATGCACTTCACAAATTATCTAGATACAAAGTCAACTTAGAGGCTATGGCATGAAATTGAAAAAGATTCCTTTATATTGTTATTCTGAAACTGTTATACGTATTTTTCATAACCCTATTCAACATTCAAAGACAAAGCACATCGCATTACTTTATCATATTATAAAAGATCATGTTGAAGATAGAAACGTTGAAGTATATTTTGTACTATCAGAGGATTAATTGGCTGATATTTTCACGAAAGCTTTACCAGATATCACATTTAACAGAATTTTGCAAGGACTTGGAATGATTGATGTTGAATCAATTCTGAAGTCAAATCCTTGAAGTTATGAAAAGATTATCGTTTTAGACAACAAAACATATTTGATGCGCAGGGACAAGGTTTGAAAACTCAAACCTTGTGTGAATGCTTAAGATCAATGTCTGCTTGCTAATAAAATTTCTAGTCAAGCCTGGATAGACCAGTCAAGTCTTGGTTAATATATATTCAACAAATGATCAAGTAATAAATGAGGAATGAGAATAAATGATCAAAGTAAAGCTAATAAATGAAGAACAAGAAGAATGTTTGAAAGAGAGTTGAAATAACTTGGTAAATGCCAAAAGTGGGTGAATGATCTGTCTCTTAACATTGCATTGAAAGCGCCTTTAAATAGGAATGAGTGAAACATGGTACAAACCAATAAACATACATAGGACCGGATAAAATGAATAATTCTTACATTCTAATTGTCCAAGTTGACAAACATTCTAAGTCCTATGAAATGTCTAATCATGCAAAGACACAAAAGTAATTAATACATAAAGAGACAAAACAACTTCTCCGGATCAACACACATTCCGATCATAATGTCCATTCCAGAATGTATTCACTCCTGAACTTCTTATCATTTTCTGTCTAGGTCCAGATAGCTTCCGGACTACTCTTCACTTCGGAACTCATGTTGACTTTGGAATTATCACTTAGACTTAGGATTGCTAGAGGTTTACTTTCAGGTTCTAGCAATCTCCCCCTAAGTGAACTTAGTAATCCATTCAGTTATAAAGCTTCTTATTTGATGAAGGCATAAGCTCTGAACAACCATTCTCTGACTTCAATGTACCAGGCCTGTTGACTTACAAACTTTGCTTTGACCTGTTTCGGAGCTTTAGAATTGGATGCATGAGAAATGAACTTCCGAAGGGATTTGGTAGGAACTAGGTGTTTGTCATGGACACGGAAAAAGTCCTTATTTGTCTTCCTGTTTGTGTAGACAAACCATAGAACTGGGTCATCGATTAGACCATCTTTAAGCAATTCAGCTTCCGGAAAAACAAAGTTGATTTTTGCAACAAAGTCTTCAGTGCCGTATAGGTGGGCCAACTCATAGTCGCATCTACAAAACTCCGTGACATAGTCCTTGACGAAGCTTAAAGCTGCATGGTAAGCACCCAAGCTGATATCATTGTTTTGCATTCCTTGGAAGTGAGCAACCAAAGTAAGAATGTCATTCGAATTCATCGAAGGAAAATCCACATTAGTGATGGTCTGGTAAGTTGGTTTTCTCCGGAAGACGTGAAGTCGAAACAATGGGCAGTTGAGTTCGAACTTCAATAGGATTTTCCTTGCAAATCCATGGACTTTGGTTATTCTTTTCCTCGTCCATACTTCCTTCAAAGGTTGTGCATTCTTGGAGTAGAATGTTTCAAGCCTTTCACGTTCAGTCCGGAGGATCACTTCCGGATCGTCATTGGGGTGAAGAGGAGAAAACTTGATGTAGTATTTATTGTATAGAGAGAGAGGAAGATCGATTTATTCAGAGTCATTGGTGGGAACATCGTAATATACGAAGGGAACGATTTCATGATCACGGAGAATGCCTTCACAACATAGAGGAGATATTCCACACATCGGATCAGGATTATCCTTTATCCTTGAGAGCTTGGATCCGGATGTTGTCCTCTAGTGCCTTGTTGATTTCCTCCTGAGACTATCCTTGATTTTGATTTAGAAGATGTCCAAAGTGGAACGCTTGTTGTCTGACTGTCATTGGCGTTTTACCTTTGTCTCTTTTTAATGTAGCCATGATGAACTGCATACTGTCATCCACAACATATTCTGGAGTAGGGTTCAGAAGAGGATCTTCCGGAATGTCATCAGGGATCCGAAATGGAGAACCCTGGTCTATAGAACCAATATGTGGAGCCGGAATAGGTGGAAGCATTGAAGGACTGCCTTGGACGGCTTGGTTTTTGAGGAGTGATTTTTCTTTGGCCATTTGAATAGCCCTTTGTAGAACGTTAGGTAAAGTCGATGGCCAAGAGACTGCGGACCATATCCTCTTTTCTTCCTCTTTCATCACCTTTGGAAAAAGCGTCTTTGGAGCCTCGAGGCGAAGAACTCCTTTAGTGACATACTTATCTTCATCACTGTCTTCTTCTTCATTAGAGTTGTTTCCTAGAAGTCTGGAAACAACGTAGACTTCATCATCGGAATCCAGATCTTCATCTCGGAGTTGAAAAACTAAGGCATGCTTCCATGGTTGGCTGGGACCTTCTCCCCTTTTGTATCGGTGGTTTTCGGAACCGGTGCAAGTATTAAGGAGTCCTTCATATCTTCAAACTTGGAGAATACTTTCTAAAGGCCCATATTGAGTTGACGAGTTAGTGCATTATATGCTTCAGAAGAGGGAGCCTGGGCAGCGAGATGATCGAACAGATGGACAAGACCGGCTAACATCTCATCAAACTTTCGATTCAAAACGTCAACGATGTTCCAAGTGGATCAAAGTAGCTTGATGAGGACTTGTTGAATTATGAGATTTATCTTGTCCTTCTTTTTGAATTCTTTCTGCAGTCGTTGAATTTGCTTCTCATGACGAACATGGGTCTGTTTAATAAGATCGTTGGTAGCAGACACTAAGTCATCGTGGACCTTTTGCATGGTGGTGATCGTTTCCAGGTAGTGTTCAATGGAGGCATCATAGTTGGCCTCAATTTCTTCGATGGAGTGCATGAGCCGGAGAGAAATGAGTTGATCTACGGACTGATTGGATAAGGACTAAATGATAGTATCGAGCTTGGAATCCAGTCTGGAAACCTTTTGATCCAATTTAGTGTTGAGCTCTATTACGGAAGATTCGATTGAGGATACTTTCTTCATGGTATCGGACACACTTTTCTGAATCTCAAGGAGAGCAAATAGATCGACATAATCACCGACTGAGGATCCAATGTTAGAATTTGAATGCAGAGGCTTTTCCTTGTGAGGCTTGGGATTCATAGAAAGATCAGGATGAGTGGCAGCATTATCATGGAGCTTGTGAGTTGATTCGGATTCTTGCTAAGTAGAATAGGAGGATCCGAAATCAAATGCTAACTTTAAAGAAGATGGCTTCAGATGGAGTTGAACTGAAGAAACCATGTGGGCATCAACAACATTAGCAACATCGGTGGTCAGCAGCACTTCTTCTGAAATCTCATCCTACGAAGCTGGAGGATTGGAAGCTTGAGGAGGAGGATTTAGAGTTTCTCCGGATGTGAACTCGAGATCAAACAACTCAATAGTAGGAGAGACGTAGGGAAGGTTGCTTTGCATGGCTCTCTTCTTCATGGAAATAAGAGTTGGTTCTACTTGTGATCCGGTGAGCTCAGGAAGCCTGGAGTGTGCCCTGTTCACATAATCTACCCAAAAAGGATCGTTAATTCCTGGTCATCTTGTACCCTTTCTAGGTATCAGACTAGTTGAGGCATCCGAAGTCGGAGGGACTACTCTAGCTTCAGAATGTGTGACAACCCGAAGTTGTTCCATCGCCGTAACCCGTTCCGTCCGTAAAACCCGTCTTTAGCAATTCGTTCTGATTTCGTTTTTGGGCTAAGTTATTTAAATTTATATGTTTATTATAATCTCATGAGTGTCCAAAATCCTTAGAAACTCATGTAAACGGCACAAATTATTAATTTGAAATTTTTTAGAATCGGTCCCGCCGGGTTACGACAACTTAATCGGGTGCGACCAAAAGCCCCGTTTAACGTCGGTATCAGGTAAAATTCCACCGTGTCCCAAACCCGAACCATATATAAAGTTGATTAAGCCTCATTTGAAGCTTTTTCACTCTCTCTCTAACCTCTCTCCTCAAATCCAATCTAAGGGTCCAAAATCATCAAATTAAGGCTCCAAATCATCAAGGTAACTACCCTAACTCTTAGATTAGCATCTTTAACCTTCAATTTCATGTTCAAATCATGATTTAGGAACATAAACATGTGTTTACGGCCCTGGAACATTCTTAGGCCGTGAACACATATAAGTGGGGTTTTTGAGCTTTAAAACCCTTCCAAACCACCTTTGGAGCTTTGATATGGCTTATAGACTTAATGGAATGGACTTAGAACACCTTAAACTAATTATTAGAGAAGTAAACATGAGTTTACTGCCCAAGAACATGCTTGGGCCATAAACACCCATTCATGGGTAGTAAAATCATTCTAAGGTGTTAAATTGCCACTTACACACCTCCTAAGCCTTGAACTAAAATCTAGAAGCAACCACAAACGAATTAGAAGCCTTAAACTTGATGAAAACAACTCCCTTAGGAGTTCATGGCCGTAAACCCCCCAAGAATGGGTTCCTGGGCCGTAAACTCCTAAAACATTGTCAAATGGTGCCCTAACTTCACCGTTGACTTGTAAAATGTCTTGAAATCATATGTGATTGAGTTAGCACCATCAAAACACATTGTGAATGGGTACATGAGAGTTTACCGCCGTAAACTCATAGTTTACTGCCGTAAACTCCTCAAATGGTCCTTAAGATGCCCAAACTACTTTCCCATGCCTTGAAACCAAACCTTCAATTAACCCTCAAATATAAAAGGCCATTTAGCACCCTAGAACACACCACCATGAGTTTACGGCCATAAAATCATGGGGAGTGGGTAATTAGGGCCGGAAACTCTCTTGAGAGTTTACTCTTAAAGAGTAAAGTCCATATCCAAGCTATATGTGTCCATAGATGTCACCCGGGTCCCTTCCAAACACTTGTAATGAAGTGTTTTCGCATCTAGAAGTGTATATCCCTAAATAATTAATAATTCAAAGCCTAATTAGATACAAATGTGTATCTTTTCATAATACATAGGAATCTTGTGTGTTTGCAAGCCCTGAACTGACGTTTAGGATCCAAACCGACGCGTTCCTCAACCGGTGAGTTCATACCCCTACCTTTTTTCCATGTTTTTCAAATGTTTTCAGGGGGGAATACAAGCAAAAGTACAAGGAAATCTTGTACTTCAACTTATTATTTTCAGTTCAAATGTTTCTATGTATGCTTTTAATATAAAAATCGTATTAACCAATGGTGCGAACTACAGAGTAAACTATTAGACTAAATGTAGATTTCTTTAAAAAGTGTTATAATCAATGTTACATATTATATATTGCAAAGGAATCATACTAATCATAAACTAAGATTAATACTAATAGAATACGCCCTCAAATAGTAGCAGAACGAATACGAAAGTACAGTTAGGACAGAACGAATACGAAACGAATAGGACAGAACGAATAAGAATACAAAATAACGCCTTTGGATGACGCCAAGACTTCGGAAATACAGTTAATGTACGCCTTAAGTGTCACCAGAGTTTCAAAAATAATTTGAAGGTACGCCTCTGGACATCGACTGAGTTTCGAAAACATACACCTATGGATGTCGACAGAGTTGCGAAGATACGCCTAATGTACGCTTTTGGAAATCACCAGAACATTGAATATACAGTTAATGTACGTTGATGAGTGTATCCAAATATTCGAATATAAAACTAAGTACAGTAGATAATCGACATTCGTGTGTAGGATAACTAAGATATCAGAATACCTAACTAATACTATAAATATGGTAGCTACTAGTACATCGAAATCTAAACTAAGAGCTAACTACAACACTTAGGAAAATGTGGGATTTTCCTGGGATAACATAACAACTCGTAAACGAACTAAGTAACAAATGGATAGCCAAACTATTAGGAAAATATGGGATTTTCCTGAGATAACATACAACTCATAATCGAATTGGTAACAAATGATAACTAAACTATTTTTATAAGAATATATGAGATTTTCTTGGATAACAACTTTTTCAGAAAACCAAAAGGGAACTCATTCTTTTCAAAACTAAACCGCTTATGAACTCACCAGCTTTATGCTGATTTTCAAACTGCTTGTATTCTCAGGTTCGCATTAGATAGGTACACCGCCATCTTTTGGAGAAGACGGAGCGTTAGAAGACTCGTCTTTACTTTTGTTCATGTGATATATGTGTATAACACTTGTATAATGTGACAACCCGATATTTTGAGTCAATGTAATGTAAAACCGATCAAATTTAGGTCAAAATGTAACTTTCCTAAAAACTTATTCGGATTAAATAAAGTAATAGGTATCATATCAAGGTTTGCGTACATAAAAAGAACGTCCAAATCTGACCTCGGATGAGGAAGTTATGAAATTTTGAAGAAATTCCTTAATCACGTCATTTTAATAAATAAATAATAAAAATAATTTCGGAATTAGCCAACGGAATCTAAACGAAAGTTGTAGATCATGGTCTCACCTTCGCGTGGATATAAAGAACGTCAAAAACGGAGTTCGTATGAGAGAGATATGAATTTTTGAAGTTTATTTAAAATAAATAAGAATTTAAATATAAATTCCCGGTAATATCCGAAGGGGAGTCATCGGATTGGACCGAAGTACGCCCTGCGTACCTTCGTACGCCCCGCGTACTGAGATCGAGGGTCTCGGATCGTCCACGTCGCGCTATCCGAAGAGTTCTAACCCGTCCGACCCGTCCGAAGCTCCGACCCGTCCGACCCGACGTCCCATCCGACCCGCCGTCCCATCCGACCCGCGTACCCAGCAACCCGTCCCATCCGAACCGAGGCAGTCGAGGCTTCGGTCATGCATGACGTACGCGTACGCGCTGCGTACGAGCGTACGCCCCGCGTTCGGAGGCGGTTCAGCCTTCCTATAAATAGGATGCGAGGCTTTCCGAAAATGTTGCTCATTTCTCTCCTCTCTCTCACAACTTTGTCTCGTTTTCCGTGCCCGTTATAACCCGAAGCTCTGGTCTTTTTGCTCGAGTCCCGAGGGTCGATTTTACTCCCGAGATTCCCGAGAATCCCGAGAAAAATCCGTTTTCTGAGACGAAACTCTGCCCGGTTTTCCATCTCGCTTTCTCCAATCAATCAAGTGAGTTTCATACCCCTTAATCAACCTGTTAAATATTCTAAATGCGTTTATATGCTTTCAAAGGGGGGGAATACAAGTTAAAACACTTATAGTTATTGTTTCAAACACTTATGATTGCTCTAATCACATGTGATTAATAACTAGGGAAATCAGTGGTTTTATTACTATTCAAACTATATATATATCAAACTGTTTTACTTCTAAATGTTTTCCAAACCCATTTACTATTCGAATTTACACTGCAACTGTGATTTAAGCAAATGTTCCTTATACTTAAACTGTTTTAATCAAATCTACGCCTTCAAATTGTTTTATAGATTGACATCAAGTTAATCTTTCTTTAATAAAATATACTTATGTTTCAAATGTCTTATAAACACTTATTTATGTTTTTAAATTACAAATTACATGCCCGTATATGTATAGACGTATAAATAATGTTTAAAGGGCTTAGGAAGGCTATCCACCTTGTTTCCTTTTCCTCGATTTGGATGTGGTCTGATAGGATTTTGGGTGACCATCCGAAGGTCGTTTCCATATTAATTATATATCAAATATATATATATCGACATAAAAGTACTTCCATAATCATACGTACTAAACACACTGTTAACAAGTTACCATCGGGGTAACACAGAATTATACTATTACAACTGCTAGATCAATGAGTCAGTTCATTCATGAGTCTATACTCGGAAGAGAATATATACAACTATACTACGAGAACATATACAACTATACTAGAACAAGAAACATTTCATCACACATACAAGAACACGATAGCAAATGTGATCCACTGTATCGGAGCATGCCTTAAATGTCATGGCCCGAGTTGTAGCCAGAATTCTCTTGGAGGGAGAGCGTTGAGTTTGCGTATAGATCTATACTGGATTGACTATCCTACACCTTGCTGCTAGCTACAGCCGGACCTGCAGGTCTGCGGGTGCCAAACGTCATTCCGTTATTACGACCGTTCCTTATGTCGTTGTTATCAGTCGATAGTATGGTGCAATTATCACATTATACCTTAATATAAATCCGGTTTAAGGTAGTAGTAATTAGTACAACAGTAGTTCTTATTATACAAAACTACAGTGCTACAATGATTTACCCATTACACATTTTGGTGATAATCTCACTTAAGCATTAATGTACAAACTATATTTTATCAAATGATAGTTATACTTGGGTAATCACACACTTTTACAACAGACGAGTTTACAAAACAGTTAAGCCTTGGTAGAAGGCTACCTTAAATAGAAAATATAGGATTTTCTGAGAGATTCAAACTTTTACAAACTTATACATTGAGACAGGTTCAAACGTTTTTGACAACGAACATTGACACTAAAATACTTATGAACTCACCAGCTTAATGCTGATAAACTCTTTCAAAATAACTTGTATTCTCAGGTCATCAGTAGACAGGTACCGATGCCAGCTTTTGAGATGATGGAGCATACTCAAGACTCATCATTTTGTTATTCTGATTTACGTTATATTTTTGGTGTCTAAAACTGTACAGAACACGCATGTATTAAATTTATATATTTAATGAAATGGATGATGTTGTTTGCCTATTTACATTTACTGTGTTGTGATTACCTTACATGACGTCCTCCGCCCCAGAACGTTTCCGCCGTTCTTGGTTTTGGGGTGTGACAGATTGGTATCAGAGCATTGTTTATAGTGAATTGAGTATATCAACCCATAAAAGATATACTAAACTATAAACCCATTAGGGATTAAACTCTGACCAAGAGTCTATACTTTAAATAATAAAATATTTAACTAAGTATACTAGTCTGCATACATACTAAAATAAGTGTCACAATGACAAGAACAAAAGTATTATGATTGTTAAATATCACAAGTGAGCTCGGGGATGTATGGTCAGTCCTGGGAATGGCATAGCCTGATCAACTATGCTGATCCTAGGAGTGATTAGCACATGCCTTAGAATGGTTGTGATAGGTTAACAAGTCTAAAAACTTACCAACAATACCACAAGAAGATCAATAGAACTTAAACTTAAAATACTATAGGAGTATTTTGCGCTACTAGTTACACATATACTATATTCTTATACCTCTATTCTCGCATAGATCTTGATGGCTAGATATCCATCATGGCGACCCGGACTTTCCCAATAAAGGCAATATCAGGTGGATCTATGAAGAGCCCGAAGTTGATCATCCAATCCCTTTGGATGATCACCTCGCAGAAGGCTTTTCAGATGGGTCCGACTCCGAGCCTGAAGTCAACAACCTACCGATTGTAGGTCAAGCCCCGAACAACAACCCTTACCATACTTTGGGGACCGAACCTTTTACAACGTCAGCGATGGTGGCTCTACTGACCGAGCTCTGCCTGTCATTATCCGCAGAATAGCTCGTATAGTCGAGCAAGGTGGAGCAGCCGTCGACCGGGTCATAGAGATTGATGCCGACTCAGGTGTCAACACAGTCAGCATCCGCCGTCTTGAAGAAGACATGGAACGGACCCGGAGGACAAATAAAACCCTGCAATAGCAGTTGGCTGCCTCACGAGCTGAAATATTGGAACTTCGAGCTCGTCAGAGGACTTAGGATCGACCCATTCAAAGAGATGTTTCGTCAAGTGTCCGACCGCAGTACTCGCCCGGGATTTTCCCATCGCCGTTGGTTAATGTCTAGTACATCTCCGTCTTGTAATTAAAGAATAGCCTTTAACATCTGTGCTCCAAGTAGCACTTGTGTGTAAAATATTTCTAACTTTCCATACTCAAAATTTGAAATCTAAGGACTGTCAAACTTTTCTATATGGTATGATGTATGACCTACTGTTAGGTCGATTTTCCCTGAACTTAGTACATCAGTAATACCAGTAAATTTTTGAGATCTATCTATCTGAGGAAAAATCTATACATTTGTGCTTTCTAATAATGCTTGTTGTGGTTTCAAGCACCCTTTCAACTGTTGGACTATGTTTAGTTAGTCCATGTGTCACTCTCGCGTTGCTTACAAATTGATTATTACCATCTTTCGTATCTTTTAAACTTTCAGCTGAAGGATGCCTCCTCGCAAGTCTCCCAGGAATAGGAATAATCCTGCACCTCCACCACCTCCTCCGCCTCCGGTCATCGATACTGTAGCCCTGAATGCTGTCGTAGCTGCAGCAGTGGCAACCGCCATGGCTCAGTATCACTCTTCTGATGCCAGCAGAGGTGGAACCCCTGTGGAATCTATTCCGATCGAAATCCCTGTGCGCTCAAGGGAGTGCTCTTACAAGGATTTTACAAACTGCAAGCCGAAGCCTTTCTATGGCACCGGCGGAGTCATTGCTCTCTCGCAATGGTTCGAGAAGACTGAATCAGTCTTCGAAATTTGTTCATGCTCTGCTGCGTGCAAGGTGAAATATGCCGCATGCACCTTTGAGGGTAAAGCCCTAACGTGGTGGAACGGCCACGTCAAAGCCCTATCTCTCGTCGTAGCTAACGACATGGGCTGGGAAACAATGAAAGACCTCATGACTGAAGAATACTGCCCGAGGGGCGAGATCCAGAAACTGGAGCAGGAACTCTGGAACCTGTCAATGAAGGGCATCAATGTGGTCGTTTATACTGCCCGATTCAGCGAGCTGGTGGCCCTCTGCCCTAATATGGTTCCCACCGAGGGGAAGAAGATCGAGAGGTACATATGGGGACTAGTGCCTCCGTATCAGGGGAATGTGCTAGCGTCAAACCCCGCTACCTTCGACAGTGCCAAACGATTGGCACAACGACTCATTGACCATGGAGTCAAAACCTCTGCAACCACAACCACCCTAGCCATCCCGGAACCCTCCAAACCCGCCGATACTAAGCGGAAATTCTGGGATGAAAGGAAGAAGCATCAGGCTGCCAAAAAGCAGCAATTGGTGGCAATTCATGCCGCAGTAACCCCTACTGCTGTTACAACTGCTCCGGTGAGTCGGTATGCTGGAAGTTCGCCCAAGTGCACCAAATGCAGCTACCACCACAACGGCCCCTGCCGTGAATTGCAGTGCTCTAACTGCAACAGGAAAGGACACACCGTCCGATTCTGTAAGTTCCCGGCACAACCTATCAACCAAGTCCCTGGATCTGGCGCGAGCCCAACCTGCTATGGATGTGGCGAATCAGGCCACTTTAAGAGGGACTGCCCCAAAGCAAGGAATGCTGGAGGAGCAGGGAGGGTACTAGCTATTGGCCACGGGGAAGCAGTTGCTGACCCGACAGTGGTGACCGGTACGTTCCTCCTCGATAACTCCTATGCATGCATTCTATTCGATAGTGGAGCGGAGCGAAGCTTCGTAAACCATAAATTTACTCGCATGCTTAATCAACCACCGCACGCACTCAAAGAACTATTTACAGTAGAAATGGCTAATGGAAAAACTGAAAATACGAATAGCATATACTTAGGTTGTACCCTAACTCTAGACAACCATTCATTTCCAATCGACCTCATGCCAGTCTCAATAAAAAGTTTCGACGTCATCATTGGCATGGACTGGTTAAGCCTTCATCGTGCCGACATCATGTGCTTCGAGAAAGCAGTCCGTCTAAACCTTCCGTCTAGCGAAACTCTTATAGTCTATGGCGACAAACCCGGTGCAAGTCTTCGCATCATATCAAGTATTCAAGCACAGAAATACCTGCGTAAGGAATACCACGCATTCCTTGCTCACGTCGTCGACACGAACCTAGAAACGAAAGAACTAAAGAACCTCCCAGTAGTGAGCGACTTCCCCGACATTTTCCCAGAAGAACTACCCGGATTACCTCCGCAACGACAAGTCGAGTTCAGAATCGACTTAGTCCCAGGAGCTACCCCAGTAGCCAAGTCGCCCTACCGTTTAGCACCAGCCGAAATGCAAGAACTCTCTGGTCAACTTAACGAACTGCTCAGCAAGGGCTTTATAAGGCCAAGTTTCTCACCTTGGGGAGCACCGGTCTTGTTTGTTAAGAAGAAGGACGGATCCTTCCGTATGTGTATTGACTACAGGGAACTCAACAAACTGACGGTCAAGAACCGTTATCCTCTACCACGCATAGATGATCTATTCGACCAACTGCAAGGGGCGAACTATTTTTCTAAGATTGATCTGAGATCCGGGTATCACCAGTTACGAGTACTAGAGGAGGATGTGCCGAAGACCGCCTTCCGAACTCGTTACGGACATTACGAGTTCGTGGTGATGCCATTCGGATTGACCAATGCGCCCGCAGTCTTCATGGATCTGATGAATAGAGTATGCCGACCCTACTTGGATCAGTTCGTCATCGTTTTCATTGACGACATCCTAATCTACTCCCGAAGTAAGAAAGAACATGGCAATCATCTGCGACAAGTTCTAGGGACATTACGAAAAGAGAAACTTTATGCGAAGTTCTCAAAATGTGAATTTTGGATCCGAAGAGTCGAATTCTTAGGACACGTGGTAGGCGAAGAGGGAATCCACGTGGACCCATCCAAAATTAAGGCCATTGAGAACTGGTCAGCACCGAAGACTCCTACAGAAATTCGCCAATTTCTAGGTCTCGCTGGCTACTACCGCAGGTTCATTCAGAACTTCTCACGAATAGCGAAGCCTCTTACAACCCTGACCCAGAAAGGTGTGGCCTTTGACTGGGAAGAGAAACAAGAAAGAGCGTTCCAAACGCTCAAACGAGCCTTGTGCACCGCACCAATACTATCCCTGCCAGAAGGAATAGAAGACTTCGTAGTTTATTGCGATGCATCGAATCAAGGGCTCGGATGTGTTCTGATGCAGCGAGGTAAGGTCATCGCCTACGCCTCGAGACAATTGAAGACACACGAGGTTAACTACACGACCCACGATCTTGAACTAGGAGCAGTAGTGTTTGCTCTGAAGATCTGGAGACATTACTTGTATGGAACGAAGAGCACTATCTTTACCGACCACAAAAGTTTACAACACATTTTCGATCAGAAGGAGCTCAACATGAGACAACGACGATGGGTCGAGCTACTCAGTGATTACGAATGCGATATTCGTTATCATCCGGGTAAAGCCAACGTAGTAGCAGACGCCCTAAGTCGGAAGGAATATTCTGGTCGCAAAGTCAAGTCATTATCGATAACCATCCATTCACACCTGACTAAGCAAATTCAGGCGGCTCAACTTGAGGCCATGAAATCTGAAAATGTGTCAAGTGAATCCCTGAGAGGAATGGACAAGAATTTAGAAGCCAAGGGTGACGGAGCTTTATATTTCATGAACCAGATCTGGACACCGAAACATGGTGGCTTCCGAGACTTGGTCATGACCGAGGCGCACAACACTCGGTATTCCGTCCACCCAGGTTCAGATAAGATGTATCTGGATCTTAAGAAGCTATACTGGTGGCCTAATATGAAAGCAGAGATTGCTACCTTCGTAAGTAAATGCCTTACTTGCGCAAAGGTTAAGGTCGAGTACCAGAAGCCCTCTGGTTTATTGCAGCAACCAGAGATCCCGGAATGGAAGTGGGAGCGGATCACTATGGATTTCATAACCAAGTTGCCCAGGACAACGGGTGGACTTGACACCATATGGGTCATCGTTGATAGATTGACCAAGTCTGCACACTTCCTGCCCATCAAAGAAACCGACAAGATGGAGAAGCTTACGAGAACATACATTAGGGAAATCGTACGGCTACATGGTGTACCTATGTCCATTATCTCCGATAGAGATAGTAGGTTCACCTCAAGATTTTGGCAATCACTACAACATTCCCTAGGAACGAGGCTGGACATGAGCACAGCCTACCATCCTCAGACCGACGGACAGAGTGAGAGGACCATCCAAACTCTAGAAGATATGTTGCGAGCCTGCGTGATTGACTTTGGGAAGGCATGGGATACTCATTTACCCCTTGTCGAGTTTTCCTATAATAACAGTTATCACACGAGCATCAAGGCTGCTCCATTTGAAGCTCTCTACGGCCGTAAGTGCAGATCCCCTCTGTGCTGGGCTGAGGTGGGTGATACCCAATTAGCCAGGGGGCAAACTTTTGACAGTACTCTCACCGGTCCGGAGATCATTCGGGAAACAACAGAGAAAATCGTTCAGATCCGTGAACGATTGAAAGCCTCCAGAGACCGACAGAAGAGCTACGCTGATAAACGAAGGAAACCTTTGGAATTTCAGGTGGGAGACCGAGTCCTCCTCAAAGTCTCACCCTGGAAGGGCTTGATACGCTTCGGCAAGCGTGGGAAGCTTAATCCGAGGTACATAGGGCCTTTCGAGATTCTTGCAAGAGTCGGCCCCGTAGCTTACAAACTCGAACTACCAGACGCACTTCGTAACGTACATTCTACATTCCACGTATCTAACTTGAAAAAGTGTCTATCCGACGAGACTCTCGTAATCCCACTCGACGAGATCGAAATCAACGAAAGCCTCAACTTCGTGGAAGAACCTACAGAGATCATGGACCGTGAGGTCAAGCAGACAAAGCAAAGCCGTATCCCTATCGTGAAGGTTCGCTGGAATGCCAAGCGAGGACCGGAATTCACTTGGGAACGTG
The DNA here is from genome assembly GCF_002870075.4 of Lactuca sativa. Classification (NCBI taxonomy): domain Eukaryota; kingdom Viridiplantae; phylum Streptophyta; class Magnoliopsida; order Asterales; family Asteraceae; genus Lactuca; species Lactuca sativa. The sequence goes on along the minus strand of NC_056625.2, from coordinate 63,656,912 downwards.
AGGATCAGATGAAACTGAAATACCCTCACCTTTTTGCTTAGTTATTTGTAAATTCTAGCGTGATTAAAATTCTAATTTCGGGACGAAATTCCTTCTAACGGGGGGATGATGTGACAACCCGATATTTTGAGTCAATGTAATGTAAAACCGATCAAATTTAGGTCAAAATGTAACTTTCCTAAAAACTTATTCGGATTAAATAAAGTAATAGGTATCATATCAAGGTTTGCGTACATAAAAAGAACGTCCAAATCTGACCTCGGATGAGGAAGTTATGAAATTTTGAAGAAATTCCTTAATCACGTCATTTTAATAAATAAATAATAAAAATAATTTCGGAATTAGCCAACGGAATCTAAACGAAAGTTGTAGATCATGGTCTCACCTTCGCGTGGATATAAAGAACGTCAAAAACGGAGTTCGTATGAGAGAGATATGAATTTTTGAAGTTTATTTAAAATAAATAAGAATTTAAATATAAATTCCCGGTAATATCCGAAGGGGAGTCATCGGATTGGACCGAAGTACGCCCTGCGTACCTTCGTACGCCCCGCGTACTGAGATCGAGGGTCTCGGATCGTCCACGTCGCGCTATCCGAAGAGTTCTAACCCGTCCGACCCGTCCGAAGCTCCGACCCGTCCGACCCGACGTCCCATCCGACCCGCCGTCCCATCCGACCCGCGTACCCAGCAACCCGTCCCATCCGAACCGAGGCAGTCGAGGCTTCGGTCATGCATGACGTACGCGTACGCGCTGCGTACGAGCGTACGCCCCGCGTTCGGAGGCGGTTCAGCCTTCCTATAAATAGGATGCGAGGCTTTCCGAAAATGTTGCTCATTTCTCTCCTCTCTCTCACAACTTTGTCTCGTTTTCCGTGCCCGTTATAACCCGAAGCTCTGGTCTTTTTGCTCGAGTCCCGAGGGTCGATTTTACTCCCGAGATTCCCGAGAATCCCGAGAAAAATCCGTTTTCTGAGACGAAACTCTGCCCGGTTTTCCATCTCGCTTTCTCCAATCAATCAAGTGAGTTTCATACCCCTTAATCAACCTGTTAAATATTCTAAATGCGTTTATATGCTTTCAAAGGGGGGGAATACAAGTTAAAACACTTATAGTTATTGTTTCAAACACTTATGATTGCTCTAATCACATGTGATTAATAACTAGGGAAATCAGTGGTTTTATTACTATTCAAACTATATATATATCAAACTGTTTTACTTCTAAATGTTTTCCAAACCCATTTACTATTCGAATTTACACTGCAACTGTGATTTAAGCAAATGTTCCTTATACTTAAACTGTTTTAATCAAATCTACGCCTTCAAATTGTTTTATAGATTGACATCAAGTTAATCTTTCTTTAATAAAATATACTTATGTTTCAAATGTCTTATAAACACTTATTTATGTTTTTAAATTACAAATTACATGCCCGTATATGTATAGACGTATAAATAATGTTTAAAGGGCTTAGGAAGGCTATCCACCTTGTTTCCTTTTCCTCGATTTGGATGTGGTCTGATAGGATTTTGGGTGACCATCCGAAGGTCGTTTCCATATTAATTATATATCAAATATATATATATCGACATAAAAGTACTTCCATAATCATACGTACTAAACACACTGTTAACAAGTTACCATCGGGGTAACACAGAATTATACTATTACAACTGCTAGATCAATGAGTCAGTTCATTCATGAGTCTATACTCGGAAGAGAATATATACAACTATACTACGAGAACATATACAACTATACTAGAACAAGAAACATTTCATCACACATACAAGAACACGATAGCAAATGTGATCCACTGTATCGGAGCATGCCTTAAATGTCATGGCCCGAGTTGTAGCCAGAATTCTCTTGGAGGGAGAGCGTTGAGTTTGCGTATAGATCTATACTGGATTGACTATCCTACACCTTGCTGCTAGCTACAGCCGGACCTGCAGGTCTGCGGGTGCCAAACGTCATTCCGTTATTACGACCGTTCCTTATGTCGTTGTTATCAGTCGATAGTATGGTGCAATTATCACATTATACCTTAATATAAATCCGGTTTAAGGTAGTAGTAATTAGTACAACAGTAGTTCTTATTATACAAAACTACAGTGCTACAATGATTTACCCATTACACATTTTGGTGATAATCTCACTTAAGCATTAATGTACAAACTATATTTTATCAAATGATAGTTATACTTGGGTAATCACACACTTTTACAACAGACGAGTTTACAAAACAGTTAAGCCTTGGTAGAAGGCTACCTTAAATAGAAAATATAGGATTTTCTGAGAGATTCAAACTTTTACAAACTTATACATTGAGACAGGTTCAAACGTTTTTGACAACGAACATTGACACTAAAATACTTATGAACTCACCAGCTTAATGCTGATAAACTCTTTCAAAATAACTTGTATTCTCAGGTCATCAGTAGACAGGTACCGATGCCAGCTTTTGAGATGATGGAGCATACTCAAGACTCATCATTTTGTTATTCTGATTTACGTTATATTTTTGGTGTCTAAAACTGTACAGAACACGCATGTATTAAATTTATATATTTAATGAAATGGATGATGTTGTTTGCCTATTTACATTTACTGTGTTGTGATTACCTTACATGACGTCCTCCGCCCCAGAACGTTTCCGCCGTTCTTGGTTTTGGGGTGTGACAGATTGGTATCAGAGCATTGTTTATAGTGAATTGAGTATATCAACCCATAAAAGATATACTAAACTATAAACCCATTAGGGATTAAACTCTGACCAAGAGTCTATACTTTAAATAATAAAATATTTAACTAAGTATACTAGTCTGCATACATACTAAAATAAGTGTCACAATGACAAGAACAAAAGTATTACGATTGTTAAATATCACAAGTGAGCTCGGGGATGTATGGTCAGTCCTGGGAATGGCATAGCCTGATCAACTATGCTGATCCTAGGAGTGATTAGCACATGCCTTAGAATGGTTGTGATAGGTTAACAAGTCTAAAAACTTACCAACAATACCACAAGAAGATCAATAGAACTTAAACTTAAAATACTATAGGAGTATTTTGCGCTACTAGTTACACATATACTATATTCTTATACCTCTATTCTCGCATAGATCTTGATGGCTAGATATCCATCATGGCGACCCGGACTTTCCCAATAAAGGCAATATCAGGTGGATCTATGAAGAGCCCGAAGTTGATCATCCAATCCCTTTGGATGATCACCTCGCAGAAGGCTTTTCAGATGGGTCCGACTCCGAGCCTGAAGTCAACAACCTACCGATTGTAGGTCAAGCCCCGAACAACAACCCTTACCATACTTTGGGGACCGAACCTTTTACAACGTCAGCGATGGTGGCTCTACTGACCGAGCTCTGCCTGTCATTATCCGCAGAATAGCTCGTATAGTCGAGCAAGGTGGAGCAGCCGTCGACCGGGTCATAGAGATTGATGCCGACTCAGGTGTCAACACAGTCAGCATCCGCCGTCTTGAAGAAGACATGGAACGGACCCGGAGGACAAATAAAACCCTGCAATAGCAGTTGGCTGCCTCACGAGCTGAAATATTGGAACTTCGAGCTCGTCAGAGGACTTAGGATCGACCCATTCAAAGAGATGTTTCGTCAAGTGTCCGACCGCAGTACTCGCCCGGGATTTTCCCATCGCCGTTGGTTAATGTCTAGTACATCTCCGTCTTGTAATTAAAGAATAGCCTTTAACATCTGTGCTCCAAGTAGCACTTGTGTGTAAAATATTTCTAACTTTCCATACTCAAAATTTGAAATCTAAGGACTGTCAAACTTTTCTATATGGTATGATGTATGACCTACTGTTAGGTCGATTTTCCCTGAACTTAGTACATCAGTAATACCAGTAAATTTTTGAGATCTATCTATCTGAGGAAAAATCTATACATTTGTGCTTTCTAATAATGCTTGTTGTGGTTTCAAGCACCCTTTCAACTGTTGGACTATGTTTAGTTAGTCCATGTGTCACTCTCGCGTTGCTTACAAATTGATTATTACCATCTTTCGTATCTTTTAAACTTTCAGCTGAAGGATGCCTCCTCGCAAGTCTCCCAGGAATAGGAATAATCCTGCACCTCCACCACCTCCTCCGCCTCCGGTCATCGATACTGTAGCCCTGAATGCTGTCGTAGCTGCAGCAGTGGCAACCGCCATGGCTCAGTATCACTCTTCTGATGCCAGCAGAGGTGGAACCCCTGTGGAATCTATTCCGATCGAAATCCTTGTGCGCTCAAGGGAGTGCTCTTACAAGGATTTTACAAACTGCAAGCCGAAGCCTTTCTATGGCACCGGCGGAGTCATTGCTCTCTCGCAATGGTTCGAGAAGACTGAATCAGTCTTCGAAATTTGTTCATGCTCTGCTGCGTGCAAGGTGAAATATGCCGCATGCACCTTTGAGGGTAAAGCCCTAACGTGGTGGAACGGCCACGTCAAAGCCCTATCTCTCGTCGTAGCTAACGACATGGGCTGGGAAACAATGAAAGACCTCATGACTGAAGAATACTGCCCGAGGGGCGAGATCCAGAAATTGGAGCAGGAACTCTGGAACCTGTCAATGAAGGGCACCAATGTGGTCGTTTATACTGCCCGATTCAGCGAGCTGGTGGCCCTCTGCCCCAATATGGTTCCCACCGAGGGGAAGAAGATCGAGAGGTACATATGGGGACTAGTGCCTCCGTATCAGGGGAATGTGCTAGCGTCAAACCCCGCTACCTTCGACAGTGCCAAACGATTGGCACAACGACTCATTGACCATGGAGTCAAAACCTCTGCAACCACAACCACCCTAGCCATCCCGGAACCCTCCAAACCCGCCGATACTAAGCGGAAATTCTGGGATGAAAGGAAGAAGCATCAGGCTGCCAAAAAGCAGCAATTGGTGGCAATTCATGCCGCAGTAACCCCTACTGCTGTTACAACTGCTCCGGTGAGTCGGTATGCTGGAAGTTCGCCCAAGTGGCAATTCATGCCGCAGTAACCCCTACTGCTGTTACAACTGCTCCGGTGAGTCGGTATGGGTGTTGTATGCTGCGGTTAAACCTGGGCAGTTAGGTAGTCGTGTCTAGGATCAATATAGCCTGGCCAACTATATTCATTGGAGACATGGCCAACATGTGCTTGGGAGTGACTGTGGTATGCAGCATGCCTAAAACTCACCCAATACCCAAAACAACGAGCCGTCGTCACAGCAAAACATAAGATACTATGGGAGTATTTTAGCCAAAGCCGAGTACGTTGTAGAAATTCATTCAGAGTATTGCTACTCGTTCCTTCTTTCGCAAAATTTTATGTGATTTGATAACTCTTTCATGCTTTATCGCTTAATAGAATTCAATATCTGTCTTAATGAGATATCCCCTGTTCCATATCTCTTGATTCAATTCAGAGGACCTATGATCCTCTCTTTCCTGGCTATTTTAGATCAAGATGCCTCCGAGGAAAAGACCCAGCTCAAAGAATAACAACCCTCCACCACCACCACCTCCTCCTCAATTTGATCCTATCGTGTTCGAGGCAGCTATTGCTGCCGCAGTGGCAGCCGCTATGTCTCACATAAACCCCAGTGGTCCAGGGGGTGGTACCCAGACCCAAAACCAGGAAGGTAGTCAGGGACACCGGAAGGAGTGTTCCTATAAAGACTTTATGAACACACAACCCACATTCTTCGATGGCACAGGGGATGTCATTTCTCTAACTCGGTGGTTAGAGAAAATCAAATATATCTTCGAGATCTGTGCCTGTTCAGAATCTGACAAGGTGAAATTCGCCGCCTACACATTCACCGATAAAACTCTGACTTGGTGGAACGGCTGAGTCAAATCCTTAACTTTAGCTGTAGCGAATGCTATGGGTTGGGAAGTTATGAAGGAACTTCTGTTAGCAGAATACTGCCCTCGGGGTGAAATACAGAAGCTGGAGAATGAAGTCTGGAACCTGAGGACGAAGGGTTCCGATATTGCCGCCTACACATCCAGATTTAATGACTTGGCGCTTCTCTGTCCGGGATTGGTTACCCCGGAGAGAAAAGATTGAGAGGTTCATCTGGGGATTGACCCAGCCAACCAAAGGGAATGTTTTAGCTGCGAAGCCGGATACCTATGACAGCGCCAAATGCCTAGCGCAAACCTTGATCGACCATAGCGATGACCCAGAGGAAGCGGCCACCACTCCTGAGCCGACAGAGAAGAGTGGTGAGAAAAGAAAGTTTTGGAAGAAGAAGAAGAAGAGTCAGCCTTCTCCGGAGTCCTTAAAGAAGTAGCAAATAGTGGCAGTCCATGTTGCCACAACCCCTGCTACTGTTTCTATTGTCGGTTCCTCAGCCCAAGCACCTATCACCGGATATGCCGGTATTCTCCCGTGGGTAACCGATGCAGTTACCACCACCGCATCCCTAGTCCCTGTCGTGAGAAATTTTGAAAAAACAATGGCCAGGAAGGTCACCTCGTGCGAAGCTGCAGAGCACCAACCCAATCAACTAGTCAAGCTTCCGAAGCGGGTATTGGTCAAGCCTACTACAGTTGTGGGGAACTCGGAAATTACAAGCGAAACTGCCCCAAGGAAGCAACATCTGGCAACACCGGGAGAGTCCTAGCTATAGGAAAAAATGAGGCAGCCACCGACCCCACCATTGGCACAGGTATATTCCTCCTTGATGAATCTTATACCTGCAATCCTTTTCGATTCTAGTGCTGAAAGAAATTGCTAGCTATCCATTTAAATATCTTTCTAAACTTAGTCCTTCGTTAGTAACCGAAACGTGTACCGTCGAGATGGCTAACAAGTGAGAAAGAGAACGCTAACAACATATCCATAGGTTGTATTCTTACTCTGGACGATTATCCTTTCCATTCGATCTAATGGCAACTTTTCATGAAGAGCTTTGATGCTATCATTGGCATGGGATGGCCGAGTCTCATTCATGCTGTTATTCTTGGTTCTGAAAAGGCCATCCGTCCAAATCTTTCCCCTGACCTGACTCTCATGATCTACGGCGATAAAACTAATTCCAAGCTTCGCATCATTTGGTGCATCAAAGCTAAAAAGTATTTCCCCGAAAGGAGTGTCATGCATTCCTAGTCATTGTGATCATCGGGGAACAGAAAGTTAAAGACCTTGAGAGCATCCCCGAAGTTTGCAACCTTTCTGATGTACCTCCCGTAGATCTCCCGAGAATTCTTTCTGAATGTCTAGTCGAGTCTCGCATCGAACTAATCCCTAGAACTACCCCGTAGCCAAACCTCCGTGACGATGATATTTCCAAGACAGCGATCAAGACTCGACATGGTCACCACGAGTTCGTAGTGGTGCCCTATGATCAAACCACTTTCCTTAGTCATGTAGTAAGAAAAGAAGGCATACCCGTAGACCCTTCTAAAAATCAAGGCGATAGAGAAATAGTCGGCACCGAAGATACCCACTGAAACCCGTCAATTTTTGGGTCCCACCGGCTATTATCGCAGACCCACCCATAAATTTCTTCCAAAATCATCAAACCCATAACTATTCTGACACAGAAAAATGTACCCTCTTGTTGTAGATTTCGTCCTGTTGAAGGTCTTACCCCGAAGAAGGCATGATACATTTTGAAACGCGTAAAACTTCACCCAAGGTACATCGGACTCTTTGAAATCCCCGCCAGAACCGGAACCGTGAACTACAAACTTCGACTACCTCAAGGACTAAGTAGTATCCATCCTGTCTTCCACGTATCGAATCTTTAAAAGCGCCTGCCCGATGAAACCCTAGTAATCCCTTTGATGATACCAAAATCAACGAAAGACAGAACCCCCATGGAAGAACAAATTGAGATCATGGATCGAGAGATCAAAAGTACGAATCAAATCCGCATCCCGATAGTGAGGGTTCGCTGAAATGTCAAGCGGAGACCCGATTCCACTTGGGAGCGTGAAGAACCGAAGTAGTAGATTCATCCACATCTATTTTAAATACATGATCTATATCTTAATCTTTGAAATTTCGGGACGAAATTCCCTCTAACCGGGGGATAATGTGACAACCCGAAGTTGTTCCATCGCCGTAACCCGTTCCGTCTGTAAAAACCGTCTTTAGCAATTCGTTCCGATTTCGTTTTTGGGATAAGTTATTTAAATTTATATGTTTATTATAATCTCATGAGTGTCCAAACTCCTTAGAAACTCATGTAAATGACCCAAATTATTAATTTGAAAATTTCTAGAATCGGTCCCGCCGGGTTACGACAACTTAATCAGGTGCGACCAAAAGCCCCGTTTAACGTCGGTATCGGGTAAAATTCCACCATGTCCCAAACCTGAACCATATATAAAGTTGATTAAGCCTCATTTGAATCTTTTTCACTCTCTCTCTCTAACCTCTCTCCTCAAATCCAATCTAAGGGTCCAAAATCATCAAATTAAGGCTCCAAATCATCAAGGTAACTATCCTAACTCTTAGATTAGCATCTTTAACCTTCAAATTCGTGTTCAAATCATGATTTAGGACCATAAACATGTGTTTACGGCCCCGGAACATTCTTGGGCCGTGAACACATATAAGTGGGGTTTTTGAGCCTTAAAACCCTTCCAAACCACCTTTGGAGCTTTGATATGGCTTATAGACTTAATGGAATGGAATTAGAACACCTTAAACTCATTATAAGAGGACTAAACATGAGTTTACTGCCCAAGAACATGCTTGGGCCATAAACACCCATTCATGGGTAGTAAACTCCTTCTAAGTTGTTAAATTGCCACTTACACACCTCCTAAGCCTTGAACTAAAATCTAGAAGCAACCACAAACGAATTAGAAGCCTTAAACTTGATGAAAACAACTCCCTTAGGATTTTATGGCCGTAAACTCCCCAAGGATGGGTTCCTGGGCCGTAAACTCCTAAAACATTGTCAAATGGTGCCCTAACTTCACCCCTTGACTTGTAAAATGACTTGAACTCATATGTGATTGACTTAGCACCATCAAAACACATTGTGAACGGGTACCATGAGTGTTTACGGCCGTAAAGTCATAGTTTACTGTCGTAAATCCTCAAATGGTCCTTAAGATCCCAAACTAGTTTCCCATGCCTTGAAACCAAACATTGAATTAACCCTCAAATATACAAGGCCATTTAGCACCCTAGAACACACCACCATGAGTTTATGGCCGTAAACTCATGGGGAGTGGGTCATTAGGGTTGAAAATTCTCTTGAGAGTTTACTCTTGAAGAATAAACTCCATATCCAAGCTGTATGTGTCCATAGATGTCACCCGGGTCCCTTCCAAACACTTGTAATGAAGTGTTTTTGCATCTAGAAGTGTATATCCCCAACTAATTAATAATTCAAAGCCTAATTAGATTCAAATGTGTATCTTTTCATAATACATGGGAATCTTGTGTGTTTGCAAGCCCTGAACTGACGTTTAGGATCCAAACCGACGCGTTCCTCAACCGGTGAGTTCATACCCCTACCTTTTTTCCATGTTTTTCAAATATTTTCAGGCGGGAATACAAGCAAAAGTACAAGGAAATCTTGTACTTCAACTTATTATTTTCAGTTCAAATGTTTCATTTTATGTATCCTTTTAATATCGAAAATCGTATTAACCAATGGTGCGAATTGCAGAGTAAACTGTTAGACTAAATGTAGATTTCTTTAAAAAGTGTTATAATCAATGTTACATATTATATATTGAAAAGGAATCATACTAATCGTAAACTAAGATTAATACTAATAGAATACGCCCTCAGATAGTAGCAGAATGAATACGAAAGTACAGTTAGGACAGAACGAATACGAATACGAAATAACGCCTTTGGATGACGCCAAGACTTCGGAAATACAGTTAATGTACGCCTTGAGTGTCACCAGAGTTTCTGAAATAATTTGAAGGTATGCCTCTAGACATTGATTGAGTTTCGAAAACATACGCCTTTGGATGTCGACAGAGTTGCGAAGATACGCCTAATGTACGCTTTTGGAAATCACCAGAACATCGAATATACAGTTAATGTATGTTTCTGAATGTATCCAAATATTCGAATATACAACTAAGTACAGTAGATAATCGACATTCGTGTGTAGGATAACTAGGATATCAAAATACCTAACTAATACTATATATATGGTAGCTACTAGTACGTCAGAATCTAAACCAAGAGCTAACCACAACACTTAGGAAAATATGGGATTTTCCTGGGATAACATAACAACTCGTAAACGAACTAACTAATGAATGGATAACCAAACTATTAGGAAAATATGGGATTTTCCTGAGATAACATACAACTCATAATCGAATTGGTAACAAATGATAACTAAACTGTTTTTTATAAGAAAATATGGGATTTTCTTGGATAACAACTTTTTCAGAAAACCAAAAGGGAACTCATTCTTTTCAAAACTAAATCGCTTATGAACTCACCCGCTTTATGTTGATTTTCAAACTGCTTGTATTCTCAGGTCCGCATTAGATAGGTACACCGCCATCTTTTGGAGAAGACGGAGCGTTAGAAGACTCGTGTTTACTTTTGTTCATGTGATATATGTGTATAATACTTGTATAACTTTACTCTCAAACAAATGTAAATGATTCGATGTAATGTAATGTTTTGTGTTTACTGTGTTACTATGTACATTGGTTATGATATTCAACATGAAGTCACCTCCACCCCGGAACGTTTCCACCTTGGGTTTCGGGGTGTGATAGAATGCCTATGGTCCGGAATAGGGGTTCCGGAGTGTGTGCGTGTAGAAACAAGTGGGATATCAAAAGTGACACGTGGGTGTGTTCCAAGGGGTGCAAGGAACCATGGTCAACACCGGCATCGATTTTTTTAAAAGGTAAGGGTGGATTATGTGGAGACTCCTCGTGCGTTTGTGCTTGTGATATTGAAGCATTGGGGGGTACCTCAAATGAGTAGGAAGGAGGGGTGTTCGGACGGCCAGAGTCAACCTGAATGTCATGAGTATCTTCCTGTGGAGAGGAAGAGCCGACTTTGGTTCTCTTTTGTGGCTTCGACTTAGTAGGGGACGTTTTCCGCTTAGCGGACTTCTTCGACTTCCTTGGTCCGGAAGATATTGGCATGGCCACATTCAAAATACGCTCAATGGGGACTTGGGCAGACGGTGTTGGGTCGAACACAATCGAATTCACGAAATGTTTTTTCAAGTGAGGAGAATCGGAAGGAATAATGTCCAACATATGTTGAGGTAGCCTCTGGAGAGAACCAAAAGAAGATTGGTCTAGAATTCTATAGGATTCAACAGTATTGAAGGAAATGAATATCTCCGGAGGAATCGTAGCACAAGGGAGAGGTTCGGAAAGCTCTTTGAAGTGTTGCTGAAGAGTCAGAGCCCAAAACCTAGGGCTTGAGATCTCATTCTCCTTTCTTTTGATGGAAAACTTGCAGAATTCTTGCCATAGTACCTCCGGAATGTCAACCGCATTATCACGTCCGGAATAAATGTTGTAAACCACATACAACCAATCCTTGCTAAGAGTATCCGTACCTCCGTGCTTTTCGGATAGTCCTCAAACGATCAGATGCATCAGCACGGTCCAGAGTCCGGACACGACTGATTTCTTGAAGTATTTTGCTTTCTAGCCCTGGTTGTACCCAATGTGATTCAAGAACAATTGAAATTCTTCTGCAGTTCGTTCTTGAACTGTGAATCCTATGGGGTTTTCTTTAACACCAATCGCCTTTAAGAAAGTGGATTTGTAGATTGGAACAATTATATCACCAATGATTTTGGTTTCCACTACATCGTCTTCTTCTTTGATTGTTGTGATAGCCCTGTGGAGATGATGAAGTGGACGAGGTGGTTCAGGGACTATAGTGAGAGGGATGGAGTTGAGATGGTTCGCAATGAACTCTATCATAACTCTAATGTATTTATCGTAATCCATAGGGTTTAGTGAAAATAATAATGTGGTATCCATGAGAAAGGGTTCAGGCGATGTTGAAGATGATGATCCCGTCAAGGGTTTCTTCTTTGCAATCGACTTCTTGGGAGTGGAGGCAGTTGGTGCATTTTTCTGTGGAGAAGATTGGGAAACCATTGTTGTAGATGGATGAGTGCTTGAAGAACAAGATGAACATAGAGAGAAATCGAGGTTTTGGAAGGTTTGTGTGCGTAAAGAGGTAAAAGGGGGTTTCGATGGGTAGATATAGGTAAGGGAAATGGGTCGAGTTAAGAATGGTAATGACGAGGGTCCGAATTCGAACCGGGTTGCATTAAATAAAAAACGACTTTTTGGGGGTTGGTTTGAATTGGGAAGGAAAAGTTTTGCCTTATAAACCTTTGGAATTCCGGATGAGCGGTTCCGGACAGTGTAAGAGCCGGAGGATAAAGACTTGTGCTCCAGAACATGGTCATTTTCAAAAATGGTCTGGAAAGGGAAATAATTCGGAGAGAGTTTTAGTTAAAGAAAATTCGATTCCGGAGTCGAAAATTGATTGCGATTCCAAAAAAAAAGTTTATTGCGATTCCGGAACATGGTCATTTTGAAAAATTGATTGCGATTCCAGAAAAAATTTATGATTCCGGAGCGAAAATTCCGAAATAATGATTTTCAAGAATTTTTAGGATGGATTTGAAGAAGTTTCCAGAACATTATTTGTAAAGCAGTCCGAAGTAAGATTTGAGAAAACTTCCGGAGTGAATTTTGAAATTTAGAAGTGCAAAATGCAATACCTTTCCAGAGTGTAATTCCGAGATGCCATTATGAAGTATATTCTGAGTTGAATATTTGAACACTATGACTATGTGGACTTTGAACAACAAATAATCTGGATGAACTGTACAGTTAAAACTCAAGTGATGGTAAAAAATAAAGACAAGTAAAATGATCCTATGTATTCCGAGAGAAAGTAGTTCCGAGATGAAAAAAACGGTGTTTAAGATCGAAATTAATTTCCTTTCGAATACTTCTATCTAAGAGAACAAGTCTGTTGAAAGAACTGAGGATCTAGCCTCATCATGCCCATCTTGTTCAGAAAACCATTTAATTTGGTTTTGTCTAATGCGTTAGTAAAAACGTCAGCAATCTCACCGTCAGATGGAACAAAAATGAGTTCAATCTTACCATTTAGAACATGCTCTTTTATAAAATGGTACCTTATTTCAATGTGCTTAGTTATTGAGTGCTAAATTGGATTGTAAGAAATTGCAATGGCACTTTGAGAATCACAATATATGGGAATACATTTAAAGCGGTAACCATAATCCAAGAGTTGAGATTTCATACACAGAACCTGAGATGTGCAGCTGGCAGCAACAATGTATTCGGCTTTAGCTGTTGAGAGTGCAATGCAGTTCTGTTTCTTGGATGACCAACTTACCAAACGACAACTTAAGAACTGACATCCACCTGAAGTGCTTTTTCTATCAAGTGGAAGACCACCATAGTTTGAATCTGAATAGGCTTGAAGTAGGAAGCTCTCGTTTGCTGGATACTAGATTTCGAGACTCTTTGTACCTTTGAGGTAACAGAAAATTTGTTTCACAGCCAAGAGATGAGACATCTTTGGGTTGACTTGAAATCTGACACACAAACATGTGGAAAACATGATATTCGGATGACTTGCTGTGAGATAGAGCAAAGATCCAATCATTCCTCAGTACTTCTTTTCAACAACTGAAACACCTGAAGGGTCGTCAAAGATCTTGTGTCTGAAGGCCATTGGTACCTTGGCTGAGGCACAGGTGTCCATTGAGTATTTCTTGAGGAGTTCCGAAATGTACTTCTCTTGGTGAATGAAGATTCCTCGGTTAGTTTGTTTGACTTGGACGCCAAGAAAGAAGCTTAACTCCCTATTTATGCTCATTTGGAATCGATTGATCATCAGTTTAGCAAATTCAGCAACCATAAATGAGTCCGTAGATCCAAAAATGATGTCATCCACATAAATTTGAACCAGCATGAGATTCTTTCCATTTGATTTTCAACCATGGATATAAATGCCGAGAAATGGCATTCATTTTGGATACTTGTAGCAGAACGAGTCTGGACACTAGCATTAGGGTTTCCGATTACTTAGTTCGGAGGATGATCCTTTGCACAAACATGTAACCTTGGGAGTTCTTGTGCAGTAGTCGATCTGATATCAACAGTATGATTGATTCCCCCCTCCCCTGAATGGTTTGAGTATGAGGATGATGCTCCCCTGAACTTCTGAACAGGAGAGGTTGACATCATCGTCAAAAAGGAACTCAAAGAAATTTTCATTTTCATAAATGTTGATAGGATTGGTGTCATCAAAATCAGCAGCAGCATCATGGAAGCCATCCATATTTGATTCAAGAGAGGGATGACCATTCTCCCCCTCAACCTGAGAAGGTTGAAACGGTTTGGAATCAAATGGAGGGAGACATGGGATCGGACCAGAGATGTTTTGAGAGACAGGAGCTTCCGAAGGAGATACAGGAGTAGGGATTGGTCTTGTTCAAGATTCCGAATCAAGGAGGCTATTTCGTAAGGTCCAAAGAGAGTTTCAAAATCAACTTCAACAATTGTTTGCGGGTTCGGACATCCTAGCGGTGGAGCATCAGACTCCATAATGTGAGTTGTAATATGGGTTGGGCCAGAATTCCGAACGAAGTTGTCATCGAAAGTAACATCAAAGCTTTCTTCTAGAACACGCGTTATCCGGTTAAGATGGCTTCATCAAATTTAGGTTGGAACTTGGTAAACTGATCACGGTTGTTCTTGATGAAGCATCTGCATCCGAAAACATGAAGAAATGAGGTTGTTGGCTTTCGACCATTCATTGCTTCGTACGGTGTCATGTTGAGGCGTCGATTGATGATACTCTGATTTTGAGTGAAACTGGCAGTTGATACGGCTTCAGCCCAGAGGTAAAGTGGTAGATTTGAAAAGTTTAGCATGGATTGAGTAGCTTCAATGAGAATTCTATTACGTCTTTCGACGACACCATTCTGTTGTGGAGTATAAAGAGCTGAGAAGTTGTGGTCAATTCCTTTCTCTGTGAAGAATTTCTCAATGGTGGAATTAGTGAATTCTGATCCATTGTCACTTCGGATTCTCCTAATTGGGAGTTTGATAAGAACATCTATTCCTTTGACAAAATTGATGTGCTCTGAGGCTGTTTCGGATTTCAGCCTTAGGAAGAAGTGTTGAGATAAAATCTCTTGAACGTTTAGATCTTTCACAGGTAAATCAAAGAAGAACAAACTATTAAATCAAACAAGACAAAGAACATAATATATAATCAATATAAAGCTTATGATTCAAACGTAGTCACGCCTCAGTGGAGCTGGATTAAGAACTTTCACTGTAGATGCACGCTAGGGTTTGCAATACTATTATAAGAATAATCAAAAGCGTTGTAACAAAGGATGCATGCATGCACCTAAAATACTAAAACCCTAGAATAAAATAATGCACGATTGGACAGGCCCAAACCGGTTACAAAACTGGGCTAATAAGAAACGAGCCCAAGACGCAACACACCAATCCCAACAATCTCCCCCTTTGCGTCAATTGGGGCAAGACCTTCACTTCGGTTGATTGACTGCAGCTCGTTCACCACCTTGAATAAGCATGGAATCACAACAAGAAGAACATGGCGAAAGTGGATATACTATCTTATCATATCTGTGAAGTACTTCTTATCGCTTTCACTATTTTGCTTGGATCTGTGAATAATCCCTAGAACATACTCCAAGCACGAAGTAGTAAAGAGATGTTTATTAGTTAAAGCGAACAGGCAATTCTTACCATCCTGTTTGGTGAACATCACAGAGTTTAATACCGGATCAATCTTTTCCATCTTCATCTTTGTGACATCACTTGCAGAACCAACAGGAAAAATAGTGGACTTCTTCCTGAGAACCAAAGCGATCTCTTGATCCATCTTAGCTACCTCCAGAATGTAGCAGACTAGCAACCTTTTTAGATGATTAATTATTGGCTCATACTCAACTGGGTTGGAGAGTAAAATGTTGTGCAGAACAATCCAATCATGAGGATTAAGATTGGGTAGATCAGCAAGGGAGAAGGTATGCTCAGACAAGGTCGAACCTCTGGTAACTTTGAACTTGAAGTTGATGTATTTCCCTGCTGCTTGAGGCTTAAGGACCTGAACTGTAATAATTTTCTGAGCGCTCCAAGTGAGATATTATGGTTGAGCGAACTCCATGTAGTAATCAATGAGCTCACGATCAACCTTCGAGTCGGGATGTGGGACTTCTGCAATGGGAAGAAATCAGTGAAACACAAACGCCTTTCGGGTGATAGGCAAATCAAATTGAGAGTCCTTTTTGTTTTCACAATCCAAAGACACTACTGGCTCAAGCCAATGAGTGTTAGGGGAATCAATGGCTTCTTTGATCAGCTTCTCTAGAGTCCAAAAGGGAAAGAGGGTTTTCCTTCTCTTCAACTTCCTTTACAATCTTGGCATTGAGATCGATTTCCCTTTCTCTTGCCTTTCGCTTCAAATCTTCAGCGATTGTCTCCTCTTCCTCATCACTGTCATCCACAGTACCCTTGCCTTTAGCCTTAAAGCCCGAACACAAAGCATGCTCAGTCTTCTTTTGTTCTGGCAGGGAAGAAGGAGGAGGTTGAGACGAAGATGTGGGTCCTTCTCCCCCTTATTTTGGAGGTACCATAGTCTTTGAAACACCTTCAATGCGACTCAACATCCCAAGGGCAGGACGGAATTTTTCAGCAAGATGGCGTCTAACTGAGATTGTGAGGATTGGATCATGAGCCTCCACGACGTTCAATAAAATAGCGTGTACGTCTGAGACACAGCTTTTGACGACAACCCTTTCAGATCGAAGTTGATTGACTTCATTGTTCGCCTGTGAAAGTTGGAGATTCTTGGTTTTCAGCTGAGTAGTCTTGAGAGCAAGCTCATCCATGAGTGAGTTCTCCATGGCTTTTGCTTCTCAACAGCAAATGCTTCTTCAAGTTTTCTAATTGAGCTGGTCACTTTAGAAGCGTTCAACTCAGCTGCACCCTATAAGAACTCAAGAAAAATATTAGCATCTTGAATTAGTTTATCGACTTTTTCCGTCGCTTCTGTACACACTTTGGTTGAGGCGGTAATAGCTGCTGTGGCATTAGAAATGGAAGCATCATCAGCCTTGACAAGGGAGTCAAGCATGGTCTGAATGACAGCTTCAGAATAGGGATGGTGAGAGGAAGAAGATGCCATGAGAGTGTCAAGTTTGGCATTCAGCTCCTAGATGTGATTTTTGGTAATAGGAGCATCATCATCGTCATCACTCTGAACTCGGTAGGGGCTATAGTAGAATGAATCAAATTCCATGTCTTCACCACCAAGGACAGTATTAGTTTCATTTGAAGGTGTAGGAGATAGTGGTTTGGTTATCTCAGGGACTGAAGACCGAATCCCCATATCAGATACGTTGGTTGGAACTCTAGTGGTGGTGGTTGTCGTTGCTTTAGAAAATAGAGGAGTAGGAATGGTAATGGTCGAGGTGGGTTGTGATGTGATGTAAATAGGAATAGAAGAAGGTGGAGAAGAAGGTACTGGGGAGTGAACAGGTAGCTCAGGTGTGGGTGACCTAGGTGGAGTATTACCACGAACCGAAACCTCCTCATCAGAGCTTTCACTCTCAGATGTAGTAGGAGAAGGTTGTTTATTGCCAATAGGAAGATACTCAGAGTCTAAGTCACTGGACGTTTGAAGGATAAGCCTCCGGGCTGGCTTTTTGGTTTTCTTCTGCTTAGTCTGGGAAGGAGCCGCCTTGTCAGACTTTTGCTTCTGTGGAGTTTGCCCCTTATCTGTTTTGATAACCCTCACTTCCTTTTGTTTTTCTTGTCTCTTTCCCCTATTTGCCGGCTTGTCTGCATCCTCTATGGAGCGAATCATAGCGGGTGTGAGTTCTCTAGGACCCGCAGAAGGTATCTTCTTGTACTCTAAAATGATCGGACTTACCTCAGGCACACAAGCATACATGGATGCTGGAATGGATCCACCAAATGAAAACTTTGACGGATCAGTGACAATAATCTTCGTTGTATGGAATGTGGCAATTGAGTCTATCATGATTGGGACATGAAAACGATCCATCTCCCACTTCGTGACAATCGACCAGAACCTGCCACACGAGACTTCATAATGGCGAGAGGAGGAAGTTTATCTCTGAATGAACTATTTCCATAGGATTGATCCATAATCATGATGTACCCCATTGTACAACCCATAAAGAATAGTTATGAACGATTTACTCGCCATGTCTGATCCAGCACTGCGTTCTGAAAGACCTTTGAACAAGAGATTGAAGAGGCCATTCCATTGTGGGGGAAGGGAGGATTTCTTGAACTTCGTTACAGTGGTTAGGGTTTCAGTATACCCCACGTCGTAGAACATTCAGAACAATTGACCGGTAGTGATGGAATCAGGGTTTACCATGGTGGGTTTATGAGCAAGACCTAGCAGTGTGCAGAAATAATTTTTGGAAATCAAGGTTTTCTCTTTGTGAATGTCGAAGTGGATTCTCTCTGAAACTTTGTAATAATGGGCAGTGGAGTAGATATGAGAGAGATAGGACATGGGAACTACAGCCACCTTTATGAGAGCGTCGACAAGCGGAGAGTGTTTGAGGCATTCCATGACCTGCGGCACGTAGGGTTCATAGGTGAATGGTGTAAGGTCGATCAATAGGTTTTGTTGAGGTTTGATGGTTAGCGGAGTAGAGTGAACGGAGGTATCTTGAACAGAAGAGGATTCCGCCATGGATGAAGCATGGGAAGAAGATGATGAATAGTGAGAGAAGTTGTCGTTTGCTTTTAGAAGATTTGAGAGCGGTAAAAGAGTAAAGTTGATTGGGAGAAATCCTTTTATACATGAGAGTATGAGAGAGAAAGGTCCGCCTAGAATCTTGTCTTTTGTGAAACGGTTCCTGATGCAATGGGGATTAGATAGTTGGCAACCCCGATGATGACACAGGAGAGAGAAAAAAGTTACACTTTTATGCGCCTTTTCATAGATATCACCTTTTCCAAATCGACAACACTTTTGGATAACTGCTAACTCATCCATTGTGCTTTATCTGAAACGTCACCAACATAAATCACTTGAACCTTTATCAACCGGATTGTTTCATTTGAGAACTGCCATAACATCTTTAGAGCACATGTTATACGAAAAATAACTTACACAAACGAGAACCAGAATTTTGGAAAATCAACTATTTTCGTGCATAGAGTGTGAATGATAAAGAAATAAATCGAACTTTGTGGGATATTGTGAGGTCAAGTAAGACATGAAACAGTGGATCCCGGGCACGAATCTCATCCTTTCAAGTGAAGAGAGACTTCAAAGTGTCTGTGAGGTTTCCCGTTAAAATACGATCAAGTGCTTTTTAAGAAGCAATGAATGGCATCTTTTATATATAAGGCTTGTAAGGGTGGCTTTCGCTTCAATTCAAGTTCCGGTTCTTGATATAAGACCGAAAGAGAATGAGGTACTTGTGAGACCAATGTGGCCTATTGAAAAAGTAGGTTTGACATGTATTCAGTGATTTGTTGAAAATAAGAAATCTCAAAAATAAATTGGATCCTTGGGGAAGAAAAGTCTTGGAGATATACAATCTCAAAAGGATCACTCAAAATAAAAAGAGATTTCATTGGTGAAAGCTAGAACATAGTAATTGTTCACCGTCCATACATTAAGGGTAGTGAAATGTGGGTTTCACTTAGTACGTAGTGACACAAGACTAAGATCATAAACATAGAGTGTGGTGTAACCATAAACCTCAGTGGTAGGTACTGAGAGTCTCAAGGGTTACATGAATGAGATGAAGTGAGATGGAAAAAAATGATGTAGGTGGTTTAAGATGCGAATGTACCTCTACTATAAAAGTAGGACCAAGCAGAAAACTCTAAACTCAATATGAGAAGACTAAGATAGCTCACGATGAGATTGAATGTAACAGTCGAATTGGGAAAACCTGATTTGTATATATCATATTATTAAGACTTCACTCAAAATCTTCAGAGGCTTTGGTCAACATGCAGTAGCATGCATCTAGGGACACTTAACTAATCCATTGAAAAGAATTTATACATGATTCAGCTCCATCATTGAGAGTAACTTTTATACAAAGAAAAACATGAAAAAATGAAATAAAATGGAAAGTATTTTTGTATTTTGTGAAAATTTCTAAAGAAAGAGAAATAAGAACAAAAGGAAAATTATTTTTGGATTTTATGAAAATAAATAAAAGAAATGAAAAGAAAAACATAAAAATGAGTATGTAAAAGAATGTACAAAAGAATACAACCAAAATACCTTTTAGTGAAAAAGAAACGAACTGAGTTCAGTAGGACCGAACCCGAAATAGACCGAGCGTTCGGTTCATTTTGGTTCCCGTGTGAAACGAACCCAAAATAGACCAAGCGTTCGCTCTATTTCGCTTATAACCTTTAATGAAGCGAAGGCGATTTCGATACTAATTTAGCTTCCATCATTCCTAGGCCTTGAAGGATCTTATTGACACTTGCTTCAGGTAAGGCCTTAGTAAAGATGTCTGCTAATTGATCAGTGGTTCTAACGAAGTGGATTTCTACGTTACCATCTTCCACATGATCTTTGATGAAGTGATATCGCAGTGCGATGTGCTTTGTATTTGAGTGTTGCACTGGGTTATGACAAAACCTAATTGCACTTTCTGAGTCACAATATAGTGGGATTTTCTTCATGTTCAGCCCATAGTCTTTAAGTTGACTTCGTATCCAAATGACTTGAGATGTGCATGATGCTGCAACTATATATTCAGCGTCAGTTATGGAGAGAGAAACATAGGTTTGTTTCTTTGATTTCCAGCTTACTAATTTGCCATCCATAAATTAACATCCTCCAGTAGTGCTCTTACGATCCAATCGACAACCCCCTAGGTCAGCGTCTGAGAATGCTTGGACAAAGAATCTTGAGTTGGCTGGAAACCATAGACCGAGAGAGGAGGTCCACTTCAGATAGCGAAAGATGTTCTTCACTGACAGCATGTGAGGTTCACGTGGGTTAGCTTGGAATCGGGCACAATAGCAAACTGAGAACATGATGTCTGGCCTACTGGCTGTGAGATACATCAGTGACCCAATCATCTGACGATAAAGCATCATGTCAGCAGTTGGTTTCTCCAACGATGGTGTAAGCTTAGTTCCAAATGCCATAGGAACTTTCAGTTTTGAGTCTCCCATCATACAAAACTTGGCAAGCAATGTCTTTGTGTATGCCTCCTGATTGATAAAAATGCCTTCGGGTCCCTGTCTAATATTCAAGACAAGGAAAAAGCTAATCGGACCCATTGAGCTCATCTAAAATTTAGTTTCCATCAACTTCATGAATTCAACTGTTAGGCTGGGATTCGTGGAGCCAAAGATGATGTTATCAACATAAATTTGGACTATCATAAGGTGGTTACCTTCTTTCTTACGAAAGAAGGTTAGGTCAACCGAACTCTGTTTAAATTTGGACATTTTCAAGAATCGAGTAAGGGTTTCATACCATGCTCTGGGAGCCTGCTTCAGGCCATATACTGCTTTGTCCAGAATGTAGCAGTGATCTGGATGATTCTCGTTCACGAAGCCTGGCGGTTTCTCTACATACACCGTTTCTTAAAGTTCTCCATTAAGAAAGGCACACTTTATGTCCATTTGATAGACTTCAAAATTCTTGTGTGGAGCGTAATCAAGAAAGATTCGAACCGACTCTAATCTTGCAAATTGAGCTAAGGTCTCTTCATAATCTGTACCTTCTTCTTGACAGTATTCTTTCACAACCAACCGAGCCTTGTTGCGAATCACATTCCCTTCCTTGTCCATCTTATTCCTGAATACCCATTTGAGACCAACAATCGAAGCATCCTTTGGAGTTGGAATTAGTCGCCATACTTTGTTTCTTTTAAACTCGTTCAGCTCATCTTGCATGGCTTGAACCCAATCAGAATGATCAAGAGCTATATTAACCGTCTTCGGTTCAACTTTGGAGACAAAGGAGTTGAACATACAAAACTCTACTTGAGATAATAGTGCAGCTTGCTTCGCTTTCAGCTAAGATCGAGTTAAGACCTTTTCAGAAGATTCTCCAATGATTTGACTTCGAGGATGATCTTTGGTCCATTTAATGAGAGGAGGGTAATTTGGATCACAAGAGGGATCCAGTTCTGCATTGATTTCTTCTTCAAATTCTAATTGTGTATCATCATCATTAGCATTCATATTCTCCCCCTCGAATGATGAAACGAGCTCAATTTCTAGATCAGAACACTCCCCTTCGGTTGGAATTTCGGTTGAACTTGATGACGGTGATGATGGATTCTCCCACTAGAATGATGAATCTCGATTATTTATAAGAGACGAACCCCCTGGATATAAGGACTATTAGCGGACGGTTCGCTTGAGTCTGTCCTTTCAGTTGCCTTCGGTTGTTCATCTGCCATCTTCTTTGCAACATCGTCAATAATTTGCTTCAAATTGTCGACTCGGTTATCTATAGCCTTGGATTCAGGATCAATAGCTTTTTCTGGGTCATCGACGAGTAGCATATATTGCTCGAAAAGATTTAAATCGGCACTGTGACTTGACCAGACTTTGGAAAGATTTCTTGCATTGCATCTTCACTTGCCTTCAACTTCTTGACATAATTGTCATCGAAAGTGACATAGTATGTTTCTTCAATCTTCTTTGAATGTTTACTTAGAACTCTATACGCCTTTGAGTTCAACGAGTAGCCCAAAAAGATCCCTTCATCGGCCTTAGCATCAAACTTGTTTCGATTCTCCTTTGAGTTGAAGATGAAACATCTTGAATCGAACATGTGAAAGAACTTCACATTTGGCTTGCGGTTGTTCAAGATCTCATAAGGAGTGACTGAGAAGCGTTTGTTCAGATACGATCTATTATGTGTGTAACAAGTAGTAGCAATAGCATCAACCCAGAAATATAAAGGCAAGGAAGCAAAGTTCAGCATAGTTCGAGCCGCTTCGCACATAGAACGATTTCGCCTTTCGACGATTCCATTCTGTTGTGGAGTATATGGAGCAAAAAAATTGTGAGTCGTTCCCTTCTCAGCTAGAAAATCTTCAAAATCCTTGTTCTTTAATTCCAAGCCATTGTTGCTTCTCATATTACGAACCACTTTTCGTAGTTAAACCTCTACTTGCTTTATGAAGAGTTTGAGCTTGGGAGTTGCCTCTGATTTTTGCTTCAAGAAAAATACCCACGTGAAGCGACAGAAATCGTCTACGATAACAAGTATGTACGTGTTTCCACCAATACTTTCGATAGAGGAAGGATCACACATATCGATATGTAGTAGCTCTAGTGGTTCTATCACCTTTGTGTTGGTAATAGAAGGATGTCTTTGTCGACTTTGCTTTCCCATTTCACAAGCTGCACATAGGTGTTCTTTGTCAAATTTGAGAACTGGAAGACCTCGAACGTGATCTCCAAGCACCAGCTTGTTGATATCTTTGAAATTGAGATGTGAGAGCCTTCGATGCCATAACCAGCTTTCGTCTGAGTGTGCCTTCGTTAGCAGGAAAACAGCTGGTTTCCCTCGAATTGGATTGAGATTTAAAGGGTACATTTCTCCCTTACGCTTCGACTTTAGCAGAATATTATTTGACTTCTTTTCGACTATTTCTGAGCCTTCGTCATCAAAGGAGACCTTCAATCCGGTGCTAACCACCAGCTGTGAGACACTGATGAGGTTGTGCTGCAATCCTTCAACGTATGCTACCTTTCTGATCGAGAAGTCACCATTTGTAATCATTCCATAGCCTTTGATAGTTCCAAACGAATTATTGCCATATTTCACCGTTCTACCATCCTTGAGAGACCGAAACTCCCTCAGTTCTTCCCTTCTACCTGTCATGTGACGCGAGTAGCCACTGTCAATGTACCATTCCTCGTCAAACTGTCCATCACGAATAACCTGCAAAATATCAAGCAGATTTAGGAACCCAAAGTTTCTTGGGTCCTTGTGAGCCTTTTACAGGCCAGGGAATAGTAAGAGAAACATCAACCAGATAAGTTCTTTTTATTAGAGTTGTTTCATCTTTTCTTTTTATTGTAAAAACTTTGATTTTATTTGACTTGGACTCATTTGATTTAGACATAGGATTTGTGGTTTTGACGTCTGCATGCTTTTGGGTCTCTTTCGGGAGTCTATCATCTTCTAGAAAGATCTTTCCTTTTCCCTTTGAATCTTTAGAAGAATGAGAATAAAAACTACCTTCCCTTCGGTTCTTCTTACAAGTGGATTTGGGACCGAACCCATCCTTTCGGTTGCTTACATGTTGAGGACCGAAACCTTCCTTTCGGGTTCTTACATGTCGAGGACCGAAACTTTCCTTTCGGTTGCTATCGCTACGGGGACTGAAGTTACCCATTCGGTCTGTTTTATTTTGTGGATCAAAGGTACCATTTCGGTTGTTGACCAACTGATGCCTGAAACTCTCCTTTCGGTTGTTGAGACTTTGTGAACCGAACCTTTGCCCTTGGCTATTTTCGTGGTTGTAGCCAAAATCCTTGTTTTGGTTGTTCTTGCCACGTAAGGGAGACTGCATTCGGTTGGCTCTTGGTACTCCTTGTGACTTATTTGTCTTTTCATACCTAATGTAATGAGGATTCTGGGATCGCCAAAACTATTTTCTTTCTGAGCGATTCTTCTTGTATCTCAGGTTATGTTGGTGTTTTCGTTCTGCGACCTGTTTTGGATTTTTGTGAATGTTGGCCTCTTTTTTCGGTACTTGAGCATGACTTTCGCTCTTTGACGAACATGTCTCACTGGATGCCAGCACTTGTTCGCCTGAAGATTTTTTTGTACTACTTGTACTTGGCACATCATATCGTGTAGGTTCATTAAGTGGTTCTGCCACATACCTACTATTCACTCTCCATGATGTTTTATGAGATAGAACTTCTGTTTTATCGGCGTTATCTATCGATGCTGACCAAAAAACTCATCACACCCATTAGCATTATCTTCATCTACCAGTGTTGTTAGTTTGGCTGTCTGCTGTGGTGTAATTCCTTTAACTATGTAAACTTGATTTGGAGTGGTTTGAAACTTTTGATATACAACAATTTTTGCTTTGAGGACTTTAGTCTTGTCTATCGATGAGCGAGCGAACTCAATAGAGTTTTGAAAAATGATATTTTTACTTGTTCCGGGTTCGCTCTTGAAAAATAAAGAACAGTCCACCACATCCTCTACAGTGATGTCACTCATGTCATCATCCTCATCAAGTTCAGATGCATTTTCAACATAAATTTTATTTTCTGAACTTAATTTGGCATTCAATGAGTCAAATTTCTATACAGTTTCGGTTCTTAGTTTCAGTTTATCGTTTTCATCCAACGGATTTTTGAGCATATCCTTATGGTCTTTTGACTTTATGTAGGACTCTATTTTGTCAATACCAATTTTGTAGGCAAGAGATATTTCATCAAAAGATACAACATTTTCATAGTTGTAAGCTTCGGCATCGACTTCATCCTCCTTCAACTCAAGGAACGGTAAAATCATGCGATGTATCTTATTTCCTATTTCACAATCGATATGTAACTGAGTGATATTAAAATATAATCTTTTTGTAATCACATAAAAAATGTTTCGTTGTTTCAAAAGCTTAATACTGTCTCGTTACAAATAGATTGACTCATCCCTAAACCTAATTAATTCCTTCTCCTTCTGCTCAATCCAAATTCTCCTCTCCTCACTCTTCGATGATATCCTGCTAATTTGATCAGTCAGGTTAGAGTTTGTGACACGAGTTTGGGTAAGACTACTACTTAAACTATAAAATTTAGATTTTAGTCCATTTAGTTCCTTTTCGTAGTTAGTAATAGGAATTTTCAGAGAAATGAGAATATTTTGTACCTTCTTGATCAACTCATCACATTCGTTGATCTGTGTACTGATAGGTTTCACAGCGAAACATCTGTCTTCTCACTCCTTCTCATCATCCATTCCACCATCCGTTGTGTATCCTCGAATCTGTGACACGTCGTCCGTCACCATCAGACATCTTCCCTCAACCTTTTCTTCTTTCACTAGCAGAGCTTTTCCATGAGTGGGCTTTCTGACTTCTTCATCCTTTGAATATGTGGACCACACCTGAACTCCACCAAATTCATCGTTCTCACTTGTACCCTGCACAATTAAAGCGTTCATGGTGTAATTGTGAGTTGCTAATTTCTTTTTCTTGATCTCCTCCAATCTTCTCAGGGGGTTCTCTTCCTCATCGTCTTCATCAACTCTTTCAGACTTTTTCTTCGGCATGCAGTCTTTGGCAAAGTGATTCTTGCCTCCACAGTAATGGCAATCAAAACCTGAGTCACCACCAATCTTCGTTTCCTTCTTAGTTTCTTCAGACTTTGAACCCATCTTCGGGTCCTCATCCACCTTTTCGGAACTATAACTTCCTTACCAGTTTTGGTTCTTATTAGCGAGGAACTTCCTTTTTTTAAACTTTCTTGGATTGGAAACCATCCGGACATACTCTTCACCAGTTAGATCATAGTCAGCAAGATCTAATTCTTCTTCTTCTTCAACAACACTTTTTCCTTTGGAAATAAGAGCTAACGAACCCAAGCTGGAAACCATATTCGTTTCCTTAGACACTGCACTTTTGTGGGACTTTAGTATTCCCACCAGCTTCACCAAAGAATAGGATTTGAATTGTTCATGTGAGTTCACCGTAGACACAACTGCCATCCATTCGGGTCTAAGACCATTCATGAAGGTAACCTTCTGCTCAATAACCTTCCTTTCAATCCCATGCTTTATCATCTTATTGAGAAGATGATTAAATCGATCAAAAGCCTGAATAAGTTTCTCTTCGGGCTTCTTTTTGAAATCACCAAATTCAAAAAGTAACAAAGTTTGAATCGAATGTTCCAGATCTTCATCAGTAGAATACAATTCCTTTAACCTATCCCATATTTCCTTCGTTGTAGCACATGAACTCACCAATCGAAACGTATCCGACTGTAAAGCAAACCTAATCATTCTTAAAGCTTTAATGTTGCACTTAAACTTCTCTTTCTCATCTTAAGGAATGTCTTTCACATCATTCACGAGCTGATTATACTCCTTTTGAGTTTTGACAATTTTTGAAGTGCTTGAATGAGCAAACGTACCAACTGTGATTTCTTCCCAAATCAAATACCCATTATCTTCTGAACCGATTACATAATCTTCGAAGTGGTGCATCCAGACTTCATAATCCTGGGTATATAGGATTGGAATCCTTGTTGTTGATCCAATACTATTGGAGATGTTGATTGGATTGGATTGTGAATTGTTCATAGACATTGTGATGATGTTTGATCGATAACCTATTTAAGATCAGACTTGTAATTTATTGTTAGGGCAAGATCAACAATTAATTAGATACTCCTATGAGGAATAACGGCTCAATTAATATCAATCAATGTGGAAAACCCTAATAACTTCTTCGACAGAAGAGATGTGTACGAATTACATAGCCTCATGCTCTGATACCAATTTTTGAGATAAAATCTCTTCATCGTTTAGATCTTTCACATGTAAACCAAAGAAGAACAAACTATTAAATCAAACAAGACAAAAAACACAATACAGAATCAATATAAAGCTTATGATTCAAACGTAGTCACGCCTCAGCAGAGCTCGATTAAGAACTTTTGCTGTAGAGGCGAGCTTGGGTTTACAATACTGTAATAAGAATAATCAAAAGCGTTGCAACAAAGGATGCATGCATGCATCTTAAATGCTAAAACCCTAGAATAAAATAATGCACGGTTGGACAGGCCCAAACTGGTTACAAAACTGGGCTAATAAGAAACGAGCCCAAGACGCAACACACCAATCCCAACAAGAAGACCCAAGTGAGCCTTGTAAAGTCATCAACAATCACAAGAATGTATTTCTTATGATGGAGACTTGCTACAGTGGATGGTCGACAAAGATCAACGTGTAGAAGCTCCAATGGTTCCGAAATGCATTTTTTGATGATAACAGGGTGACCCTTATTCGATTGTTACCACACTCACAAGCAGCACACAAATGATCATTTTCGAATTTGAGAAGAGGTAAACCTCTCAGCATTCTCCAGATACGATATCATTCATGTACCGAAAGTTCAGATGAGCGAGCCTTCGGCACCTTAACCAACTGATGTGAGGAATAGCTTTGGAGAGGAGGCAAATTTGCCGTTTGCCAATGATCATGTTGATATCGAGCGGGTAAATACACTTTCCAATATTCAGTCATTACATAGTTGTACTTTTTGCAAAATTCCACACTTCGATTTGAATCAGTGAGCTGAGCTATAGTTATCAAATTATGTTTCAGATCAGCTACATACGCCACATTTGAGATAGAGAAGTTTCCAGTGGTTAGAATTCCGTAACCACGAATTTGAGAGTTGGAGTTGTTGCCATATGTCACGTAACCAGTGTTTGGAGAAAGCTTTAGATCTCGTAGAAAGCCTTTCTGCCCCGTCATGTGCATAGAGAAACCACTATCAACATACCATATTGCTTCTTGCTCTGAAGCACAAACTGCCTGCAAAACTAGTGAGTTATGGAGTTTTTAGGCTCCGAATTGGACGTTAGGACATATGCACGGGCTTTGGACTTTGATTGTGACTTAGGAACAACTTTGTATTTCCTGGTGGTACATTTTAAGTTCTTTGGAAACAGACATAAGGTTAATGTCTTTTCATCTATCTAGTAGTCATATTCAATGACTTGAGGGTTGCGAACAGTCTTCTTCAGACCTTTGACTTCCGGAGCATTGGAAACAGTTGTAACCTTCGGAATTGTTGTTTCATCAATGAGAGATTTGGCTTTCCACACAAGATTTTTAATTGAAGATTTTGAAAATTTTGTTTTCTTTGCAGTTATGGATTTGCTTGATGACACATTGGTTTTCGAAAGATTGGGTTTAAAAATTGTGCCATTTGATTTAGCAATAAAAACAAATGAAACAGTCCGAGGAGAAGTGTTTTGGACAGTCATGGCATTTACACGAGATTTAGGCTGAGTAGAACTGACTACTTTCTTAGGTTCTACAGGACTGAGAGATTCAGAAGGTCTTTTGAGGATCTTAGTGGGAGTGAAGGATTTTTGACTATGGGTTGATGAATGAGAATTCTGAGATACACTCATTGTGGACTTTTCAATGAACGTGGAATTTTTCTAATCTTAACTCCCTTTTTATGTCCATTTCGAGCTTCTACTTTGAGTCTACAATATCCTTCCTATTCAGCATTGGTTTTCTCTTAGGGTGAGACGAGGATTTTGAAGTATGTCCTACGGATGGATTACTAAACTCGGGGTCAATGGGAACCAATTTTGTTTTTCAGACGACTAAGGAATCCGATTCGCAAGAATCAGAGGAGACACAACTTGAATTTTCAACTTTATCATCTAAGGATGCCCATACAAACTCAGAGGTAACAGTTACAGTTGTCACCAGAATGATTTCTTCAACAACACAGTTGTTTGGATGATTATGCGTAGGAACGTAATCTACATAATTTGAGACACTGTGATGAAAATCTGTGGTCCAATTCAGGTCCAGGTTTATCTGAGGCGGAAAAAGGTGTGGAATCGGGACACTTGACAACAATTGGTTGGAACTCAGGAATTAAGGACTCAAAATGGTATGTGGTCTCATGAAGAGGTGACAAGGGAGAAATAGGGGTGCCCGAATGTTTGATGTTCAGAACCTCTCCCATGAATGTCAAATTTTGAAATTCCTTCAAGGGTCGAGCAATTTGTTTTAGAAACTCGCTTCCGAGACCAGGTGCTTTAGACCATCGATGACAAAAATTACGAGTCATCCATTTGTTCACTTCAATCATGTCTATAGAATTATGCAAAGCATCTATCTTAGCATTGAGACGTTTGTTATTATAAATCAAGACATTTCGTTTGACATTACAAGTTCACGCTCTAAATACTAGATTTTCAATTTTTTATCCTCAAAACGTAACCTAAGACGATTTAATTCCCACTCCTTCTTCTCACTCGCTTCTATGGCAGACTCATAGGCTTTATAGATGGTGCTTATATCTGTTTGAATCTGGGTTAGATAAGGTTCACACAGAGACAAATCAAAATTGTTATCAGAAATCATAGATTTTACCTGTTGAACGATGCTTCGACTAGGTGGATCATTGGTGGCCATGTAGCAATAGTTTGGTTCAGCAACATCATCTTCATCTTCTGACCCAGATGACCAATACCCTTCATCACATTCAACAGTTTGTCTGGCTATCAAACACAAATTTCTTCCAGTTACCATGTCATCATCTTCTCCGGATGACCAATATCCTTCAACATCTCTTAATGTCGTTGTTACAAAGGCTTTTTCTCTTTCTTCCATCTCTTAAGCTTTTCAAACGTAGTAAGCAGATTCATTGATCTTTGGTTTCTGCGGAGCATCAACCAGGAAATCATTAGAAAAGTGGCTTGCATGTCCACATTTATGACACACAATTTTTGGTTTTTCCGTTTTAGGATTCTGAAAAGGTTCTGGAGTAGAGTTTGGCTTAGTGATGTTTGGTTTGTATGCAGGAGGATTTCCTGAAGTTGGTTTAGGTTCCGGAGGTGAATATGGTTGAGGATTGTTTTGGTGAGGAGCATGGAATCAGTTTTGGTATGGTTTGTAAGAGGGATTGAAAGGACGTTTGTATTTCATGGAGAGTATAGCAAACTCTTGTTGGAAACGAAGTTCAGAGTCCATGGCTTCGGAATCATCAACAAGATAGTTTTTTGTGGGTAAGATGGGTGCGGAGGATTGAATAGATGGAACAATGGGTTTGAAAGGGTCTGAAGTAGAAAAGTTCAGAATGGTTGGTTTGAAAGAACTTACAAGAGGAAGAGGGCCTCTGGAGAGTTCCATTATGGTTTGAGCAAAATTAGAATCGTGTCCTTGAAGTTCATCAAAAAGTCGATAGAGATTTAACTTTTTCAAAGAACCATTACTTTGGAGAAAAGATTTTACATTTCCCCATCCTTTGCGGAGACTGTTTATGAATTTGAGATTGTAGTCCAAAGGAGTTCGGACAATCCCATGAGCAGTCATGTTGTTGACCATGATTCGGTAACTATTGGAGGCTGAGGCCACTGATTCACCAGGAGTGGTAGTGAAAGTATCAAATTCGTTGACAACTGAGGTGAGACGCTTATCTTTCATATTTTCCAAACCTTCAATCAGGCCCTAAAGGGTGTCCCAAATCTCTTTGGTTGACTTGCACAACTTGATGTGCTGAAAAAGTGAAGGAGGAACACCAAACACAATTTCTGAGAAAGCAACTTGACCAGCATGCATCTTCTCAATATCATCTGCAGTTAGAGGAGTTGGACGAGCATCATGTTGACCCATAAGCTGAGCAGCAGCATCTCTCACAACTGTTTTTACAGGAACATGAGGACCTTCTTCAACAGATCTCAAAATTTCTTCACCTTTATCTTTGGCCAGTAAAAATCTTTCCATTCTAACTTTCCAGTGATCGTATTCTTCCACAACTAGAAATGAGGCACGTCTAGGGCCACCCACACAATTTGTGATTTGCATTGAAATCATTTGCTGGGGATTAGAAGCAGCCATTGAAGTTAAGATATCTTCAAGAAAAAGTGGTATATAGAAGAACTTTTATCCTTAAAACAGAAATGGTTAAAATAACAAGGTAATTTCAAACCAACTATAATCTGATCTTATGGATTCAAAGGACAACCACTCAAGCTCTGATACCAATTGAGAGAACAAAATCGATTTGATGCGCAGGGACAAGGTTTGAAAACTCAAACCTTGAGTGAATGATTAACATCAATGTCTGCTTGCTAATAAATGTTCTAGTCAATCCTGGATAGACCAATCAAGTGTAAGTTAATATACATTCAACAAATGATCAAGTAATAAATGAGGAATGAGAATAAATGATCAAAGTAAAACTAATAAATGAATAATAAGAAGAATGTTTGAAAGAGAGTTGAAATAACTTGGAAGATGCCAAAAGTGGGTGAATG
This sequence comes from Lactuca sativa, assembly GCF_002870075.4. NCBI lineage: Eukaryota > Viridiplantae > Streptophyta > Magnoliopsida > Asterales > Asteraceae > Lactuca > Lactuca sativa. The sequence goes on along the minus strand of NC_056625.2, from coordinate 63,624,865 downwards.
ATCTGTCTCTTAACATTGCATTAAAAGCTCCTTTAAATAGGAGTGAGTGAAACATGGTACAAACCAATAAACATACATAGGACCGGATAAAATGAATAATTTTTACATTCTAATTAACCAAGTTGAAAAACATACTAAGTCCTATGAAATGTCTAATCATTCAAAGAGACAAAAGTAATTAATACATAAAGAGACAAAACAGCTTCTTTGGATCAACACACATTTCGGACATAATGTCCATTCCGGAATGTCTTCACTCCTAAACTTCTTATCGTCTTCTCTCCAGGTCCGAAAAACTTTTGGACTACTCTTCACTTCGGAACTCATGCTGACTTCGGAATTATCACTTGGACTTAGGATTGCTAGAGGTTCACTTTCAGGTTCCCAACATTGTTCACCTGCGATGCATTGCAAATTTTACAGTTTTTCACACTTTGTTTTTTCACAACATACTTAGATGCGACAACATGTGATCTTTCATAGGTTGGTGCTTTAGGTATTTGTTTATATTTTTCTTATTTTTTTCTTTAGTTTTTCAAAAACATTCAGAAATCTCAAAATTATTTTTCTTATTTTTGTCTTTAGTTTTTCAAAAACATTCAAAAAATGGCACTATGTTTCGATTCGTTTAATAATTTTGGGTTGTGACCTGAAGATCAAGTATCATAAGGCTTCAGGCTTGGGGAAAGAGATGTTGAGACCCATTTGGATGTGGGTAATGTAGATTAAGGGATCCAAGAGTTTGGTTGGTACTTTGGTGTCAAAGGGTAAAATGGGAAAAAAGGTATTTCAGAATCTTTTATGAATTAATGATTATAGTTCGATGTGTTTTAAGTAAAAAGTAATTAGATAGGGATGTAGATCTCTTCAACACCTTTCTGTGGATATAAAGATCGTTGAAATCGGAGTTGAAATGAAGATGTTATAACTGAAGTTAGGGCGGTTTTAGGTTAAGCCCCGTACTTTGGGCATACTTAACATATACATTGGACGTAGTAGGCATACCCGGAGTACGTTGGTCGTACGCAATCAGTGCCAAACCCTATTTTCGTGGTTTGAGCCCTATTTAATCTCCTTAACTTCCCCAAACCCATTCCATTCTCAGCCTCAAACTCTCTAACACGCTCCCTTGAAATCCTAACCCTAGTTTAAGAGTTGTGAGCAAAAAGAGGGTGTTTTTAAATGTTTTGGAGTGTTCTTGGTGGATCGTGGAGAAGAAGGCACTCATTGGAGTAGTGTTGGTTGCATTGGAGCTTATAGATCCAGACTTTGCTCACCTTGATCTTTCTTCTAGATTTATAAAGCGTGGATCTTAATGAAGCATTTGTTAGATCTAGCTAGTTTTGGGTGTTAAGAGCTTTTGGTCACTTTAGTGCATAAAGATTAGATCTTGAAAGTTTGTGACCTTGTTATAGATAAAGTTGGAGACTTTGTCCATCTAAACATCATATTGATTCAGATCTAAAGCTTGGAGACTTGGATTTAACGGATAAAGTTGAAAAAGATGTACTTTTGGTCCCTTTGAAACTTAAAGACTAGATCTCGGTTGTTTTGATCATTCTAATGGATAAAGTTGGAAACTTTATCCATTATGGAGTCATTAGGAACCATAAAAATGTGACCTTTGTCCCTAGCTTTCCTCCATATATGGTCTTCGATGTCTTAATGGGTTAAGAAGTTAGGGGTTTTGGTTGTTGAAGACTTAATAGCCATGCAAGACCATAAAGTTGGAAACTTTAGGATTAAGGATATCATTTTAGGGTTAGGTCCGGATTTTGGATGAAAGAACTTAAAGGATTAAGCTCTTAATGGTTTGGGAGGATGGCATCTGCATAAGATGGGCATACCAAAGGCTACAATGTGCGTACATGGTCAGCCCCTCGAGTTCAAGTCAAGGCATAATACACCCCGTGTATGTGTTGAGTACGCCCAGCATACTCAACTGAGTTGACCCGGTCGACTCGGCTGAATTTTCACTTTGACCATGATTTAACCATGTTTGACCTAAGGGCAATTTGGGTAATTTGATTTATAGTTTGAGATTTAGGTTCCTGTTATACAATATAGGTGACTGGTAGAGATAGCTTTCACAGCAGTGATCGGTGCAACTATTCTTTCGGGCTGTGAGATGACTTTTCTCACTATATTCGTGGGTCAAATGCACCAATGTCGACCCATTACTTTGTTATGTAGAATGCTAGTTGTCTTTGTGAAGTGTGCATGAAAGACCATGATTTGGCCCCTGGCAATTGTATGAAAGACTAGGATCTTGCCCTTGGCACCTGTATGTAAGACTGGGATTTGGTCCTCGGCATTGCAATGAAAGACCATGGGGTAGCCAATGGCACTTGTATGATATGGTATGTGGTGTGTTGGGGAACTTACTAAGCTTTGTACTTATAGTTTATGTTTATGGTTTCACTTATTTGTAGTACGAAAGGGAAGGGCCCGACGTGAATGCACCCTATCCACCATAGTTTTCCGCATTGGCAATTTTATTATTTACTATGATGTTTATATAATATATTCACCTTGATCGGTTATAGAAAAACTCAATTGTATGGTTTATTGTTTTAAAAATAAAAATTTTACAACAAATTTTTGGGACATTACATGTTGGTATTAGTGTTGGATAAGGTGTCTAAGTCCATAACTATTTCTGGTTAGTACTTGACCCGACCCGGCATGGTCCATTTGGGTTGCATGGCACCATGCAATTGGATAGACTAAATGAGAGGAATAACACTTGGAGATTATTAATATATTATAAGTTCTAATATATTAATAATATTATTTGATTAGTTTGATCAAAGAATTAATTTGGAATTAATTAAGTGATCAAAAGATAACTAATTAAATATATGGGTTGATTATGTAAATCATTCATATCTTGTATAGTGGGCTAAGAGGCTCCATGGATTATCAAGTTGGGTTCTACCCATAGGATGCTCCATGGAAGTTACAAACCCATGGGTCATGGAAATGAAGAGTCATGACACATTAGGGTTTACATGGTATAACCCTAGATGTGTCACCACTATATAAGGATCCCATTCTCCACCAAAATTGGCTACACATAAGAAACTAGAGGGCTAGGCCGATTTCAAGAAGTGTGTGTTCTCTCAAAAGTCTTTCCAAGAGCATTTGGTGTTGTGGGAAGCATTTGAGGCATCACACTTGGGGTGCTAGGCTCACAAGGTTTCAAGGATCATAAGCAACAACAAGGTAAGTTATTCTATCTTTCATTCAAGTTAGAAATTGTTCCCCATGTATGCTAGATAGGAATATAACCTTGGAATTCAACTTTGCATGATAATTAGACAAACATAGATCCAAGGTTATTAGGGTTGCATGTACACTTAGGAAGTGTTAGAATGCTAAAAACCCATCAGTGGTATCAGAGCCTGGTTTTTTTGTTTGTTATTTGTGCTTAAAAGTTGAAAAAAGTCGAAAAACTTGTTGTCTGCCTGATGAACTCGCCGAGTCCATGGGGAGACTCGCCGAGTTCACTTGTATCTTCAACCTACTCGCCGACTAGGTCATGCACTCGGCGAGTAGGAGCCACAGAGTGCAAATTTTCGACTTTAGTTGCTGGAAATGGACTAGAAACATTACCCTAAACTGTTTTGTTACTTGAAAACTTGTGTTAGATGGTGTAATGTCTTTGCTAATCCATTTACAACAACTAGTTATCAAAATTACAAAGTTTTAAGTGTAATTTTGATTCATGAAAGTGTTCATATTCATGTTCTTGATCTTATGATGTTTAGATGATCATAGGAATTATTTGTAACCTATGTGGTAGTTTAAATCTTGATCATAATGTGTTTTAATGGAGTCCATAACTTGTCCTCAAGTTATGGAAAACCAAAAGTCACTTGAGTTAAAACCATTAAAAGAACACAAGAGTTAGAAAAATGAAGAGTCTTCATTTTATTACTCTAATAAACTCATAAGTTACAAGAAATGAAAAGTTTTGAAAGCTTACAAAACTTGCCCTCAAGTTTTGGAACAAGTAAATTCATGTTAAAAAACTTTAGTTCCAACCCTTAGAATTTTAAAAGTTAAAATTCAACCCTTATACTTATATTATTATGATTTAATAATTATATATATATATATATATATATATATATATATATATATATATATATATATATATATATATATATATATATATGTATGTATAAGAACAAAGTCGTCTTACCGCTAGTACGCCTCATTCACGAAGCCGGTATATAAGGTGGGTATAAGGTTGTTGCCTATAAAATGGCAACTTAATGGGTATCCACTCTCACCCACCACTTGCTTGACCGGTGGAGGGTCATAAGCCGAACGGGTAAGACAAGGACTTATAAATTCTCATTAAAAGTATGATGAATATTATAAAAGTAACTAAATGTTTTATTAAATTCCCAATCTTAGTTACTTTAGGAAAAATGTGAATAAGGTGCTAATCCATGAAATTACACTTTACACTTTGTTTAAGTCGTTGGTGGAGCGTGTGTGGTTAACCGGCACACTAACTTGGACTTAACAAGGTAGGTAAAGGGTGACTTAAGGTTTATTATAGTATCGGTGGAGCGTGTGTGGTTTACCGGCACATTGATTGAGTGATAAACTTTAAGGGTACCAAGTGATTTGCATGGTTACTTCACACCTCGTTTTGTGATCCTCGGTATCCCAGTCACAAAACTTGGAGGGCACACTCGAGATTGAAACATGCATTTGAAAAGTTCATTGAATCTCAAAGAATCTAGGAATTTCTAAGAACCAATCAAAAACCTAATATTTAATATTTCGGTTTTCGTGGTGGAAATTGGTGAATCGTCATTCACCTACCTTTCAAATATGTTATAGCTTGGATTACGGCATACCTCTTCTAAGTTATAATATACTGTGATTGGGTCCTAGCCTTAATATTACATTTGGGTGTTTTATTAAGGATTCACTTAATATCTAAACTAATCTTGTCCTTTTTCTTCAGATGTCTTCAAACAATGCTGCTTCTAGCTCTAATCCTAATGGCTCCTTTACCCTTATGAACTTGTGTGGGAAAGTCACTTTTGATGGATCCAATTTCAATGAGTAGATCAAAAACATCCGGATGATTACCCGCTACGAGGACAAAGAATATGTCCTTGACAAGGAGCTTAAGGAGATTAATGAGACCACTGCAACTCCCCAGGAGATCGCTGACTTTCAGGCACATGAAAGGGATGCTACGAAAGTGGCATGCATCATGATGCCCACGATGACAGTGGAACTCCAAAAGTCTTATGAGGATTTCTACCCTTATGAAATGCACCAAGATCTGATGGAAAGATACCATCAAAGTGCACTACAAGAGAGGTATGAAATCATCTGCTCCATGATAACAACCATTATGAAGGACAGGTTATCCGTCATGAGCCACATGCAGAAAATGCAAAGGTATGTGGATCGATTACTGAAGCTTAATGTGAACTTCCCTGAGGAGCTTGCAATAGCTATCATTTTGCACTCCTTACCATCATGCTATGATCAATTCCGCATGACATATCACATGAATAAGGAAGAGGTCACACTCAGCAAACTTCAGGGACTTCTCAAGACCGCGGAAACAGGTCTTAAGGGGAAGTCGGTTGTTAACACTCCTACTCCAAACTCTACTCCGGTTTTGGCAATCGGGAAAAGTTGAGGGAAGAAGAGAAAGAGCTCTTCTAAGGGTAACAAGGCTCGGACCCTTGATGGCTCTTCTTCAAGTGGAACCAAGAAAGGTTTCGTCACTCCTTCTTCTGACCCAAAAGAGGTTGAATGCTTCTATTGCCATGAAAAATCACATTGGATGCGGAACTGCCCAAAATACCAGCAAGATGTGAAGGATGGGAAAGTTAAACCCAACCATGCAGGTATTTACACTATCATTTCTAACAACTCACCCCATTCTAAATCTTGGGTCCTTGATACCGGTTGTGGTATTCATATTTGTTGTGACTTGTAGGGACTAAGAAGAAGTGAGAATGTGGAGCAAGGAAGAATAAACTTAATCATGGGGAATAGGAAAGCTTTACCTGTCACCAAGATTGGAGTTTATACTTTATCGCTAAGTAGTGGGTTTAGTTTAGATTTGAATAAGTATTGTTATTCGCCAGAAATGGCAAGAAATATTATTTCCTTTCATGCATTGTATAAACAAGGTTTCACCTTTTCGTTTGATAATGAATTTGGTTCGATTAATGCTTTCTTTAATAATGTTCTTTATTTCAAAGAATTACCTTGTGATGGAGTGTATGAAACAGTATATGTGGTTGATAACTTAGGAAATAATGTATTGTGTATTGATTCTGTTAATAATAATAACTTGGATAAAGTGTCATTATGGCATTGTCGTCTTGGACATATAAGCAAGAAACGCATAGGCTAACTCCAAAAGGATGGAGTCTTGGAGTCATTTGACCTAAAGTCAGATGATAGTTGCGAATCATGCTTACTTCGAAAAATGACAAAGTCACCCTTCACAGGCTCGTGTGAGAAGGGTGAAAGTTTGTTGGACCTTGTACACACGGATGTGTGTGGACCATTCAAACATGCCACAAGGGATGCTAATCGTTATTATTTGACTTTTACTGATGATTACAGTAGATATGGATATGTCTACTTGATCAAGCATAAGTCAGAGACTTTAGAAAGGTTTAAGGAATTTAAACAGGAAGTCGAGAATCAATTGGGCAGGAACATTAAGATGCTTCGATCCGATCGTGGTGGTGAGTATCTTAGTTCAGAGTTCCTTGACTATCTAAGGGAATGTGGGATAGTCTCACAATTGACACCTCCCAGGACACCACAGTTGAATGGTGTGGCTGAGAGGCGTAATCGAACCTTGTTGGATATGGTTCGTTTCATGATGTGTCGAGCTTCGCTACCAATCTCATTTTGGGGGTATGCCTTAGAGACTGCCGCCCATATCCTAAATGTAGTCCCTACAAAGAAAGTTGCCAAAACTCCTCACGAGATGTGGACTGGTAAAGTACCCAAACTAGACCACATCAAGATTTGGGTTTGCGAGACTTTCGTGAGACGCGAGACTCATGATAAGCTCGAACCCCGAAGCGAGAGGTGTATTTTCATCGGCTACCCACAGCAATCCTTTGGTTACCTCTTCTACAGACCTAGTGAAAATGTGGTCTTTGTAGCTAGGAGGGATTTCTTTAGAGAGAGAGAGAGAGTTCATAAGCCAAGGAAACAGTGGGAGGCAAGTTGATCTTGAAGAAATTCAAGAGTCAAGCGGTGAAGGAACTTCAAACCCTAGCACTCAACTTGAGGAGGAAACTCATGTTGAGCCAATTGACAAGTCTGTACCTCTGAGGCGTCCCTCAAGGGTTAGGAATGCTCCTGAGCATTACTATGGATTCCATATTACTGCAGAAGGAGATACACTTATCAGTGATGAGACACTGATAGGTCTGGATGAACCTAATAGTTACGCGGAAGCCATGGCAGGCCCTGAGTCAGCCAAGTGGAAAGAGGCAATGGACAGCGAAATACAGTCCATGTATGACAATCAAGTTTGGAACTTGGTTGAGAATGTACCAGGTCGTAAGACAGTAGGGTGCAAATGGGTCTTCAAGAAGAAGACTGACATGGATGGTAAATTACACACTTATAAGGCTAGACTGGTTGCAAAGGGTTTCTCTCAAATTCCTGGAGTGGACTATGATGAGACCTTTTCTCAAGTAGCCAAGATTAAGTCTATTCGGATTCTGTTGGCCATAGCTGCATTTCATGACTATGAAATATGACAAATGGATGTTAAAACCGCTTTTCTTAATGGAAAGTTGGCTGAAGATGTTTACATGAGTCAGCCAGAGGGTTTTTTCAGCAACGAGTACCCTAATAGAGTGTGTAAGCTTGAGAAATCCATTTATGGATTGAAGCAAGCACCTCGCAGATGGAATCTTTGCTTTGATGAAAAGGTCAAGGAATTTGGCTTTTCTAGGAGTGAAGATGAGTCTTGCGTATATGTCAAGGCTAGTGGGAGTATAGTTAGCTTTTTGGTGTTGTATGTGGATGACATACTACTCATAGGAAATGATATCCTAACTCTGTAGGATGTTAAGTCCTGGCTTGGGAAGTGTTTCTCTATGAAGGACCTAGGAGAAGCTGCCTATATTCTAGGGATAAGGATCTTGAGAGATCGGAGTAAAAGACTCATTGGACTTAGTCAGAGTACCTACTTGGATAAGGTGCTGAAGAGATTCAGCATGCAGGACTCCAAGAAAGGAGAGTTACCCATCTAGAGTAACACCGGATTGAGTAAGATACAAAGCCCTAGCACTGAGGCTGAGATAGCAGAAATGAGTCGAATACCTTATGCTTCGGCAGTAGGATCATTCATCTATGCTATGGCGTATACTCGACCTGATGTAGCCTTTGCCCTGAGCATGGTTAGCAGGTATCAGGCGAACCCTGGCAAGGCACACTGGACTCCGGTAAAGAATATCCTCAAGTACCTACGGAGGACTAAGGACTGGGTCCTTACCCTCGGTGGGAGTGATGACTTGAGAGTTGTAGGGTATAGTGATGCTAGCTTCCAGACTGATAGGGATAATTTCCGCTCTCAGTCGGGCTGGGTCTTTACCCTAAATGGAGGAGCAATTTCTTGGAAGAGTTCCAAGCAAGAGACAGTGGCTGATTCAACTTGTGAATCAGAGTATATTCCAGCTAGCGAGGCGGCAAAGGAGGCGATATGGCTGAAGAACTTCATTGGAGACCTTGGAGTTGTACCAGCTATTAAAGAGCCAATGGAAATTTTCTGTGATAGTGAATGTGCTGTTGCCTTAGCCAAGGAACCAAGGGATCACAGGAGATCCAGACACATCGACAGAAAATACCATTTTATCATACATCGGATAGAAGAAGGACTCCTCGTGGAAAAGAGGGTATCATCAGATGAGAACCCAGCAGATCCCCTCACGAAGGGACTGACTCAGGTTAAGCATCTTCAGCATGCTCGGAGCATAGGGCTGAAGGATGATATTAGATTTAGTAGTTAGATAACCTCGAAATTTGTAAAGTGTAATTGACATTAGATGATGAATAAAAGGTGTTTTATTTATGAGTAAAGTGTTGCTATCTCTTGTCGATCGTTTACTATATTTCTTTTGCATGTTTTGACTTACAGAATAATTTTGTTTGGTATAACATATTATTCAAACCTCCACAGTCGGTCATATGTCAGAAGTAGGTATGAATCAAAACTGTCATGATTGGTTGCAGATGTATAAGGTGTTGGACAAGGCTACAACAATCATGAGTGCTCATAAGTTCTAAGCATTGGACACAACCCACGCTCACTGGAATCGCTTCATGGAATTCTATCTCGAGTGATCGTGAGACGGTAATATCATATAATTCTTCAAACCTAGAGATATGATTTGTTACTTAGAAGGTTGTTATGCATTGATTGTACGAAAACGCATTGGTAACTCGATGTTATAACACATGCTTTTGTGTATAATTCAATGAGTGGTAGAACAAACATATGAGTCGAAGTTTATCTGTTCCTTCTTGGATTAGAAGCTGATATCTGGGCCCCTCGATGATTTTGTTTTGACCTGTGTACCGGGCCCGGTCAGAACTAAGTTGATGTGTTCAATTAAGTTCTTTGTCAAACAAATCGGAAATCGGGAAACAAACTGCTGGACAATAAGTAAGACATTATTCAGTGTATTTGTCCGGCTGATATCTAGAATAGAGGATTATATGATCACTTATCTTAAATGGCGTATCAACATCTTCTCAGTTCCGAGAGACCTTGAAAGAGCTACGATTGCCGGTCGGTTCCTGAAATACTGGAGTTATAGTTATTAGACTTATCCAAGTGGGAGACTGTTAGATAAGGTGTCTAAGTCCATAACTATTTCTGGTTAGTACTTGACCCGACCCGGCATAGTCCATTTGGGTTGCATGGCACCATGCAATTGGATAGACTAAATGAGAGGAATAACACTTACAGATTATTAATATATTATAAGTTCTAATATATTAATAATATTATTTGATTAGTTTGATCAAAGATTTAATTTGGAATTAATTAAGTGATCAAAAGATAACTAATTAAATATATGGGTTGATTATGTAAATCATTCATATCTTGTATAGTAGGCTAAGAGGCTCCATGGATTATCAAGTTGGGTTCTACCCATAGGATGCTCCATGGATGCTCCATGGGAGTTACAAACCCATGGGTCATGGAAATGAAGAGTCATGACACATTAGGGTTTACATGGTGTAACCCTAGATGTGTCAACACTATATAAGGATCCCATTCTCCACCAAAATCGGCTACACATAAGAAACTAGAGGGCTAGGCCGATTTCAAGAAGTGTGTGTTCTCCCAAAAGTCTTTCCAAGAGCATTTGGTGTTATGTGAAGCATTTAAGGCATCACACTTGGGGTGCTAGGCTCACAAGGTTTCAAAGGAACATAAGCAACAACAAGGTAAGTTATTCTATCTTTCATTCATGTTAGAAATTGTTCCCCATGTATACTAGATAGGAATATAACCTTGGAATTCAACTTTGCATGATAATTAGACAAACATAGATCCAAGGTTATTAGGGTTGCATGTACACTTAGGAAGTGTTAGAATGCTCAAAACCCATCAATTAGAGTCTTGGTTTGAGCGATTCAGGCATAGTCCCGCGTATGTCTTAACTCAAACTGAGGTATTGGTAATTCTTTGAAAAAATGCGTAGAGATTTATAGAAAGAGAAAGGTGTGTGACTTGTGCAATCAGCTGAGTTGAAGTAAGTGATTCCCGGAATACCCAAACATGTTGATATATTATATGAATGCTTGCTTGCTAGGATGACGCTAGGGATACATTCATGAATTCCATGATAGATTGGCATGATATGTGATGCCTTGTAGCCTAGGAGAATGGAATGTTATTCTGGATTTGGAATCTATATTGTTAGAATTGATTGCTTAGTGTATGCTTTAAAAATTGTATACAGTTAGGATCATATAGCCCTAGAATGACTAATTTGGCCTTATTTCCCGATCCTTGTTTGGTTGTGGTCCTATGGTAGAATCTTTCATTTGAAAATCTATTTAATAATGTATTGTGTATAATTTGCATGCATAAGGTGTTGGATTAATGTCTAAGTCCATAACTATATTTGGTATGTACTTGACCCGACCCGGCATGGTCCATTTGGGTTGCACTTCACCGACACAATTTATATGGATAATCTTTTGAGAATAGTATATTTATGATTAATATTAATATATTATAAGTTCTAATATATTAATATGGAATCATATTATTTAATTAGTATTGATCAAGAATTTACTTATAATTAATTAAGTGATCAAAATGAACTAATTAAATATGGACTCTTATATATATGGAATAGGCCAAGTTCATTTAGGTTGGGCTAAGCTTTCATGGATAGTCCATGGAGTGTTTAACAAATGGATCATATGAAATGAAAGGTCATGGGTTTAACCCTAGTCTCCATAATATATAAAGATGTCCTTGGTTTGTGAAATGGGCACTAGTGTGGATACACTAAGAGGGCTAGCCGATTTCACTAGAGAGAACCAAGTATCCATATTCTCTAAAGTCTACCAAGGTGTTTTGGTGATTTTTGATTCCATTTGAGGCTTCTACACTATTGGGGCTAAGCTCTTGAAGCTTGAAGACATCAAGCTACATCAAAAGGTATGTTATCTAACTAGTACTTTGTAGTATAAGGGCTTCATAATATGCTAGTTAGGATTAAAGCCTTGGAAAGTTCTTATTTGCATGTATAATAGAGAAAACATAGATCCAAGGTTTATAGGGTTGCATGTACACCATAGGAGTGTTAGAATGCTCAAAATCTATCATTGGTATCAGAGCCTAGGCTTGTTTTCAATTATACTTGATGCATATTACTGAAAAATGCTGAAAAAGTCGAATTTCGGGCATTCTGGGCACTGGACTCGTCGAGTCCACTGATGAACTCGCCGAGTCCATGAGTAAAATCATCCTACTCGTCAAGTTCATGCACTCGACGAGTAGGAGCCCCAGACAGCATATATTAGACTTTTTTGGCTAGAAATGGACTAGGAACATTACCCTAAGCTGTTTTCGGACTTATAAACGTATTTTTGATGTGGTAATGTTCATACTAATCCAATTTCAAAGATAATTATCAATAGATTCATGTTTTGTATTAGTTTAAGTGTTATGCTAATTACATGAGAAAAGTTTTATTGAATTATCTTGTTCATATGAGTTACTTAGATTAATAGATAAGTTAATTGAATAGTTGTTTTCAATCCATTTTAATCTAAGAGATGATTCTAAAATGTGTTTGTGTAACTTGTCCTCAAGTTACAAGAAAGGTCACATTTAAGTTTCATAAAACTCATAAAAGTGGGCAATGGTTACAAAAATGAAGAGTCTTGTCTCATTGAATGGTTTTTATGACTCCATAACTTGTCTTCAAGTTATGGAAGTTCAAGAGTCACTTCATTAATTAATAAAATGTGTAACCTTAATAAATTCCATAAGTTATAAAATAAAGAAAAGTTAATTCTTTTATTATTTGAAAGTCTTCCATAACTTGTCCTCAAGTTATGGAACTTGAAGAGTTTTTTAATTAAAACTACTTTAAACACATAAGTTATGGAATAAGAAAAGTTTTGAAAGTTACAAAACTTGCCCTCATGTTTTGGAATTTGAAGAGTTTTCTCTTATGAATACTTTAATTCCAAGTTAGCCCTTAGAATTTTAAAAGTTGAAATTCAACCCTTATACTTTATAATATTATAAGTTAATAATATATATATGTATAAGAGCAAGTCGGTCTTACCGTTAGTAGGCCTCATTCACGAAGCCGGTCTATAAGGGGGTATAAGGTTACTGCCTATAAAATGATAGTTTAATGGATGTCCACTCTCACCCACCGCTTCCTTGATCGGTGGAGGGTCGTTAGCCGAACGGGTAGGACAAGGACTATAATTCTCCCTTCATTAAAAGTATTAATGATAAATACTAAGTAACTAAACCTTTTATTAATACCCAATCTTGGTTACTTAGGAAAATGTGAATGCTAATTCATGAAATTACACTTTGCACTTTGTTTAAGTCGGTTAGTGGAGCGTGTGTGGTTAACCGGCACACTAACTCGTATTTAACAAGGTAAGCAAAGGGTAACTTAATGTTTATCATAGTATCGATGGAGCGTGTGTGGTTAACCGGCACATCGATTGAGGGGTAAACACTTAAGGGTACCAAGTAATTTGCATGGTTATTTCACACCTTGTTTTGTGATCCTCGGCATCCCATTCACAAAAACTGAAGGGCACACTCTAGATTGAAACATGCCATTGAAAGTTCAATGAATCTCAAAGATCTAGGAATTTCAAATCCAATTAAAACCTAATAAATCATTTCGTTTATCTTGGTGGAATTTGGTGAATCGTCATTCACCTACCTTCAAATATTTTATAGCTTGGATTACGACATCCCTCTTCCAAGTTATAAAATAGTTTGTTGGGTCCTAGCCTTAATATTTCATATTGGGTGTTATATTAAGGACTTTAAATCAACTATCTTGAATATCTCCCAAAAGATGTCTAGTTCAGACATCTATGATCTTCCCAAATATCTTGGAACTTCACTTCCTCCTCCTCCTCCAATTATTCTCCCTAACCCAAAAGTTCAAGGTCACTCAAACCCTAATGGCAAGTCAAGGTCTAGGTGTGATCACATCTTGGAGATGAAGTCACATACTGACAAGTCGGGAGAGTTGGGTGTCAAAGTCTTGAGAAAGTTAGTGGTTCAATCACTTTCTAAGTCACATAGTGAGTTCCTTTGGGACTCCTATGAAATAGACTATGACAAGACCCTTAATGGTCTTATCTATTTGCTCGGTGCTGCTAAATCAGAAATTATTTAGTGTATTAGTAAAGCAAATTTGATTAGGAGATCAACTTCCCAAAAACTTTATGGACAGGGATAATAGTGACACAGGAAATCCAGAAATGCATTCTCTTCCCAATGGAAAGGGATTGGCCATAGTCAACATGGTTGACCAAATGGTAAAGAGAAAGGCTAAGTCTGAGATAGTCCCATGTACTATTACCTAAGGGTCCATATGTTTCTATTGCCAAAGGACGGGGCTTTGGTTATGAAGCTGCCAAGCATACCTAATGATGATAAAGTCAATAAGTTTGACTGTATTTCAGGTAAAGTCCATTGTCTAACTCTATTAAGTTCCTACTTGGAGATTCTTATTACATGATGTGGCTGGGTCACATGTTGATGTTTTAAGAATCAAAGAAAAGTAAAGAAACTTACAGGGTGTATATGTTGATTCTGATCGTGAAGATGGATTTCAATCGCATGGTTCGGTGATTAGAATTTTGAGCACGTGCTTAAGAGTTATGATAGATTGCTTAGGAATATATGACAATAAGTTTTCATATACATCTGCATTGTAAGGATTAGTTTTTCCGCAAAGTTTTAAAATAAAATAAAAGTTTTTAATTTTATTTATTTTAGAATATCCTTACAATGGCATTTGGGAAAAAATATGTTGTTTATATGATTCCATTGATAGCAATATTGGAAATATGAATTTGATTCTTTCATTTGTGGTAGTGTCTAAATTTACCAAATAATGAAAGATTCTCATCACCCAAGTTTCAGTTGGATAGAAACTTGGAATCATGCAAGTTGTATAGTATGATGAATGAGAACTTTCAAGTATTGGAAAATTAAGACTAATTACTTGTTCACATGGATGTGTGAGTCAAGTGAAGGACTAAGGGATCGAATACACATTCTTCTGCACTGGTCAAGTCCACCACAAAAGATCGATAAGATTATTCGTCATAATTTACTAAAGCTTAGTAAATATGGTTATACTTACAAGTTTAAAGTGTAATTCCGAGACATTGGAAAAGGTTCCAATGTAAGGCAGAGCGAATAAGAAGAATCAAATTAGGCAGAAGGATAAAAGTTTCTCAAATCTGAAAAGATGGGAGAGTACTTTAGTATCAGTTTTTATGATCATCTTAATGATTTAGAGACCTTATCACAAACCCGTGCTTGCTACGACGTTCATGAGTGCTTATGAACTAGTTTTGAGCATTGCAACAAACCCGTGCTTGCTGGAATCACCTTATGGAATATGACATAAAAGGGTGATCGAAAGACGATAATATCATATAGTCTTAAAACCTAGATATATGGTTTGTTATTTAATAATTGGTTGTACATTGATAATGCGAAAACGCATCAGTAACTCGGTGTTATAAAACGCATTGTTGTGTATAGTTGATTAATGAATAAGTAAATGTATATAAGTCGAAGTTTATCTGTAACTTTTATCCCAAGAGGATAGAAGTGATATCTCGGCCGCTCGATGATTTAATTTGACTTATGTGCCGGGCCCGGTCAAAACTGAATTGATGTGTTTGATTAAGTTCTATGTCGAATAAATCAGAGATCGAGAAACCTAAATGCTTGACTAATCATTCCATAGAATTGTCAGCATGATATCTAACAGAGGACTGTACGATCCCTTATCTAAAGGACAAGATTGATTAGATCAGATTTTGACAACGCCTTTGAGAGCTATGATTGCGAAATCGGATTATACTTGTACATATAGTTACTAGACTTATCCAAGTGGGAGACTGTTGGAATAGTGTCTAAGGCTGCAACTATATTAGGCAAGTATTTGACCCGATTCTGCATGGTCCTTTTGGGTTGCCTTCACCATAGCAACTTGAGAGGATGATTTATTATGAGAGAATAGATATTATTAATATATTATGAGAATAATATAAGGAATAATAATATTGTTATTTGATTAATATAAGTCATTGATTAATTAGTATTAATTTGGTGACTTAAAGAGATTAATTAAATAAGAGGGTATAAACTGTCAATTGTTTGATAGTTACACTTTGGGCTGTAAATCCTTATTGGATAGAGGATGGACGAATTCTAGGGCTTGGGATAGCCTCAAATTCGTCCAAGGCTTATCTTAGGTAAGGATTTGGATTGCTTAAAGGAAAGATTATCCAACTAGGGTTTAAGGGTGAAACCCTAGGAGTCTACAAGTATAAATAGACCCTTAGGGCATATGAAATCGGCATCTCTTCTGAAGAAAGAAAGCCCTGGCCGATTTTCTTCCCTAACCTCTCTCTCAAATCATCCTGCTTGCTAGTTGGTGTTTGTAAGCCATTTGAGGAGTGGCAATTGTGACTCTAGAGCTCCAAGACAACAAGATCAAAACAAGAGATTCAAAGGTAAACTTCTAGATCTGATTTTGTATTGTTATTATATCTAATTAGTCATTAGAAGTCTTGGACTCAAAGCATGTTTAATTAGAGAAACCTAGATCCAAGCATTAGGGTTTGCATGTGCACATAGGAATGTTCATATGGCCAAAACCCATCACTATTTATGGTATTGTTGGTAAGTTTTTAGAGTTGTTAACATATCACAACCATTCTAGAGCATATGCTAATCACTCCTCGGATCAGCATAGTTGATCAAGCTATGCCATTCCCAGGACTGACCATACATCCCCGAGCTTACCTGTGATATTTAACAATCGTAATACTTTTGTTCTTGTCATTGTGACATTGATTTTAGTATGAATGCAGACTAGTATACTTTATTAAATATTTTAGTATTTAAAGTATAGACTCTTGCTCAAAGTGTTTTAATCTCTAATAGGTTTATAGTTTAGTATATCTTTTATGGGTTGATATACTTAATTCACTATAAACAATGCTCTGATACCAATCTGTCACACCCCAAAACCAAGAACGGCGGAAACGTTTTGGGGCGGAGGACGTCATGTAAAGTATCACAACACAGTAAAAGTAAACAAGCAAACAACATCATCCATTACATTAAATATATAATTTTAATACAAGTGTGTTCTGTATAGTTATAGACACCAAAAATAATGTGAATCAAAATAATAAGATGAGTCTTGGATGCGCTCCATCTTCTCAAAAGCTGGCCTTGGTACCTGTCTACTGATGACCTGAGAATACAAGTTATTTTGAAAGAGTTTATCAGCATTAAGCTCGTGAGTTCATAAGTATTTTAGTGTCGGTGTTTGTATCAAAACGTTTGAACATAGTTTTAAACAATAGTTTGTAAACATTGGTGATAAAAGTATGTGAATGTTTGTACATGTTTGTAAAAGTTTGAATCTCTCAGAAAAACCTATATTTTCTAATTAAAAGTAGCCTTCTACCAAGGCGTAACTGTTTTGTACGTTCGTTTATCGTAAAAGTGTGTAATTTTCCCAAGGGTAACTATCATTATCAAAATATAGTTTGTACATAAATGTTTAAGTGAAATAATCACTAAATGTATATAAAGGATAAATTACTGTAATACTGTAGTATTGTAATATAGGAACTATTGTTGTACTAACTACCTTAAACCGGATTTATATTAAGGTATCATGTGATAAATTGTACCATTCTATCGACTGGATAAACAACGAAAAACGTAGGTCGTAAAAACAAATGACGTTTAATACCTGCAGATGTGTAGGATAGTCAATCCAGTATAGATCTAGACGCAAACTCACGCTCTCCCTCCAAGAGACTTTGGCTACAACTCGGGCCATGACATTTAAGGCATGCTCTGATACAGTGGATCACAATTTGTCATAGTATATATGTATATGTAATGTATTGTTACATGTTCTAGTATCGTTGTATATGTTCTCTTTCTAGTATAGTTGTATATGTTCTTTCTCTAGTATAGTTGTATATGTTCTTCTTCTAGTATAGTTGTATATGTTCTTCTAGTAATGTAATGTATATGTTCTCATAGTAATGTAATGTATATGTTCTCATAGTAATGTAATGTATATGTTCTCATAGTACTAAGGATTGAATCATGAATGAACTGACTCATTGATCTAGAAATAGTATAAGTGTAATCCTGTGTCACCCCGATGGTAACTTACTAATGATGTAACTCATATGTATGAATATGGAATCACTTTTATGTCTATATATTCACATATGATATATAATTAATATTGAAATGACCCTTGGACGGCTACCCGACATCCCACCAGACCACATACAAATCGAGAAAAAGGAAATAGGGCGGATGGCCTTCCTAAGCCCTTTAAACATTGCTTATATATCTATACATATATGGGCATGCAATTTATAAGAAGTATAACAAAGTTTAAATAAAAGTATTTGGTAAGAAAAGAGTTTGTAAAACATTTTGAAGTAAAACAATTTGATAAACAATTTGAACAATGATAAAATCATTGGTTTTATAGTTATTAATCACATGTGATTGATGTAATAAGTATAAGTATTCAACTTGTATTCCCCCCCCCCCCCCATAAAAGCATTTAAAACATTTAAAAGTATTTCAAAGGTTAATTAAAGGGGTGTGAACTCACTTGTGGTGAGTGGATTGGATTGAAGTGTTGGTTACGGTGCTAGGTGACAATTGAAGACTTGTACACACGCACGAGCCTAGTTATCATATAATAAACATATATATAACTAATTAGCCTTATTATAACTAATAAAATAAATTGGGACACTCTAGAACCTGAAAACACTTTGTTTCAAGTGTTAAAGTTCACAAGGATTGCATCCAAGTGTTATTGGGCAAAACTAGGGTGTTTGGGGTCCAAGGGTAAACTCCTTGGGAGTTTACGGTCTAAATAACCTTTACCCTAGGAGTTTACGGCAGAAAACTCAAGGGTTTACAGTCTAAACTCAATTTCTTGCAACTATGGGTTGTTTGGAGGTTTAACAAATCCTTTGAAGCAATCTTGCTAAGTGGTTTAGCCTTTGGAATGCACTAGGGCCACAAAACACCCTCCTTGAGGTGTTTACGGCCTAAGGGTATTTTCCCTTGGGTTTACTACCGTAAACCCTTATGGGAAGGGATATTGCCTTTGTTTCAAGTCCTTATCACAACTAGGTAAACATCTAAGTTAGTTTTTAGGGCTAAGAAAGGAAAATGGCTCATTTAAACACCTTTTTGGGTGTTTACGATTTTTGGAATATCCTTGGACCGTAAACACCTATAATTTGTGGTGTTTGGTGTTTTCAAAGCTTAAACACATCAATGGAAGGTTTACATATGTTAAGGTAAGTCTTAGACTTCAAACTAGGGCTAAACATGGGACTTAAGTCACTTCTGGGGGTCTTTTTGGTGTTTACAGCCCAAGCATTATCTGGGACCATGAACACCTCATCCATGGTGTTCTTGACCGATTTTCTTGGTGTTTATTTGATATACTAGCTTACAAGCACTCAAGGATGGAAGTACTTAGTATAATGATGCTTGATTTGAGCTAAAAGGCCAAGAACACTTAGTGTGTGTTCTTGGTGTTCTTGGTGTTTTGGAAAAATCTAAACAAAATACAGAAATGAATCGATGAATAGATGCACAAACACTAGATTAAGTGTTTTACTAACTTGAAATGGTTAGAACACTTACAAGATTGGAGTTTTGGAATTTAATGTTGAATGATACTTGAGAGAGTTTTTAGAGTTTACTCTTTTGACTATTTGGGGAGTAAACACAATGACTAGTTTCTTGGGGAGTAAACTCATACATATGCATGAGTTTACGATTTTTGGGTGATTCCTAAACCCAAAACATAAAAGTTTGGTCGGGTGATTCTAATACGCGAAGTGTTTGCGGTTTTCAAAAATAAAAACCCGGGACGACACTTTCTTTCACCCGTTCGTTTAAAAATAATATTAAAATAATCAAACGAACTTTATGTTTCATAAAAATAAGACCTAATCATATTAATTCACGATAAGAAGTGGTTGACTTTTAAGGTTTGACCAAATGAAAATTTTGGGTTGTCATAGACAGTGGGAGTCTTAAAAGTCTTGAAAATCTCAAGAACTAATCAAGAATAAAACCTAAAGTACTTCACTAGCACACAACTTGAGGTTCATAACCTATCTTGTTGACAAATTCTGTGCCCATTCCAATTAAAGTTGGATTTGCATATGAGTTCTTAAAGTTCTCAATTGGTTGCACAACAACATGGAAGCAATGGCAGACCCTTGAGCTACCAGGTGGCAAGAAATTAAGATTGAGTTCAGTCCATATGAGTTTGGATTTGTCATTATCCTTGTCTTGTGACTATGGTTTTGAAAAATTCACATGAATAGGAACACTTACACCATAAAATCTATGTGTCATAAGGTTTCTCTTCGATTCATGAAAATGATGGTAAGGAAACTATTTCACTAAGTAGATTTTGAGTAGATAGCAATTGTGGGAATGAAAAAAAGGTCTAAACATTATGATTACGGCATCCCTGTTCATAATTGTTTAGACACACTTGTGAGCTATCTAAGAGAGGTGTATGATTTTGATAAAGTCTTATCAAGGCAATCTAGTATCAGAAATATCAACTTTGGTATGAAAGTCAATAAAGTATTGATTTCTAGAAGTCCAGTTGATTTCTGGGTACGTGCCAAAGCTAGTGGGAGCATAAGAGTTATGCTAATAATCATCATGTTAGTGGGAGCATGATAATTATAATAAAGGTTGCAAGTTAGCAATGTTAATTATAGAAAACAAAAAGGTCTCAATTGGGAAAAAGTTGTTTTGCTATAATTAAGGGAGAGGAAATTATACTTCATCTCAAATATAAAAGCTTAGATTGAGGTCTTAATCGTATTTAGTCAAGAATATATATGAATTTCATGTTGGAATGGCTCAACATAAGGAAATATTATATATGGGTTCTTATTTGCATTCTAATATTCGATTATGATTACGGCATCCCTTTTCATAATATGAATTATGAGAACTTGGCAAACAGAAATGGAAATATTATAGCAAAAGACTGGTTTAGTCTTTATGTGAGACATCATGAATCGTGTCCCATATGCTTCGGATATAGGATCGATTACATGTGCTATATTCATCCTTTCTAAAATTTTCCTAATGCCTGGGGCATTAAGAAGGGAAAAGGTCTATAATTGGATATGACTAAAATGATTAAGCAATTGTCGAGGACAATCTAAGGTTTAACAAAGATTGGTTGCTCAAGGACAGTTGTAAGTATACTGTTAATATTGGAAGGACCATATTGACATAGTCTGTAAGGAGGCAACTCCTGTTCGGAAGTGATAGTCAAAATGGAATATGGAAATGTTTCAAAGTTAGAAAGTATTCAATCTATAAGATTAGGAAACTTAATGCAAGAAGGATGTTTCCAAGGAGTTGATCTACTTTGGAATACTCTGTAATGATTGTTTCCAAGTCTTTGTGAATTTGTGCATAATCATTACAAGTGGATCAATGCATATAAGTTTAGAATCTAACAGATTTCAGTAAATGGCATGAAGTTGGAATTCTTGCATTTGTAGTAAGGTTTTGGGACTATGAAAAGATGATCATTGGAGTTATGCTTAATTGATCTTTTTCACAAAGTAAAGATCATAGACAAACATAGTGTGCATACTTTGTGTATGGCATGACTAGTGTTTATAAAACGTAGTGTACATGCTTGGAGCATGGGACAACTATTGTTTTAAATTCAAGAACAAAGTTGATAGCTGAAACAGTATACAATGAATAATGTGTAATCATATGGTGATAAATAAAAGGTGTTTTATTTATGTTCATAGGTTTTGATACCATATTGGATTCAATTATTATTGTGTTTCACTTTGCATGTTTTAACTTCCAGAATAACTAGGTCATTGTTCTGGATGACTAAGTTATTTAAACCATCCACAGTCGGTCATATGTTGGAAGTAGATATGAATTGAGATTGTCATGGGTTGGCTTGTAGAGGTCTAAGATGTTGGACAAAGGGCTACAACACTCTTGAGTGCTCATAAGTTCTAAGTATTGGATTCAACCCGCACTCATTGGAATCACTTCATGGATTTTATCATGAGTGATCATGAGACGATAATATCTTATATTCTTCAAACCTAGAGATATGAGTTGTTACTATGAGTTGATAGTACATTGATTGCACGAAAACGCATTCGGTAACTCGGTGTTATAAAACGTGCCTTTGTGTATGATTCAACAAGTAGTAGAACAAGCCATATGAGTCGAAGTTTATCCATTCCTTTTACCTTCGGGATAAAAGCGATATATGTGGGCCCCTCGATGATTTAATGATGACACATATGAGTGCTTAGCCAGGCCAGGACTGATTTGATTTGTTCAGTCAGTCAGTCGTCATGAATTGGAAATCGGGAAACAACAAATGGACAGAGAGAATGATTATAATCCATGTCTCAGTCCATAAGATATCTAGAACGGAGGAATATATGATCCCTTATCTAATGGACAAGTTAGTTGACAAAGTTCAGAGTTCGACAGCAGCTTTAAGAGCTACGATTGCCAGTTAGGTTTTGAAGTCATACTCCATAATAGTTTTTGACTTATCCAAGTGGGAGACTGTTAGATTAATGTCTAAGTCCATAACTATATTTGGTATGTACTTGATCCGACCCGGCATGGTCCATTTGGGTTGCACTTCACCGACACAATTTATATCGATAATCTTTTGAGAATAGTATATTTATGATTAATATTAATATATTATAAGTTCTAATATATTAATATGGAATCATATTATTTAATTAGTATTGATTAAGAATTAACTTATAATTAATTAAGTGATCAAAATGAACTAATTAAATATGGACTCTTATATATATGGAATGGGCCAAGTTCATTTAGGTTGGGCTAAGCTTTCATGGATAGTCCATGGAGTGTTTAACCCATGGATCATATGAAATGAAAGGTCATGGGGTTAACCCTAGTCTCCATACTATATAAAGATGTCCTTGGTTGGTGAAATGGGCACTAGTCTGGATACACTAAGAGGGCTAGCCGATTTCACTAGAGAGAACCAAGTATCCATATTCTCTAAAGTCTACCAAGGTGTTTTGGTGATTTGTGATTCCATTTGAGGCTTCCACACTATTGGGGCTAAGCTCTTGAAGCTTGAAGACATCAAGCTACATCAAAAGGTATGTTATCTAACTAGTACTTTATAGTATAAGGGCTTCATAATATGCTAGTTAGGATTAAAGCCTTGGAAAGTTCTTATTTGCATGTATAATAGAGAAAACATAGATCCAAGGTTTATAGGGTTTCATGTACACCATAGGAGTGTTAGAATGCTCAATACCCATCATAAGGCAACTAGCAGTGTGTGAGGAAGTTCCTAACATGAGTGGTAGTAAGTGAGCTTGGGAAGTCTTTTGTTTGTGTTGTGACTTGTAGTATTACTGCACGAATGCTGCTTGCTTTGTGCTTTGTGGGACCCCTAGTGATGTGAGCTAAATTTTAAGTGAATACGTAAAGTTGCATACTACAGAGGTTAAATAATCTTGGGGTGATGGATTCGAACCTATTCACATCTCTCGCCTGAGTCCAACCGTTGTAGGGTTGAGTCTTTTACTTGAAGTATTATCAAAGCTTTATGGCATGTGATTGTATTAATGAAGTAGTTGCCTGACACTAGTGGGATTTCTCCAACAGCTTATGACAGGGGGAGGTTGGAACCTAGGAGAGCCTAGGAAATGCTTTAGCGGGTTGGGTTGTGCTATTTAGCAGGTAATTGGAGTATAGATTTAAGAAGGGTGACTTAGAGGATTCGGTATAATTATTGAGGAAAGTATAGATAGGCGTGCAAGGTAGTATGGGGCCCGTACTATTGGAAGCACAGGATCCATACTCGAATGAACGATGGTCACAGAGAATCTAGCAAGCCAATGGGATGAGGACTCGTTGTGTATGTTCTGATTAATGTTTGGTTGATTTTGAGAATGCTGATGAGCGGTCATGGAGGAGGTTTGGGATCTGGTCCAGACTCAGGTGTTGGCACTCAGCCGATTAATGAGCAGATACGGGAGTTCATCACGTCGGAGATCACCTGTGGTATTTTGGACCAGACTCCGGTGACATTTGGTACGATCAAAGAGGGGATCATGGATATTATGAAGGAGTGTATGATGCGTATCTCACTGAGATTATTGGTATTATGGGTGCTCGTACTATTTCCTTTCATGAGTTCCGTACTTGTAGGGATCCCGAGTTATTTAGGGAAATGGACCCCATTGCTAGTAAGAGGTTGTTAGCGGATATGGTGAACATTTTCAGAACCGAGGATGGCATCCACGTAAGCTAGGCGTACCAAAGGGTAAGTTGTGCATACGTGGTTAACCCCTCGACTTCTGGTCAAAGCGTAGTATGCCCCATGTACGTGTTGAGTACGATGTCTTTCGTAACTTCTTAACAAGTCGACGATCATAATTCAACGGGAAACCA
The DNA here is from genome assembly GCF_002870075.4 of Lactuca sativa. NCBI lineage: Eukaryota > Viridiplantae > Streptophyta > Magnoliopsida > Asterales > Asteraceae > Lactuca > Lactuca sativa. The sequence goes on along the minus strand of NC_056625.2, from coordinate 63,600,531 downwards.
CACATGCACTTCTTACTCTCTCTTGACTTTTGAAGGATGAGAATCTATGACCATGATCTAACTTATTTTGTATCAAATATTCTTTGATATCACTACTTATCCAAAAAAAAATATATATTTGCTTCTATCGTTTCATTTGTTACACATTTGCACTGAAATCTCTGATTTCTCAAAACTATGAGTTCTATTTCATGGTGAAAATCTCAATGCGCTTGTGAAAGGAAATATTGGTCATAATTCCAATGGATACTATTTCAATTTGTGAAAATTGAAGGGTGGATCAGTGATTGAGAAAATACATAAAAACGAAAACATATATTTCTTTTGAATTTTAAAATTCAAGGCGCGTATTCAAAACGTATGACATCATGATGGTCAATAGACGGCGGTTGAAGTTTGTTACAGAACTTTGATGAGGTGGCAACATTTTATTGGTTCAATATGTTTGGAATGATTGGCATGCTTTCATTTGCTGACATCAGTGACACAAAACATTTAATGCGTGGTGTGGGTTTTCTCTCACTAATTCTATAAACGGTTCAATTCAACCCCACACCTCTCTCAATGATTAAAAACCCAAATTGTTCATCACCTTTCTTTCTATGCTCAAAAAACCTAAACATTCAACTTTGACAGACGATTTTCTGCTCAATGCTTTTGTCTTCTTCTGATCGTATTTCCTTCATGGACCAATATTCTTCATCTACACTTTTAAATATCAAGTTAAATCAGAATATGGTGGTTATTCTCGATCCATCGAAGTATTCTTAATTGGTTCAACCTCTGATTGTTTGCTTGGATCATTCTGTACTGAAGAAAACTCTGGTGATGGTTGAGGATGTCCCAGTTTCTCATCTATAATTGACATATTCCACTGCTAGTTATAATAAGTCGATGGAGGTTATGAACATTGAAATTCAAGGGGTGAGAACATATATTTCTAAGTCTAATTTCTACAAGTTATTAGGTCTTTGAACTACTAAATATTTGATTGCTCCAGACACAATTTCTGCATCAACCATTATATATATATATATATATATATATATATATATATATATATATATATATATATATATATATATATCAACAACTATTGTACAAGTCTGATTTATCTGTTCTTTCTCACTTTAAGAAGTATGCACTTCGTCCCATTTGGAATGCACTGCTTACAATAATGTTCAAATGCTTTTGTGAGAGAACAATTTTGTCTAATAATGCAAGTCGAATATTTCACAGTTCGTTATATGGAAATTATTCTGGAGAAAAGATTAATTTTGGATCTGTCTTATGGGATCAATTTGTACAAAAGTCTTTCTTCAAAAACAAATAACACTGAAATTTCATGTGCTTGTTTTTGGTCCATTGTAATGAGGAATTATATTCTCCATTATCATATTCTAGAGATGTGAGATGTTGTTATTGCTGATATTCCCAAGACGAAGACTGTAACATTTGTTACTTCTGATCCAAAGTACTTAATTATAGTGGGTTCAGTTTCTCAAGCCATGTTATCTATGGTTGACGTTAATCATCCTATCATTGTTGAATATTTGAAGACTACAGTTCTTAATGGAGATGTTGGATCTGATTCAATTCATGAAGAAGAAATTCGAAAGAAGAAAGCAAAAAGTTTTAAGATAAAAGGGAAATCGATTGTTTCTAAGAAATCTAAAAAGCAAAAGAAGCGAAGACTTACTCAACTTTTTATTGAAGAAGAATCAAGTGAGCATACTGAAAGCCTTGATCTTAATGAAAAGGAGTATGCTCTCAACAATGAAGAAGATTCTACGAACATTGGGCTGAAATCAACAATTGTTTCAGAGCCAATTCAAACTCCTCTTGTCTCTTCGCATATAGAATTTGAAGCAAAAATTTATAAACAGGTTGTTGATGATACTTTTCTCAATCTTTCTCAAACACCTCCTACTCCACCAATTGTTTCTACTACTTTTTATTCCATTCCAATTCCAATAAGTACAATCTTTGCTCCTGTTTCTCAGTTTTCAACAAAACCATTTGAGATTCATATTTTTACTAAGGTAACTGTTAATTCTGTATCTCAAACCACAACTTATACAGAACCTCCACCAGAGGCTTTTACTTTCAAATCCCATCAAGAGGAGAGTAGAACCACAGGCATCCCTGGTAACACATCTAATGGGGGCCAAATGTCAATATTGGTGTGAATTTGTCTCAACCAAATGTGTTTGCATCATAATTCACTTCTACTCCACCTGTCAATGATGATTTTGATGAAGAAATTCTCATGAAAGATGATTATGAGTCAAATGATGAGTTTGTCGTAACTGGATTTTCGTTTCATATGAATAGTGATGATGATAGGTGCTATGATGTGACATATAGTTTCTTAGCTTTATTTAGTACACTCTATAAGTAACAAAAGATTTCTAGGTTATCCCTGAATGGAAGGACTCAACATAATTTTTCAATGATCTTGTTCATCCAATCACATTTGATTTCAAATTCTGATGTAGTAATGTATTTTTATTTAGTGGACTATGCAATTACGTTTTTATTGGACCTCATTCTAACAAGACTTACACTTCATTCCATAGAGAGAAGCCAAAATTCTAATTATAATTCATAATTATGTGTGTGTGTGTGTATATATACATATATATATATATATATATATATATATATATATATATATATATATATATATATTGAAGTGAGCATCTTGTGTATTTCTGTACATGAAGATCTTCTTCTAAACTTATTAACTCATATGCATTCTCTCAATTCTTTTTAACTACTCTTAGAATGTCTTTATAGTCATCTGGTGACTTATCCATGTATCCAATTAGTATCTTATGATATGTTCATAGCATAATCATATACCTATTTTTCTGCATAATATGACATAAATGATGAACTCATTTGTCAAAGCAAATAGAATATAAATCATTTTATATAGCTCAATCCTATGTGTTAGGTCCTTTTAAGATGGACTCAAAACGATTCCATGTGGCAATGTCAAGAGTCCTCCAAAGTAATCTTGTATCTTGATCTTTTTCAAGATATTGTCAACTGATGCACATAGATTTTAGAACTTTTAACATTAATTGTTATCAATCTCTATAGATCTTACATTCCAAGAATGGATCTTCTCTTTCCTAAGTCTTTCATCTTAAAACACTTTCCGAGTCAAGGCGAAAGGGCCTTGCATAGTTAGAATGTTGCTTCTCATGATTAAGTATGTGTTGTTCACTAGTTCTTAGTTAACACATATGTTCTCTTCATTTTGATATACAAATGTACCTTTTATTTTCATTATAAAACAACGATTCCAACGTTGAGATGTTTTTTTATATCCATAAGTGGATCTTAAGCTTTACACATTTTGTTAGGGTAACATGGATTAAGAAAACCTCCAAGCTAAGCTATATAGACATCTTTAAGCAGGTGTCTATTAAGAAATTAAGTTTTTCTTGAATTCTACTTGTCATATCTCATAAACAGAATATGTAGTTATGATACATAATAACCTTGTTTATCTAATCATAGCTACTTGTGAAAAGGTTCGATCATAGTTAATGACATGAGTATGATAAATCAATGACATGAGTATGAGAAAATCCTTTTATAAAAAGTCTTGCTAAATGTGTATAGATCTTCATGTATGTATTCTTTCTAAAATAATTACTTACCTCTTCTAGCCTTGCTATAGTTAATATTAATCATGCACATGCTTTATTATTAGACATGGATTACATCTCAGTGTTCATGACTCTAAGTCGTTAATAAAATTCAAGATTTGATATAACAACTTGGTAGTTGATGGACATTCAAGAAACCATTAAGAATAACTTATTAATGAGAGATTCCATATTTCTCATGATAAAAATGACTCCTATAATATATGCGAATAATTTGTTTTTATGAATAGCTATTATTCATGTTTAACAACTTCTTGTTAAAACTTGTGCCAACTTTTACAACATCTGGCTATGGTTCTTGAGTTACTTCAAGTCCCATGTTCCTCCCACTTGCTTTGTCATGAGAAGATTTCTTTTTGCTAACTAAGCTTTCAAATGAATAACAAACCTTATTATTGATGGGTTTGCTTATAATAATCCAAACAACCTTTTACTTTTAGAATTTTCTATAAATATGTATTAGTAGATGTTTGGTATACAAGCTTTAGTCTAACATATTCTTAAAATCCATAAAACATTAAGTAAAATAAGGATGGAGCCATTCCATACCAAATCTTATAAAATGTTTGATCTACTTATTAGTTTGTGATTGTATTTGAAATACAAGTCATAGTGATTAAGGTATAATCCCCAAAAAAATAAAGGAATATGTTTTCTATCGACTAGAAAGTAAACCATATCAAGTAAGGTTTAATTCATCCTTTATTATCACTAAAGATTTAGATTGTTGTTACTAGTTTATATCTCAAATTTATAATTGAAAACTTAAATAAAGGTTTCACAATTATGTTTTAACATGCGTAATCTAATTGCAACAACTATAGTTGTTAGTAAAGTTGATTTGAAATTTTTTGCCAAATCTTAGACATTCAATAGAAAGGAAGTCATACATCACAATGTATAGTTCATTTGTAACATCCCAAAATTTACGACCAAAAAAATTGGTTTTAATATACTAGTTTTAAAACCATTTGTCTGAAAATAACCATAGTATCAACTCATATCAAAACCAAAGTATCAATATTCAAACTTGTCATTGATAAAACTGTTGGATTAGTGTCTAAGTCCATAACTATTTTGGTATGTACTTGACCCGATTATGAGCATGGTCCTTTTGGGTTGCCTTCACCATAGCAATATGTAGGATGATTTAAGGAGAGAAAGGTTTAAATATGATTTATTAATATATTAAGAGAATAATATATTAAAGGAAAAATCATATTGTTTAATTAATATTAGTCAAGAATTAATTGATAATTAATTTTGTGGCTAAAAGAGATTAATTAAACTTAGGGGACTGAAGTTGTAATTATAAGATAATTATAATTGGGCTATGGATCACCTAATAATATATAGGTTGGACGAATTCTATTGGAAGCCCATTAGAAATCGTCCAAGGGATATGTTTAAGGAGTCCATGGGCTGCTTAGGGCCTAAGCAGTCAGATTAGGGTTTCCTAGTTGTAAACCCTAATAGCCTACATGTATATAAAGGGCCCCTATGCCCCAAAAACGTGGACAAGTCTTTCATTAGGGTTTCCAGCCGTTTTTGGTGCCTCCCCTTTCTTCTCCTCTTCATCCAAGTTGTATATGGTGTTTGTGACTCCATTAAAGGTGCAACACTTGAGGCACTAAGCTTTTGATACCAATCCAAGCAAGGAATCGATTGTTATTGCTATATAACAATCAAAGGTAATTCTATAAACCCTAATTCAGTTTATAATATGTTAGATCTAAGTTTATTAGTCTTGGATTCAAAGCATGTACAATAGAGAAACCTAGATCCAAGCATTAGGGTTTGTATGAGCACATATGACTGTTCTTATGCCTAAAACCCATCAGTGGTATCAGAGCCTTGATTGGTTTCAGTTGTATGTGATGCTTAACTGCTTTATTTGATGAAAATCGAGTTTTTTGGCCCCTGCCCGACTCAACTCGGCGAGTCAGTACCTGGACTCGGCGAGTTGACCCCTACTCGGCGAGTCAGTTCGTCAGGCAGAGGGTATTTCGGGTTTTAGCTGCTGTTTTGACTTGGTTTTAATGCCTAATTCGTTTTTGATGTTAAAAATCCGATTTTATCTTAAATTAGTGATTACCCTTGCCAAAAACAATAGATAATTTCAAATCTTTTAAATATTGGTTGTTTATATGATAAATATGGATTATTTAAAATTATTTGGTAATTATCTAGTGACTAAAATAAGATTAGGTCAAATATAGATAATTATGAAGTTAATTGTTTAATTTGAATTATTTGTTATTTGATCCCTTATGTTTTGAAAAGTTTCAAAACTTGCCCTCAAGTTTTGGAATTTTAAAGTTGATTAAAAGTTTAATTTTGAAATGTTAAATTCTAAAACCCTGGTATTTTGAAAAGTTCAAATGACACCCTTATGGTTTTATTAATTAATTAAAGTGTATAATTAAAAGTGATTTAATAAACCTATAAAGTTTTGGTTTACATTTAATTAAATTAAAAGTATAATTTACTAAGATAAACCACCTAGTATTTTAAAAGTATAAAATACACCCTATACTATATATAACATTAAAAGTCTAATATTATATATATGTATGAGTAAACAGTCAGTCTTACCGTTAGTAGGCTTCATTCACGAAGCTGGTCTATAAGGGGTGTTTTAGGAAATTGCCTATAAAATGGCGATTGAATAGGTATCCACTCTTACCCACCGCACTCTTGACTAGTGGAGGGTCGTTAGCCGAACGGGTAGGATAGGACAGAAATCTTCCATTATAAGTATAATGAAGTATAAAGTAACTAAATGCTTTTACAAATTCCCAAATCATAGTTACTTTAGGAAAAATGTGAAATTGTATGCTAACCCATGGAATCACACTTCGTACCCTTGTCAAACATTAGTGGAGCGTGTGTGGTTAACCGGCACACTAATTTGGGGATGACATTGGTGGCGAAGGGTGGCTCGATGCTTATCATAGATCAATGGAGCGTGTGTGGCTAACCGGCACATTGATTAGATGATAGTAGCATTAGGCGCACCACGTGATTTGTATGGTTATTCACACCTTGTTTGTGATCCTCGGCATCCCAGTCACAAATAGTAGGGCATAATCGAGATTAAACATGCCATTGAAAAGTTCAATGAATCTCAATAGATCTAGGAGTTTCAATTCATTTAAAACTTAAACTTCCTTTTCGTTTTTCATGGCGGAAATTGGTAAATCGTCATTTACCTACCTTCAAATATTCTGCAACTAGATTACGGCATCCCTTTTCTAGGTTGTAGAATATTGTGTTGGATCCTAGCTTGATGTTTCATTTGGGTGTTACATCAAGAATTATAATCAACATAACTTGAATTTTCTCCCGTTTTGTAGATGTCTGAATCTTACAATGGTCTTCCCAAATCCTTTGGAACAAGCTTTCCAAATGAAGATGACGTTCCGAGATACGATCAAGGAAATGAGAGTCATGCTTCACTTCCTCCACCTCCTCCAATTGTTCTCCCTGAACCACAAGTTCAAAGGCTTAAAAAGTTCAAGCTCACTCAAGCCCTTTTGGCAAGTAAACACGAAAATGGGAAACCTGTGTGTGCACACGTCTTAGAGATGAAGTCACACAATGATAGGTTAAGCATGTCGGGTGTCGAAATTTCAAGTGAGTTGGCTGTTGACTAGGTTCTTCAGTCACTTCCTGAATCATATAGTGAGTTCGTAAGAGAGTACTATATGATGGACCACGACGTGACCCTAATTGATCTCACCTATTTGCTTATAGCTGCTGAATCAGCAATGATTTGGCGTGCTGGTCAAGCAAATTTGTCTGGTGAATCAAACTCCCAAACTTCAATGGACACTGGCAACATTGGAAGTCCAGAAAGAACTAAGTCTGTGATTGTCGGATGTGTTGTGCCAAAGGAGTCCATTTTCTTTTATTGCCAAGAGAAGGGGCATTGGAGACGAAGCTGCCCTAACTACCTGAGAGATCTAAGAGATGGGAGAGTCAAGACGTATGGCTCTACTTCAGGTAAAATCCATTATCTAACTCTTTTAAGTTCCTATTCTAGATTCTTAATACATGATGTGATAAGATTGCATTTTTATGTTTTGTAGGATCTAAGAAAAGAGAGGAAGCTTAAGGGAAGAAGTGAGCTGAATCTAATCGTGAAGAAATGGATTTCGATCGCATTACTTGAAGATTGGATTCTTGAGCTACTACTTGGAGTTAGAATAGATTGTTAAGAAATATGTAATAACATAGTTTTTCAATTGAATTGCATTGTAAGGACAAATTTTTCCGCAATAAAATAAATTTTGGTTTTTATCTTATTTGTTTATCCTTGCAATGAAATATATGAAAAAATTGATGTTTATGTACTTCTACTATTAGCAAAATGTATTTGATTCTTAATTATGTTGTTTGTGGAAATGTCAAAAGTTTACCAAATAGGGAGAGTTTCTCATCGCCCAAGTTTCAATTGGACAGAAACTTGGAATCATGCAATGTGTATTGTATGATGAATGAAAAACTTTCACATTTGGGAAACTTAGACTAATTCTTTGACAAAGTGTCAATTAAAGGACTAGGAGATCAAGTACACTAGGTTGTGCGTTGATCAAGTCCACCACAAGAGTGACAAAGATATTCGTCATGATTTACTAAAGTTTAGTAAATATGATTATACTTATAAGATTAAGTGTAATTCTGAGTTGATTGGAAGAGTTTCAATTAATAATAGAACGAATAAAGAAGAATCAAGTAGGCAGAAAGATAAAAGTTTCTCTATTCTAATAAGAAGGGAGAGTACCTTTTATTGTGTTTTATGATAAGTCTTAATGATTAAGAACCATGTCTCAATTGATCCTCTAAGTGAGTCTTCGTGTAATTGCATGTCTAAGAAGAGGAATCGAGAATTGTAGAAATGGTTAAATCAAGAAGTCAATCATACTTCATTCCAATATCAAGTCTTAGAGTCAAGATTGTGACATTAAGTGAAAAGTCTTAAGTAGGTTTATAACACTCATCAAATGTGGAATTTAGAAAAAGGTTTCCTTATTCTTGCACATTAGAAATTGGTAAGTTGTGTTGTCTTGGATAAGACAAAGACCAACTAGGACCAATTATGTGAAGTGTTTTGTCTTGATAAGAACTACACTAACTCTTGAATATTTGCTTTGTCAAGAAATGTTTCTTGACAAGAGAATCTTATATGTCAAGGAGTCAGTGGGAGTCTTAATGAAAGGTTTCAAGAACAAATCAAGAATAAACCTTATAGATCATCACTAGCACACGACTTGAGGTTTACAACCTATCGTGCTGACATTATTTTGTTTCTATGCCATTCCAATTGAGTTAATTGTGTATGTGAGTTCTATGAGTTTTCATTTGAATGCATACTAGAGCCTTAGTCGATGGAAAGTACATTGATATGTAAGGATAAGTTACTAAACTACTTGGAAGACATGGTGGGCACTCGTGTTACCATAAGGCAAGAAATCAAGATTAAGAAAGTTCAGTTCATATGAGTTTGGATTTGTCGCAAACCTTGGTTTTGGCAAATTCACATGGATAGGAACTCTTACACCATAAAATCTAAGTGTCATAAGATTCCCTCCTTCATGAAAATGACTGTGAGGAAATGCTTTCACTGTGAGAGATTTTAAGAAGATAGCAATCGTGAAAATTGTATTCTCAAATTCGATTATGGTTACGGCATCCCTTTCCATAGTTCGAAATGTGAGATTTGGCAATTAGTTTGAACATTTGGAACTTAGTAACATAAGTTCTAAATTGTTTAAGCACACATATAAGCTATCTAAGGCAAAAGTGTATAAGTTGAAGAAGCTCAGATAAAGGCTTATCGAAGCATCTGGTATTAGAAATATGAATTTCAGAAATTCAATAGGCATTGTTTTCTGAATACATGTCAAAGCTAGTGGGAGCATAAGTGTTATGCTTATATGATAATCATCATGATAGTGGAAGCATAAGTGTTATGCTTATATGATTATTATGGCGAGTATTGCAAGTTAGCAATATTAATTATAGAAAAACAAAGATTCAATTTGCAACGTTGCATAGGTTGAAAAGTTGTTTTAATATAATTAAGGGAGATAATATTATACTTCGTTTCAAAATCTAAAGCTTAGATTGAGAAATTTTAATATTTTCAGTCAAAGGATACATTGTGTGTTCTTAAAATTCGATTATGATTACGGCATCCCTCTTCATAGTTCGAATTGTGAGAACATGACACATAAAATATTATGGCAAAAGATTGGTAAAGTATCATATCTTTATGTAAGACATTATGCATCGTGTCCCATACGCTTCGGGTATAGGATCGATTGCAAATGTTATAATATTTGACCATTCTAAAATTTTCCAAATGTCTAGCGCATTAAGTGGGAAAAAGGATTAGAATCAGTTTTGACTAAAATAATTAAACAACTAGCAAAGGACGATCCAAAGTTCGCTGAGGATTGGTCGCTTGTGAGTAGTTGGAAGTATGGTATTGGATGGACCATATTGACATTATTATGAATAGATAAGATTCTATTAAGAATGAGTTGTCATTTGGCAAATATGGAAATGTTTCCATATTGGAAGTTGGATGTTGAGAGTCTATGTCTAGATTAGAAACTTTTATGCAAGAAGGATGTTCAAAGGAATGTACTTTGAATGTGAGACTTCACGTCTATGAAATTGTCTTGCAACAATTTCTGAGAGAGTACCTTGTAATTTCATTAGCCAAGTCTTGGTGACTTTTATGCTATGACTTTATGAAAGGATCGTTGCATAAGATGTTAGAATCTAGCATATTCTAATAGTAGCAAAGAACCTTGTGTTCTCACACTAATGATAAGGATTGGGAATTGTGAAATAAGCATCATTGAAAAGGTTTTTCAATTGATATATTTCACAAAGTAAGGACCATAGGAAACATGGTGTGCATGCTTTATGCATGGGACAACTATTGTTGTAATTTGAGTAATAAGTTGATTTTCTGAAACAGTAAACGATAATAATAAGTTATCAATATGGTGGTTAAATAGAAGTGTTTTATTTACTCTCACAAGTTTGAGGCCATATAGGATTAAGTATTATTATTATGTTTCAGTTTACATGTTTTGACTTCCAGAATAACTAGGTTATTCAAACATCCACAGTCAGTCATACGTTAGGAGTAGGTATGAATAAAGACTGTCATGAATCTGTCTGTAGATTGTCTGAAGTGTTTAGACATAGCACAAGTTTGCTACAGAGTTCATGAGTGCTTTGATAAGATTAGAGTATTGGATTAAACCCACGCTCACTTGGATCACTTCATGGTTTTATCACGAGTGATTAGTGAGACGATAATATTGTATATTCTTGAAACCGAAACGTGTGAGTTGTTATTTGTTGGTCGGTTACACATTGATAATAAGTAAACGCACCAGTAACTTGGTGTTATAAAACTTATTGTTGTGTGTGATTCGATCAGTAAATCAAGCGAACATTTGAGTCAAAGTTTATCCATTCCTTTTACCCAAAGTGGGATAAAAGCGATATCATTGGGCCTCTCGATGATTTAATGATGACACCTAAGCGCTTGGCCAAGCCGGGACTAAGTTGATGTGTTCAATTGTAGTCTGTTATCAGTCGTCATAAATCGGAAGTCGGGAAACAGTATAGAGAGAATGATTGAAATTCATGTCTTTTGTCTATACGATATCTTGAGAATGAAGGAATATATAATCCCTTATCTAAGGGACACACTATCTGATAAGATCAGAGTTGACAGCGGCTTTTGAAAGCTACGATTGCTTATCAGGTTCTGAAGTGAAACGGAAAATAGTTATTAGACTTATCCAAGTGGGAGACTGTTGGATTAGTGTCTAAGTCCATAACTATTTTGGTATGTACTTGACCCAATTATGAGCATGGTCCTTTTGGGTTGCCTTCACCATAGCAATATGTAGGATGATTTAAGGAGAGAAAGGTTTAAATATGATTTATTAATATATTATGAGAATAATATATTAAAGGAAAAATCATATTGTTTAATTAATATTAGTCAAGAATTAATTGATAATTAATTTTGTGGCTAAAAGAGATTAATTAAACTTAGGGGACTGAAGTTGTAATTATAAGATAATTATAATTGGGCTATGGATCACCTAATAATATATAGGTTGGACGAATTCTATTGGAATCCCATTAGAAATCGTCCAAGGGATATGTTTAAGGAGTCTATGGGCTGCTTAGGGCCTAAGCAGTCAGATTAGGGTTTCCTAGTTGTAAACCCTAATAGCCTACATGTATATAAAGGGCCCCTATGCCCCAAAAACGTGGACAAGTCTTTCATTAGGGTTTCCAGCCGTGTTTGGTGCCTCCCCTTTCTTCTCCTCTTCATCCAAGTTGTATATGGTGTTTGTGACTCCATTAGAGGTGCAACACTTGAGGCACTAAGCTTTTGAAGCCAATCCAAGCAAGGAATCGATTGTTATTGCTATATAACAATCAAAGGTAATTCTATAAACCCTAATTCAGTTTATAATATGTTAGATCTAAGTTTATTAGTCTTGGATTCAAAGCATGTACAATAGAGAAACCTAGATCCAAGCATTAGGGTTTATATGAGCACATATGACTGTTCTTATGCCTAAAACCCATCAAAAACAACATCAGAGTATAACTCCAAAAGATATCATGTGCCGAAATGTTGTGTGATGCACTACGATCATGTCGGCTCCTTTCCCTTCGAAGAAGAAGTACCTGAAACCAAAATTGTAAACCGTATGCACAAAGCTTAGAGAGTTCCCAAATCATACCACATACCCTACAATAACATACCACATAGCATATCCTGGTGTTGGCTTACCCCTTTTGGTCTCTTTCAACCGGTAACAATCTAGCATATCTGGGTGCTGGCCTACCCCTTCGGTCTCTTTCAACCGGTAAATGCCTAGCATCTATGGGTGCTGGCCTACCCCTTCGGTCTATTTCAACCGGTAATGGTAACTATTTCACCCCTACTACTACCACATATAATTCTAGTACATAAACACATAAGACACATACTACCTAGCATATTTGGGTGTCGGTCTACACCTTCGGGTCCTTTCGACCGACAATGTGGTCTATCCCACCCCTCCTACCACTATCACATAATATCATAGCATACTAGAACATAAAGCATAATAGATAGTAGCACACTATAAAATTATCACAAAGACAATCATCTCAACTATAATCAACTCCTAGTGGGCCGGCATGGGTGCCTTCTTCCCACTTCTATTGGAAGGTAACTCATCTCAAATGTTGTAAAGTAGCTGAACTATCCTCGACTCTGAAATCAACCCCACTCAAACTCCTACACATAAAAGATTTCCTTTAAATACCCCTTTCATACTCATAACCCCTTAAGAGTTAACTTTCGTTAAAGTCAAAGTCAAATTCAACACCCTGGTTAGAGTCAACATTCTGGGTTGACTCAACTCACCGAGTTGGCCCATCAACTTACCGAGTTCCATAAATCAGAAAACCCTAAAATCATGATCCAACTTGTCGAGTTCTTTCACAACTCGTCGAGTTCCTCCTATCAACAGAATCAGAACTTTCCCACTCATCTTGTCGAGTCCTCCTTGAACTCGTCGAGTCCTTCCTTTTACAGAATCGGGACACTTCGACCCAACTCGTCGAGTTCCTCTAAGAACTCATCAAGTTCTTTAGTCAGTTAAGCTTTCTTAATGGATGAAGTCACTAATCTTCAAATATAAGCTCCATACTTCAGATATAGACTGGGAATGTTCTTAGAAGGGTAAATTTTCCTACTTTACCCGTTAATACCCGTCCCCAAGATATTTAGTTCAAACCCTAACTCTAAAAGATCTAGATCTTAATCAAAAAGCCATCAATACTTCAAGATAGTGTATACAAATAGAGATCTGGACCTTAGAGACTAGATGAACATGTAAAGCCTTTAACTTTCTCTTCATTCATGACCCTTTGGAGCTTAAAAGGCCAAAATGGCAGTCTTAAGGTTGCATGAGACTTCTATGCCCATAAATTTTGTAGCTTTATGCCATGAAAGCCCTTCAAGACCCTAGATCTAAAAGGATATTCACTTCGGATGCCTATTTACCAAGGATCAAGATATTTGGACCAAAATCCCAATAAAATTGTTAAGAAAGAGATCTAAGCAATCATTTGGCAAGTTTGACTTGCTTACCAAAAAGTGATGAGCATGGGGTGAAGCTTCTGGATCTACAAACTGCTTCTTGAGTCCTCTAACTTCTTCTTCTTCTTCCACAAGCTTTAAACACACAAAAGTCTCTTAAGGATGGATCACAAACTCACACAATGCATTAGGGTTTCGAGATTTAGGTTTCGGGACTTGGAGGATGTAAATGAGGCCAACCTATGGAGGTTAAGGTGCTTAAATAGGGTGCAAAACCCTGAAAATTAGGGTTTCATTCTGCTCATCCTACTCATCGATTTGAGGCTCTTAACTCATCGAGTAGACTTCACAACCCGCGTCCAAATCCATTCGTACTCGACAAGTTTGGGGCTTCCAACTCATCGAGTTTCTATACAAAAACGAGTAAATTTTTGAATTAAATACATACCAGGAACTGGGCGTTACATCCTTAATACTTATTTTCTCTATAGTTTAGTAAAAATATCATTATGAATCTTTTATGTATAAATAAGATCCACATATGTTAAATAAACTATATTATTTACCTTCAAAGATCCCTTTCTTGAAGTTGGAATATATGTATTTAATTTACATAAAAAGATAAAAATGTCATAGATAAGTTTGATTCAAAACAAATTTAATTCAAAAGTGCTTGCATATAGAACTTGTTATTTATAAAACACTGATATTTGCTTTATAATTCTATTAAGAAATCTAGTTCTCTAAAACATGATTCTAATCATTGCAGAATATGAAGGTGATCGTTATGAAAAATAATTTAAGTAAATAATTAAACATTTAATAAATTAACTTAAACATATATATTTAGACATGCTAAATTAAAACATACTTTGTTCCAAAAAAAAATGTTTTACAATACAAGTACTTTATGTTCTAAGTATAAATTATAAACTAAACTATGAGAGTAAAGTTCAACTTTCTTGTGTTCAGCTAGTTACTCTTCTTGGAATATGTATAAACTGATCCACGATGACCCAAATCAAATCCACTCGCTGTGCGGTCCAAGGAAGCTTCGTGATAAAATCCATAGTAATATCCTCCCATTTCCACACCAGGATATCCAACGGATACGTCTTGTCGTGAGGTCTCTAGTGCTCATCCTTGACATTCCTGTAGGTCAAGCACCTCTCAACGTAACAGGCTATATCCCACTTCATGCAGGGCCATCAGTAATCAGGACGAAGATCTCTATCATCTCCGTCGCCCCGGGATGGATGGAAAATCTGGACTTGTGCACCTCCTCCATCAGGATCTGGCGCACATTGTCCGCATACGGAATTCACACTCTGCGATAGAGTTTGTAACAAGGTTTCCAAAAACATAAAGAACACTGAAATCCGAGTTATAACGAAGAAGTTATAACCAATCGAAAATCCGCGGTAAAACAGGCAAAACATTGTTCTGTGTAAAAAGCGAATTTTCGATAAAAGGATTTTTATCCTTAACAATCTAAATGAAAGTTGTAGAATATGTTAAACCGAGAATGTTCATAAAAAAACGTCAAAATCTTACTTCGTATGAGGAAGTTATGATTTTTCGAAGTTTCGGTTTAGCAGTAGACAGCTAAAAATTTGAAATATAAATCTATCTATATTTAGCCGACACAACTTAAACGAGAATCGAAGGTCTCGTCAAAAGTAGCACAAAAATAAAAAGACAAACGAAAACGGACATCGGATGAAGAAGTTATGAATTTTTAACGGATTCCCATCCCGGTCTGTTTAAAATAACAATATTAATAATATCGTCAAAATCACCAGACGAAGTCTAAATGAAATTCGTAGAGTATGATTTTACCTACGCGTGCATATAAAGAATGTAAAAAACGGAGCTCGTATGCGAAAGTTATGATTTTCGCAAGTTTTTGGCACAAAAATCAAAAAAATCTAGAAAACCGGGAAATTACGCTGAGTCACTCCTCGGACACGTCACGTCGCATGCGAGGTTGCCACGTGTCATCTTCGGGTTGGACCGCAAATCGTCGTGTCACCATCAGATTGGACGGCACCCGCGGTCCAGTAAGAAGCCTACACCTTCACATGAGACACTCCTCGGATAACCCTTTCGCATGCATGGCCTTCTCCTATTGGACCGAAGTCCGGTCCACTTAGAAACTGCCGGGTGCGAACCCTCGCACGTGGCTTCGCTGCTGACCGACGCGTGGCTGCCAACTCACCCCTCGCCTCGCCACCTGTCCTCCTCGGCCGAACCCTCGCACCCCTATATAAAGGGTGCGAGCCTTCTTGGATGGAAGGGTTTTTCACCCCATTTTCACCCATTTTGCACCATTTCACCCCCTCGACTTTCTCACGACCCTCGAATGCCCCGGTATAACGCCCGTAGATCCGGGCTAGCCAATTTAGAGGCAATAAGTGTCGAAAAAACTTTTCGGCAAAAGATTATTTATAATAAATAGTATTAACCAAGTTGTAGAATATGTCTCAAGGTTTCCGTACATATAAAGAACGCCGAAATCCGAGTTATAACGAAGAAGTTATGGCCCGTTGAAGTTTTACGGCAAAACCGGCACGACACCTGGAAGCGTAAATAGTAAATTTACGATGGAGCTACTTTTAGCCTTAGCAATCTAAACGAAAGTTGTAGTATATGTTAAACCGAGAACATACAAAAAAAGAACGCCCAAATCTAAACGGAAGTTGTAGTATATGAATTTTCTAAGATTTGACTTAGCAGTGCACGGCCCGAAACTCAAATTTTAGTTCGAGCAGTTTTTGGCTTACGCTACCTAAATGAGAGTTGAAGATCTTATTAATAGGAACTCAACGGTAAAAAGATAGAAGAAAACGGAGTCCGTATGAAGGAGTTACGAATTCTTCGCGGTCATTTAAAAGTCTAAACGCCTCTTACTGTTAAATTTGAGATCGGTCGAGAATTAGCCGACAGAGTCTAAATGAAAGTTGTACACCTTGATTTTACCTACGTGTTGAAAAAAATAACGTCGAAAATGGAGCTCGTATGCGAGATTTATGATTTTTCTAAGTTTTAAGGATGATACGCGATAGGGGGTGACGTGGCACCACCAGAATTGGACACGTGCCACCACCAGAAGGCTGCCACATGCCCCAACTCAACGAGTAGGTCCTCCTACTCGGCGGGTCCTTCAGTCAGCACCCCTATACATGGAGGTGTCGGGTTCCCTCACTTCCTCACACCTTCAAACCCTTCTTTCTCTCTCTAGTTTCTCTCTCTAAAGCCCCAAACCCCTCCCCTCCCCCCTAAAGTCTAGGTAAACCCCCTAGCACCTAAAGGAAGCTCCAAGGCTCCCGAAGCCTTGAGAAAAGAGTCTTTCGGCTAAGAAACGCTGCTCCATCGAAGGCCGGTTTTCGAGAAAACCCGTTGTAAGTGAGCTATGTCTACCTTATCTTTAGTATAACTTATGTTTCAATATACTAAAGTTATTAGGAACTTATAATAAGTATTTAGACTATTATTATGAGTTATATAAGTTTCGTTATAATGTATTTTTAACCACTCGGGGTACGGGGGTTCCGGTTTGGAGGGCCGCTTGGGTTGCTGGATTCAGAAGTGCTTATATGCCAAAATGATCCTGCCCACCAGTGTTCCATGTCTGGCCTCGTCTGTATATAGTGGGTGAAAAGTATTGTGTTAACGATTATATAATAGTAATAATATTTAGACTATTAAATAGTCACGGTTAACTTTAGACTAAACCCTAGTGATATTGATACTAGGTTTTGTCGAGGAAATTGTTTTAAGAGTAACGAAGTGCTGTCCGAGTGCCGAGTCACCACCTTATCAAGTGAGTGCATAGTTACTTTCATCTTACACATAGGTATGAAGTATTTTATATAAATTACGTGCTATGTGTGCATATTATTTGAATACTTGTTGTCTATGTTGGATGAACGATTTTATACATGTTTTAAAAGATTTAAACGATATAATTATTTTATATCTACAAATATGTTGGGATAAAACATGGGTAGACGAAATAGTTGATGTGTGATAAAATAAAATGATGAGAGATAGGTGATGATAGGAAGGTGATGATAATTAGGTGAGGATAGATAGGTGATGATGAATCGGTGATATAGGATGAAAGATACTATAACCTTGTCCGACAATTTGGAGATGTAGTCATCTACCAGGGTATAGATGGCGACCACGGACTATTATAGACAACCCCGTGGAATCACTAGCGGGCTCATAACCTGTAGGTGATGAATTACGAGTTCAGGCGATGTTGTAACTACGTATTCATGTGATGTTGTAACTATGTATTCATGCGATGATACCCTAACGCCTTACTATGCATTACGATTTCAGGCGATGTTGTAACTACGTATTCATGCGATGATACCCTAACCCGTTACTATGAATTACGAGTTCAGGCGATGTTGTAACTACGTATTCATGCGATGTTGCCCTAACCCTTGTTAGGCACGTATTGAGGGAGTAATCCCTGAATCAATACTGTCTATACAATGTAGGCGATGATCCTTAGGGAGAGTCCTTAGGAACAAACATATAAGGAGATGCGATGTAAGGAGATGAGAGGTAAATATGATGTAGGAGACGACCCTTAGGATAACTCCTTAGGGAGGGTACTTAGGAATAAAGAAGATAATGGGGATGGGTAATTGGATTAATTGTTTGATGATTGAACATAATAATTATATTATTGTGGGTTGAAAACCCTATGTATTCACTAGGTTTCCCAACCTGACCCACTTAGTTTACTTGTGTCACAGGTGATGATGTGAAGTTACATTACACTAAGAGATTAAGGATATATAGATCACTAGTGTAAATGAATGTAAGTTATGTTTATGCTTATGTTTCTGTATTGACGATGACATCCCAAATGTTTTTAAAGGAATAAAAGTACATTTCTTCGGAAATGTTTTGATAATAAAAATTTCATGTTTTTATGGGAACAAAATTCGCAACGTTTTTATTGAAAGAGATACTCTAACTTTTATAAAGCATAAACAAAAATCAGTCTTTTCTGGCTGTGAAAATGGGGATGTCACACCCGGTATCACGTCTAAAGCCCGAAGCAATCCCCGGAGCCCCGGAATTCTCCAGAATTCATCCTCTCTCCTGTTGAAACTCTGCCAGATTTAAGCCGGTTTTCATGAAACAAACTATTTTCCGGGAAACGAAACGCTGCCCGAATTACCACCTATCAAGGTGAGTTCATACCCCTATAATTTACCTTTTTAATGGTTTTTAAATGCTTTTTTTTGGTGGTGGGGGGGGGGGAATACAAGTTTAACACAATATTAAATTGTGTTAATAACTGTATGTGATAATAATCAAACAAAGAGTTTCTGTATGCTTTTAAGAATTACCAAATACATCCAAAATGACTTAAAGCCATGTTAAACTTTAAAGTCATGTAAACTCCATTAAATTCGTTGAAAAAGGTTTTTAATAAAATATTTCAAATTATGATTGCCAAAATCAGGTTTATATATATATATATATATATATATATATATATATATATATATATATATATATATATATATATATATATATATAAATATATAAATAAGATTTGAAGAGCTTGGGACTATTGAATTATCTTATTCCTTTTCCTTGATTGGATGTGGAATTAAGGTGATGTTATTTTTCCGAAGGTCGTTTCCTTCTTAATTATATATATATATATATATATATATATATATATATATATATATATATATATATATATATATATATATATATATATATATATATATATATATATATGAAGTCCTCCGTGACACTTACATGAAGTCCTCCGTCCCCGAACGTTTCCGCCATTCTGGTTTGGGGTGTGACAGATTGGTATCAGAGCATTGTTTATAGTGAACTCAGTATATCAGTCATAAAAGATACAACTATAAACCCATTCGGATAAAAACACTCTGACTAAGAGTTATAATTTAAAAATGTAACAATATTTTATAAAAGTATAAGTACATGCAGAATATACATACTAGAATGAGTATCACAAGAGGAACAAAGCAAAAGTATTTGGATGTTGAACATTACAGTTAAACTTGGACACTTATGTAATCATATTTGGGATCAATATAGCCTGACCAGCTATATTCATTTGAGATATGACCAACATGTGTTTGGGAGTGATTGTAGTGTTGCAACAAGTCTAAAACTTACCTAGGTACCAGAAGAATTCTAGAACCAAATATAAAGGTTAAAATACTATAGGAGTATTTTAGGATGCTATAACAAGAAAACTGAAAACTTATCAACTTCTAATATCTAGAAGTCCAAGAATCAAATACCATGGAGGTAATTTAAATAAACTTTTGGGAAATGTTAGAAAGATCTTCTCTGGTACGTCTATAATTACTATGTGGATATGTTAAAGTTATATATAGTTGAGATTTTATAGACTTAGAATATGTGATTTTCACTCTACTTCCTTTTCCTTGTTTGGATGTGGTTTTAGAGTAAGATTACTTATTCGAAGGTCTATTTGATCTGGATTATATATAATCAGTACACACCATGTGATTATAGAAGGACCAGAAAGGATCACCTTTGTAAAAATTTAAATTTTCTCATAGATTCTTTATACATTCCCATTCTCATATAAACCCCTTAGATAGATACTCCGACAATCAATAGAAGAGTCAAGGACGATCCAACAGAATTTCATTAGGAGAATTCTGAGAGAGAAATGGATGAGAAGTAAAGAAACTATAGAAATCATTTAGTGCCCTTACCCTATTAAGGACACCAATGAGAGATTCGCATGAACTTCCGAGATTAAAAATCTTCATTAAGAAATAATGGGGATCAGTATCAGAATCGGAAGTACGACAGCTCGGGAATTCAATATACCTACAGAGGAGAAGGACACCCTATAGATACCAGGAGGGAACAAATCATTACCGCCCAGAATAGAATTATCAACGGAGGAAAACCACACATGATTCATATGAAGTGTTTAACCACCTTTTCATCTAAGTAATAACTAATAATACAACCTAGTGAGTTGGTGCTTACATTACTCACATTAGGTTTTGAGCTTATCTTCTTGTCACGGTTAATAACAATAAATCGGATCATGAAATCTCAATTGATAGTGATTACTTCTCAAACTCATAAGTCTATTTTATGTAGACACTGTTATGAATTGTTTTCAAATACCTTCGAAAGTTAGAAAACAATATCCACCAATCGAAGGTAACTTAGTTCGGATGACACTCGGTTCATTCTAGAAACTTATTTCTGCTCCTTACCAGGACTGCATCATAGGGATGCAGGTCGAATCCTTGAGAACAATATAACAAAACGAAAATTTTATATGTATATACAAATGATTAGAATACATCTAGAGCAACGATAGTCGCTCACAAGCTCATTTTCTTATCATGTAACAGAATCATGCCTCCAAAGAAATGTAACCAACCCACCAGCAAAACACCAATCCTTCAAATAGATGCGGCTACATTTCAAGCTGCGGTCACAGCAGCTGTAGCAGCTGTCATGGCACACCTTAATGCTAACAATGCAAATGTTAGTAGTAATGCTATCAATAACCCCGATCGTGGTGATGGCCAAGTACAACAACGAGTACCTATTTGTAAGGACACTTCGAACCTTAAGCCTAATATCTTGAAACGAAAGTTCGAAAACAAGAAAGGGAGTTGTTCAACTCAAGAACCTAAAAGAGGGAAACGAACTGGGGCAGTCAATACCCCCATCAGCCATGTTATTCTAGCACCAACTAAGTCGTACTTAGGAAATCTCCCACACTACAAAAAGTGCAACTACCATCATCATGGAGTTTGCCAAGAGCTGCATTGCAATAGATGCAACATAAAGGGGCATATTGCTGACATCTGTAGAACCCCGGTTGAGTTCATCACTTCAGCTACCAACGTTGAAACAATTCCAATATGTCACCTTTGTGGTGAAATACGACATTACAAGAGGGACTGTCCAACAGAGAAGAACGACGGGGGAGTAGGAGGAGTTTGACCCCCAATGCATGGGAAAGCATCAAAGAACCTTGCTATATTTGGTACGTTTCAAAACCCTGATAAATATCTAAAAATATGATTACTCTCCCATTTAAATTAAATCACAACATTCATATAAAATTTGAAACCCTAATAGGTAAGCTGTGATGACTTAATGTATACATAAGGGTCATTTATAATTAAGATTTGTAGACTTAGAGTGAGTCATCTTGCCTCATTTCCCGTTCCTTGTTTGGTTGTGGATTTAAAGCAGGGTTGCTCAGTCAAAGGTCTTACCAATCTTAATTATACATGACTTGTATACTCCAAGCAATTATAGAGAGACCTAGTAAGGATCGTTTCATGAAAGTTCATAATTTCAAATTATCAAAACCCTCGTATTGGTAGTACCCGCCAACTTCGAATCAAAAAAAAGGTTCGTAGTGATAATAACATAATAAAACCAGAAACGCAGAAAACTTAGGAACATAGGATATCATTCTAGTAATCATTCGTCCCAGAACGACTTAATATCTATTTCATCGAGAAAATTCTGACATCCTCATTTGACATAGTTTGGCCTGGCCCTTACCATGTGAAAATTCTTATGTTGTATAAGAGAACTTTTCCTTAATCATCCGTAAGATGAAATTCTTTCAATCCATAACACAAAACCCTTAGGTTGTCTCTCGTTTCAAAACTTCAGAAGTACCCATGCGAAGAGTACCACGCCATTCTAGCCTACTTAGTAGACAGGAAACTTCAAATGAAAAGCACCGAAGTAGTCTTAGAAGTCAGTAACTACCGAAATACCTCAATAGATCTCATAGGAAAATCATTGTACCGCAGGTCAAGTTCAAGAATAAAGACGAAGAACTCATTAAGTTAATCTGTCGCTGTTAAGTGTATACACGAGGGTGGTATATAAGTTAGACTTAAAAAGATTAAGGATATGTTCTTCCGCCCTATCTCCTTTTCCTTGTTTGGTTGTGGACCTGGGGCAGAGTCACCCATCTGAATGTTTTGTGAAATCTAAATTATATACGACTTGTATACACGAGGTGATGATGGATGAGCCAAGTATGAGTATGATCATGAACTTCGGAGCAAAAGCCAGCATCATGTATTCTACCAGGTAGAATTCAACATGAGACCACGACAGTGGGTCGAGCTACTAAATGACTACGAATTTGAAATTTGTCATTATCTCGACAAAGCCAATATAGTAGTTGATACCCTAAGTCGGAAAGACTACCCAGGTCATAGTGCCACTCACGGACTATGATAACCCTTTTAAATCTTTCCACACAAAGTAAGGACGCTCAACAGGAGGCCTTTAAACCTGAAAATGTGGCAAGTAGAGAAAATAACTAGAACGTGTGAGTACACGGTATGCCAATATCTGTTATCTCCACTGAGATAATAGAATCAACTCACAATTCAGGCCGTCATTCAAAAATCTCTAGGAACCAGAATAGTCATGATTCTATGGGATCGATTATGGTAAAGAATGGGATACCCATTTACCAATTAGTCGAGACCGTTATCACACTAGCATTCAAGTTGCTCCATTCAAAACCTTATGTGGTCACAAGTGCAGATACTATATGCACTGGACTAAATTAGGTAATACGCAACTACCTAAAGATCCAATTTCCACACAGCACCCTTGCTGATCTGGAATTCTTCCGAGAAACTACCAAAAACAAAATACGAATCGAGAAGCGCCATAAAGCTTCCAGAGTTAACTAGAGAAGCTATGGCTTCGATAAAAGAAAACCCTTGGAATTCCAGGATTGATGACCTTGTCATATGAAGGTCTCACTCAGGAAAGATAAGATGCGCTTGATAAAGCATGAAATACAAAACTGAAAGTACATAAGACCATTTGAGGTTATTACCAGAATCAGTCTTGTACTTTTAAACTGAGACTACCACAAAAACTTACTAACATTCATCCCATCTTTCACATATCTAATCTAAAGAGGTGTCTGTCCGATAAAACACTTGTTATTTCACTCGATGAAATCAAGTTAAATAAAAGTCTACACTCTGTAAAAGAACCAATAAAAACCATGGATAGGGAAATCTAAAGAACCACGCTAAGTCTCATCCCGTTAGTGAAGGTTTGCTGGATTACAAACCAGGGAACTGAATTCACTAGGGAAAGGAACGATTAGACCTACTCCATGAGTATCACTTTACATTTAATTTCGGGATGAAATTCCCTCTAACGGGGGGATAATGTAGCACCAGTCAAATTTTGGTCAAAAATAAATTGATCAATAATCGTAATTGGGATGAACCAAGTGGTAGAGTTTGTAACAAGGTTTCCAAAAACATAAAGAACACAGAAATCCGAGTTATAACGAAGAAGTTATGACCAATCGAAAATCCGCGGTAAAACCGGCAACACATTGTTCAGTGTAAAAAGCAAATTTTCGATAAAAGGATTTTTAGCCTTAACAATCTAAATGAAAGTTGTAGAATATGTTAAACCGAGAACTTTCATTAAAAGAATGTCAAAATCTGACTTCGTATGAGAAAGTTATGATTTTTCGAAGTTTCGGTTTAGCAGTAGACAGCTAAAAATTTGAAATATAAATCGATCGATATTTAGCCGATGCAACTTAAATGAGAATCGAAGGTCTCGTCAAAAGTAGCACAACGGTAAAAAGACAGACAAAAATGGACGTCGGATGAAGAAGTTATGAATTTTTAATGGATTCCCGTCCCGGTCTGTTTAAAATAATAATATTAAAAATAAATTCAAAATAACCTAATGAAGTCTAAACGAAAGTCGTAGAGTATGATTTTAACTACACATGCATATAAAGAACGTCAAAAACGGAGGTCATATGCGAATGTTATGATTTTCACAAGTTTTTGGCACAAAAATCAAAAAAAATCTAGAAAACCGGGAAATTTCACTGAGTCACTCCTCTAACACGTCACCTCGCATGCAAGGCTACCACGTGTCATCTTCGGGTTGGACCGCAAATCGCCGTGTCACCATCAGATTGGACAGCACCCGCAGTCCAGTAAGAAGCCTACACCTTCGCATGAGGCACTCCTCGGATGACCCATTCGCATGCGTGGCCTTCTCCTACTGGACCAAAGTCCGGTCCACCCTCGCCACCTGTCCTCCTTGGCCGAACCCTCGCACCCCTATATAAACGGCGCGAGCCTTCTCGGATGGAAGGGTTTTTCACCCCATTTTTCACCCCCTTTTCACCCATATTGCACCATTTCACCCCCTCGACTTTCTCACGACCCCCGAAGGCCACAGTATCACATCTAAAGCCCGAAGAAAGCCCCGGAGCCCCGGAATTCTCGAGAATTCATCCACTCTCCTGTCGAAACTCTTCCCGATTTAAACCGGTTTTTCGTCAAACAAACTATTTTCCGGGAAACGAAACGCTGCCCGAATTACCACCTATTAACGTGAGTTCATACCCCTATAATTTACCTTTTTAATGGTTTTTAAATGCTTTTTAGGGGGGATACAAGTTTAACACAATATTAAATTGTGTTATTAAATGTATGTGATAATAATCACACAAAGAGTTTCCATATGCTTTTAAGAATTACCAAATACATCCAAAATGAATTAAAGTCATGTTAAATCTTTAAAGTCATGTAAAATCCAATAAATTCCTTGAAAAAGGTTTTTAATAAACTATTTCAAATTATGATTGCCAAAATCAGGTTTATATATGTATAAATATATAAATAAGATTTGAAGTGCTTAGGACTAATGAATTGTCATATTCCTTTTCCTTGTTTGGATGTGGAATTAAGGTGATGTTATTTGTCCGAAGCTTGTTTCCTTCTTTTATATATATATATATATATATATATATATATATATATATATATATATATATATATATATATATATATATACACACACACACACACACATATATATATATATATATATATATATTAATATAAAAGGTTACTCCATTCGATATCATTACCTTTGTATAATGGTGAGCAAAGGTGTTCAACCATGAGAAATCATGCTAATCAGATTAAAGCATATAAATTATAATTAGTATAATTTATGATTCAAAACTAAATATACAAGTATGATTCACGACTGTATACTTTCCAAGGAAATTACCAACAATTCATTTATCTGTACCAGGATATGTATAATGCCTTTAATATACGAATAACATATTAAAGAAGTAAAGATACGTCATATCGGGTTTGCATTAACAAAGGTACGATACATAGTACCAGGGTTAGCAATCACGGGGTAATAATACATCGTAAATCTCGTTGAAACAATAAATGTGTGAGACCCTTCACGGTTTACTTATCTATTAACCAAAATCTCTTGTAGGGAGAGCGTGAATTTGTGTATAGATCTATATGGGACTGACAATCCCACGCCTTCACTGTTCGCTACAGCTTAGCCGGCAGGCCTAGGGTGTCAAATGTCATATCGTTTTCGACACCTGAAGAATGTCGCATCAGGCATATCAGTCATATTAGTATTGTTAATAGAACTCACATGGATAAAACAACGAGTAAATTAATATGTAATATACTTCTCTTAAAACTGTAAGAAAAGATAATTACGTCCAGACCCAATACACCTTATGTTTGTTTTTACTTAAAGTAAAAACTACGTATCATGAAATCAAGTATGGAAAATATACTTGTACTTCTGGTTTTGGAACATTTAAAACCATAAGGTAGTATTATGGATAATTTAATATTTTCCAGGGTTAATACTAATGTTTTATTGCAGAACGGATGAAACTAAGAATACTTTTACAAATGAAACGGTTTATGGGATTAAACCACTTTTACAAAGGAAACGGTTTATGGGATTAAACCACTTTTATAAATGAAATATTTTATGAAATTAAGCCACTTTTACACATGAAACGGTTTATGGGATTAAACCACTTTTACAAATGAAACGATTTATGGGATTAAACTACTTTTTCAATTGGATCTTAGTCAACTAATATAACATAAAGGACCTTTAGTGGTTAATTCTATAAGTCCTTAGTTATTACATCAGAGTTATATATAAGTAATATCCAATTGACAGTGAAATGTGTGACTTCCGCCTTACTTCCTGTTCCTTGTTTGGTTGTGGGCTTAGGGCAGATACACCTATTTAACTGTCAATTCTATATTAGGTTATACATAATTAGTATAAACTAAGTAATTACAGAGGGAAACTATTGAGGTTATCAGTTTATCACCTCAGGAAATATAGGATTTTCTGGAGGAACCAGTGAAATTTTCCAAAGAACCTAGAGTATAATTAACAAAACTAAAATACTTATGAACTCACCAGCTTAAATGCTGATATACTCTTTCCAAATAACTTGTATTCCCAGGAATCCAGTAGACATGTCCACTCCTAAAGCTCTTGAGAAGACTACCTAGTACCGTACCATGACTCTTGTCTTCTACTGTACCTACTTTGGTGTTAGAATATGTAATGTTTAAACACTTATGTAAAACTTATACTTATTAATGCAATGGTTGTTTGTACTTGGATTACTATGTTGTATGTGTTGTGATACTTACATGAAGTCCTCCGCCCCTGAATGTTTCCGCCGTTCTGGTTTGGGGGTATGACAGACTATCATAGTCGAAGGAAGAAATCTGGCCCATGATACGCTCACTCTTCCGGTGTTCCTCCTTCATAGCCTCCTGCTCGGTCTCCCGAATCCGCTCTAAAACCGGAGTCACTATTGTCATCCTTAGGCAAATGTCTCTAATCGGGGCTGCAATTGCCTTGCGGCTAAGTGCATCGGCCACAATGTTGGCCTTCCCCAGGTGGTAGAGGATCTCACAGTCGTAATCCTGCACCACGTCCAACCATCGCCGCTGTCTCATGTTCAGATTTGGTAGGTCCATCAGCTATCTCAGGCTCTTGTGGTCCGTGTAAATGGTACAACGGACCCCATATAGGTAGTGTCGTAAAATCTTGAGGGCAAAAACAACCGCCCCAACTCCAGATCATGCGTCAGGTAATTCGCCTCGTGAGGCTTCAGCTGCCTCGAAGCGTAGGCAATGATGTGCCCCCTCTGCATCAACACTGTGCCCGAACCCAAGATAGACGCATCATAGTACACAACAAAATCCTCAATGCCCTCCAGCAGGGCTAGGATCAGCGCCTCGCATAACCTCTACCTCAAAGTCTCGAACAATGCTTGCTCCTTAGGCCCCCAGCGAAAGACAACAACCTTCTTTGTCAACCGGTTCAGGGGTACCGCTAACTTGGAGAAATCCTAGATGAATATCTGATAATGGCTTGCTAAACCGAGGAAATTTCGAATCTCGGATGGAGACTTCGGAACCTCCCATCTCATCACGGCCACCACTTTGGCCGGCATTACCAGAATATCGTTCTGGTTGACAAGGTGCCCCAGAAACTACACCTCGTGCAACCAGAACTCGCACTTGGAGAACTTGGCGTACAAGCTCTCCATCCTCAGGGTATCTAACACCTCTCGCAAGTGCTCCTCATGTTGCTCCCATGTCTTGGAGTAAAGCAAGATGTCATAAATAAAGACTATCACGGACCGATCCAGCATTGGTTTGCATACGCGGTTCATGAGGTCCATGAATGTGGCAGGGGGCATTGGTGAGCCCAAATGGCATCACCACGAACTCATAGTGGCTATAGCGAGTCTAAAACACTGTCTTCTACACATCCTCGTCTCTGACTCTCATCTGATGGTAGCCTAATCGCAAATCAATCTTGGAAAACCAAGATGCTCCCTAAGCTAGTCGAAGAGATCGTCAATCCTTGAGAGTAGGTAAAGGTTCTTCATCGTTACCTTGTTTAACTCCTGGTAATCTATACACATCCGATGTGACTCATCCTTCTTCTTCACAAACAGAATCGGGGCTCCCCAAGGCGAACTACTTGGCCTGATAATTGATAAATCCCTAGTCTAACAGCTCCTGCAGCTATGTAGACAACTTCTGGATCTTGGGAGAAGCCAACCGATACGGTGCCTCGGCTATCGGAGCCGCACCCGGAACGAGGTCAATCCTAAACTCCACCTGTTATCTAGAGGTATGCTAGACAACTCCTCCGGAAACAAATCCTGGTACTCCTGCACAACTGGAACATCACTCACGGTCACCTTTCCCGCCTCCCAGGTATCCATAACATAGGCGACATAACCTGTCTAACCATGCTGAAGGTAGCTCCTAGCCCTCGCTGCTGAACCCAAAATTGGCCCATGTTGCAGCCTCTCACCCTGAATCACCAACTCTCCCCCACTTGGGGTCCTGACACGAACCAACTGCTGCTCACATTCAATCACCACCCCCATTAGGGCTTAACCAATCCATGCCTATGATGACTTTGTACCCACGCAAAGGAATGGGAACCAAATCCATGATGTAATGCTCATCATATATCCTCAAGACACAATCTCTGTAAACCTCAGATGCCAAGGCAAATCAGTCGTCAGCAATCTCGACCTCTAGAGGATAATCCAACATGTCTGAAGACTCAGCAAACCTCTTGCTGAGTACAAGAGATACGAATGATCGAGTAGCCCCTAAGTCAAATAACACCTATACTGGGATGTGTTCACGTGGAACAATTGTAACATCCCAAGTTCATAAGCAAGAAGTTGAAGGGTGTTATGTGAAAAAATAAGGAAGGGACTCGACGAGTAGGTCTCTTGACTCATCGAGTCAAAGCGAGTCTCGGGCACGTGGTTAAGTGGCCTGACTCGCCGAGTCGGCGGCTGGACTCGATGAGTCAGTGCTGGAAAAGGAAAACCCTAATCTTAGGGTTTGCACCCTATTTAAAGGACTTAATGTCCTCCCCTCATCCCCCTTAGCACCCTTCGAGATCCAGAAACCCTAAATTCGTGTGTGAGAGTCCTTGGGAAGATAATTGGAGCTTGGATAAGTGATTTTTGAAGAGATTTTGAAGATCAAGAAGCTTGGATCAAGGAGTTTGTGGAGATTCAGATTATTCTTCCGTGCGTGGGAGGTCGTTTTGGAGGTAATGAATTGTTATCCTTGGCCTTCTCCTTTCTAGATCCATCTTTCATGGAGTTTTAGGGTTTGTTTGGAGATAATGTGATGAGATCTTGGTGCATGAGTTAGATCTAGAGTCCAAACTCTAGATCTGAGTTCTATTTGGATCAAATATGCAGAAAGCCCTTTTAGTTGTTATGCAAAAGCTATTCCCCATTAGATAAGTCCCTTTCTAGCTTGGTTTTGGAATTATGGGTCATGAAGCATGTAAAGGTAGCAACTTTATGTTGCTAATGCACTCTAAGGACCCAGATCTATTGTTTGGAGCAAAGGAGTAGCTTTGTATCTTTCGAATATGAGAATGCACGTATGAACTCGGCGAGTCTGGGAGATGACTCGGCGAGCTGGGCCAGGGTTTCAGGCATTGAGTCGTGTAGTGACCTCGACGAGTTGGAAGAACAACTCACCGAGTCTATTGAAGATTGTCGAGGACTCGGCGAGTCTGTTCTTGGACTCGGCGAGTCTGGTTGTAGAACCCCAACCTGTTTGGTTAAAGCCTCGGATTAGTGAGTCGGTTGTTGGGCAGGATAGGAATCAGAGATCGTTGGACTCGACGATTCTTGGGGTGACTCAGCGAGTTGAGTCGTGCTGTGAGAGTTTTCTGAGTTTGAGAACTCGGCGAGTCGACGAGTTGACTCGGTGAGTATAGTCAATCAGGAAGGCTGACTTGGGCCAGGACTTTGACTTTAACTTTAGGGGTATTAGGTAATTTTCGGATATTTATGTCATTGGATCATTGATGATTATAGGTGTTGAAGTTGGTGGCAGTGCTTTGGATTTATGCTTCCGGGATTCAGTTCGGCAGTTGCAAGGTGAGTTATCCTCACTATATCGATAGGGTCTGGGGCTCCAAGGCCGGCCCTTTATCGGATGGGAATCCAGGTTTTTTGTTTAATATGTTTTTGAGTTGCTAGATATGCATCCTGGTTTTAGGATAGTGTTATGTTAGTGACCTGTTTAAGGTCATGTAAGGTCCTAAGAACGGATCTTACCAGTGATCAATAGCAAACACAATCACACAAAACAAGAATAGAGACGAAAAGAGAATAAACCAATCTTGCACACGTTTTATAGCTATAAACGTCTGGTACAACTCGATAGAAAGCCATGAAAAATAAGGCATCAACAACTACAAAACGTATGACTAAACCTCTATTTATAGGGACCACGACCGAGAAAAGTTTACGGTCGTAAACTCATTACAAACCATAAACTTGCTATAACACCTACTAACATACTCCATCTAAACCAAACTACTATTACATTGCAAAGCCTAGACCAAACCACTAATTTGAGCCCTTCAATCTCCCCTTGGTTTGGTGCTAGCCTGAAGTTAACCTTTATTGACTACCATAACATCTGCTTGCCCCATTGCCACATTCGACATGCGCTTGTTAAGAATCTCAGCATCCATAGTCGTATAAACATTTGCAGCATCTTCAAAAGTATCCTCCACCACCAAAATCTGAAAGTTGCTTAGGTGATGAATATCCCACTTTCGAAATTGTAATAAATCCCTTCGGTCATAGAGTCGGATGTATCCATTCTGGAGTTTGATTATAGCAGTTGAAGTAATCTCATCAAAAACCCAACATGTCACACCCCAAAACCGAGAACGGCGGAAACGTTCTGGGGCGGAGGACGTCATGTATAATATCAACAACAATGTAAAGTAGTAAACAAGCAACAACATCATCCATTGCATTAATAAAATAATTATTATACAATTGTATTCTGACAAATTTTGATAAACACTAGAGCATAAATCAAAATGAAAGATAAGTCTTGAATAAGCTCCATCTTCCGTTTTTCCTTGCATCGGTACCTGTCTATGATGACCTGAGGATACAAGTAATTTTGAAAGCGAGTATCAGCTTTAAAGCTGGTGAGATCATAAGTATTAATGTGTCTTAATGTGTGAAAACTTATAATTTCTAAGACTTGACATTGCTTTGAAAGAAAACGAGTATAAGTATGAAAATATTTGTAGCTCAACTGTATATGTTTGAAAATCCCTAGAAATCCCTATGATTCCTATTAGTAACAAAAGGAGTCTTCTACCAAGACTTAACTGTTCTGTGTGTATGTGTCTCTTGTAAGAGTATGTATTTTTCCAAAGTATAACTATCATTACTCAAAATATCTTTTGTATATTTATGTTTAAGTGAGGTTATCACTGAAATATGTACTGGAAAAATTAACGTAGTACTAAATCGTAGCTCTAAAAGGGCTACTATTTATCAACAGATAGCATCTACATTGCCGCGCTTCCTATGAAAATTCGCGAAGTGAATGTAATGGGAAAGGAATGGTACTATGGTGTAGTGTCGAACTACAACCGTACCTATTACCTTAAATCTAGGGTAAACCTACCAAGTACCACAGTATTTGGATATATATTTAGGTATATATATCAATACACCGATACTCAACTTGCCTTATTTGATGGATAAGGTATAATGTGATGTCTAGATCCCAGACTGTTTCGCTCCCCTATTAGAGGGATTTTAGGACCCACACACGACCCCTGCATGAATGCAAGCCGTGAGCACCACATTACCTGCGATCATGTATACTCGATATAACCATCACGTTCGTAGTGTGATTTATCAGTATAGATAGATCCTAAACTGGTTCTGAGCTATAGCCCCTAATGACGTCTATCCTATGTATATGAAAGCGTACTCATGTAAGTGTGATCACGTAATTGTACTTATGGTGTACTGAAGTGTTCTACGTGTGCTAGCCGTAATGTGTGATCTCTTTAGCTAGCATGTATTGTCATGTAAGTGTTCTAGTATAATTGTATATGTTCTCGTCCTAATATAGATGTATATGTATTTCACAGCAACATTCTAGAAAGTATTGACTCATGAATGAACTGACTCGTTG
Source organism: Lactuca sativa (assembly GCF_002870075.4). Taxonomy (NCBI): domain Eukaryota; kingdom Viridiplantae; phylum Streptophyta; class Magnoliopsida; order Asterales; family Asteraceae; genus Lactuca; species Lactuca sativa. The sequence continues at coordinate 63,567,760 of NC_056625.2, read as the reverse complement.
TATGATATCGTGTTCTAGTAATAGTTCTAGTATCTTCCTGAACTACCCATATGGTAGCTTACTAGTGATCTAAGTGGTACGTATGGACATGGATGTATACCCTTGCTACCCAAGGGCATAGGATGAATTGGAAGGACCTTTTATGACTTTATGTGTACACATGATATATAACTAATATTTAAACGACCTTCGGATGAGTATCCAATATCCCACCAGACCACATTCAAATCGAGAAAAAGGAAATAGGGTGAATAGCCTTCCTAAGTCTTTTAAACATTTCTTATATAACTATACATATAGAGGCATGCAATTTATAATACAAAAGCATAAATAAGTTTGGTAAAACATTTGAAACATAAATATTAGTTTAAGGAAAGATCGACTTGATGTCAATCTATAAAACAATTTGAAGGCATAAGTTTGATAAAACAATATAAGTATAAGGAACATTTGTTTGAAACACAGTTGTAAATAAGTTTGAAATATGATAAACAGAGTAAGAGGTACAGTGTAATAAGGAGTTTAAAACATATAAAATGTTTATAAAGATCATTTGAAGGAAACTGTTTGGTAAAACGGCTAATGAGTAGCCAAATCTTTTGAATGTTGTATATTAATCACATGTGATTGATGTAATAAGTAATATACTCCTACTTACTAATCACATGCGATTGACATAATAAGTAGCATGATTCTACTTGTATCCCCCCCCCCATAAAGCATTTAAAAGTAGTTTAAAACATTATTTAAGGGGTATGAACTCACCTGAAAGCTTGAAGATAGCGAGATGGAAAACCGGGCAGAGTTTTGTCTCGGGAAACGGATTTTCCTCGAGATTCTCGGGAATCTCGGGAGTAAAATCGACCCTCGGGACTTGAGCAAAAAGACCAGAGCTTCGGGTTATAACGGGCACGGAAAACGAGGCAAGATCGAGAGAGAAATGAGAGAATTGAGCAACTTTTTCGGAAAGCCTCGCATCCTATTTATAGGAAGGCTGAACCGCCTCCGAACGCGGGGCGTACGCTCGTACGCAGCGCGTACGCGTACGTCATGCATGACCGAAGCCTCGACTGCCTCGGTTCGGATGGGACGGGTTGCTGGGTACGCGGGTCGGATGGGACGGCGGGTCGGACGGGACAGCGGGTCGGACGGGTCGGAGCTTCGGACGGGTCGGACGGGTTAGATTCTTCGGATAGTGCGACGTGGACGATCCGAGACCCTCGATCTCAGTACGCGGGGCGTACGAAGGTACGCAGGGCGTACTTCGGTCCTATCCGGTGACTCCCCTTCGGATAATACCGGGAATTTATAATTAAATTCATATTTATTTTAATTAAACTTCTAAAATTCATATCTCCCTCATACGAACTCCGTTTTTGACGTTCTTTATATCCACGCGAAGGTGAGACCAAGATCTACAACTTTCGTTTAGAATCCGTTGGCAAATTCCAAAGTTATTTTTATTATTTATTTAATAAAATGACGCGATTAAGGAATTTCTTCAAATATTCATAACTTTCACATCCGAAGTCAGATTTGGACGTTCTTTTTATGCACGATCATAGATTGAGGTTGTCTATAACTTCCATTTAGATACTTAAGGCTAAAAACTATTGCATCGAAATTTCGCGTTTTACGATTAATCGCTGATGCCGGTTTTTCCGAGAATCTTCGGTTGGTCATAACTTCTTCATTATAACTCGGATTTTAGGGTTCTTTATATGTACGAAAACCTTGATACGGTTCCTACTACTTTAATTAACCCAAATAAGATTTTAGGAAAGTTATATTTTGACCTAAATTTGATTGGTTTTACATTACATTGTCTCGAAATATAGGGTTGTCACATCATCCCCCCGTTAAAGGGAATTTCGTCCCGAAATTAGAATTTAAGCAAGGAAGTATGCACGAATAATCGAGTCGTGAGGAGGAAACTTCCTAATCGATTGGTTCTAACGCACCTAAGTGATAACGGGTTCTCGGTTGGCATTCCAACGAACCTTCACTAACTGGCGATGGCGTTTCTTCGTCCGCTTGACCTCTCGGTCGAGGGTCACTATGGTTCTAATACGAAGGCGAGGATCTCGACGAGTGGACTTGCAAGAGTCCTAACGGAAAGGTATGGTTTCACGATCGAGATGCGAAGAGTAGAAAGTACGTTACTGAGTTCGCGGAGTAGGTCTTGTTTGTGTGAGGCACAGGACCGATTCTGATAAGAATCTCGGAGGTCCTGTCTAACTTGGATTTAGATTCCCACGCTTTACGAAGCGTATTAGTCCATTCCCAGAGTGAGTTATCCTAAAGAACTTGGTCACTCACTTGGAATATCAAAGGTTCCTTTTCTTACGTAACTTCCCAGTCAAAGGCCACCCGTTGCTGGGTAAAAGTCGTACGAGTTTCTGTAGCTTGCGAGGAGTTCTGAATGAACTAATGCGGTAGGTCGGTAAGACCTAGAATCTGGCGAAGAACTGTCGGAGTCTCTGGTGTTGATAAATGCTCAACGGTTTTGACTAATTGAGAGAGTACTCAAAATTTCTCACACAACTATCAGTGTGTCCTAGAAATTTGACTCTTCAATTTCAAAACTCGTGCCTAGAGAACTTTGCTAAAAGTTCCACTGTAGGATTGTTACCATGGGCTTTCTTCTTACTACGAGGGTAGATAAGTAAGTCATCTCATGGGGAAAATGACGAATTGATCCAAGTAAGAAAGATGTAACCCTTCATTTAACTCATGAAAACCATGGGCGTATTGGTCCTATCCGAAAGGTATCACTACGAACTCGAAGTGTCCGTATCGGGTTTAGGAGATAGTCTTCCGGACATCCTCCCCTAACACTCGAACTGGTGATATTCGGATTCCAGATCCATTCCTGGAAGTAAATTCTTTCCTTACGTTTGCTCAACCATTTTGTATATGCGAGGCAGAGATAACGCTTTCTATGAAAGTTTTGACGAAGTCCTCGATATCTGAGGCACATACGATGCGATTCGTCGATCTCTGGAAGAATATGACCGGGGTTCTCTAGGGTGAGAAACCTAGTCTTCTAATTCTAATTCTATGTGGTTCGCTTAGTTGTTTGCACTGTTCTGGTATCTCCATGGGTGTTTAAACTATAGGGCGATATGTTTTCGGGAGTTGTACTGGGTTCTAAGTTTATTCACATGACGATGTGATTACTCATATACGTAGGCAGTTTCTCCGTCCTAAAGTTCATATTAGAATTCATACATGGTATCACCATCACAATTTCGGGTATACGAGTTGCATATAATTAAGGTTGAAAAGGTAGTCGAATAACTGATTCTTCTTTAAGCTCACATCCCATCGGGGAAAAAGAAGTTAAAGTGGAATCATCAATTCTAAACCTGTAGAAGCTTGATTATATATCACTCTTATGTATACCATTCTCAGTGATAGATCAATCATATGAATCCTTGGATTGAACTTGACGTACTGCACGAGTGGTACTTCGGGGATTTCTTCGGCAAGAAAAATAACTAAGGGGTACTCCTGGAATGAGTACTTCGGTGTTCTGATATGACGGCTTCGCTGCAAAAGTGATCTAGAAGAAAGAGATGTACGCATGAAGCTGTTTTCGCGTCGATCAAATTGAATCTGATTGTATGATAATGTCGGAATCATACAGAAACTTTAAAGACATTAGAATTAAACATAGACGATTACAGTCAAAACACAACTGTGCAACCATGAACAGAGTTACAGTACTTTAGATTTACCACTAGACTATTGCTGCGAATAAGATATACTACAAAAGACAAGTATACGCAACACGAGAATTCCTATACAGACAGGATCTCGCAAAAGGTAAGACTCTAGTTGCACTAGTTCTAGATAGTTTATAAGTCTGTTACAACGAAACGCCTTAAATACATTAACGTGGTTCCTGAGCAGGCTCTCCTGCAGCTGTGATCCTGGGAATCTTCCCGTCTACGCCAGGGTTCTGCATTATCGGGCAATCCTTTTTGAAGTGCCCTAACTCACTGCATTGGTGGCATGACTGGCTAGTACCCACATCAATGGAGGAAGTGAAGTGTCGGGTAGGAGTTATGGGAACACGGGTGCTTTCCTTGTTTTCCTTCTTTGGGCAATCTCTTTTATAGTGCCCAAACTCACCACAGTTATAGCAATCTAGGCTGGCCCTAGTGGTGAAGGTAGCTTTACAGAAACGGGCGATGTGTCCTTTCTTGTTGCAGTTCACGCACTGTAAGACGCGGCACATTCCCTCGTGGTGGAAATTGCACCGGTCGCACTTCGGGAGTGTTCCCTTATATGGTCTGCTCGGTACTGGGATGGCAGAGGTTTGTGGCTGCTGTCTGGCAATTTTCTGAAACCGTTTGCGTTCCACCTTGGCTTGACATTTTCTTTTCTTGTTCTCTGCTTTCTGGCTTTGCGAGCCTGTGGATGTTACTGTTGGATGACTTCCTGGATGGATATTGCGATTGGAAAGTTTATTCCCATTAGCAGCATTGACTGTGCTGTTAGCGCTACGGTGCGCCATGAACGCGGTTACGGTAGCCACTACGGCAGCTGTAACTGTCGTTTGAAAGGTGGCGGCATCCATCGGAAAAGTAGAGGTCTCGTTGCTTGGTTGGTTGCTTCCGGACGACGCCATGATTCTGTAACATGAAAGAGTAAAGATTTGTAAGCGATTATGGTTGACCCTGATGTACTTAGATTGTTCATGAAAAGAGTAAGGGTATGATCTCTAAAGTTTGACCTACATCCCTATGATGCAGTCCTAGTACGGAATGGAAGTATGATCGTAGAATGGTCACAAGACGTTTGTCGTTCGAGATGAGGTATCGTGGGTTGGTGAATAACAAGATCCAACCACTGAAGGAGACTTGGAAGTGTCTCCTGAACAAATCACCATAGTCCAATGACTTGACTAAAGCATGTTTCAGATAGACTCGAATGAAGGTAAGATAAAAGTACTTGAATGAAGAATGACACAGAAGTTAGCCGGCTGTCAATATCTTTGATATTCACGATGTAAGGGTTTTGGAAAACGGCCTTTTAAAGGTATCACATCATATCCCCAGAAGATAGTTCCTGACAGCATAAAGACCTAACTAAAGTACTTACGGAATCAAGATAATTTCATAGAAAATACCACATCGGGCATAGACAGAAAAACACGGTCTCTTGTTATAAGGGAAATAAAGTAAAGCGTCTACTACGGGCGACGGTCATCCCTCTGGTGAACTCTTAGTTCAATCAATTGACGTTCCATTGTCAAGTAGATGTCTTTCGCACACCATGTGGCATACTCGGAGTCCTATGACTTCGGTTCGTGATTCAGCCAGTTCTTGCAGCAGGGTTTCGTGGTTTCTCTCTGATCTCTCGTGAGCATCCTCTAGAAGAAGGGTGTGGAGGGTATGCGTTCTAGCATAGGCGACTTCTTCTGAAATCTGATGTAGGGTTGTCCTGTCTTGAATCTCATTTATGGCCTCTCTGCGGACCAAGATTGGCAAGACTATATCTGCTAAGCCCTCATTGCTCAAGTCGTAAAAGTTTCGGTTGCCAATAAATGGCATGGGCTGATCTTGTTCTTGGTTCCATGTTTCCAAGCATTCCACTCACTCAGGGTCAGGCTATGAAAAGCCGGAAGAGGGTTAGGAATTTGAAATGGGAGCTACTCGGGGTAGGTTCTCAACCTCTGGCTCGGGGTTAGCATCGTACAAAAAGTCTTCATTACGGTGATCATCCAAGGGGATAGGATGATCATTCTCTGGTTCTTCTCCAAACCAACCAACTATGACTTCATTCGGAAGGTACTGGTTGTCAAGGGAATGGAGTCCAGCTATGATTTTTATGCGAGAATTTAGGGTAAGAGGATAATTATTAGACGAACTATCTAGATAATTATTTAGAAAACCTTCATTAGTTACATCGTTAATTGTGAAGTGCATACCAGCTATGTGTAATCTAAACAGGATAGACCTTCGAATAAGTGACCTTATTTCCAAATTCACACAGAATAGGGGTAAGGCAAAATTACCACTGATTCTAAGTTTATAACATCCTAATTACATGTAGCCTTAGTGTATCCACTTAGCAACTATCAACTTAGTAATGAGGATTCCGTTTTAATTCTCAAGTATAAAGTACTTATAGTAACACCAAATACTCCTATAGTATTTTAAAATTTTATATTATGTTCTATTGTTCTCATTGTGGTAGGGTTGGTAAGATTTTAGCATTGTTGCAACCACACACTTAAACTTAGGCACAAGCTAGTCAACCCTCGGATAATATAGGCGATCAGGCTATATCTTCCCAATTCTGACCATATGTCTCTAAGCATACTTGTGTTGCCCAACAATCGTAATTCTTTTGTACTGTCCTGGTGACACTGATTTTAGTATGAATGCAGCACGTATACTTACTTAAATATTTTACTATTTAGAGTATAAACTCTTGGTCAGAGTATTTTTAATCCCATATGTATTTATAGTTAGTATATCTTTTATGGGTTGATATACTTAATTCACTATAAACAATGCTCTGATACCAATCTGTCACACCCCAAAACCGAGAACGGCGGAAACGTTCTGGGGCGGAGGACGTCATGTATAATATCAACAACAATGTAAAGTAGTAAACAAGCAACAACATCATCCATTGCATTAATAAAATAATTATTATACAATTGTATTCTGACAAATTTTGATAAACACTAGAGCATAAATCAAAATGAAAGATAAGTCTTGAATAAGCTCCATCTTCCGTTTTTCCTTGCATCGGTACCTGTCTATGATGACCTGAGGATACAAGTAATTTTGAAAGCGAGTATCAGCTTTAAAGCTGGTGAGATCATAAGTATTAATGTGTCTTAATGTGTGAAAACTTATAATTTCTAAGACTTGACATTGCTTTGAAAGAAAACGAGTATAAGTATGAAAATATTTGTAGCTCAACTGTATATGTTTGAAAATCCCTAGAAATCCCTATGATTCCTATTAGTAACAAAAGGAGTCTTCTACCAAGACTTAACTGTTCTGTGTGTATGTGTCTCTTGTAAGAGTATGTATTTTTCCAAAGTATAACTATCATTACTCAAAATATCTTTTGTATATTTATGTTTAAGTGAGGTTATCACTGAAATATGTACTGGAAAAATTAACGTAGTACTAAATCGTAGCTCTAAAAGGGCTACTATTTATCAACAGATAGCATCTACATTGCCGCGCTTCCTATGAAAATTCGCGAAGTGAATGTAATGGGAAAGGAATGGTACTATGGTGTAGTGTCGAACTACAACCGTACCTATTACCTTAAATCTAGGGTAAACCTACCAAGTACCACAGTATTTGGATATATATTTAGGTATATATATCAATACACCGATACTCAACTTGCCTTATTTGATGGATAAGGTATAATGTGATGTCTAGATCCCAGACTGTTTCGCTCCCCTATTAGAGGGATTTTAGGACCCACACACGACCCCTGCATGAATGCAAGCCGTGAGCACCACATTACCTGCGATCATGTATACTCGATATAACCATCACGTTCGTAGTGTGATTTATCAGTATAGATAGATCCTAAACTGGTTCTGAGCTATAGCCCCTAATGACGTCTATCCTATGTATATGAAAGCGTACTCATGTAAGTGTGATCACGTAATTGTACTTATGGTGTACTGAAGTGTTCTACGTGTGCTAGCCGTAATGTGTGATCTCTTTAGCTAGCATGTATTGTCATGTAAGTGTTCTAGTATAATTGTATATGTTCTCGTCCTAATATAGATGTATATGTATTTCACAGCAACATTCTAGAAAGTATTGACTCATGAATGAACTGACTCGTTGTATGATATCGTGTTCTAGTAATAGTTCTAGTATCTTCCTGAACTACCCATATGGTAGCTTACTAGTGATCTAAGTGGTACGTATGGACATGGATGTATACCCTTGCTACCCAAGGGCATAGGATGAATTGGAAGGACCTTTTATGACTTTATGTGTACACATGATATATAACTAATATTTAAACGACCTTCGGATGAGTATCCAATATCCCACCAGACCACATTCAAATCGAGAAAAAGGAAATAGGGTGAATAGCCTTCCTAAGTCTTTTAAACATTTCTTATATAACTATACATATAGAGGCATGCAATTTATAATACAAAAGCATAAATAAGTTTGGTAAAACATTTGAAACATAAATATTAGTTTAAGGAAAGATCGACTTGATGTCAATCTATAAAACAATTTGAAGGCATAAGTTTGATAAAACAATATAAGTATAAGGAACATTTGTTTGAAACACAGTTGTAAATAAGTTTGAAATATGATAAACAGAGTAAGAGGTACAGTGTAATAAGGAGTTTAAAACATATAAAATGTTTATAAAGATCATTTGAAGGAAACTGTTTGGTAAAACGGCTAATGAGTAGCCAAATCTTTTGAATGTTGTATATTAATCACATGTGATTGATGTAATAAGTAATATACTCCTACTTACTAATCACATGCGGTTGACATAATAAGTAGCATGATTCTACTTGTATCCCCCCCCCCATAAAGCATTTAAAAGTAGTTTAAAACATTATTTAAGGGGTATGAACTCACCTGAAAGCTTGAAGATAGCGAGATGGAAAACCGGGCAGAGTTTTGTCTCGGGAAACGGATTTTCCTCGAGATTCTCGGGAATCTCGGGAGTAAAATCGACCCTCGGGACTTGAGCAAAAAGACCAGAGCTTCGGGTTATAACGGGCACGGAAAACGAGGCAAGATCGAGAGAGAAATGAGAGAATTGAGCAACTTTTTCGGAAAGCCTCGCATCCTATTTATAGGAAGGCTGAACCGCCTCCGAACGCGGGGCGTACGCTCGTACGCAGCGCGTACGCGTACGTCATGCATGACCGAAGCCTCGACTGCCTCGGTTCGGATGGGACGGGTTGCTGGGTACGCGGGTCGGATGGGACGGCGGGTCGGACGGGACAGCGGGTCGGACGGGTCGGAGCTTCGGACGGGTCGGACGGGTTAGATTCTTCGGATAGTGCGACGTGGACGATCCGAGACCCTCGATCTCAGTACGCGGGGCGTACGAAGGTACGCAGGGCGTACTTCGGTCCTATCCGGTGACTCCCCTTCGGATAATACCGGGAATTTATAATTAAATTCATATTTATTTTAATTAAACTTCTAAAATTCATATCTCCCTCATACGAACTCCGTTTTTGACGTTCTTTATATCCACGCGAAGGTGAGACCAAGATCTACAACTTTCGTTTAGAATCCGTTGGCAAATTCCAAAGTTATTTTTATTATTTATTTAATAAAATGACGCGATTAAGGAATTTCTTCAAATATTCATAACTTTCACATCCGAAGTCAGATTTGGACGTTCTTTTTATGCACGATCATAGATTGAGGTTGTCTATAACTTCCATTTAGATACTTAAGGCTAAAAACTATTGCATCGAAATTTCGCGTTTTACGATTAATCGCTGATGCCGGTTTTTCCGAGAATCTTCGGTTGGTCATAACTTCTTCATTATAACTCGGATTTTAGGGTTCTTTATATGTACGAAAACCTTGATACGGTTCCTACTACTTTAATTAACCCAAATAAGATTTTAGGAAAGTTATATTTTGACCTAAATTTGATTGGTTTTACATTACATTGTCTCGAAATATAGGGTTGTCACACAACACTCCATTTGAGCCGAGAGATCCATCTGGATAAGGTTGAAGCACATGGAACTGTTTGACCAGTTTAGTTGCAGGCCACATCACAACTTGTAGAGGTTTGTCAGTTTTGGAATCAATGATATCAAGATGCTCTATTATAAGGGACTCAGCAGTTTTTATGGCAGGAAACCCCTTCTTAACCTGATCTTCAAGAAAGTGCTTGAACTGGGTCGCCTGTGGATTGTTTGTGAGATTAGAGAAAGGAGCTCGAGACAATTCTGTCAGATCGACCCTAGTCCATGAACTGAAATCATGACTATCTCTATAAAGCTCAGAGTTGCCACTTTTCCTTAGCACGATCCACATATTGAGAGGATCATGAAATCCCCACGAAAAAATTCCCGATCTATCACTGAATGTATCTCTGAATCGAACGACTTCAAGATCAGTCATTGTAATCGCAGGTTCATCCCAAGAAGCATTCTGATTAGGGTTTCTTTTAAACAGTAGTTGCCCTTTCTAAGCTACTTCCTCTTGTGCATCGTGAATGGTTGCTGAAACATGGGGGGCTTGAGGAGGCTCATCTTCAACACGATTAACTGCTCCTGATGTTTGACCAGTTGGCAAAGAAACTGGAAAGCCTTGAACATGTAGATTGATCTTGCATTCATCAGCAGACGTCTAGAATTTATCACCGAGGTCTTCCTCAAGTTTCTTCTTTAGCTGAAAATAGCTTGAAGTCAAGAGATTGAAGTGATCTTGAAGATCAGAAATCTGTTTTGACTTAAGATCTTTGTCCTTAGTAAGATCATCTACTTGCATACCAAGCTTTGAATTATCAGATTGAAGCTCAGACACTTGAACATAAAGCTTTAAATTTTCAGCTTGAAGACCTGACACACGAATGTCAAGCTCAATGTTTTTCTGACTTGGCACTGATATCTCCTTCTGTAGCCCTGAGATAGTTAGGTTGTCTCCTCCAGAACCACCATCCCCTATAGAAATACTTTTACCACGAGGAGAGGGCTTCAAAAATTGCTCCTCAGCCAAATGCATGGCTAATATCACAGAAGTCTCATCGTGATCAGATTGAGGAGGAGTAAACCTTGGTGGAATAGAGGAACTACCAACATTAAAAGTAGTGTCTGGACCCACAGTAAAAAGTTTGGTTGTGGTAAGACTGGGAGTAGTGGTAGGTGGTACTGGGAGGCCGCTAGCAATACTTGCAATTAGCTCACTCTGCCTTGGATCCCTTCTTCTTCTTTTCAACGGGGGTTGACCAGTCTGTGTTGTTGCAGAATCACTCACAAACAGCTCTGAAGTAGGAGGAACAGAAACAAGAGGGGAAAATCCCATAACTGTCTCCATTGGAATGGAAACACTTGCCATTTGGTTTGAAGTAGGGGTTGCAGTTTCAAAAACTTCATTAGACTCCATTGTCTCCGTTGTTGGAAGAAAAAATTCATCGACATTGTTAAAGATTGTGTCTAGTTTCTCATTCGACACCAAATTAGAACTACCAGCTAGAGAAGCTGCAATATCATCATGATCAAACCAGTGAGATCAAGATCACTAAAGGAATCATTTTTATCTCCCTCAACATTTGCTTCAAACTCCACATTCATTCCTAAAACATCACCTTGAGCACGATCAGACATTAAGCCATGTTCTTCTGCGACATGAGCGTCAGGAGTAGGAGTATCTTCCTTTTCAGTACTTTGATCATCAGATACATCAATAACAAAGTTGTATGGAGATAACTTCTCAGAAGATGCAGGCTCAGAAGAGGCCTGGTCAGATGAACCATAAGATTCTACAGGTTCATTTAGTTCAGTGAACTTTCCAAACTTTTCAAGCGGGTATTTTCCTTGAAAAATAACCTTTCCTCTTTGATGAGTCCTACAGTGTGAGGACCCAATGATTTCATATCCAGAATATCACCTTCTTTTCTCACATCCGGAAACTGAGCATCGATGAACAGCTGAACGAATCTGGGATACAATAAGAAAGTATCCCGAGTTGAAGCTCGAATGTTCACAACAAACTCATCCAAGATGAATCTCGAAAAGTTGAACTTCACTCCTGCAGCGAGAGAAATAATTGCACCAGTATTCCTTTGAGAAATCTCATCTGCTCCCGATCTTCTCCCTGAAATGCAGCTAACGAACACGTGTGCTAAAAATCTCCAATACGGATGTAAGAGCTTCTTTAAAGTTGGAGGTGAAGTGCCTTCATAACTCATTCTCCTTATAATTCTCTGAGTGTCTTCAATCCCAATCTCCGTAGGGAAATTAGGTTGATTGTCAATCAGCAACGTCTCTCTGATAAAGCTTTCATTAATAACAATTTCGCGTCCTTGAACTATATCTTTAACAGTAAAATGACCGGCATCACTCATATCCATGTTGGTAGTCGCCCATAATTCTCTAATTAAATTCTGGTAAAAAACAGGATTTACTGTAATAGCAGATGCCAAACAGCCCTCCCAAAGTCTGTGAATCATCGACCGAAGATCCGAGTGAACAGCTGGAGGATCCGCCAAGACAATAGCAAGATTGTGCATATCCGCAAATTTGAGGTTCGCCATTATCCTGCACTTAACCATACAAAGTAAGACAGAAAAACAAGCCAAACGAACAACAAGAATTTTAATTTAATTTTGATCCCAAAAATAATATTAATTATTTTTTTATTTAAAAAATTTGGTTCAAAAATTAAAAAAACTTTCATTTAAATCAAATCTAAATTTGGAGTCAACACTAATTTGCGGTCAACATTAGTTTGCGGTCAACACCATTTTGCGGCCCAAGAACCGAGTTTGCGGCCGATGAACTAGGTTTACGGTCGACGAACAGATTTTACGACCAACACATGAAGATTGCGGTGAATAAGGATTTACGGTCGCAAATCGGGACAATAGACTATCAATCATTCGGAGTTTGCGGCAGCAAGCACCTTGCGGCCGTAAACTCCGTCGTGTCCTTTTTCTCGACTTCTGCTTCGACAACTCGGTTAATCACACAATATAATACATATTCCTGATCAAGAACTCATTACCTTCGAGACTATCAGATTAGATTTGCAAGATCTGATGGAAAAAATTTCAAAGAGAGAGAGAGAGAGAGAGAGAGAGAGAGAGAGAGAGTGGGAGGGATGTTTGCGGCCGGAATCAAAGATATGAGGGTGATTCCGGCGGTAAACCCCTTTTTTATACCCATTTACCATTTACCTGATAACCACATAGGATAGAGCAAAGTTCAACACAGTTAAAAAATTTAAAAATAATTCTTTTGAGGATTTTTACTAAAGGTAAAATTAAAATTTAAAAACAAAAAACAAAAATAAAATTTAAAATAAAATAAAATAAATTTAAATCATGCATAATAGAATAAAAATAAAAAACTTATAAATTTTAACAGTTAAAATTGAAATAAATAAAATAAAAATTAAAATTAAAATTAAAGATAGAATAAAAATAAAATTAAAATAAATACAAATACAAATAAAATATAAAATAAAATTACAGTAATTTAACTTCAACTAAAATATAATATTAAAATTTAACTACTGTGATTGAATTTGTGACGCTGGGATCAAAGTTATTGGACAACCTTATTCCATTTGTGACAAGATTTGGACAATTTACTAATGACATGATACATGCATATATCTAATTATAACTTTATTATTATGATTGGCCCTAATTCCTAAATAGATTTTTCTTATGACTATTTAATTTACTACAACCAGGGATATTGTTGTCCACCTAAATCGATCAGCGAGATCTGCATACAATTTGTATGTGTTCAATTTTAATTGTACTAGAACGTGTTTCCCGCTTCCTGATATGCCCCATCTATCAAGGACTTCTAGAGTACTCCTTACATCGGGTGTGCAGACAATCATTAGGAGAGAGGATAGATTCAGATTGTTATTACTTATAGTTTTAGAGGGATTGAGAAGTAGAAGGTTGCATATGCTGTGTTCCAGGTCGGATCTCCCGATCACGCAGAGGAGGCAACATATGACTAACAGACAGAAAGAAAGAAAACAATTTTCTACACACCTAATTCATCGGAATTTACCAGTCGCCCCATCCAACCGGAATTAAGGACAGAATCCGCACATCGAGGAAAAGTGAATCCACAGTTCTAGATATGGGTTATTTAATGTGACCGATAGATTCCCATGTATATCTCCCTGCTCAACCTATCCGAGCGTCGTGAAGTCAGGTTAAACGGATCTAACTAGGTCAAAGTTTGTCAAGTCCTTAAATTCATTAGGTTCAACTTTCCCTAGTCAAGCCCATTTAAAATCTTTCGTGCCTACCAACGCATCGAACACAGAGCATAGACGATTCAACTTAGGTACGTTACGCCGATTCAGATTGCCCGTTATCACTTGCTAATTTCATTTCCCGTCACAACACCTACAAACAAAACTATCAGCAATATTTTTAATTTTCTGGGTTTTTTTATTGTTTTTGGATTTTTGGAATTTTTTATTGTTTTTGGATTTTTGATTATTCCCCCTCCCCCCTAAATTTTTGCATGGGTGAGAATAAAAATAAATGAAAATGAAATGCGCAAATTTAATCTATCCTAAGAAATTAAAAAATTAAAAAACATAAAAAATAAAATTAAAATTGAAAATAGAATTGAAGAATTAAGAAAGAAAAAATAAAATAAAAAACTTAATCCTCAATATGAATCATTTTCAGAAAACCTACAAGCACATCGAAGCGAGCTTTGTTAAATGGCTTTGTGAACAAATCAGCCACATTATTCCAGCCGGATTAGCAAACATTCATAACAGTCTCTGATGAAATGAATTTTAATGTCGATGTGCTTGGTTTTAGAATGTTGGACTAGGTTTTTGGCAATTTGAATAGCAGCTTCATTATCACAATGAATGGGGGTTTCTAAATAATTCAAACCATAGTCCAACAGCTAATGTTCGATCCAAATAACTTGAGAGCAGCAGGCCGATGCAGCAACGTATTCCGCCTCCGCTGTGGAAGTTGAGACAGTGTGTTGCTTCTTGCATTGCCACGAAACTATTCTATCACCTAGGTATTGACATCCTCCAGAGGTTGATTTCCTATCAAGCTCACAGCCTCCATAATTACTCTCAGCAAAAGCATAAAGATCAAATTCAGAATTCTTCGGATACCAAAGACCCAATTTTAGGCTCCCTTTGATATACCTAAAGATTCTTTTGACAGCAATAAGATGTGAAAGTTTAGGATTAGCCTGATAATGTGCGCATTGACAAACTGGAAACATGATGTCAGGTCGGCTTGCAGTAAGATACATCAGTGAACCGATCATCGATCGATAGTGAGTCTGATCTACAGATTCGCCTTCAGGATTTGGAGTCAGAAGAGGTCGTTCAGCCATTGGTGTTGATGCAGATTTCGCATCGTGAAACCCGAAATTCTCAAGAATATCCTCCACATACTTGGCTTGATGTAGCAGGATTACGGTTGAATTCTGTTTAACCTGAAGCCCCAAAAACCTGGTCATTTCTCCGAACGAACTCATCTCGAACCGCTTCTTCATTACACCTTCGAATTCTTTGCAGAGTTGCGAACTGGTCGACCCAAAGATAATGTCGTCAACATAAATTTGCACAAGAATTTGATCATTTCCGACATGCTTGATAAAAAAAAGTCTGATCGATGGTGCCACGTGAATATCCATGCTCGAGCAAATGCTTTGTTAGAGTTGCGTACCACGCTCGAGGAGCTTGATGTAACCCATACAATGCCTTGTCCAACTTGTAGACGTGATTAGGAAATTTTGAGTCAACGAACCCAGGAGGTTGATCAACGTAGATTTCTTCCTTCACCTTGCCATACAAGAAGGTAGTCTTGACCTCCATTTCATACACGGTAAAGTTCATGTAAGAAGCATATGCTAGAAAGATACGAATAGCCTCAAGGCGAGCTACTGGAGCATAAACATCAGTGTAATCAAGACCCTCGATTTGCCGAAACCCACCAACCACCAATCGAGCTTTATTTCACACAATAACCCCTGAATCGTACTGCTTATTGCGATAAACCCATCTTGTGTCAAGAGACTTCTTGCCCTTTGGTAACTCACCTAACTTCCAAACACCGAGTTTTTCAAATTGATGCAGTTCCTCATGCATTGCATCTACCCAGCTGGGTTCATTCAGATCCATTTCAACATTCTTGGGCTCTATTTGAGAAATCAAGTAAGAGTGGAGACAAGTATTAACATCGCCACTATGACTTCTTGTTTTAATACCGTCACCCAGCTGACCAATGATGTTATCGATCGGATGATCACGTTGAATTCTTGAAGGTATCTCTTGGCTGATATCATTGAGAGAGACAGGAAGAGTGTGAATGTTGATACCTCCTTCATTTGCTGATTGAGCCGCTCCAGAAGGCTCTGCCACAAACTCATTTGAGATAAATTCAGGAAAGAGTAGTTCCATAAAGGTTGAAGTGGTTGTGGAAGCGTTATTAGGCATGAACTCTCTCTCCATAGGTGTAAATGGTGTAGCTTCAGCATCAAGCGTATCATTTTGGACTGGAGATTTAGGACTATCAAGTTGTGCAGATGAATTCATCTCTGGTGAAGCAGAGAACTCCCCCTCAGGCATAGCAGAGGACTCCCCCTCAGACATAGCAGAGCACTCCCCTTCACGCATAGCAGAGGATTCCCCCTCAGACGAAACCGGAGACTTCTCCTTGAATGAAGAAGGGGATGCAGATGGAGGACTATAGACAACTTCTTCGTCTGCGTCTTCAGAAATCTTCTTCAAACCAGAAATAGATCCAGATGAGCCACTCGAAGACACATTTATTGATTTGAATAGCGATGTGTAATCAAACAGCCAATCCGGACCCACTCTAGCGTCCGTCTCATTTTCTTCCAACCAACGCACGTCACACAATTCCACAATCTGTTTTATCTTCTAATTGTAGACTCTATAGGCAGTGCGAGCAGCATACCCTACGAAGTAATAGTCATCGGCCTTTGCATTAAACTTCGGGTTGGCATCTAAGTGAAGAAGTTGTTGGATTAATGTCTAAGTCCATAACTATAATTGGTAAGACTTGACCCGACCCGGCATGGTCCATTTGGGTTACATGGCATCATGCACTTGGATAGACTAAATGAGAGAAATAAGACACTTATGGTTATTAATATATTATAAGTTCTAGTATATTAATAATAAGAATAATAAGATTATTTAATTAGTATTGATCAAGAATTAATCTAGGATTAATTAAGTGATCAAAAGAAGACTAATTAAATATATGGGTTGATTGTGTAAATCATCCATACTTGTATAGTGGGCTAATGCTTCATGGATAATCAAGTTGGGCTAAAACCCATAGGATGGTCCATGGATGCTCCATGGTGTATTTGAACCCATGGATCCAAGGAAATGGAAAGCCATGACAATTAAGGGTTTACCCTAATTGTAACACTATATAAAGATCACATTCTTGGGAAAAATCGGCCACTAGAGAGAGTAAGAAAGGGCTAGCCGATTTCCATGAAGTGTAGAATTCTCCCAAGTTAATCCATTTGTATTTGGTGTTGTGTGAACCATTTGAGGTGTCACACTTGGGGCACTAGGCACTCAAGCTTCATGAAGACTTTCTACACCAAAGAGGTATGTATTCTATCTTGCTATAGTTATTGTTTTTGTATGCTAGATTAGGATAATACCTTGGATGTTCTTATTTGCATGTATAATAGAGAAAACATAGATCCAAGGTATTTAGGGTTGCATGTACACTTAGGAGTGTTAGAATGCTCAAAACCGAACAGTGGTATCAGAGCCTAGGCTTGTTTTCTTGTTATACCTGCAATAGAAGCTGAAAAAACGAATCTGGTGCTGTCTGATCATCAGACTCGGCGAGTCCATCAGAGGACTCGGCGAGTCCATGCCTAAAATGTGATCAATTCGATCCAACTCGCCGAGTTTGTTCATGCACTCGACGAGTTGGACCCCCAGACAGCATATTTTCGAGTTTTTTGGCTAGAAATGGACTAGGAACATTACCCTAAGTTGTTTTTGAACTTATAAACTTGTTTTTGATGTGGTAATGTTCATGCTAATCCATTTTCAAAGATAATTGTCAATAGATTCATGTTTTGTATTAGTTTAAGGTTTAGACTAATTACATGAAAAAGTTTGATTTGAATTATCTTGTACTTATGAGTTGCTTAGATTAATAGAAAAGTTAATTGAAATAGTTGTTTTCAATCCATTTTAATCTAAGAGTTGAGTATAAAATGTGTTTGTGTAACTTGTCCTCAAGTTACATGAAGAGTCACATTAAAGACTCATAAAAATTCATAAGAGTTGGCAATGGTTACAAAATGAAGAGTCTTGTGTCATTGAATAATTTTTATGACTCCATAACTTGTCCTCAAGTTATGAAAGTTCAAGAGTCACTTCATTAAAAGAAAAATATGTAACCATAATTAAATCCATAAGTTATAAAATAAAGAAAAAGTTAGTTCTTTTACTAGTTTAAAGTCTTCCATAACTTGTCCTCAAGTTATGGAACTTGAAGAGTTTTTGGATTAAAACTACTTTAAACACATAAGTTATGGAATTAATTAGTTTTGAATAGTTTCAAAACTTGCCCTCAAGTTTTGTAATTTGAAAAGTTTTCAAGTATGAATACTTTAATTCCAAGTTAGCCCTTAGAATTTTAAAAGTTAAAATTCAACCCTTATACTTTATAATATTATAAGTTAATAATATATATATATGTATAAGAGTAAAGTCAGTCTTACCGCTAGTACGCCTCATTCACGAAGCCGGTCTATAAGGTAGGTATAAGGTTGTTGCCTATAAAATGGAAACTTAATGGGTGTCCACTCTCACCCACCGCTTGCTTGACCGGTGGAGGGTCGTTAGCCGAACGGGTTTGACAGGACTAGAATTCTCCCTTCATTAAAAGTATTAATGATAAATACTAAGTAACTAAACTTTTAATAATACCCAATCTTAGTTACTTAGGAAAAATGTGAATAAGGTGCTAACCCATGAAATTACACTTTACACTTTGTCTAAGTCGTTAGTGGAGCGTGTGTGGTTAACCGGCACACATACTTGGACTTAACAAGGTAGATAAAGGGTGACTTAATATTTATCATAGTATCGATGGAGCGTGTGTGGTTAAACGGCACATCGATTGAGGGGTAATTTATTAAGGGTACCAAGTGATTTGCATGGTTACTTCACACCTTGTTTTGTGATCCTCGGCATCCCAGTCACAAAACCTGAAGGGCACACTCGAGATTGAAACATGCCTTTGAAAAGTTCAATGAATCTCAATAGATCTAGGAGTTTCAAAACCAATTAAAACCTAATAATACAGTTCGTTTATCTTGGTGGAAATTGGTGAATCGTCATTCACCTACCTTCAAATATTTTATAGCTTGGATTACGGCATACCTCTTCTAAGTTATAAAATAGTTTGTTGGGTCCTAGCCTTAATATTTCATATTGGGTGTCATATTAAGGACTTAAGATCAACTATCTTGAATATCTCCCAAAAGATGTCTGGTTTAGACACCTATGATCTTCCCAAATCTCTTGAAACAAGGTTTCCTAATGAAGATGATGTCCCATGGATATCATACTTCTTTCACCTCCTCCAAATATTCTCCCTAACCCACAAGTTCTTGAAAAAGTTTAAGGTCACTCAAGCCCTATTGGCAAGGAAAGGTCTAGGTGTGATCACATCTTGGAGATGTTGTCACATATTGACAAGCCGGGAGAGTTGGGTGTCAAAGTCTTGAGAAAGTTGGTGGTTCAATCACTTTCTAAGTCACATAGTGAGTTCCTTTGGGACACCTATGAAACAAACTATGACAAGACCCTTAATGATCTTATCTATTTGCTAAGATCAACTTCCTAAAACTTTATGGACATTGACAATGATGACATTGGATATCTAGTAAGGCTCTCTCTTCCCAGTGGAAAGGGATCGGCCATAGTCAACTCGGTTGACCAAATGGTAAAGAGAAAAGCTAAGTATGTGATAGTCCCGTGTACCATTATCAAAGGGTCCATATGTTTATATTGCCAAAAGAAGGGGCATTGGTTGCGAAGCTGCCAAATTTACCTAAGGATGTTAAAGTCAATAAGTTTGACTCTACTTTAGGTAAAGTCCACTATCTAACTCTGTTAAGTTTCTATTCTGAGATTCTTGACACATGTTGTGACTGGGTCACATGGTGATGTTTTAAGAATCAAAGAAAGGTGAAGAAACTTAAAGAAAGAATATGCTGAATCTGATCGCGTAGATGGATTTCTATTGCATAGTTTGAAGATCGGATTCCTGAGCTACTTCTTAGGAGTTATGAGATATTGCCTAGGAATAGATAACAACAAGTTTTCATATGGATTGTAAGGATAAGTTTTTCCGCAAAGTTTTTAAAAATAAAAGGAAAATTTTGATTTTATTTATTTTAAAATATCCTTACAATGCCATTTGAGGAAAAATTGTTTCTTATATGATTCCATTAAGAGCAAGAGTGGAAATATGAAATTGATTCTTTCATTTGTGGTAATGTCTAGATTTACCAAATAAGGAAAGATTCTCATCAACCAAGTTTCAATTGGACCGGAACTTGGAATCATGCAAGTTGTATAGCATGATGAATGAGAACTTCCAAGTTTTGGAAAAAAAAAATTAAGACTAATTACTTGTTCACATGGATGTGTGAGTCAAGTAAAGGACTAAAGGATCGAGTACACATTCATGTGCACTGATTAAGTCCTCCATAAAAAGATTGATAAAACTATTCGTCATAGTTTACTAAAGCTCAGTAAATATGATTATACTTACAAGCTTAAGTGTAACTCTGAGACATTGGAAAAGGTTCCAATGTATGGCAGAGCGAATAAGAAGAATCAAATAAGGCAGAAGGATAAAAGTTTCTCAAATCTGAAAAGATGGGAGAGTACTTTAGTATCAGTTTTGTGATCATCTTAATGATTAAGAAACCATATCAAAATTAGTTCTCTAAGGAAATCTTAGTGCATTCTTGTGACTAAGAAGAGGGATCTTGAATTGTTGAAATGGTTAAATCAAGTAGATGAGTCACACTTCGTGCCAATACAAGTCTTAGAGTCATACTCCAAGATTGTAACTTGAGTGACATGTCTTAAAGAAGGTATAAAACACTTGTCAAATGTAAGAGTAAAAGTTTTCTACTCTTGTACATTTGAAATTGGTAAGTTGTGATGTTTTGGACAAAACAAAGACCAACTAAGGCCAATTGTGTGAAGTGTTTGTCTTGATTAGAATCTGCACTATCTCTTGGATGTTTGACAAGGGAGTCTTATAGGTCAAGAGGACAGTGGGAGTCTTAAAGGTCTTGAAAGTCTCAAGAACTAATCAAGAATAGAACCTGAAGTTCTTCACTAGCTTAGTGAGGAAACACTTTCACTAAGCAGATTTTATCTAGATAGCAATTGTGATATTTGCATTCTCAAAGTCGTTAGTGGAGCGCGTGCGGTTAACCGGCACACTAATATGGACTTGTGAGAAGTGGCAAAAAGGTCTAACCATTATGATTACGGCATACCTCTTCATAATTGTTTAGACTCACAAGTGTGCTATCTAAGGGAAGGTGTATGATTTTGATAAAGTCTTACCAAAACAATCTAGTATCAGAAATCTGAACTTTGGTAAGAAAGTCAATGAAGTATTGATTTCTAGAAGTCCATGTGATTTCTGAGTACATGTCAAAGCTAGTGGGAGCAAAAGTGTTATGCTAATAATCATCATGTTAGTGGGAGCATGATAATTATGATAAGTATTGCAAGTTAGCAATGTTAATTATAGAAAACAAAAGTTTCAATTGGGAAAAAGTTGTTTTGCTATAATTAAGGGAGAGGAAATTATACTACATCTCAAATCTATAAGCTTAGATTGAGGTTTTAATCGTATTTAGTCAAGGATATATATATGAATTTCATTTTGGAATGGCTCAACATAAGGAAATTCTGTATATGGGTCCATTATTTGCGTTCTTAAATTCGATTATGATTACGGCATCCCTTTTCATAATCTGAATTATGAGAACTTGGCAAATAGAAATGGAAATGTTATAGCAAAAGACTGGTTTGGTCTTTATGTGAGATATCATGAATCGTGTCCCATATGCTTCGGATATAGGATCGATTACATGTGCTATATTCATCCTTTCTAAAATTTTCCAAATGCCTAGGGCATTAAGAAGGGAAAAGGTTTAGAACTGGATATGACTAAAAGGATTAAACAATTGTCGAGGACAATCTAAGGATTACCAAAGATTGGTTGCTCAAGGACAGTTGGAAGTATAGTGATAATTCTGGAAGGACCATATTGACATAATCTGTAAGGAGGCAACTCTTGTTCAGAAGTGATAAGTCAGAATGGAATCTGGAAATGTTTCAAAGTTAAGATTTTTCAATCTGTGTAAGATTAAGGAAACTTAATGCAAGAAGGATGTTTCCAAGGAGTTGATCTCCTTTGGAATACTCTGTAATGATTGTTGGCAAGTCTTTCTGACTTTGTGCATAATCATTACAAGAGGATCAATGCATATAAGTTTAGAATCTGACAGATTTCAGTAAATGGTATGAATTTGGAATTCTTGCATTTGCAGTAAGTATTTGGGAGTGTGAAAAGAGAATCATTGAAGTTATGTTCAATTGATCTAGTTCACAAAGTAAAGATCATAAAAAAAACATAGTATGCATACTTGGTGTATGGCATGACTAGTGTTTAGAAAACATAGTGTACATGCTTGGAGCATGGGACAACTATTGTTTTTAAATTCAAGAACAAAGTTGATAGCTGAAACAGTATACAATGAATAATGTGTAATCATATGGTGATAAATAAAAGGTGTTCAAAGAGTTGATACCATATTGGATTCAATTATTATTGTGTTTCATTTTGCATGTTTTGACTTCCCGAATAAACTAGGTTATTCCTCCGGAATGACTAAGTTATTCAAACCATCCACAGTCGGTCATATGTTGGAAGTAGATATGAATTAAGACTGTCATGGGTTGGCTTGTAGAGGTCTAAGGTGTTGGACAAAGGGCTACAACACTCATGAGTGCTCATAAGTTCTGAGTATTGGATTCAACCCGCGCTCATTGGAATCACTTCATGGATTTTATCACGAGTGATCATGAGACGATAATATCTTATATTCTTCAAACCTAGAGATATGAGTTGTTACTATGAGTTGATAGTACATTGATTGCACGAAACCGCATTTGGTAACTTTGTGCCATAAAACGTGCCTTTGTGTATAATTCAACAAGTAGTAGAACAAGCCATATGAGTCCAAGTTTATCCATTCCTTTTACCTTCGGGATAAAAGCGATATCTGTGGGCCCCTCTATGATTTGATGATGACAAATGGAAGTGCTCGGCCGGGCCAGGACTGATTTGATTTGTTCAATTAGTCGGTCGTCATAAATCGCAAATCGGGAAACAACAAATGGACAGAGAGAATGATTATAATCCATGTCTCAGTCCATATGATATCTAGAATGGAGGAATATATGATCCCTTATCTAATGGACAAGTCATTGACAAAGGTCAGAGTTCATCTACAAGGTCAGAGTTCGACAGAAGCTTTTGAGAGCTATGATTGCCAGTTGGTTCCTGAAGTCATACGCAATAATAGTTTTAGACTTATCCAAGTGGGAGACTGTTGGATTAATGTCTAAGTCCATAACTATAATTGGTAAGACTTGACCCGACCCGGCATGGTCCATTTGCGTTGCATGGCATCATGCACTTGGATAGACTAAATGAGAGAAATAAGACACTTATGGTTATTAATATATTATAAGTTCTAGTATTTTAATAATAAGAATAATAAGATTATTTAATTAGTATTGATCAAGAATTAATCTAGGATTAATTAAGTGATCAAAAGAAGACTAATTAAATATATGGGTTGATTGTGTAAATCATCCATACTTGTATAGTGGGCTAATGCTTCATGGATAATCAAGTTGGGCTAAAACCCATAGGATGGTCCATGGATGCTCCATGGTGTATTTGAACCCATGGATCCAAGGAAATGGAAAGCCATGACAATTAAGGGTTTACCCTAATTGTAACACTATATAAAGATCACATTCTTGGGAAAAATCGGCCACTAGAGAGAGTAAGAAAGGGCTAGCCGATTTCCATGAAGTGTAGAATTCTCTAAAGTTAATCCATTTGTATTTGGTGTTGTGTGAACCATTTGAGGTGTCACACTTGGGGCACTAGGCACTCAAGCTTCATGAAGACTTTCTACGCCAAAGAGGTATGTATTCTATCTTGCTATAGTTATTGCTTTTGTTTGCTAGATTAGGATAATACCTTGGATGTTCTTATTTGCATGTATAATAGAGAAAACATAGATCCAAGGTATTTAGGGTTGCATGTACACTTAGGAGTGTTAGAATGCTCAAAACCCAACAGAAGTGTGCATGGACAGCCAAATACATGGAAATGACTGACTAATGGCTTGTGACCATAGAGAATCTCATACGGGGTCTTCATCTGAGCTTTGTTGATCAACACTCGATTCTAAACATAACAGGCAGTGTTTATCGTCTCAGCCCAAAAGAAAACCGGTAGCTTTGAATTACACATCATCGTCCTTGCAGCGTCCTTTAAAGTTATGTTCCTTCTTTCAGCAACACCATTTTGTTGGGGTGTGTGAGCAGAACTGAATTGACGCAGGATACCCTTTTCTATGCAAAAGTGATTGAGTACAGAATTCTTGAACTCTGTTTCATTGTCAGTACGAAGCACCTTCACTCGATTGTTAGTTTGGTTCTCAACTAATATAATGAACTTCTTGATCAAATCAGCAACTCCAACTTTGTTGGATAGAAAGGAAACCCACATAAACTGAGAGAAATCATCAATCACAACCAGACAATAAGAACTTCTGTTGATGTTGAGAACGTTTACTGGACCAAACAAATCCATATGTAGCAATTGAAGCACCTGGCTAATTGAGTTGACCTGTTTTGGAAAGTGTGGTTTTCTATGAGCTTTCTTTGTACGCATGACACACATTTTTCTAACGTGACGACGTCTTTGACAGGCAGTCCACGCACCATCTCATTTTTTGCAAGACGATTCAGATTCTTGGTATTAGCATGACCTAGTCTTCTGTGCCACAGCATTGCAGTTTGTTCGGAGATCTTGGAGAAAAGGCACGTAACTTGTTCTGGAAGATTGTTATTCATATCAATGATATAGGAATTTCCATACCTTTTAGATTTTACAAAAAATCCACTCTTCTGGGATGACAAAGCCTGGCTTGAGAATTTTGCATTCCTTATCAGTGAAATGCGTAGAATAGCCCTTGTCACAAATCTGAGAAACATTAACAAACTATGCTTCAGCTCGGGAGCAAAATTAACATTCTCGAAACTTAAAACCCCATTTGAGATAGTTCCTTGTTGAGTGATTTTACCACCTTCTCCACCCGCAAAGGAGATATATCCCCCATTAAATGATTGAATGTTGTGCAGTTGGGCGATATCTCCTATCATATGCCGGGAACAACCATTGTCGACGAACTAGGGTCTGACGACATTTCCCCGCAACTGTCCTTGAAAAATGTGTGGGTTTAATTAGATTTGGGAACCCAGGTCATTATTTTCATGGGTGGCCCCGATTCCTTTTTAGATTGATAATTTTCGAATTTTTCAGAAGACACGGAAGATGAATTGGAAGTTAGTTTGGCCAGCCATTTATAATTTGGTTTTCTAATAGTCCCGGATGTTTTTGAGATTAAGTGTTTATCCGTTTGCTTTAGGCATGTGGGTTTTCTACTAGATTTGGTTGAAGACTCACTGCTGCTTCTTGACGAAACCGACCTCGGCTTGGCCATGCTCGGTTTTGGCAAGCTGCCTGGGACCTTTTGATAAAAAAACCTTTTTATGCTATATTGATCAGATTTGTTTTCCATACTATCACCCTTGCTTCTCTCATAAGAACATGAACAAGAATTAGGTTGTGAGGCAAGTGAGGGTACATTAGATGGAGAAGTTTGTGAAACTGGTGGTTCTTCAAAATTATTATCACACACATCAGAATTGTCAACCAAATTGTTCAAACTAGATACTTTCAAACCATTCAAAACAATATCATAAGTAATAGAAACACCACCACAAAAAATATTGTCACTTAAAACAACAAAAAAATTATTGTCTTTATTAAAAACTAAAACTTCAGGTTCGGACTCAGTTTTATTTTCAAAAACAGATCCTTCAACTTCGTGCTTTGACTGATTTAAGGATTGATCTGCAGGAGAAGTAGAAATGTTAGTACTTTCAACATTAATAAATCCTCCTGAAAGAAAACCAGATGGCTTGCCATAAACCATGAATGGTTCATTGGCAATCTCTTCTTTGGACAAAGGCTTGTGCTGATATGAATGATTGAAGGGAGGAGGAACTTGATTATAACCTAGACCTTCTGATTGATTTTTATTAAATTGCATGCAGTGGTCTATCATATTTGCAACTACCTCACTCAAGACATCAAATTTCCTAAAATCAAAATCATCGGTTTCAAATTTTCCCTTTAAGGATTCAATTTCAGCCACTAGTTCAGCGTTCTGTTTCACTACATAATCATAATTTTCGCATTTGTTACTGTAGTCTTCCTGAAGTCTCCTAGAGTCCTTTATTTTTTATTCCAATTGAGCTTTAAGTGGTTTTTGACCTTTTCTGATTTGGTACCTTTCATATCTAAGGTCTTCTACTTCCCTTTTTAATGAGTCATTAAGTTCACGAAGAATCCTAAGGCTTTCTACTTCACTATCTAATGTCTCAATTTTCTCATGCAGAATTTTAACATAATCAATACAGGCTTGAGAACATGATGTTAGACTTAGCTCGGTTGTATTCGGTTCATGAGAAGAAGATACCATCAACGCAAACTGCAGCTCCATCATTCTATCTTCAGCTGCCACAATCTCTGCCGAAGCATCATCACAGACCTGTGCCAGGTGAGCATTTTCTGGTGCAGACAAATTCAGGGCCTGTATTTGATCCACCCAGTCGAAAGACTGTGCAACCATAGCTTTCTCGTTGTTTATCTGAGTACCACTTCGATTGTTTCCAACTGCAACTATTGTCCTATCATTATTTGATCTTTTGTCTAGCTGCGGACAATCACGATCAAAATGCCCTGGCTCGTGGCAGTTGAAACATCATAGCTTTCCCTTGTTGAACCCAACTTTCTTGTCAGCACTCATTCCCTAGTTGTTCTTTCCAGTCTTTTTGGCAAACTGTTTTGCCCTAAAGACTGCCATGGCAATTTGCCATGTAATATCCATCTCCTCAATGTATTCAAGGTGAATCTGATCAAGATCGGCAAATGATAGTTGGGGTGGGAGATCCTTGGCTACGAGTGCATTGTAACAATTGACAAGCCCTGAAGCAAGAGCAAGATTTTCATCACCCTCCTTTCCCTTTGAAGAAGAGGCCCCAGTTGAGGATGGAACATCTTGAGAAGCCACAAACTATTGATTTTGCAAGAAAGGCATGGCTGATGCAGAGGAAGCTGATGGAGTGGGGAAAGTCTGAATCCGAGCTTGCGGAGCATTAAATGATGAACCTACAGAAGGAAGAGAAAAAGAAAAGCATGAAAAAGCATTGTTAGAAGAGATGCCAAGGTTCGCAGCTGAATATGAGCTCACATGGTTGATCTCCCGCTGCTTCTCATCAATATCACACGCCTTGATGACTGCCATCACTTCAGCGAGAGAGAGAGACGACTGAGATCCTTAGTCTTCTTGATGACAGCTACATGGGAGAGCATTTAGTAGCTTTTTGTTTATCTCTGACTTTGTATAGAAAATCCCAGCCACAGTCATTTCTGTATTTAGAGATGTGAACCGCTGCAGCTGTGCTTCAAGAGTCTCTCCAGGAACATAATTGAACATATTGAATCGTTGTCGCAGCATGTCATGGCGACTCTCTCGCATATCTTTGTTCCCTTCATAAACCTCAATTAGGGCTTCCCACAAAGCCTTAGCAGACATATACTCTCTGAAACCTTGAGCAATATCTAGTGACAGAGCCATTGTCAAGATAGCCAAAGCCTTCTCCTGCTCTTCCACACTCTCAAAGTCTTCATCAGTGTAATTTTCTATCTTCTTGTCAACCACTTGCCCTGCAACTGTAGTGGTTATTCTGACTGGATCCTTGATGATGCATTTCCAGATCTTGAAGTCTTTCATTTTTATGTATTTCTCTATTCTATACTTCCACTCGGGAAAACCATCAGCAAACATTAACCTTGGAATTCGTGTAGTGGCGCCCATGACAGCATCAAGTTCTTGAAAATGATTTTGACTTTGAGATTCCATTTTTTATTGTTTAATAAATGTGAAACAAAAAAAACAAATTAATTAAAATTTAAATTGAGTTCTTGGTCAAACATAGTTAAATTCCGATTTACTATTAAAAAGAATTTACTGCCCAAAATCAGTTTGCGGCCGTAAACTCTGAGTTTGCGGTCGAAAAGAGAATACGGTCCAAGAATGCAGTTCATGGTTGAAAAGAGAATACGGTCCAAGGTTCACGATGCAAGATCAATCAGTCTTCGATTCCATGTTTACGGCTCAGGAATGCAGTTCACGGTTGAAGAAATATGATGAGATTGCGGCCGTAAATAGTGATTACGGCCGTAAGCTCGAGCCGTAAGCAATGATTTTTGCAGTTTTTCGATGAAGCAAAAACCCTCTTGCAGAAAAACACGAACTTAGTCTCAAGACAATAAGAACTCGCTCCAAAATCGATTGTAGATTTCCTTTGACGCTGGTTCTCGCTCCAAAATCGATTGTAGATTTCCTTTGACGCTGGTTCCGCTCTGATACCAATTGTAAGGTCCTAAGAACGGATCTTACCAGTGATCAATAGCAAACACAATAACACAAAGAGACGAAAAGAGAATAAACCAAGCTTGCACACGTTTTATAGCTATAAACGTCTGGTACAACTCGATAGAAAGCCGTGAACAATAAGGCATCAACAACTACAAAACGTCTGACTAACTCTCTATTTATAGGGACCGCAGCCGAGAAGAGTTTACGACCTTAAGCTGTTTACAGCCGTAAACTCATTACAAACCGTAAACTTGCTATAACACCTACTACCATACCCCATCTAAACCAAACTACTATTACATTGCAAAGCCTAGACCAAACCACTAATTTGAGCCCTTCAGGTCGGTATCTTGGTATGTAGGGTAATGTTATGTTAGTGACCGGTTAGGTCGGTATCCTGGTAGCGATGTTGTTATGTTGCATGATCTGATAGATTCGTATGTTTGGTTGAGGATTTTTATGTGATTGACTGTTTTATGTGCACATGGTTGTTTGGTTGGGAATGGGTTGAGGAGGGTCCTTCTTTGTGCTGTAGGCCAACATACCCAGGGCGGACCGGATTGACCGAAGGCCTAGCGAGTGGTCCGGATAGGCTGAAGGCCCCAAGAGGGCGGTCCAGACGTGCCGAGGCTCAGAGAGTGGACCAGGCCGACTGAAGGCCCGGTGCGGGCAGACCAATCATATTGTAGACTCAGAGAGTGGACCAGGTGGATTGAAGGCCTGGTGCGGGTGGACCAATCACACTGTAGACTTGATATACATGTGTAGACTCGGAGGGTAGACCAGGTGGGCTGAAGACCCGGTGCGGGCGGACCAACCACACTGTAGACTCGATATGCATGGTTGTCCTGTTTTGTGATATGATATGGGTATGGCTATATGAGGTTGGTATTTTGGGGGTAACTCACTAAGATTTCGAGCTTATAGTTGTAGTCTTTTGGTTTCAAGTACTTCAAAAGATCGTGGCAAGGTGAAGGCGTGATCGTACCGCTCCTCATACTTCATGATTTTGTGATGTGGTTCTAGGGATACTCTGATGTTTAAACTCTTTTGAAAGCAAATTGTAATAATTTAATGGCTTTTAAATGAATCAAAATGTTTTAAATTGGTGCAATTTTTATGAGTGTTACAACAATCCTAAACAGAACACATGGAATATAAATATCAAAACTGACATGTAACAAAACTTAAGAAGAAGAAAACATACCCGTCACCACATCCAGTGTGGCACACGCCTCCTCGGCGTTCAGCTGGAAGGCCCGACCTCCCACCACTGGAGCATCTGTCTTGCCCTATTGGCCATCCGTGATCCGTAGGGTGGATGGAGTTGGCGCCGCCACTAGCGCTGTTGATACCAATCTCGGGCAATTGGCCTTTTTATAGCCCTTCTAATTGCAATGAAAGAAAATTAGGTCTGATGTCTGAAGGTTGGGGTAGGGGCAGTACAATCCCTGCCAATGTGCCCAAGCTTGCCACACTTATAGCAAACCGATCCCCCTAACATGCAAACTCCCTCATGCGACTTGTCGCATTTCCCATACTGGCTCTCGCCCTGCTAGCCCTTCGACCTAGAGTCGAATCCCATGGGTTTCTTCCTAGAAACCCCAGTCTTTTGCCCAGTCTCCACATTCCTCTTCCTGATGTGTTCTATATCAATATACATCTCCCTCACCCTCGCTATCATGTCATCCAAGTAGGGCATGCCGAGTACCTGACATATTTCCGAATGTAAGCTCTCAACATGTCATGGTACCAGGTTTTCTTCGTCTCTTCATCACCTGCGTACCGAGGCACTAGTAAGGCCCTCTCCCTTAACTTGGCAGTGATCTCCGCCAGTGACTCAGTAGTTTGTATCATATCCAAGAACTCCCTTGCTAGCTGCTAAATCTCCATAGCTGGCGCAAACTCAGCCCGTAATCTTTTCGTAAGGTCTTACCAGATCATAGCCTCAATGGTTGGAGCCCCCAACGTATCACTGACTACCTCCCACCAGTATCTGGCCCTCTCTCTCAAACAACCAGCAACAAACCTGACCTTCGACCCCTCATGGAAGAAGTGATGGGTTTTGAACACTATAACATCCCTATGGTGCACATACAACCCTAATGCTTTAGATCTAAAGCATGAAGTCTAACTAGCATACAAAACTTGATATTTGAATCATAAAACTAGTTAGATGACTACCTATTTTTCAAGCTTGTAGAAGTTGGCCTTTCACGAGCTTAGCACCTCAAGTGTGATGCCTCAAATGTTTCACAAAACACCAAGAAAAAATGGAGGAAAATGTGTGTGTGTGTGTGAAAAAGAGAGAGAGAGACAGTAGAAGGCACCAAAATTGGCTAGCTAATTCTTCGAATGCACAAGTGCCGATTTTAGGGTTTTGGGGTTACATTTAAAGTGTAGAAATTCCAAGGGTCACTTGTAAACCCTAATTCTTACACTTAGGCTTATGATCCAACAATTGATTTGAACTAACACTCGATGGACTATCTCATAAGCTTAGCCCATCACAAATCAATCATGGATCATTAGCCCAAACCATATGTGTAACTGATTTACATAATTAGCCCCCGTTAATTTAATTAATCTCTTTTAATCACTAAATTAATTCCCAATTAATTCTTGATCAATACTAATTAAATAATATGATTTCTCAATTAATATATTATACTTATAATATATTAATAAATCATAAATAACCTCTTTCTCAAATATCCATCCTCTCAAATTGTTATGGTGAATGCAACCCAAAATGGATCGTGCTACTATCAGGTCAAGTACATACCAAATATAGTTATGGTCTTGGACACCTAATCTAACCATATCGCACTTGGATAAGTCTAATAACTATAACTGCAAGTACGACTTCAAAAATCGACTGGCAATTGTAGCTCTCAAAAACCACTCTCAACTCTAATCAATAACGCGTCCTTTAGCTAATGGATCAAATATTCCTCCATTCTATAAAATATCGTACGGACTGAGACATGGTTTATAATCATTCTCTTTGTCCATGTGTTGTTTCCCGACTTCCGATTTATGATGACTGACAATAGACTACACTGAACACATCAACTTAGTCCAGGCTTGGCCAAGCACTTAGGGTTTCATCACTAAATCATCAAGGGGCCCACAAATATCGCTTTTATCCCTCTGAGGTTAAAAGGAATAGATAAACTTCGACTCATATGTTTGCTCAATTTACTCATCAAATCACACACAACAATACGTTTTATAACACCAAGTTACTAGTGCGTTCACGTATCATCAATGTGCAACTGACTTGTAAACTACAACTCATATGTCTCCGTTTCAAGAATACAAGATATTATCGTCTCACAATCACTCGTGATAAAATCCATGAAGTGATTCAAAAGAGCGTGGGTTTAATCCAATACTCAAATCTTATAAGGAGTACTCATGAAAAATGTAGCAAACTTGTGCTATGTCTAAATGCTTAGACAATCTACAGTCGGATTCATGATAGTCTTAACTCATTACTTACTTCCAAAGTATGATTGGCTATGGATGTTTGAATAATCTTTGTTATTCAGGAAGTAAAACATGCAAGGTGAAACATAAGAATAATCCAATCCAATATAGACTCAACCATATTGATTACACATTATTCATTGTATAATTTTTCGATTAATCAACTTAATACTTGAATTAAAACAATAGTTATCCCATGCTCCAAGCCTGCATACTATGGTTGCCTGTGGTCCTTAACTTGTTAAATAGATCAATTGAACACATTTCCAATGATGCTCATTTCATAATTTCCTAATCCATATTATAAGTGTAAGAATACAAAATCCTTTCCACTAAAAGAATCCATTAGAGTCTAAACTTGACGCAATGTTCCTTTTGTAATGTTGAGGCACAAAAATCATAGAGACTTGGCCAATGATATTACAAAGTATTCCATTTAAGAATGTTACAAGACAATTCCCTGGAATTTAAGTCTCACATTCAAAGAGCATTCATTGAACATCCTTCTTGCAGTAAAGTTTCTAACTCACACAAAAATTCTTAATATCCAACTCCCATTATGGAAACATATCCATAATTTCCATATGACTATCTATTCTAAATAGAATCCTATCTATTCCGATTTATATCAATATGGTACATCAATTACTATACCTCCAACTGTTCACAAGCAACCAATCTTCGGTGAACCTTAGATTGTCCTTGACAGTTGTTTAACTACTTTAGTCATATCCGGTTCTTGTCCTTTTTCCCTCTTAATGCCCTAGGCATTTGGAAAATTAGAGCAAGTGAATATTGTTGCATATGAAATCGATCCTATACCCGAAGCATATGGGATACGATTCATAATGTCTTACATAAAGACATGATTCTCAACCAGTCCTTTGCTACAACATTTCCACATACAAAATTTCTTTATGTTGAATCATTTCAACATAACATTAATGTATGTACATGACTATATTCTATTAAAATCTCAATCTAAGCTTTTAGATTCGAAATGAAGTATTAGTTCCTCTCCCTTCTATACCGAAACAACTTTTCTAACTATGTAAGCTTGCAAATTAAAACTTTGTTTCCTATATATAATATTGCTAACTTGTAACACTTAACGTGATAATTGTGCTCCTGATAGCATAATAATTATATTTTTACTAGCATAACACTTATGCTCCCACTAGCTTTGACATGTATCAAAAAAATAGTTGGACTTCTAGAAATCAATACTTATTGACTTTCTTACCAAAGTTCAGATTTCTGATACAAGATGCTTCGATAAGACTTTATCTAGGGTTCTCAAACTCATACAACTTTCCTTAGATAGTTGATATGTGTGTCTAAACTATTTCAAAACTTTATAGCAGTAAGTCCCGAATGTTCAAACTATTTTCCATTTTCTCACAATTCAAACTATGAAGAGGGATGTCGTAATCATAATCTAATTTGAGAACACATTTAACACAACTGCTATCTCCTCAAAATCTTCTTTGTGAAAGTGTTTCCTACAATCATTTTCATGAAGTGGAGAGAGACCTTATGTCACTTAGATTTTATGGTGTATGTGTTCCTATCCATGTCAATCTGTCATTTACAATCATTATCATAAGACAAGGTCTATGACAAATTCAAACTCATATGGATTGAACTTGTTCAATCTTAATTTCTTGCCATATGGTAGCACAAGGGCCTACCATGTCTTCCAAGGTGTTCAACAACTCACCCTTACAGATCAATGTACTTTCATAAGTGCTTTTCCTTATTCAATCAAATGAGGATTCATACAACTCACATGCATAGTCAACTTAACTGGAATGGAACAAAAACAAGAATGTGTCAACACGATACGTTACGAACCTCAAATCGTGTGCTAGCGATTAACAATAGGTTTACTTTTGATTAGTTCTTTAAACTTTTCAAGATCTTTAAGACTCCCACTGACCTCTGGACATATAATATTCTCTTGTCAAATAACATTCCTTGACAAACAAATATTCAAGAGTTAGTGCGGGTTCTTATCAAGAAAAACACTTCATACAATTGGTCTTAGTTGGTCTTGTTTTATCCAAAACATCACAACTACCATTCTCAAATGTGCAAGAGTAAGAGAACATTTTTTTACTCCACAATTCATGATGTGTTATAAACCTACTTAGGATATGTCACTCAAGACACATTCTCGGAGTATATCTCTAAGACTCGATTTTGGAACGAAGTATGACTCATCCTTTTGATTTTAACCATTTTAACAATTCCCGATACCTCTCCATAGTCATATAAATGCACTAAGGTATCCTTAGAGGATCAATTGTGACATGGTTCCATAATCATTAGGATGATCATAAACACGATACTAAAGTACTCTCCTTTCCTTTCAGATTGAAGAAACTTCTATCTTTCTGCCTAATTGATTCTTCTTATTCGTTCTTTTTATACTTCGAAACTTTTCAAGGTATTAGAATTAAACTTAATCTTGTAAGCAAAACCATATTTACTGATCCATTAGTAAATCATGACGAATAGCCTTTATCATTCTTTGTGGTGGATATGACTTGTACACATCAATGTAAATTAGATCCTTTATTCCTTCACTTGGTTCACATACATATGTGAACAAGGAATTAGTCTTAATTTCCCAAAGATCAAGATTTTCATACACCATATAATTCAAATCACATGATTCCAAGTTTCCATCTAGTTGAAACTTGGACGATGAGAATCTTTCCTTACTTAGAAAATTACGACACTACCACAATCGATATAACTAAGAATCAACCATTTTCAACATTGCTATTAATAGAAACATGTAAAAAATGATTTTCACAAATGTCATTGCAAGGAAACATAAAATAAGACAAACTCAAAATTTTTATTTATTTATAAAAAAATGCAGAAAACTTGTCCTTACAATGCAAATACATATCAAAAACCATGTTACTAAATATTCCTAAGCAATTTATCATAACTCCTAAGTAGTAGCTCAAAAATCTGATCATCGAACCATGCGATCGAAATCCATCTCTTCGCGATCAGACTCAACTCACTCTCCTTTTAAGCTTCCTTTCTTTTCTTCGATCCTACGAAACATCAAAATGTAGTCATATCACATCGTGTATTAAGAATCTATAAATAGGAGCTTAATAGAGTTATATAGTGGACATATCTAAAGTAGAACCGTACAATTTGATTTTACCCTCTCTTAAATCTCTCAGGTAGTCAGTGCAACTTCACTTCCAATGTCCCTTTAAATGGCAGTAGAAACAAGTGGACTCTTTGGCATTAGCACATGAAACTATCTCGGAACTGGCTTTTCTCTTATGTTCAAATCTTTTGACCATGGCCAATTCCTTTCCCTTAGGGGAAGGAATCATTTCAGGGATATCTATGTCATTGCCTATGTCCATGGCAATTTGGGATGTAGATCTTCCAATCAAATTTGATAGACTAGTGCACCAAATCATTGTTGATTCAGCAGCAATTAGAAAATATGTAAGATCAATAAGCGTCACGTCGTGATCTGTCATATAGTAGTCTTTAACAAACTGACCAAACGACTCGGAAGGTGACTGAAGAAACAAATCAACAGCCAACTTCCTCGGGAAAGCAACACCCAACTTTCTTAGCCTGTCAATATGCAACTTCATCTCCAAGACGTGAGCACATACAAACATTCCATCTTCGTGTTTACTGGCCAATAGGGCTTGAGTGACCTTGAACTTTCAAGTCGACGAACATGTCGGTCAGAGAGAATTATTTAAGGAGGTGGAGGAAATGAAGTATGATTTCTAGTTCCTCGAACGAAATGTGGAACATTATCTTCATGAGGAAAGCCTTTTCCAAAAAGATAAGGAAGATCATAGTTGTAAAAATTAGACATCTACAAGGGGAAAAATTCAAGTAAGTTGATTTAATCCTTAATTTAACGCCCAAATGAAATATTAATGATAGGATCCAACACAATAATTCACAATTCGGAAGAGGGATGTCGTAATTCAATTGCCAATTATTTGAAGGTAGGCAAATGATGATTTACTAATTCCACCATGAAAATGAAATTCCTAGATCTTTTGAGATTCATTGAATTTGTCAATGGCATGTTTAATCTCAATTATTCCCTTCAAGTTTGTGGCCGGGATACCGAGGATCACAAACAAGGTGTGAATAACCATGCAAAATAGCTTGGTACACTTGAAGTTATTAATCACCTAATCAATGTGTCGGTTAACCAAACACGCTCGATTAATCAATGATAATTCACGAGCTACCCATCGTCATCCTTCATTAGTCCCATATTAGTGTGTCGGTTAACCACACACTCTCCACTAACGACTAATAAGGTGTAATGTGGAATTTCATGGATTAGCACCAAATTCACATTTTTACTAAGTAACTAAGATTTTGGTATTTATAAAACATTTAGTTACTTGTATTTCATTATACTTATTAATGAAAGTTTGTGTCCTATCCTACACGTTCAGCTAACGACCCTCCACTAGTCAAGGGTGCGGTGGGTAAGAGTGTATACCCAATGGTGGTCATTTTACAAGCCGTTTCCTTAAACACCCCTTATAGACCAGCTTCGTGAATGATGTCTACTAATGGTAAGACTGACTTTTAACTTATACATATATAATATATTAGAATTTTAATTTTATATAGTATAAGGGTGTATTTTAAACATTTAAAATACTTGGTGGTTTAAGCAATTAATAAATTAGACTTTTAATTTAATTAAATTTTAACCATATGATTATGGATTTATTAATTTTCACTTTTAACTAAGCATTTAATTAATTTAATAAAATCCATAAAGGTGTAATTTGAACTATTCAAAAACATCAAGGTTCTCAATATAAAAATTCAAAATTAAAACTCATTAGTTAATTTTTAAGTTACGAAACCAAGAGTTGCAATTTTTTGAAACTTTTCAAATTACTAGAGATTTGAGAATTTAATGTTTCATAAATGAGACTTTTCAAGTTCCAAAACTTGAGCGCAAGTTTTGAAACTCTTCAAAACCTATTTGAATTCCATAACCTAGAATTTAAATTCCATAAATGAGATCTTTTAAATTCCAAAACTTGAGGGAAAGTTTTGAAACTCTTCAAGACCTTTTGAATTCCAAAACTTGATGGCAAGTTTTGTAACTCTTCAAATCCATTTAGATCAAATTTTAAACAAGTAAAATAATCACATATTTTTATCACTTACTAATTTGATCTAATTCAACTCATAGTGCAAGATAATTTCAAATTAAATAATGCAAATAATTAGCTTATCATATCAACTAGCAATTATCTTAAAAATTTGACAATTATCTTCTCATTTGGATGAATATAATCATTACCTTATCATAAAAAACGATTTTTTATCAATCAAAATGGTTTGTGCTGAGGATTCTAATCCAAAACTTAGCCAAAAACCTAAAAATCTGCCCACTGAATGACACCACGTCGTGGTAACTATGACCACGTCGTGGTCATCAGGCAGATTAAAAAAATGATTTCCTTGCTTTGAACAATTACCAATGCATCACTATACATAAAATACCTTAATCTTTGATACCGCTGATGGGTTTTGAGCACTATAACATCCCTATGGTGCACATACAACCCTAATGCTTTGGATCTAAGTTTTCTCTAGTTATACATGCAATATTCTTTTACCAAAGCATGAAGCCGAACTAGCATACCAAATTTGATATTTGAATCATAAAACTAGTTAGATTATTACCTCTTGTTGTAGCTTGTAGAAGTTGGCCTTTCAAGAGCTTAACACCTCAAGTGTGATGCCTCAAATGTTTCAGAAAACACCAATAACAAATGTAGGACAATGTGAGAGAGAGTAGAAGGCACCAATACCGGCTAGCTTCTTCTTGGAATGCACAAGTGCCTATTTTAGGGTTTAGGGGTTACACTTATAGTGTAGAATTCCAAGTGTCACTTGTAAACCCTAATTCTTACACTTAGGCTTATGATCCAACAATTGATTTGGACTAACACTCCATGGACTATCTCATAAGCTTAGCCCATCACAAATCAATCATGGGTCATTAGCTCAAACCATACGTATAACTGATTTACATAATCAGTCCACGTTAATTTAATTAGTCTCTTTTGATCACA
Source organism: Lactuca sativa (assembly GCF_002870075.4). Taxonomy (NCBI): domain Eukaryota; kingdom Viridiplantae; phylum Streptophyta; class Magnoliopsida; order Asterales; family Asteraceae; genus Lactuca; species Lactuca sativa. The sequence continues at coordinate 63,529,546 of NC_056625.2, read as the reverse complement.
AAATTCATTCCAAATTAATTCTTGATCAATACTAATTAAATAATATGATTTCTCAATTAATATATTATACTTATAATATATTAATAAATCACAAATAACCTCTTTCTCAAATATTCATCCTCTCAAATTGTTCTGGTGAATGCAACCCAAAATGGATCATGCTACTATCGGGTCAAGTACATACCAATTATAGTTATGGGCTAGACACCAAATCCAACAAGAAGCTCGTCATTTGTGCATACTCAATGTCCATGATTCATCGTCTCGCAAAAATGGGGTCTTTCACCTCACTGAATTCTGGCACTCCGCATCCCCTGAAATCCTTGAAGTAGAGCGTGTGAGTCCCTGACTCGCCTGGTGCCATGTCACTCCTGAATGCCCAAAGGCGATTCTCCATCAGCTCGATGATACCCTCCTTAATCGACCCAAAAATCACCGGGATCGCCTCAATGATGTCTCTCGTAATCTCATATGCAATGAACTCGCGCAATCCGTCATTGACTGGCTTGGAACCTGTACCCGAACCTGACCCACATCCTTAACCTCCTGCTCTGTGACGTGTCATCACCATTCTGAAACAAACCACACAATCATCAGAGTCATACATAATATTGAGAGATCTCATGCTCACTACAAACTCCTTGGTTTAATCTCAGGTCTCCTTGATTCGAGTACGGATTCTCTACTTTCAGTAGTACGTTCCCATACTACCTTCTATTCGTACTTTCCTCAAGAATTTCCTTGACTACACCAAGTCCCTTTCACTACTACTGCTCGTTGCACTAATCTCATCATAGGATTACCTTAGGGTAATCTCCGACCCACTCTCCGCCCTTAGTTGCATAAGAAGTCCCTGCTATCTCTCCCTAACTAGCTCGTGAATACCATTACATATTACTGAGACCAGATAATTATTTGAATTAGAGGTTCTACCCTACAACGGTTGGACTCAGACAAGTGTTGCGAAATAGGGCTATACCTAACCTTCTGAAATTATTTAGCCCTTGTAATATGTAACTTAACGTATTCGTTTACTAGCTAATTAAAGATAACTACAGACTCCTAAGAGAACAAAGCAAGCAACATTCAGGCATTGAGTAACCCAAACCAAGCATATCCTAATAAAGCTATCATATCACTGACTAGTTAGTACTATCATGCAATTCAATAAGCACACACAACTAGCACATAAGGCATCCTCCTAGATCCTTAGCCCTATTCTAGAATGTAGTTCTCATACACATATAGTAGGCATATAAGGCATCATTCCTAGATCCTTATCCCTAATCCAGCATGCAGTTCTCATAATCATATCATATATCATAGAAAACATGAATGGGTATCTTGGGGAAAACTTACTTGAGCTTGGCCGATTGCACGAATCACACACCTTGTTCTTCCTCAAAACTCTTAATTTTAATTTTTGAAAAATTGTTTTCTTTGTAAGAAATTTACAAACCCACGATTTGAGTCCAGACACCCCTAAAGGTGTGTCCAAATCCCTCAAACCAAGGCTCTGATACCAACTTGTAACATCCCAAAATTTACGAACAAATTTTTTTTTTTAATATACTAATTATAAAACCATTTATCTGAAAACAACCATAGTATCAACTCATATCAAAACCAAAGTATCAATATTCAAACATGTCAATGATAAACAAAATCAGAGTATAACTCCCAAAGATCTCATGTGCAGATATGTAATGTGATGTGTTGCGATCATGCCGACTCATTTCCCTTCGAAGAGGAAGTACCTGAAACCAAAACTATAAACCGTAAGCACAAAGCTTAGTGAGTTCCCCCATCATACCACATACCATACAATAACATACCGCCTAGCATATCTAGGTGTGACATCCCGAAATTTCCATTCTGTACAAACTATATCACTTTAATAGAAGTTATAGTAGTCACAGTTAACTTTAAGACTTTTCGTGTAAGTTTGAGTAATTCAGGGTTTACACTTCAGGAAATATCAGGAGAGTGGGTGCACTAGGGTTTTGTGCAACACTGTTATTCCAACACTCTATTATATTAGAGATCATTTCAGGAATAAAAATATTTTCTGCCAAAAATATCTCAGGACTATAAATAGAATTTTGAACCAAATTCATTCAATATTCACATTTCCAACTAGAGAAAAGCCATTTTCTCTCTCACGGATCTTCGGGTTTTATCCCAAATCGTGAGTACCTCTTTCTAGTAATGTTAGAAAGCTTTATATGTGTTAATAACATGATTTAGAAGGCTAAATCACTAGATCTAGGAGTTTACTCCCTAAGGTGTTCTTGGGCGGTAAACTCCCAAAACAAAGCCGAGACCGACCCTTGTGTTATGCAACTGCCTTAGACTCATATGTATGTGTGTCAGGGACAAGAAAACAACCTAGAATCACCCAAGTTTGGGAGTTCACGGCCCAAGAGTTTCTTAGGCCATAAACTCCCTTTTCAAACACAAAATGGTGTTTTAAGGCACCTAAGGCTTTAAGACTATTATCAAGACTAGTTCCCATTTAATCTAAGGCCTTAAACACATCAAAATCACTTATCAAAGTGAGTTTACGGCCAAGACTTGTTCTTGGGCCGTAAACATGAAAGGATGGCACCAAAGTGTGCCTAATTCCTTCATATGCTTTAGATAAAAGTCTAGAACCTATCCTTCATATGCAAGAGACTTGAAAACAACAAAAACACCATTCCAAGGGAGTTTACGGCCGTAAACTCCAAAGGAAATGGCCTCAGGGCCGTAAACTCCTAAATGGAGTGTTTCTAGACCTTAAACCCTTCCAAGAATTTAACCACCAAGTTAGAATAATTCTAGGAATCATTTGGAACTTCAAAACACACAAAACACCCATGGTTGGGAGTTTACGGCCGTAAACTCAAGAGTTTACAACCGTAAACTCCATGTGTGTTAGTATATGAGGAGTAAACTCATATATGGGGTCCTTTGGAACCCTAAACACAAGTGCCTTGTCCCACAATAGCTTAGATGCAATCCTTAGGGCTTAAAACACTTATATAAAGTGTTTATTATGTCTAGGATGTCTTAGCTTTATCAATTAGTAACTTAAGACTAATTGAGTGCATATATGTGTGATTATATGTTCATTAGGATCGTAGTGTGTGTACAAGTCCTCGCTTGACACCTAGCAATCCTATACCGTTCAGTTCATCCCAATCACCAATTACAGGTGAGTTCATACCCCTTAATCAATGTTTTAAATGATTTTAAATGCCTTAATGGGGGGGGGGAATAGAAGTAGAAAACAATATGTTATTAAATCAATCTTATGTATTTTATAACTGTGTTTTCACTCAATAGATTTCACATATTTCAAAAGGTGTTACATGAAATGGTTTTCTATCTTAAAATACCTTGATAACAAAAGTATTAGTTTTGAAATGTTTATTAAAATGACACCAAGTCATTCTTAATTATTGTTCAAAACTCCTAGATATCTTGAAAAACCATTATTCTACCTTCTTGAATAAAACTATACTTATGCGCATATGTTCATTTATATGTTAGAGACTATAGTTTTCATCCTTCGTTCAGTCTCCCACACCCTGGTGTATCGAGGGTGCGTAAATCTACTTGAACAACCACTTACTTTCCAGTTAATTATCATAGGGATAGTTAGAAGAAACCAAACATTATTCCTATTACAAGGAATCACACAAGAGTCAGTTCATTCATGAGTCTATACCAGTATATTACCTGATACATGAGTATATTTACAGTTGATTACATGGTACCTGAGTACGTTTACATATACTTACCTGATACATGATCACGCTTACATGAAAACATTACATGAATACCATACAGGAACACGGTTACTTAGGTGCATTATCCTTTATTTACTTACCTGGATATATGTACTTACGACTACGAGGATGATTTATTAGTATTTACTATGTAAATTATCTTTCCTATCCCAGTTCAATGGGGAAATTCGGCGGGACTTACCATTCCGAATCCCACTGATTAGCACCAGTGGTCGATGAATATCTACGGGTGTTTAAGGTTGTTACTGTTGGGTTTTGAGCAATCTAACACTTCCTAAGTGTGCATGCAACCCTAATAAACCTTGGATCTATGTTTGTCTAATACATGCAAAATAATAATTTTTCCAAGGTTCATAACCTATCTAACATGGCATGGGGTACTTTTAAACATAAAAGAATTAGATGAGATTACATACCTTTTGATGATGAGTTTGATTCCTAAGGAGTTTGAGGGCCAAGCACCAATAGTGTGAATGCCTCAAATGGAATCACAAATCACCACAAACTCTTGGAAAACTTTAGAGAGAGTGTATACACACATAGAAAATCGGCCACACACACAAAACCACACTAGTGGCTATTTCATGCAACATAAGCATGCTTATATAGTGTGCATGGTTAGGGTGAAACCCTAATAACCCATGACCTTTCCTTTTCCAAGGATCCATGGGTTAATAGCTCCATGGATCATCCATGGACTTCCACATAAGCCTAGCCCATTAACAAATGAGTGTTAGCCCACACCATATAAAACAATAGCCCACAATTTAATTAGTATTCCTTTTAATCTCTAAATTAATTCATAATTAATTTAAGACTAACACTAATTAAATAACTTCATATTAATATATTATAACTTACAATATATTAATAAACATATGTGTATAACTCTCATAAAATTATCCATAAATAGTTTGGATGAAATGCAACCCAAATGGACCATGCCGGGTCGGGTCAAGTATATACCAAATAAGTTATGGACTTAGACACCTTATCCAACAAACTTCCACTTGGATAAGTCTAATAACTATATTTGCGTATGTTACTTCAGGAACCAACCAGCAATCGTAGCTCTCGAAAACTCTGTTGAACTATGAAGCGCCATTTTAGATAAGTGATCATATAATCCTCTGTTCTCATGATATCAGCCGGACAAATACATGGAACAACGTCGTACTTATTGTCCAGCAGTTTGTTTCCCGATTTCCGATTTGTTTGACAAAGAACTTAATCGAACACATCAATTTAGTTCTGACCGGCCGGTACATAGGTCACAACAAAATCATCGAGGGGCCCAGATATCGCTTCTATTTCTAGAAGGAACAGATAAACTTCGACTCATATTCTTGTTCTACTACTTGTTGAATTGTATACAAAGGCACGTTTTATAACATCAAGTTACTGATGCGTTTACGTGCAATCAATGCACAACCAACTCATAGGTAACAACTCATATCTCTAGGTTTGAAGATTTAAATGATATTACCGTCTCACGATCACTCGAGATAAATTCCATGAAGTGATACAAGTGAGCGTGGGTTTATTCCAATACTCATAACTTATGAGCACTCATGAATGTTGTAGCAACCATTGCTATGACTAAACCCATTTAGCCATCTACAAACTTGATTCATGACAGTCTTAATTCATACCTACTTCTAACATACGAACGACTGTGGAGTGTTTAAATAACTTAGTCATTCGGAAAGAATAACCTAGCTATTTTGGAAGTCAAAACATGCAAAGTGAAACACAATAATAATCGAATCCAATATGGTCTCAGAACCCTTTTGAATATAAATAGAACCACCTTTTATTTATCACCATATTGATTACACATTATTCATTGTAGAATGTTTCAAACAATCAACTTAAGACTTGAATAAAAACAACAGTCGTCCCATGCTCCTAGCATGTACACTTTGTTTTTCTAAACAATAGTTATGCCATACCCCAGGTATGCACACTATGTTTGTCTATGATCCTTACATTGTGATGTAGATCAATTGAACATGATTCCAATGATACTCATTTCACAATCCCAAATCCTTATTGTAAATGTGAGAATCCCCGATTCCTATCATTTACCAAAAAAACTGTTAGATTTTAAACTTTTATGCAATGTTCCTCTTGTGATGATTATGCACAAAGTCACCAAAACCTTGTCACCAGTCATTACAGAGTATTCCAAAGAAGTTCAACTTCTATGGAACGGAAGTCTCATATTCAAAGTACATTGCTTTGAACATCCTTCTTGCATTAAGGTTTTCTAATCTTACATAGATTGAATAACTTCCACCTATCGAGACATTTCCATAGTCCCATTTTGACTATCACTTCCGAACAAGAGTTACTCCTTTTCAGAACATGTCAATACGGTCCTTTCCGACATCATACTTCCAACTTTCCCTGAGCAACCAATCTTTGGCGAACCTCAGATTTATCCTCGACAATTGCTTAATCACTTTAGTCATATCTAGTTCTAGACTTTTCCCTTCTCAATGCCTTAAGCATTTGGAAAATTTAGAAAAGATGAGTATTATAGCACATGCAATCGATCCTATATCCGAAGCATATGGGACACGATTCATGATGTTTGACACAAAGACATGATACTAGACCAGTCTTTTGCTACAATAATTTTTATTTGCCATGTTTTCAAAAGTTAACTATGAAGAGGGATGCCATAGTCATAATTGAATTTTGAGAACGCAATATATATAGAATTTCCTTAAGTCGAACCATTCAGACATAAAATTCATATATATGTCCCTGACTAAAGACGATTAAAATCTCAATCTAAGCTTTAGAATTGAAACGAAGTATAATTTCCTCTCCCTTAATTATAGCAAAACGACTTTTTCAACCCCTGCAACTTCATGAATTGAAACTTTTGTTTTTCTATAATTAACATTGCTAGCTTGCAATACTAATCATAATTATCATGCTCCCACTAACATGATGATTATCAGCATAACACTTATGCTCCTACTAGCTCTGACATATTTCCAGAAATCTGCTGGACTTCTGAAATTTAGATTCATACACCCTTTCTTAGATAGCTCACATGTGTGTCTAAGAAATTTCAAGAACTATGAAAACGGATGCCATAATCATAGTCTCAATTTCTTAGACCTTTGCCATTTCTCACAAGTCCATGTTAGTGTGTCGGTTAACCACAGACGCTCCACTAACGACCTTTGAAAATGCAAATAACACAATTGATATCTACGTAAAATCTACTTAGTGAAAGCGTTTCCTCACCATCATTTTCATGAATCGGAGATAAACCTTATGACACTTAGATTTTATAGTGTATGAGTTCATATCCATGTGAATTTGTCAAAACCATAATCACAAGATAAGGTTAGTGACAAATTAAGCCTTACATGGATTAAACTTGTTCAGTCTTAGTTTCTTGTCACCTTGGTAGCACAAGGCCCACCAATACTTCCAAGTTGAACTCTGATAACTCACATGCAAATTCAACTTATTTGAAGTAGGTACAGAAACAAGAATTATGTCAACACGATAGGTTGCAAACCTTAAGTTGTGTGCTAGTGATAAATTACAGGTTTTACTCTTGATTAAATCTTGAAACTCTTTCAGGATCTTTAAGGCTCCCACTGTCCCCTTGACATATAAGTTTCCCCAGTCAAGAACCATTCCTTGACAAAACAAATATTCAAGGGATAGTGCGGATTCTTATCAAGACTAACACTTCACACAATTGGTCTTAGTTGGTCTTTTTCTCATCCAAGACATCACAACTTACCAATCTCAAATGTACAAGAGTAGAAAACATTTTACTCTTACATTTGACTAGTGTTAATAAATCTTCCTTTATGTCACTCAAAGTTATAATCTTGGAGTATGACTCTAAGAATTGTTTTGGAACAAAGTATGACTCATCTTCTTGATTTTAACCAATCCAACAATTCATGACCTCTCTTCTTAGCCATAACAATGCACTAAGACGTCCTTAGAGTATGAATTTGTGATATGGTTTCATAATCATTAAGATGATCATGAAATATGATACTAAAGTACTCTCCCATCCTTTCAGATTTGAGAAACTTTTATCTTTCTGCCTAATTTGATTCTTCTCATTTGTTTTGTCATACATTATAACCTTTCCAATGTTACAGAATTATACTTAACCTCATAAGTATAATCATATTTACTAATCTTTAGTAAATCATGACAAATCAATCTTTGTGGTGAACATTGACCAGCGCACACCCAGTGTACCTAATTCCTTAATCCTTCAATTGACTCACATATACATGTGATCAAAGAATTAGTCTTAATTTTCAAAGATGAAAATTCTCATTCATCATACAATACAACTTGTATGATTCCAAGTTTCTGTCCAATTGAAACTTGGGTGATGAAAAACTTTCTTCATTCGGTAAATTTAGACACTACCACAAATGAAGGAATCAAATCCACTTTCCAATATTGCTATTACTAGAAACATATAAGCAACAATTTCCACAGATGCCATTGTAAGGATATTTTAAAATAAATAAAATTAAAACCCTTTTTTTTAAACTTTGCGGAAAAACTTATCCTTACAATCCATATGAAAACCTTGTTGTTATCTATTCATAAGCAATATATTATAACTCTTAAGCAACAGCTCAAAATTTTGATTACCGAACCATGCAATCGAAACCCACCTTCGCAATCAGAATCAACATATACTTACTTTAAGCTTCATATTTGATTCTTAAAACATCAGCATGTGACCCATTCACATTATGTAATAAGAATCTCCAAATAGGAACTTAATAGAGTTAGACAGTTGACTTTACCCGAAGTAGAGTCAAACTTTTTGACTTGATCAATCTTATGATCTTTCAGGTAAATAGGGCAGCTTCGCAACCAATGCCCCTTCCTTTGGCAACAAAACACATGGACCCTTTGGTAATGGCACATGAGACTATCTCAGACTTAGCCTTTCTCTTTACCATTTGGTCAACCGAGTTGACTATGGCTGATCCCTTTCCATTGGGAAGAGAAATCCTTTTTCTAGATATCCAATGCTACCATTGTCAAAGTCCATTTAAGACTTGGGAAGTTGTTCTTTTAATCAAATTTGCTTTACTGGTGTTCCAAATCATTGCTGATTCCACAACACCAAGCAAATAGATAACATCATTAAGGGTCATGTCATAGTCTGTCTCATAGTAGTCCCAAAGAGACTCACTATGTTACTAAGAAAGTGATTGAACATCCAACCTTCACGAGACTTTGACACCCAACTCTCCCGGCTTGTCAATATGTGACTTTATCTCCAAGATGTGAGCACACATAGACTATGCTTGCCAATAGGGATTGAGTGACTTTAAACTTTTCAAGAACTTGTGGGTGAGGAAGAATAATTGGAGGAGGTGGAGGAAGTGAAGCATGATGTTGAGGGACACCATCTTCAAGAGATTTGGGAAGATCATAGTTGTCTGAACCAGACATCTATAATGGGAGAAAATCAAGTTAGTTGATTCAAAGTCCTTAATATAACACCCAATATGAAATATTAAGGCTAGGACCCAACACAATATTTTATAATTTGGAAGAGGGATGCTGTAATCCAAGCTATAAAATACTTGAAGGTAGGCGAATGACGATTCACCAATTTCCACCATGAAAAACAAAATAATTTATTAGGTTTTAATTGGATTTGAAATTCCTAGATCTTTTGAGATTCATTGAACTTTTCAATGGCATGTTTTAATCTCGAGTGTGCCCTCTCAAATTTTGTGACTGGGATGCCGAGGATCACAAAACAATGTGTGAATAACCATACCAATTCACTTGGTACCCTTAATATTATCACCCAATCAATGTGCCGGTTAACCACACACGCTCCATTGATCTATGACAAACATTAAGTCACCCTTCGTGATCCTTACTAGTCCAAGTTAGTGTGTCGGTTAACCACACACGCTCCACCAACGACTTGGTAAGGTACAATGTGTGAATTCCATGGGCTAGCACCAAATTCACATTTTTCCTAAAGTAACTAAGATTGGGAATTAAATAAAAAAATATTTAGTTACTTTATAATATTCATTATACTTTTAATGAGAATTTAAAGTCATTGTCCTACCCGTTCGGCTAACGACCCTCCACCGATCAAGCAAGCGGTGGGTGAGAGTGGACACCCATTAAGTCGCCATTTTATAGGCAACAACCTTATACCCACCTTATAGATCGGCTTCGTGAATGAGGCCTACTAATGGTAAAACGACTTGTTCTTATACATATATATAATAATTAACCATTAATCTTATAAATAGTATAAGGGTAGAATTTTAACTTTTAAAACTTCTTGGGTATGGAATTAAAGTTTGTGTGAGACTTTACAAATTCCAAAACTTGAGGGAAAGTTATGAACAATTCATAAACTTTTGGATATTCATAACTTATGAGTTTTAATTAAGTGTTTTAAAGCTTTTAATGAAGAGTCTCTTGGAAATCCATAACTTGAGGACAAGTTATGAAGTCCATAAAAGCATTTATGGGAAAAACTCTTCAAGAAAATGTAACCTACAACTTCTTAAAAACATTTAAAAGAAAAACTTTTGGAATTCCATAACTTGAGGACAAATTAAGAATTCCATTAAAACACATTAAGATCAAGGATTAACTAACAAACAATTTGCAAATAATTCCTATGATCTAACAAAACTCATATGAACATGAACATCCACTATCCAAAACTTTTTCATAACTTATGAATTAAAGGTTCATAAAAATGAAGACTCTTCATTTTATGTAACTTATGTGTTTAATGTGTGTTAAAGAAAAGTGACCTTTGGATATCCATAACTTGAGGACAAATTATGGACTCCATTAAAACACATACATGACCAAGAATTAATTCTAAACAATTCAGCAAATAATTCCTATCATCTTCTAAATTCATAAGAACATGAACATGATCATCAAAATTTCAAGAATTATATGAACACATAAAATCATGGAATTTTGATATATGCTATTGTAAATGGATTAGAATAACCATTACACCAACTAAAACAAGTTTTAAAACACCAAAACAGTTTAGCGTAATATTTCTAGTCCATTTCCAGCAGCAAAAGTCGAAATTCTGTTTTTTTTTTATTTTGCATCAAGTATCAAACAAGCAAGCCTAGGCTCAGATACCACTGTTGGGTTTTGAGCAATCTAACACTTCCTAAGTGTGCATGCAACCCTAATAAACCTTGGATCTATGTTTGTCTAATACATGCAAAATAATAATTTTTCCAAGGTTCATAACCTATCTAACAAGGCATGGGGTACTTTTAAACATAAAAGAATTAGATGAGATTACATACCTTTTGATGATGAGTTTGATTCCTAAGGAGTTTGAGGGCCAAGCACCAATAGTGTGAATGCCTCAAATGGAATCACAAATCACCACAAACTCTTGGAAAACTTTAGAGAGAGTGTATACACACATAGAAAATCGGCCACACACACAAAACCACACTAGTGGCTATTTCATGCAACATAAGCATGCTTATATAGTGTGCATGGTTAGGGTGAAACCCTAATAACCCATGACCTTTCCTTTTCCAAGGATCCATGGGTTAATAGCTCCATGGATCATCCATGGACTTCCACATAAGCCTAGCCCATTAAAAAATGAGTGTTAGCCCACACCATATAAAACAATAGCCCACAATTTAATTAGTCTTCCTTTTAATCTCTAAATTAATTCATAATTAATTTAAGACTAACACTAATTAAATAACTTCATATTAATATATTATAACTTACAATATATTAATAAACATATGTGTATAACTCTCATAAAATTATCCATAAATAGTTTGGATGAAATGCAACCTAAATGGACCATGCCGGGTCGGGTCAAGTATATACCAAATAAGTTATGGACTTAGACACCTTATCCAACAGTTACTTACTTAGTAGTCAGTGACGGGACTAACCATCCCTCTGTCCAACTGTTGCAACAGTGGATGAGATGTGAATCTTCGTAGGATCATTAGGTTAACGATCGATATTAGGAGATCGATGTTGGGACTAACCCTCCCTCCACCCTGCTGCCGCTACAGAGGATGAGGGGACACTCTTTGGATGTCCATAGGGTCTATCTTTCGCTTTGGCGATGTCAGTGTTTGTCCTGGTAACCCAAGACAATAACACTTACATGATTATATTTTCCTGTTTACTTTATTTTGTGATACATTCACATAAACGAGGAGTTAGACTAAGTACTCTAGTACTAGTCAATAGAAAGGAAAAGCTATCATATTACTTACAAAACATTCAGGTCTTGGTAGAAGACTACACTTCATACTTACAAAACATCTGGGTCTTGGTAGAAGACTACACTTCATACTTACAAAACATCCGGGTCTTGGTAGAAGACTACACTTCATACTTACAAAACATCCGGGTCTTGGTAGAAGACTACACATCATACTTACAAAACATTCGGGTCTTGGTAGAAGACTACATAGTCATAACAAAACATTCGGGTCTTCGTAGAAGACTACGCTTCATACTTATAGAACATTCGGGTCTTGGTAGAAGACTACATAGTCATAACAAAACATTCGGGTCTTGGTAGAAGACTACACTTCATACTTATAGCAAATAAGGGTTTTTCTAGGGTTTTTCATACTTACATCAACATTTTCACCTAAAGGTTTACATGGCCTTCATGATAGATTTTCATAAGCATGACAATGACACTTAAATACTTATGAATTCACCAGCTTTAAAGCTGATACTCGCTTTCAAAATAACTTGTATTCTCAGGTCAATAGTAGACAGGTACGATGGCCAGGTTTTGAGAAGACGGAGCAGACAAGACTTGTCTTCTATTTTGATTGTATATTTTTGGTGTCTTACTATAATGAAAGAACACACATGTATTAAAATTTCACTTGTAATGCAATGGATGATGTTGTTGCTTGTTTATTATATTACACTGTTGTGATACTGTACATGACGTCCTCCACCCCTGAACGTTTCCGCCGTTCGTGGTTTTGGGGTGTGACAGATTGGTATCAGAGCATTGTTTATAGTGAATATAGTATATCAACCCATAAAAGATATACTAACTATAAATACATTGGGATTAAAACACTCTGTCTCAAAGTTATACTTTTAAATAATAAAATATTGAAGTAAGTATACGTGCCTGCATTCATACTAAAATCAGTGTCACAATGACAAGAACAAAAGTATTACGATTGTTGAATATCACAAGTAAGCCTAGGGATATATGGTCAGTCTTGGGAATGGCATAGCCTAATCAACTATGCTGGTCCGAGGAGTGATTAGCATATGCCCAAGAATGGTTGTGATATGGCAACAAGTCTAAAAACTTACCAACACAACCATAAAGAAATACCATATGGGTATTTGATCTTACTGTAATTAGCTTAGTTAGTTCGTCTATTTTAGCTATTTCTTATATCCCTTTTCTCGCGTAGATTAAAATGGTTGGATTTCACCATGGCGATCCGTACTTCCCAAACCAAGGCAATGCTGGTTGGCTAGAGGCAGAACCAGAAGATGATCACCCAATCCCTTTGGATCATCACCATGCTCAGGGTTTTTCCGATAGTTCTGACTCAGAGCCTGAAGTCAACAACCTACTCCCAGGTGCTCAAAACCCAAACCTGAACCCCCGCCCTGTGTTTCAAGGACCCACACCTCTGTGGGCCACTAACTTGATTACATGGAGTCATGAACAGGGTCATCCCATTCCCTAAAATGGAGACCGAAGTTTCTACAACCTCACTGAAGGAGGTTCTGCTGATAGAGTCCTACCAATCATGGTGCGTAGGATTTCTCGGAACACGGTAATGGCTCAGGCGACTATCAATCAAGTCTTGGAAGTTGACGCCAACTCTGGTGTTAACACCGTCCACATTCGCCAACTAGAGTCTGCTCATGATAGGACTCTAGTCCGCAATGCAAATCTGCAGAGGGAACTTCCTGAAACCCGAGCTAAAGTTAGAGAACTTCGAGCTCAACAAGCAAGGTCGGACAGGCGTATAAGGGACATTGAAGGTCTACTGTCGGGATCGAGAACTCATGCTAGCAGTTCTTGTCGCCGATAGAATCTCGTCAACTCATCTTTTGGATATAACCTAGTTTATGTAAAACTTTGGTCTAATTTCCTATCTGTATAAATCCTAGACCTGTTAGGTCTTGATCTAGTCCTAATTCTATCAAAATTTTCCATCTTGGTTGACGTAAGGCCTACTTCTAGGCCATGTTCCCGAACTTGTTACATCTGTAATTCCAGTATTATTGACAGATAACTAGTCTTATGAAAATTATTATCCAAATGCTATCTTCTTCATTTAGTCATACTATTCCTTCTGTTTTTGGGCTATGGGGATTTAGTCCATGAGACACATTCATTAATCATTTATTCTTATCCATGTTGTCATCTTTTGAACATACAGTTAAAGATGCCGCCATGCAGAAGTACAAGACGTAACCCAAACAACGAAGCACCAATACCACCACCTCCACCACCACCTGTACCTCTTCAACCACCAAATCCTTTCGATGCCAATATGTTCCAGGCAGCTTTCACAATAGCAGTTGCAGCTACTGTGTCAGCAATCAACGCTCCTGCCCCTAGTGGATCAGGAACAGGTGCACCACCCTCTAACCACGGCGAAAGCCATGGACACCCTCGGGAATGCACTTACAAGGACTTCACAAACGCCAAACCCCGCAGCTTCAATGGGACTGGGGGTGTTATGGTGTTGAGACAATGGATTGAGAAGATGGAATCTGTCTTTGAAATCTATGCTTGCCAAGAAGGCAACAAGGTCAAGTTTGCAGCTTGTACCTTCTCTGACAACGCACTAACATGGTGGAACAGCCATGTTAACTATCCAACTTTGGTGGTGGCATATTCCATCAGCTGGGAAAAGTTAAAGGACATGCTGATGAAAGAGTATTGTCCTCGAGGCGAAGTACAAAAACTCGAGCAGAAATTCTGGGGTCTACAAATGGTTGGATCCGACATCACGACCTACACAAATAGGTTTTGTGATCTGGCAAACTTATGCCCCGACATGGTTGCTCTCCAGAGCAAAAAGATAGAGAGGTGTATCTGGGGACTGTCGCCCCAGATCCAATCAAGTGTGATAGCTTCCAGGCCTATTACTTTCAATAGCGCCAAAGAGCTAGCACAATCTCTCATAGACCACAGGAAACCTCAAAACCCATCAATCCCTATACTCGTACCACAAAAGTCCAACCCCGACCACAACAGGAAGGGGTGGAATAAGAGGAAAAGAGGGGCTTAGCAAGGAACCTCCAAGAAACAACAACTTGTGGCGATCAATGTTGCCACAGTTACTCCCATCGTCCCTGCGAACCTCTTACCAGCAAGAACATATGCTGGAACTCTCCCGAAGTGCACCAAGTGCAACTTCCACCACCACGGACCTTGCAAGGAGATGCTGTGCTCTAACTGCAACAGGAAGGGACACACAGTCCATTTCTGCAAGACTCCAACAGCTCAGGCCGCCCAGGTTCCTAACGCCGGTATGGGCCAAGCTTGCTACGGTTGTGGCGAAGTGGGCCACTACAAGAGGAACTGCCCTAAAGCAGGAATGGCTGGCGGAGTAGGAAGAGTTATGGCTCTAGGCCACGAGGAAGCGGTAACTGATCCTACGATAGTTACTGGTACGTTTCTCCTCGATAACTCATATGCTTGCATACTTTTCGATAGTGGAGCCGAGAAAAGTTTTGTAAGTCACAAATTTGCACACCTGCTTAAACAAAAACCATGTGCATTAGATAGTTCATTCACAGTAGAAATAGCTAACGAGAAAACAGAGAGTACAAACTGCATATACGTAGGTTGTACCTTAACTTTAGATGGCCATACTTTCAAGATAGATCTCATGCCAGTCCCAATTAAATGTTTCG
Source organism: Lactuca sativa (assembly GCF_002870075.4). NCBI lineage: Eukaryota > Viridiplantae > Streptophyta > Magnoliopsida > Asterales > Asteraceae > Lactuca > Lactuca sativa. The sequence continues at coordinate 63,513,806 of NC_056625.2, read as the reverse complement.
ACGTTATCATCAGTATGGATTGGTTGAGTCTTCTTCGCGCCGACATTATGTGCTTCGAAAAAGCAGTTCGTCTTAACCTTCCTAACAACAAAACCTTAGTTATCTACGGCAACAAACCTAGTATGAGCCTTCGCATCATTTCGTGCATTCAAGCCCAGAAGTGCTTGCGGAAGGAGTACCATGCATTTCTCGCACACGTCATCGATACCAGTCAAGAACTGAAAGACATCCAGAAAATCCCAGAAGTACGCGACTTTCCCGACATATTCCCAGAAGAACTTCCCGGTTTACCACCACAACGCCAAGTCGAGTTCAGAATCGACTTAGTGCCAGGGGCTACCCCCGTAGCCAAATCTCCTTATCGTCTGGCACTGGCTGAAATGCAGGAACTTTCCAGTCAACTTAACGAACTCCTCAAGAAGGGATTCATTCGACCAAGCTTCTCACCATGGGGAGCACCGGTCTTGTTCGTCAAGAAGAAGGATGGATCGTTTCGCATGTGCATCGACTATAGAGACCTCAACAAACTTACCATTAAAAATCGTTATCCCTTGCCCCGCATTGACGATTTATTTGATCAACTTCAAGGAGCCAACTACTTCTCGAAGATAGATCTGCGATCCGGATATCACCAACTACGAGTGTTAGAGGAGGATGTTCCCAAGACAGCCTTTCGAACTCGTTACGAGCACTACGAGTTTGTAGTGATTCCGTTCGGATTAACTAATGTGCCCACAGTATTCATGGATCTGATAAATAGGGTGTGTCGTCCTTACTTGGATCAGTTCGTCATCGTCTTCATTGATGACATACTTATCTACACTCGAAGTAAGGAGGAACATAGCCAACATCTCCGTAAAATCTTAGAAAAATTGCGATCGGAGAAGCTCTACGCAAAGTTCTCCAAGTGCGAATTTTGGATTCGGCGAGTCGAATTTTTGGGCCATGTGGTTAGCAAAGAAGGTATACACGTGGACCCTTCCAAAATTAGGGCCATCGAGAACTAGTCAGCACCAAAGACACCTACTGAGATTCGTCAATTTCTAGGTCTAGCTGGCTACTATCGCAGGTTCATTCAGAACTTCTCCAGCATAGCGAAACCTCTTACAACCCTGACCCAGAAAGGCGTGGCCTTTGACTGGGAAGAGAAACAAGAAAGAGCGTTCCAAACGCTCAAACGAGCCTTGTGCACCGCACCAATACTGTCCCTCCCCGAAGGTATAGAAGACTTCGTGGTCTATTGCGACGCATCAAACCAAGGGCTCGGATGTGTTCTGATGCAGCGAGGTAAAGTCATCGCCTATGCCTCGAGACAGCTGAAGACACATGAGGTTAACTACACAACCCACAATCTTGAACTAGGAGCAGTTGTGTTTGCTCTGAAGATCTGGCGACATTACCTGTACGGTACAAAAAGCACGATCTTTACAGACCATAAGAGTCTACAACATATTTTCGACCAAAAAGAGCTCAACATGAGACAACGACGGTGGGTCGAGCTACTCAGTGATTACGAGTGCGAAATTCGTTATCATCCGGGTAAAGCCAATGTAGTAGCCGACGCCCTAAGTCGGAAAGAATATACTGGTCATAGAGTCAGAACTTTGACTCTAACTATCCATTCACACTTGTCCACGCAAATAAAGGAGGGTCAGCTCGACGCTTTGAAACCTGAAAACGTGGCTGGTGAATCCCTTAGAGAGATGGATAAGAACTTGGAAGTCAAGGGTGGCGGAGCCTTATACCTCATGGATCGGATCTGGACACCGAAACACGGTGGATTCAGAGACTTGGTCATGACCGAAGCTCACAACACTCGTTATTCCGTCCACCCGGGTTCAGATAAGATGTATCTGGATCTTAAAAAGTTATACTGGTGGCCTAACATGAAAGCGGATATTGCTACCTTCGTGAGTAAATGTCTTACTTGCGCAAAGGTCAAGGTCGAATACCAGAAACCCTCCGGTCTTCTACAACAACCGGAGATACCAGAATGGAAGTGGGAGCGGATCACTATGGAGTTCATAACCAAGTTGCCCAAGACGACGGGTGGACTTGATTCCATATGGGTCATCGTCGATAGACTGACCAAGTCTGCACACTTCCTACCGATCAAAGAAACAAACAAGATGGAGAAACTTACCAGAACTTACATTAGGGAGATTGTAAGGCTGCACGGTGTTCCTTTATCTATCATCTCGGACCGAGATAGTAGATTCACTTCAAGGTTCTGGCAGTCATTACAAAGTTCCCTAGGGACTAGGTTGGACATGAGTACAGCCTACCATCCACGGACCGACGGGCAAAGTGAGAGAACTATCCAAACCTTAGAAGATATGTTGCGTGCCTGTGTGATTGACTTTGGAAAAGCTTGGGATACTCATTTACCCCTTGTTGAATTTTCCTACAACAACAGTTATCATACGAGCATAAAGGCAGCTCCATTCGAGGCTCTCTATGGCCGAAAGTGCAGATCCCCTCTATGCTGAGCTGAAGTGGGTGATACCCAGTTAGCTAAGGGACGAGTTCCCGAAAGCACTCTCACGGGTCCGGAGATCATTCGGGAAACGACAGAGAAGATCGTTCAAATTCGTGAACGATTAAAAGCCTCTAGAGACCGACAGAAAAGCTACGCTAACAAGCGTAGGAAACCATTGGAGTTCCAGGTGGGCGACCGAGTCCTACTGAAGGTCTTACCCTGGAAGGGCTTGATACGCTTTGGAAAGCGTGGGAAGCTCAATCCAAGATACATAGGGCCTTTCGAGATTCTCACAAGAATCGGCCCTGTGGCTTACAAGCTCAATCTACCGCAAGAACTCAGTAACGTACCTCCTACCTTCCACGTGTCAAACTTGAAAAAGTGTATATCCGACGAGACTCTTGTTATTCCACTCGACGAGATCGAGATCAACGAGAGCCTCAACTTCGTGGAGGAACCAGTAGAGATCATGGACCGAGAGGTCAAGCAAACAAAGCAGAGCCGTATCCCGATAGTGAAGGTGCGCTGGAACGCAAAGCATGGACCGGAATTCACTTGGGAACGTGAGGATCAGATGAAACTGAAATACCCTCACCTCTTCGCTTAGTTATTTGTAATTATTATTTGCTTAAATTCTAATTGCGGGACGAAATTCCTTCTAACGGGGGATGATGTGACAACCCAAAATTTCCATTATGTACAAACTATATCACTTCAATAGAAGTTATAGCAGTCACTACAAACTATATCAGGGTTTACACTTCAGGAAATATCAGGAGAGTGGGTGCACTAGGGTTTTGTGCAACACTGTTATTCCAACACTCTATTATATTAGAGATCATTTCAGGAATAAAAATATTTTCTGCCAAAAATATCTCAGGACTATAAATAGAATTTTGAACCAAATTCATTCAATATTCACATTTCCAACTAGAGAAAAGCCATTTTCTCTCTCACGGATCTTCGGGTTTTTATCCCAAATCGTGAGTACCTGTTTCTAGTAATGTTAGAAAGCTTTATATGTGTTAATAACATGATTTAGAAGGCTAAATCACTAGATCTAGGAGTTTACTCCCCAAGGCGTTCTTGGGCGGTAAACTCCCGAAACAAAGCCGAGACCGACCCTTGTGTTATGCAACTGCCTTAGACTCATATGTATGTGTGTTAGGGACAAGAAAACAACCTAGAATCACCCAAGTTTGGGAGTTCACGGCCCAAGAGTTTCTTAGGCCGTAAACTCCCTTTTCAAACACAAAATGGTGTTTTAAGGCACCTAAGGCTTTAAGACTTTTATCAAGACTAGTTCCCATTTAATCTAAGGCCTTAAACACATCAAAATCACTTATCAAAGTGAGTTTACGGCCAAGACTTGTTCTTGGGCCGTAAACATGAAAGGATGACACCAAAGTGTGCCTAATGCCTTCATATGCTTTAGATAAAAGTCTAGAACCTATCCTTCATATGCAAGAGACTTGAAAACAACAAAAACACCATTCCAAGGGAGTTTACGGCCGTAAACTCCAAAGGAAATGGCCTCAGGGCCGTAAACTCCTAAATGGAGTGTTTCTAGACCTTAAACCCTTCCAAGAATTTAACCACCAAGTTAGAATAATTCTAGGAATCATTTGGAACTTCAAAACACACAAAACACCCATGATTGGGAGTTTACGGCCGTAAACTCAAGAGTTTACAACTGTAAACTCCATGTGTGTTAGTATATGAGGAGTAAACTCATATATGGGGTCCTTTGGAACCCTAAACACAAGTGCCTTGTCCCACAATAGCTTAGATGCAATCCTTAGGGCTTAAAACACTTATATAAAGTGTTTATTATGTCTAGGATGTCTTAGCTTTATCAATTAGTAACTTAAGACTAATTGAGTGCATATATGTGTGATTATATGTTCATTAGGATCGTAGTGTGTGTACAAGTCCTCGCTTGACACCTAGCAATCCTATACCGTTCAGTTCATCCCAATCACCAACTACAGGTGAGTTCATACCCCTTAATCGATGTTTTAAATGATTTTAAATGCCTTAATGGGGGGGGGGGGGAATACAAGTAGAAAATAATATGTTATTAAATCAATCTTATGTATTTTATAACTGTGTTTTCACTCAATAGATTTCACATATTTCAAAAGGTGTTACATGAAATGGTTTTCTATCTTAAAATACCTTGATAACAAAAGTATTAGTTTTGAAATGTTTATTAAAATGACACCAAGTCATTCTTAATTATTGTTCAAAACTCCTAGATATCTTGAAAAACCATTATTCTACCTTCTTGAATAAAACTATACTTATGCGCATATGTTCATTTATATGTTAGAGATTGTAGTTTTCATCCTTCGTTCAGTCTCCCACACCCTGGTGTATCGAGGGTGCATAAATCTACTTGAACAACCACTTACTTTCTAGTTAATTATCATAGGGATAGTTAGAAGAAACCAAACATTATTCCTATTACAAGGAATCACACAAGAGTCAGTTCATTCATGAGTCTATACCAGTATATTACCTGATACATGAGTACATTTACAGTTGATTACATGATACCTGAGTATGTTTACATATACTTACCTGATACATGATCACGCTTACATGAAAACATTACATGAATACCATACAGGAACACTGTTACTTAGGTGCATTATCCTTTATTTACTTACCTAGATACTTGTACTTAGGACTACGAGGATGATTTATTAGTATTTACTGTGTAAATTATCTTTCCTATCCCAGTTCAATGGGGTAATTCGGCGGGACTTACCATTCCAAATCCCACTGATTAGCACCAGTGGTCGATGAATATCTACGGATGTTTAAGGTTGTTACTTACTTAGTAGTCAGTGACGGGACTAACCATCCCTCTGTCCAACTGTTGCAACAGTGGATGAGATGTGAATCTTCGGAGGATCATTAGGTTAACGATCGATATTAGGAGATCGATGTTGGGACTAACCCTCCCTCCACCCTGCTGCCGCTACAGAGGATGAGGGGACACTCTTCGGATGTCCATAGGGTCTATCTTTTGCTTCGGCGATGTCGTGTTTGTCCTGGTAACCCAAGACAATAACACTTACATGATTATATTTTCCTGTTTACTTTATTTTGTGATACATTCACATAAACGAGGAGTTAGACTAAGTACTCTAGTACTAGTCAATAGAAAGGAAAAGCTATCATATTACTTACAAAACATTCGGGTCTTGGTAGAAGACTACACTTCATACTTACAAAACATCTGGGTCTTGGTAGAAGACTACACTTCATACTTACAAAACATCCGGGTCTTGGTAGAAGACTACACTTCATACTTACAAAACATTCAGGTCTTGGTAAAAGACTACACTTCATACTTACAAAACATTCGGGTCTTGGTAGAAGACTACACTTCATACTTACAAAACATTCGAGTCTTGGTAGAAGACTACACTTCATACTTATAGAACGTTCGGGTCTTGGTAGAAGACTACATAGTCATAACAAAACATTCGGGTCTTGGTAGAAGACTACACTTCATACTTTTAGAACATTCGGGTCTTGCTAGAAGACTACATAGTCATAACAAAACATTCGGGTCTTGGTAGAAGACTACACTTCATACTTATAGAAAATAAGGGTTTTTCTAGGGTTTTTCATACTTTACATCAACATTTTCACTTAAAGGTTTACATGGCCTTCATGATAGATTTCCATAAGCATGAAAATGACACTTAAATACTTAGGAATTCACCAGCTTTAAAGCTGATACTCGCTTTCAAAATAACTTGTATTCTCAGGTCAACAGTAGACAAGTACGATGGCCAGGTTTTAAGAAGACGGAGCAGACAAGACTTGTCTTCTATTTTGATTGAATATTTTTGGTGTCTTACTACAATGAAAGAACACACATGTATTAAAATTTTACTTGTAATGCAATGGATGATGTTGTTGCTTGTTTATTATATTACACTGTTGTGATACTGTACATGACGTCCTCCACCCCTGAACATTTCTGCCGTTCGTGGTTTTGGGGTGTGACACTAGGTGTTGGCCTACCCCTTCGGTCTCTTTCAACCGGTAACTGCCTAGCATATCTAGGTGATGGCCTACCCCTTTGGTCTCTTTCAAACAGTAATTGCCTAGCATATATGGGGGATAGCCTACCCCTTCGGTCTCTTTCAACAGGTAACAGGGACTATTTCACCCCTACTACTACCACATATCATCCTAGTACATAAACACATAAGTCACATATTGCCTATCATATATGGGTGCTGGCCTACCCTTTCGGTCCTTTCGACCGGTAACGGGGTCTATCCCACCCCTCCTACCACTAGCACATAATATCATAGCATACTAACACATAAAGCATAACATATGGTGGCATACCAGACAATTTCCACAAAGACAATCATCTCAACTATAATCAACTACTAGTGGGCCGGCATTAGTGCCTTCGACCCACTTCTACTGGAAGGTAACTCACCCCAAACGCTGTAAAGAAGTTGAACTGTCCTCGACTCTGAAATCAACCCCACTCAAACTCCTACACATAAAAGATTTCCTTTAAATACCCTTTTCATACTCATAACCCCTTAAGAGTCAACTTTGGTTAAAGTCAAAGTCAAAGTCAACACCTTGGTCAGGGTCAACATTATGGGTTGACTCAACTCGTCGAGTTCCATAAATCAGAAAATCCTGAAATTGTGATCCAACTCGTCGAGTTCTTTCACAACTCATCAAGTTCCTCCTATCAACAGAATCAAAACTTTCCCACTCAGCTCGTCGAGTCCGCCTTGAAATCGTCGAGGCCTTCCTTTTACAAACTCAGGACACTTCGACCCAACTCGTCAAGTTCCTCTATGAACTCTTCTAGTTCTTCAGTCTGTTAAGCTTTCTTAATGGATTAAGTCACTAATCTTCAGATCTAAGCTCTATACTTCATATATACACTGGAAATGTCCTTAGAAGGGTAAAGTTTCCAACTTTACCCATTAATACCCTTCCCCAAGATATTTCGCCTAAATCCTAACTCTAAAAGATCTAGATCTTGATCCAAAAGCCATCAATACTTCAAGATAGGGTGTACAAACAGAGATCTGGACCTTAGAGACTTGATGAACTCGTAAAGCTTTCAACTTTCTCTTCATGCATGGACCTTTGGAGCTTAAAATACCAAAATGGTAGTCTAAAGGTTGCATGGGACTTCTATGGCCATAAAGTTTTCCCCTTTATGTTATGAAAGCCTTCAAGACCCTAGATCTGAAAGGGTATTCACTTGGGACATCCATTTCCCTAGGATCAATATATTTGGAAAAAAAATCCCAATAAAAGTGTTAAGAAAGAGATCTAAGCAATCATTTGGCAAGTTTGAGACTTGCTTACCAAAAAGTGACGAGGATGGGGTGAAGTTTCTAGATCTACAAACTCCTTCTTAACTCCTCGAGCTTCTTCTTATTCCACAAGCTTTAAACACACAAAACTCTCTCAAGGATGACTCAAAAACTCACACAATGCATTAGGGTTTCGAGATTTAGGGTTTGGGACTTGGAGGCTGTAAATGAGGCCAGCCTATGGAGGTTAAGGTGTTTAAATAGGGTGCAAAACCCTGAAAATTAGGGTTTCATTCTGCCCATCCTACTCGTCGAGTTGAGAGTCAATTAGACTTCACAACCCGCGTCTAAATCCATTCCTACTCGACGAGTTTGGGGCTTCCAACTCGTTGAGTTTCTATACAAAAATGAATAAATTTTTAAATTAAATACATACCAGGAACTGAGCGTTACATCCTTAATACTTATTTTCTCTATAGTTTAGTAAAAATATCATTAGGAATCTTTTATGTATAAATAAGATCCACATTTGTCAAATAAACTATATTATTTACCTTCAAATATCCCTTTCATGAATTTGGAATATGTGTATTTAATTTATATAAAAAAGATAAAAATGTCATAGATAAGTTTGATTCAAAACAAATTTAAGTCAAAAGTGCTTGCATATAGAACTTCTTATTTATAAAACATTGATATTTACTTTATAATTGTATTAAGAGATCTAGTTCTCTAAAACATGATTCTAATCATTACAGAATATGAAGGTGATCGTTATGAAAAATAATTTAACTAAATAATTAAACATTTAATAAATTAAATGAAACATATATTTAGACATGCTAAATTAAAACATACATTGTTCCAAAACAAACATTATTTTACAATACAAGTACTTTATGTTCTAAGCATAAATTATAAACTAAATTGTGAGAGTAAAGTTCCAACTTTCTTGTGTTCAGCTAGTTAATCTTATTGGAATATGTATAAACATTTACAAATATTAGATTAACATTAAGTATCATGTACTTAACTATTATATTAAAATTATATAAGTCATATATTGTAGATACATGAAGTACTAGTCTCTCCAGGCTTTCTTCTCAGATAAGAGGGACATTTCCTCTTCTAGTATCCTCTTTCTCCACAGTAGAAACAATATCATCTCTATGGGACTTCATGGATTGTTTAGGCTTTAGGTGTCCTATCCATTAACTTTGGGCCTCTTATATCATACGGAGTGACTCTTTTTAGCCTTTGTGACAACCACCAAAATTTGAACCAGTTCTAGATTTAAATAAACTTAGTTGCACGTATATGCACGACACACTTTAGACTTAGAAACTAGAAATTAAGTTATAACCTACTAGAAACCTGGAAATAATTAGAAACAAGGGATAGTGTTCTTATATTTCACATTGATCTGAATTCTACAGCTACTTTAAGTGTAGTGACTATCAAATTCGAGTCATCCCTTGACTCAAGCATCTTTGTACATTCATGTAGATATATCATACACTTGACCTTGCAGTAGAAATTAGGTCAGAGTCTCATCAGAACATAAGTCAAAGTTAAAAAAATAGGACTAGTATACTTGATTCTTTAATTTCACTTGAATCTCGAAATCACTACATAAAAATGCCAATAAACATACAAAAACAAGTGGTAAGCATTATTAATAACCACTGTTGTAAAAATCTAGACTAGGTCCCGATTAATCTCTAGGCGCTACTCGACCGATTAGAGGGCGCCTAGCGATTAATCCATGCATACATAATGAGTGAAACATTATAAAACAATGAAATTTTAACATTTCGAATAAATTTTATCTCAATGGAAACTATTTGAGGCATGATTAATGTTGTATTAATCATATTAATCTATTTTGTCATCATATTAATGGGATTTATGAACTTTGATATGATATTAGTCATATTTTTTTTCTAAAATTCAACAAATTAGCAATTAATGATACCCGATTAATCCCCCGATTAATCTCCGTCTAGCCGATTTATCCGTTGACCCCAGTCCGCCGACTAGCTAACGTCGAGCGATTTTTGCAACCTTATAATAACTATAAAAGAGTTATAATACCCTAAAATATTTTGAAGACTCAGAAATTTAATTTATTTTGATATCCAAAGATTTATTAAATCCCAAAACCCTAAAGATTCCTAAAAACTCAAACTTATGAACTTTTACATTAAAATCTCATACAAATTTTTATTAACTCTATAATATCAAAAGAAGTATTTAAAATGAGGATATATAATAAAGGGAATTAATTTAATTCATTAACATTAACCTTACTTTTATAAGCTAAAAATCTAAGAGTTATGAACAAAATTTATATAAAATACACATTTTATATAAATTGAAAGAAACTTTATAAAAAATTAAGGAATTAGTTATATATAAAAAAGGAAGTAAAATCACCTCTCTCCTCCTCAAATTTTTAGCCATATATCTCCTACCTAAACTCCACTTCCCCAAAACATAATCATTTTCACACTCTCACACACTCCACCTCCTACTTCACTCTAAAAATTTTTCTCTTCCTATCTCTAACAAAATCCGAACTTAGGAGCTAAATAACAACGATAGATTTTGTTATTAGATTATTCAAGAGTTTACACATATTTTTGTATTTTAGTGAACGATTTTGGTAGAGGACGAGAGAGATTGGGAATCTAGAGAGACAAAATCTCTATTTTCTCTCTTTTCTTCTCTCTAAACCCCCCATTCTTTATCTTTCTTTCACGCACGAATTTGGAGGATAAAGAACTCCATTTTCTCTCAAAATTACTCATCATTTGAAGTTATTTTTAAAGGTAAATTCAAATTTCCCTTCATTTTCATTCATCTTTACATGATTTTCTTGTTTTTCTTCATCTTCTACACCTTCTACATGCCAAGTTCATATATATGCACACATACTTATGGCTTTGATGATGATGGTGGTAGGATTTCACCCAAGAACATCATGCATTTTGCAAATGGTGAAGTCTCATGACCTAAACCTAAGTCAAAATCAAAATAACACTCTTTTCCACAAGTTTCGGTGGAAAATCACCACATGTACCATGGATTTTCTTTCAAAATTGATTTTTGAACATTTCAATTCCATGCATGGCCTTTAAACCAACATGCATGTGATGATCTTCAAGCATCGATGTTAGATGCCCAAACCTGATTGTTACGGAATCCCAACAACAAAATAAAGTGATCTAGAAATTTTCAGAAAATAATTCATTTTTCTCGAATTATTGTAATTTGTATAAGAAAATAGAGCAATAATTCACATAAAATACTTTCAGAGGTCTATAAATGCTAGAAACATTATTGGATTACCCATAGAGCAAATAAACATCTTCCATGAAGTTTCACCTATTTTTTTACTATTTACCGTGATTTGTAAATTTCTTTGTGTTTAAGTCAAATAAATCATAAAACCAAGTTCTAAAATATGAAATGAACATATAATAATTTTTGAAGCTTTTAGACCTTTTATAACACCAATATAAATATTTTAAGAATTTTTCATAACTTATTTATATTTTTCCATGATTTTTGTGTATTTAACGGACTAAATTGGGGAAAAATAGTTACTCTTTCCCATAAATCATTAAAATATACCATAATATTTTCTATTACAATCGTATCTCAAATAAAAAATTTAGGAATGTTTAATTATTAGTTTGCTATTTATTTCAAATTTATTGGCATTAAACACACTTAAAATCATATAAAAAAAAATAAAAAAATAAAAAAAAAAAAAAGTTTTACTGTTTGTAAAGTTCGTGGATCATTTTTCCTAGATTCCAAATGATGTAAATAAATTATCCAAAAAGTTTGAGGATTTATTTCAATTGTTTGCTATTTATTGCTAATTTCTTAATATTGAACATCCATAAATCCAAAAATTGGACTCAACTATTTGGAAATCACTTTCCAGCTTATATACGTTTTATAAAAGTTTAATAAAAAAAATGATAATTTTTCTTAATTGTTTAATACTTTTACATAAATTTGTGAGGATTCAAGTGGTTAAATATGGGAAAAATAGTAATACATATCCAAAATTCATGACAATTTTTCTAAAAGTCTATGACTGTAATTGGAATACAAATAAAATGTTTTCTGATTTTTAATTACCATTTGCTATTTCATTAGAATTTCTTGGTGTAAACATAATTAAATTTCAAAAACAAGATTTTATTGATCCAAAGTGGCATTTAATATTTTTCCAGTTTAGATATACTTTTAGTCGGTTGTATAAAATTTATAAGAATTTTTTATGATAATTTACTATTTGAATTTATGATTATTCAAAGAATTAAAATGGTGAAAAATAGTTAGACAAATGAAAATTTCAAAAAAATTTATCTTAAGGTCTTTAACTTCAGTTAAAACTGAAATATAAAGTTTGAGAAGTTATTTACATGTTTTGGTTTGATTTTTGAATATTTAACCTTTACAACATCTTCTAAAATGTTATAGTTACATTACATTTAACATTGCGAAAATGGGGTTTTCCATTTAAATTTGTTGTTAGACAAATTTACTCCTAGGAATCTGAATTTACAGGAAAATGTTTGTAACTTATACAAATCCTAATTTTTGACACAATATTGGTATAGTTCTACTGTGGTAGTAATTATATTAGTATTAAATTTCGACTAGAAACTCACTAGTGTATACCACTATTGTAAGACACCGGTAGTGATACGAGTGGAATTTAGTTCAAAGCATCGTTAAACTCGATAATAAGGCACTCTTCTTTCCTTTTACATTGAAGATCCTTTATTTTCATGCCCTATCGATTCCCTACTTTGTTCTTATACTATTTGAAACTTTTTAAAGTGTCAGAATTAGGCTTAATCATCTAAACATAACCACATCTACTGAAACTACTAATAAATATGAGATAGTAGTATATTTTGTCCCTTATGGTGGATATGATGGTTCCATACACATTAGTGTGTACAAGATCCGACAATCCTTTGTCTAGATTACATGTCCATGTAAATGGTGACTTAGTCGTCTTGCCAACATACAAGACTCGCATACATCATCCAACACAAAGTCTAATGATTTGAAGTCCAATCCAATTGAAGCATAGTGATGTGATTCTTGCTTATATTGACAAGGCGATCATGCCACAAGCGCGATCATATCTAAAACATTCGAGGAATCAATGTTCAAGTCATCGCTATTATTATTAGAAACACAAACTACAATTTCATGAATTCCAGTTGCAAGAAGAAGTTTTAAACATAAAACAACCATATTTATAAACTAAAATTGTCACCTTTCCATTACCAAATGAAAATTGATATTCATGTTTATGCAATGCATAAAATGGTATTTTGTTTTTCTAGACATCTCTGAATAGTAATAGCAAATAGCTAGATTTATCCTAACTCCATAACTAATTATAAGCTCGAAATCCCCAATCATTGATACATGCGACATTCATCCATTCCAATGATTAGTTTTAACTCTTGCTACTTAGCTTCCTTCTTTCCTATAAATCCTACAATGTCGCCCAAATGTGATTACCACATCATGCATGCATCAAGGAACTTAGAATTGGATGTATTTGGATTTGATTATTCAAGTACTTGATGCACATTCCAACATTTCACTTTACCATCTTTAAGATCTTTCAAGTACTTCGGGCAACATCATTTCCTATGATCCTTGTCATCAAATTAATTGCAAATTGCCTCGTTTAAATCATTATTGCATGAAATAGAAAATATACCAATTCCATTCCTTCGTAATTGGAAGTTACGGAGATAATTGTTCCTTTCCATTTAGGATTCGAACATTTCCTCTTCTTTGCAAGAAAATTCAGAAAGGAGATAAATAGAATTGGACAATAAATCTAGTTCCATCCTATTATCCTTATTTTGGGGAGGTTTTAAGAATCCCATCAATGTCTGCTACATACTATTCATAGGAAATATCAAGTTGAAATCATCATTAGAACTAATGAAAGATTAAATCACAAGATCTATAGCAAGACTCTTATCAAGAGTAACATTGAGATTCTCAAGTTTGTCTATATAGCTCTCATGAGCACATACAAAGCTCTTTTCTTCAATTGGAATGCAATTAGGAAGATTTGATGATTTTCAGATCACTATCGCCTTACCTTTTTGTACCCCTCTCAAACTTATACATCTAATCTATAAGAAATTTCAAAATAAAATTTACAAATGCGGAAATCTACTCAAATTTAAAACTTTTAAATCCAAGGTCAAATCAAGTGAGCATAATAAAATCTATTTACTTATATAAAAAAATATATATATAAAAAAAATAGAATCCTGCTATTAAATTTGAATCTTGTGCTCTTGTCTTCTCTTCCGGTATCACGACTGCTAATACATAAACTTGCGAAACATAAATCTTCACTACATCAAACACTAGGTCTGGTGAGTCATTCTTCTATCTTTTATTAATATTTTTTTCTCTTAATTCATACTCATCCTCATAGATACTTCTCCAACGCGTCTCTTACTCCGTTCATTTCTTAACTCAGTATCTAACTCTATCTCTTCTCTACTCTATCTCTAAACTCTACTCAGTCTCATCATTACTGTGTTTCTAATACTCTAATTCAATATCATTTATACTCTGAATAATGTAAACTATCATATCTCATCTCATCACGATGTTATATTCTCTAAAATAACTTATCTCTAATCAATATCATATACTTAATTATATCTCCTCTCTTTCCAATCTCATATACTCGGTATATCTCATATCTACTCAGTATCATATACTCTATGCATCTCTACTTAATCTCATGCACTATATATACACTTCATCTAGTATATCACATCTCAGCTCGGTCTTGTATACTCTATATATCTCATCTCATACTCAATCTCATATTCTCATGTCTCAAACTCATTCCCAAAGGAAATGTCATATCTCAATCTCGTTCCTAAAGGGAGTATAATCATATCTCATTCTCATTCTCGAAAGAAATATACTCATATCTAATTCTCATTCCCGAAGGAAATATGCTCATGTTCCCGAAGGAGTATCGATCTCTTTTTCTGAAGGAAAATGAACCTCATTTTCCCGAATGAATATCAATCTCATTTTCCCAAAGGAAATATCAATCTCATTTTTCCCGAAGGAATATCAATCTCGTTTTTCCTGGAAGAATATTAATCTCATTTTCCCAAAGGAAATATCAATCTTAAGTTTTAATTATTGGTAAATTTAGTCCTTCGCTTTCTTGCATTTCAAAAGTTTTGCCACCAAGGCTTTCATTATTGGCATATTTCGTCTTTATAGTTTTGTAATTTACAAAAAGATCCCTATGAGTTCTGTTTTTCAGAAACTATCTATATGTTTAAGTTGTTCATATGTTAGCAGGTTTGGCCCCATGTAGAAAATAAATTAAACACATTGTTCCCCTATTTACAGAAGGTGTCTTTTTGTAGTTTTTTTTTACAAAAAATGGTCCATTTTTTTTACAAAATTACAAAAGTAGTCCATACCTAAAAGAAAATTTGCAGATTATGCCCCTCACGCCACCACAATATATTCTCACGTTTCGTCCATACAATTTTTTAGTTTCACAATCTGGACATAAGACTTTTGTATAAATACATGTTTCTCCCTATACTTTCATATTTATGCAAGTTCAGTCCCTCACGAAGCGAAGTAAAAACTTACTAGTTGTATCTATATACATTCCCTAAATAGAAAATGAAGTTATCCAACTCCAACGACTTGTTTCATTTTTATATTAACTTATTTGTTCACTTTAAAAAATAAAAAGATTGTTTTGATTCATACACACTTAAAACCATTTTAACTTTAAACATAGAAAACATGTAAACACTATGCTTATTATTGTCGATTTTTAATCCATTTGCATGTTGATATTTATGATATGTTAACAATATAATAAGTTTAAGTATGATTCGTGCCAACGTTAAAAATATGACGACGTAAAAAACTTCATTTAAATATAAATAATTAAACAATTGTTATTTACTACTTAACCATTGAGTCGATTCACATATTTCAACATCTTATGGAGAAATATTGTAAGAATAGGGATTTATACATGGTGTTTATTGACCTTGCGGATGCTTATGATAGCGTCCCGTATGAGATGATCTGGAAGACCTTCGAAGCTAGACAGGTTCCAATGACTTATGTCCAAGCAATACACAATAAGTATTGTCCATATACTACTTGCGTTGGAACTGCAATTAGCGACACATAGGCTTTCGATGAAGAAATGATGCTTCATCATGGCTTGGCTCTTAGTCCGTATATATTCACATTAATTATGGATGAAATCTATTATGCGA